>NC_138770.1:6205983-6819069 GCF_965119305.1 Pelophylax lessonae
GGAAGGGCCTTGGAAAAGCTCATTGGGATTCCTCAGGATCTCAAACAAATAAATGAATAAATAAATAAATAATGTTTTCAACATTTTTTTAACTCTGCCGTGGCCGGTCCCAAGCCCGTGCTGTGAAAAGAGGAGGGTCAGATGTTGGGACAAGCAAACCAGCTCTGTAAAAACTATTTGCTACTGCGGTCAGGGAGGGCCTTGGAAAAGCTCATTGGGATTCCTCAGGATCTCAAACAAATAAATGAATAAATAAATAATGTTTTCAACATTTTTTAACTCTGCCATGGCCGGTCCCAAGCCCGTGCTGTGAATAGAGGAGGGTCAGATGCTGGGACAAGCAAACCAGCTCTGTAAAAATTATTTGCTACTGCGGTCAGGGAGGGCCTTGGAAAAGCTCATTGGGATTCCTCAGGATCTCAAACAAATAAATGAATAAATAATGTTTTCAACATTTTTTTAACTCTGCCATGGCCGGTCCCAAGCCCGTGCTGTGAAAAGAGGAGGGTCAGATGCTGGGACAAGCAAACCAGCTCTGTAAAAACTATTTGCTACTGCGGTCAGGGAGGGCCTTGGAAAAGCTCATTGGGATTCCTCAGGATCTCAAACAAATAAATGAATAAATAAATAAATAATGTTTTCAACATTTCTTTAACTCTGCCGTGGCCGGTCCCAAGCCCGTGCTGTGAAAAGAGGAGGGTCAGATGCTGGGACAAGCAAACCAGCTCTGTAAAAACTATTTGCTACTGCGGTCAGGGAGGGCCTTGGAAAAGCTCATTGGGATTCCTCAGGATCTCAAACAAATAAATGAATAAATAAATAATGTTTTCAACATTTTTTTAACTCTGCCGTGTCCGGTCCCAAGCCCGTGCTGTGAAAAGAAGAGGGTCAGATGCTGGGACAAGCAAACCAGCTCTGTAAAAAAAACTATTTGCTACTGCGGTCAGGGAGGGCCTTGGAAAAGCTCATTGGGATTCCTCAGAATCTCAAACAAATAAATGAATAAATAAATAAATAATGTTTTCAACATTTTTTAACTCTGCCGTGGCCGGTCCCAAGCCTGTGCTGTGAAAAGAGGAGGGTCAGATGTTGGGACAAGCAAACCAGCTCTGTAAAAACGATTTGCTACTGCGGTCAGGGAGGGCCTTGGAAAAGCTCATTGGGATTCCTCAGGATCTCAAACAATTAAATGAATAAATAAATAATGTTTTCAACATTTTTTTAACTCTGCCGTGGCCGGTCCCAAGCCCATGCTGTGAAAAGAGGAGGGTCAGATGCTGGGACAAGCAAACCAGCTCTGTAAAAACTATTTGCTACTGCGGTCAGGGAGGGCCTTGGAAAAGCTCATTGGGATTCCTCAGGATCTCAAACAAATAAATTATTAAATAAATAAATAATGTTTTCAACATTTTTTTAACTCTGCCGTGGCCGGTCCCAAGCCCGTGCTGTGAAAAGAGGAGGGTCAGATGCTGGGACAAGGAAACCAGCTCTGTAAAAACTATTTGCTACTGCGGTCAGGGAGGGCCTTGGAAAAGCTCATTGGGATTCCTCAGGATCTCAAACAAATAAATGAATAAATAAATAATGTTTTCAACATTTTTTAACTCTGCCATGGCCGGTCCCAAGCCCGTGCTGTGAATAGAGGAGGGTCAGATGCTGGGACAAGCAAACCAGCTCTGTAAAAACTATTTGCTACTGCGGTCAGGGAGGGCCTTGCAAAAGCTCATTGGGATTCCTCAGGATCTCAAACAAATAAATGAATAAATAAATAATGTTTTCAACATTTTTTTAACTCTGCCATGGCCGGTCCCAAGCCCGTGCTGTGAAAAGAGGAGGGTCAGATGCTGGGACAAGCAAACCAGCTCTGTAAAAACTATTTGCTACTGCGGTCAGGGAGGGCCTTGGAAAAGCTCATTGGGATTCCTCAGGATCTCAAACAAATAAATGAATAAATAAATAAATAATGTTTTCAACATTTTTTTAACTCTGCCGTGGCCGGTCCCAAGCCCGTGCTGTGAAAAGAGGAGGGTCAGATGCTGGGACAAGCAAACCAGCTCTGTAAAAACTATTTGCTACTGCGGTCAGGGAGGGCCTTGGAAAAGCTCATTGGGATTCCTCAGGATCTCAAACAAATAAATGAATAAATAAATAATGTTTTCAACATTTTTTTAACTCTGCCGTGTCCGGTCCCAAGCCCGTGCTGTGAAAAGAAGAGGGTCAGATGCTGGGACAAGCAAACCAGCTCTGTAAAAAAAACTATTTGCTACTGCGGTCAGGGAGGGCCTTGGAAAAGCTCATTGGGATTCCTCAGAATCTCAAACAAATAAATGAATAAATAAATAAATATTGTTTTCAACATTTTTTAACTCTGCCGTGGCCGGTCCCAAGCCCGTGCTGTGAAAAGAGGAGGGTCAGATGTTGGGACAAGCAAACCAGCTCTGTAAAAACGATTTGCTACTGCGGTCAGGGAGGGCCTTGGAAAAGCTCATTGGGATTCCTCAGGATCTCAAACAATTAAATGAATAAATAAATAATGTTTTCAACATTTTTTTAACTCTGCCGTGGCCGGTCCCAAGCCCGTGCTGTGAAAAGAGGAGGGTCAGATGCTGGGACAAGCAAACCAGCTCTGTAAAAACTATTTGCTACTGCGGTCAGGGAGGGCCTTGGAAAAGCTCATTGGGATTCCTCAGGATCTCAAACAAATAAATTATTAAATAAATAAATAATGTTTTCAACATTTTTTTAACTCTGCCGTGGCCGGTCCCAAGCCCGTGCTGTGAAAAGAGGAGGGTCAGATGCTGGGACAAGGATACCGGCTCTGTAAAAACTATTTGCTACTGCGGTCAGGGAGGGCCTTGGAAAAGCTCATTGGGATTCCTCAGGATCTCAAACAAATAAATGAATAAATAAATAATGTTTTCAACATTTTTTAACTCTGCCATGGCCGGTCCCAAGCCCGTGCTGTGAATAGAGGAGGGTCAGATGTTGGGACAAGCAAACCAGCTCTGTAAAAACTATTTGCTACTGCGGTCAGGGAGGGCCTTGCAAAAGCTCATTGGGATTCCTCAGGATCTCAAACAAATAAATGAATAAATAAATAATGTTTTCAACATTTTTTTAACTCTGCCATGGCCGGTCCCAAGCCCGTGCTGTGAAAAGAGGAGGGTCAGATGCTGGGACAAGCAAACCAGCTCTGTAAAAACTATTTGCTACTGCGGTCAGGGAGGGCCTTGGAAAAGCTCATTGGGATTCCTCAGGATCTCAAACAAATAAATGAATAAATAAATAAATAATGTTTTCAACATTTTTTTAACTCTGCCGTGGCCGGTCCCAAGCCCGTGCTGTGAAAAGAGGAGGGTCAGATGCTGGGACAAGCAAACCAGCTCTGTAAAAACTATTTGCTACTGCGGTCAGGGAGGGCCTTGGAAAAGCTCATTGGGATTCCTCAGGATCTCAAACAAATAAATGAATAAATAAATAATGTTTTCAACATTTTTTTAACTCTGCCGTGTCCGGTCCCAAGCCCGTGCTGTGAAAAGAAGAGGGTCAGATGCTGGGACAAGCAAACCAGCTCTGTAAAAAAAACTATTTGCTACTGCGGTCAGGGAGGGCCTTGGAAAAGCTCATTGGGATTCCTCAGAATCTCAAACAAATAAATGAATAAATAAATAAATATTGTTTTCAACATTTTTTAACTCTGCCGTGGCCGGTCCCAAGCCCGTGCTGTGAAAAGAGGAGGGTCAGATGTTGGGACAAGCAAACCAGCTCTGTAAAAACGATTTGCTACTGCGGTCAGGGAGGGCCTTGGAAAAGCTCATTGGGATTCCTCAGGATCTCAAACAATTAAATGAATAAATAAATAATGTTTTCAACATTTTTTTAACTCTGCCGTGGCCGGTCCCAAGCCCGTGCTGTGAAAAGAGGAGGGTCAGATGCTGGGACAAGCAAACCAGCTCTGTAAAAACTATTTGCTACTGCGGTCAGGGAGGGCCTTGGAAAAGCTCATTGGGATTCCTCAGGATCTCAAACAAATAAATTATTAAATAAATAAATAATGTTTTCAACATTTTTTTAACTCTGCCGTGGCCGGTCCCAAGCCCGTGCTGTGAAAAGAGGAGGGTCAGATGCTGGGACAAGGATACCGGCTCTGTAAAAACTATTTGCTACTGCGGTCAGGGAGGGCCTTGGAAAAGCTCATTGGGATTCCTCAGGATCTCAAACAAATAAATGAATAAATAAATAATGTTTTCAACATTTTTTAACTCTGCCATGGCCGGTCCCAAGCCCGTGCTGTGAATAGAGGAGGGTCAGATGCTGGGACAAGCAAACCAGCTCTGTAAAAACTATTTGCTACTGCGGTCAGGGAGGGCCTTGGAAAAGCTCATTGGGATTCCTCAGGATCTCAAACAAAAAAATGAATTAATAAATAATGTTTTCAACATTTTTTTAACTCTGCCATGGCCGGTCCCAAGCCCGTGCTGTGAAAAGAGGAGGGTCAGATGCTGGGACAAGCAAACCAGCTCTGTAAAAACTATTTGCTACTGCGGTCAGGGAGGGCCTTGGAAAAGCTCATTGGGATTCCTCAGGATCTCAAACAAATAAATGAATAAATAAATAAATAATGTTTTCAACATTTTTTAACTCTGCCGTGGCCGGTCCCAAGCCCATGCTGTGAAAAGAGGAGGGTCAGATGCTGGGACAAGGAAACCAGCTCTGTAAAAACTATTTGCTACTGCGGTCAGGGAGGGCCTTGGAAAAGCTCATTGGGATTCCTCAGGATCTCAAACAAATAAATGAATAAATAAATAATGTTTTCAACATTTTTTAACTCTGCCATGGCCGGTCCCAAGCCCGTGCTGTGAAAAGAAGAGGGTCAGATGCTGGGACAAGCAAACCAGCTCTGTAAAAAAAACTATTTGCTACTGCGGTCAGGGAGGGCCTTGGAAAAGCTCATTGGGATTCCTCAGAATCTCAAACAAATAAATGAATAAATAAATAAATAATGTTTTCAACATTTTTTAACTCTGCCGTGGCCGGTCCCAAGCCCGTGCTGTGAAAAGAGGAGGGTCAGATGTTGGGACAAGCAAACCAGCTCTGTAAAAATGATTTGCTACTGCGGTCAGGGAGGCCCTTGGAAAAGCTCATTGGGATTCCTCAGGATCTCAAACAAATAAATGAATAAATAAATAATGTTTTCAACATTTTTTTAACTCTGCCGTGGCCGGTCCCAAGCCCGTGCTGTGAAAAGAGGAGGGTCAGATGCTGGGACAAGCAAACCAGCTCTGTAAAAACTATTTGCTACTGCGGTCAGGGAGGGCCTTGGAAAAGCTCATTGGGATTCCTCAGGATCTCAAACAAATAAATGAATAAATAAATAATGTTTTCAACATTTTTTAACTCTGCCATGGCCGGTCCCAAGCCCGTGCTGTGAATAGAGGAGGGTCAGATGCTGGGACAAGCAAACCAGCTCTGTAAAAACTATTTGCTACTGCGGTCAGGGAGGGCCTTGGAAAAGCTCATTGGGATTCCTCAGGATCTCAAACAAATAAATGAATAAATAAATAATGTTTTCAACATTTTTTTAACTCTGCCATGGCCGGTCCCAAGCCCGTGCTGTGAAAAGAGGAGGGTCAGATGCTGGGATAAGCAAACCAGCTCTGTAAAAACTATTTGATACTGCAGTCAGGGAGGGCCTTGGAAAAGCTCATTGGGATTCCTCAGGATCTCAAACAAATAAATGAATAAATAAATAAATATTGTTTTCAACATTTTTTAACTCTGCCGTGGCCGGTCCCAAGCCCGTGCTGTGAAAAGAGGAGGGTCAGATGCTGGGACAAGCAAACCAGCTCTGTAAAAACTATTTGCTAGTGCAGTCAGGGAGGGCCTTGGAAAAGCTCATTGGGATTCCTCATGATCTCAAACAAATAAATTAATAAATAAATAATGTTTTCAACATTTTTTTTAACTCTGCCGTGGTCGGTCCCAAGCCCGTGCTGTGAAAAGAGGAGGGTCAGATGCTGGGACAAGCAAACCAGCTCTGTAAAAACTATTTGCTACTGTGGTCAGGGAGGGCCTTGGAAAAGCTCATTGGGATTCCTCAGGATCTCAAACAAATAAATGAATAAATAAATAAATAATGTTTTCAACATTTTTTTAACTCTGCCGTGGCCGGTCCCAAGCCCGTGCTGTGAAAAGAGGAGGGTCAGATGCTGGGACAAGCAAACCAGCTCTGTAAAAACTATTTGCTACTGCGGTCAGGGAGGGCCTTGGAAAAGCTCATTGGGATTCCTCAGGATCTCAAACAAATAAATGAATAAATAAATAATGTTTTCAACATTTTTTTAACTCTGCCGTGTCCGGTCCCAAGCCCGTGCTGTGAAAAGAAGAGGGTCAGATGCTGGGACAAGCAAACCAGCTCTGTAAAAAAAACTATTTGCTACTGCGGTCAGGGAGGGCCTTGGAAAAGCTCATTGGGATTCCTCAGAATCTCAAACAAATAAATGAATAAATAAATAAATAATGTTTTCAACATTTTTTAACTCTGCCGTGGCCGGTCCCAAGCCCGTGCTGTGAAAAGAGGAGGGTCAGATGTTGGGACAAGCAAACCAGCTCTGTAAAAACGATTTGCTACTGCGGTCAGGGAGGGCCTTGGAAAAGCTCATTGGGATTCCTCAGGATCTCAGACAATTAAATGAATAAATAAATAATGTTTTCAACATTTTTTTAACTCTGCCGTGGCCGGTCCCAAGCCCGTGCTGTGAAAAGAGGAGGGTCAGATGCTGGGACAAGCAAACCAGCTCTGTAAAAACTATTTGCTACTGCGGTCAGGGAGGGCCTTGGAAAAGCTCATTGGGATTCCTCAGGATCTCAAACAAATAAATTATTAAATAAATAAATAATGTTTTCAACATTTTTTTAACTCTGCCGTGGCCGGTCCCAAGCCCGTGCTGTGAAAAGAGGAGGGTCAGATGCTGGGACAAGGAAACCAGCTCTGTAAAAACTATTTGCTACTGCGGTCAGGGAGGGCCTTGGAAAAGCTCATTGGGATTCCTCAGGATCTCAAACAAATAAATGAATAAATAAATAATGTTTTCAACATTTTTTAACTCTGCCATGGCCGGTCCCAAGCCGTGCTGTGAATAGAGGAGGGTCAGATGCTGGGACAAGCAAACCAGCTCTGTAAAAACTATTTGCTACTGCGGTCAGGGAGGGCCTTGGAAAAGCTCATTGGGATTCCTCAGGATCTCAAACAAAAAAATGAATTAATAAATAATGTTTTCAACATTTTTTTAACTCTGCCATGGCCGGTCCCAAGCCCGTGCTGTGAAAAGAGGAGGGTCAGATGCTGGGACAAGCAAACCAGCTCTGTAAAAACTATTTGCTACTGCGGTCAGGGAGGGCCTTGGAAAAGCTCATTGGGATTCCTCAGGATCTCAAACAAATAAATGAATAAATAAATAAATAATGTTTTCAACATTTTTTAACTCTGCCATGGCCGGTCCCAAGCCCGTGCTGTGAAAAGAGGAGGGTCAGATGCTGGGACAAGCAAACCAGCTCTGTAAAAACTATTTGCTAGTGCAGTCAGGGAGGGCCTTGGAAAAGCTCATTGGGATTCCTCAGGATCTCAAACAAATAAATGAATAAATAAATAAATAATGTTTTCAACATTTTTTAACTCTGCCGTGGCCGGTCCCAAGCCCGTGCTGTGAAAAGAGGAGGGTCAGATGCTGGGACAAGGAAACCAGCTCTGTAAAAACTATTTGCTACTGCGGTCAGGGAGGGCCTTGGAAAAGCTCATTGGGATTCCTCAGGATCTCAAACAAATAAATGAATAAATAAATAATGTTTTCAACATTTTTTAACTCTGCCATGGCCGGTCCCAAGCCCGTGCTGTGAAAAGAAGAGGGTCAGATGCTGGGACAAGCAAACCAGCTCTGTGAAAAAAACTATTTGCTACTGCGGTCAGGGAGGGCCTTGGAAAAGCTCATTGGGATTCCTCAGAATCTCAAACAAATAAATGAATAAATAAATAAATAATGTTTTCAACATTTTTTAACTCTGCCGTGGCCGGTCCCAAGCCCGTGCTGTGAAAAGAGGAGGGTCAGATGCTGGGACAAGCAAACCAGCTCTGTAAAAACTATTTGCTACTGCGGTCAGGGAGGGCCTTGGAAAAGCTCATTGGGATTCCTCAGGATCTCAAACAAATAAATGAATAAATAAATAAATAATGTTTTCAACATTTTTTAACTCTGCCGTGGCCGGTCCCAAGCCCGTGCTGTGAAAAGAGGAGGGTCAGATGCTGGGACAAGCAAACCAGCTCTGTAAAAACTATTTGCTAGTGCAGTCAGGGAGGGCCTTGGAAAAGCTCATTGGGATTCCTCAGGATCTCAAACAAATAAATGAATAAATAAATAAATAATGTTTTCAACATTTTTTAACTCTGCCGTGGCCGGTCCCAAGCCCGTGCTGTGAAAAGAGGAGGGTCAGATGCTGGGACAAGGAAACCAGCTCTGTAAAAACTATTTGCTACTGCGGTCAGGGAGGGCCTTGGAAAAGCTCATTGGGATTCCTCAGGATCTCAAACAAATAAATGAATAAATAAATAATGTTTTCAACATTTTTTAACTCTGCCATGGCCAGTCCCAAGCCCGTGCTGTGAAAAGAAGAGGGTCAGATGCTGGGACAAGCAAACCAGCTCTGTAAAAAAAACTATTTGCTACTGCGGTCAGGGAGGGCCTTGGAAAAGCTCATTGGGATTCCTCAGAATCTCAAACAAATAAATGAATAAATAAATAAATAATGTTTTCAACATTTTTTAACTCTGCCGTGGCCGGTCCCAAGCCCGTGCTGTGAAAAGAGGAGGGTCAGATGCTGGGACAAGCAAACCAGCTCTGTAAAAACTATTTGCTACTGCGGTCAGGGAGGGCCTTGGAAAAGCTCATTGGGATTCCTCAGGATCTCAAACAAATAAATGAATAAATAAATAATGTTTTCAAAATTTTTTAACTCTGCCATGGCCGGTCCCAAGCCCGTGCTGTGAATAGAGGAGGGTCAGATGCTGGGACAAGCAAACCAGCTCTGTAAAAACTATTTGCTACTGCGGTCAGGGAGGGCCTTGGAAAAGCTCATTGGGATTCCTCAGGATCTCAAACAAATAAATGAATAAATAAATAATGTTTTCAACATTTTTTTAACTCTGCCATGGCCGGTCCCAAGCCCGTGCTGTGAAAAGAGGAGGGTCAGATGCTGGGATAAGCAAACCAGCTCTGTAAAAACTATTTGATACTGCAGTCAGGGAGGGCCTTGGAAAAGCTCATTGGGATTCCTCAGGATCTCAAACAAATAAATGAATAAATAAATAAATAATGTTTTCAACATTTTTTAACTCTGCCGTGGCCGGTCCCAAGCCCGTGCTGTGAAAAGAGGAGGGTCAGATGCTGGGACAAGCAAACCAGCTCTGTAAAAACTATTTGCTAGTGCAGTCAGGGAGGGCCTTGGAAAAGCTCATTGGGATTCCTCATGATCTCAAACAAATAAATGAATAAATAAATAATGTTTTCAACATTTTTTTTAACTCTGCCGTGGTCGGTCCCAAGCCCGTGCTGTGAAAAGAGGAGGGTCAGATGCTGGGACAAGGAAACCAGCTCTGTAAAAACTATTTGCTACTGCGGTCAGGGGGAGGGCCTTGGAAAAGCTCATTGGGATTCCTCAGGATCTCAAACAAATAAATGAATAAATAAATAAGGTTTTCAACATTTTTTTAACTCTGCCGTGGCCAGTCCAAAGCCTGTGCTGTGAAAAGAAGGGGGTCAGATGCTGGGACAAGCAAACCAGCTCTGTAAAAAAAATATTTGCTACTGCGGTAAGGGAGGGCCTTGGAAAAGCTCATTGGGATTCCTCAGAATCTCAAACAAATAAATGAATAAATAAATAAATAATGTTTTCAACATTTTTTAACTCTGCCGTGGCCGGTCCCAAGCCCGTGCTGTGAAAAGAGGAGGGTCAGATGTTGGGACAAGCAAACCAGCTCTGTAAAAACTATTTGCTACTGCGGTCAGGGAGGGCCTTGGAAAAGCTCATTGGGATTCCTCAGGATCTCAAACAAATAAATGAATAAATAAATAATGTTTTCAACATTTTTTTAACTCTGCCGTGACCGGTCCCAAGCCCGTGCTGTGAAAAGAGGAGGGTCAGATGCTGGGACAAGCAAACCAGCTCTGTAAAAACTATTTTCTACTGAGGTCAGGGAGTGCCTTGGAAAAGCTCATTGGGATTCCTCAGGATCTCAATCAAATAAATAAATAATGTTTTCAACATTTTTTAACTCTGCCGTCGCCGGTCCCAAGCCCGTGCTGTGAAAAGAGGAGGGTCAGATGCTGGGACAAGCAAACCAGCTCTGTAAAAACTATTTGCTACTGCGGTCAGGGAGGGCCTTGGAAAAGCTCATTGGGATTCCTCAGGATCTCAATCAAATAAATAAATAATGTTTTCAACATTTTTTAACTCTGCCGTCGCCGGTCCCAAGCCCGTGCTGTGAAAAGAGGAGGGTCAGATGCTGGGACAAGCAAACCAGCTCTGTAAAAACTATTTGCTACTGCGGTCAGGGAGGGCCTTGGAAAAGCTCATTGGGATTCCTCAGGATCTCAAACAAATAAATTAATAAATAAATAAATAATGTTTTCAACATTTTTTTTAACTCTGCCGTGGTCGGTCCCAAGCCCGTGCTGTGAAAAGAGGAGGGTCAGATGCTGGGACAAGCAAACCAACTCTGTAAAAACTATTTGCTACTTCGGTCAGGGAGGGCCTTGGAAAAGCTCATTGGGATTGCTCAGGATCTCAAACAAATAAATGAATAAATAAATAATGTTTTCAACATTTTTTTAACTCTGCCGTGGCCGGTCCCAAGCCCGTGCTGTGAAAAGAGGAGGGTCAGATGCTGGGACAAGCAAACCAGCTCTGTAAAAACTATTTTCTACTGCGGTCAGGGAGGGCCTTCGAAAAACTCATTGGGATTCCTCAAGATCTAAAACAAATAAATGAACAAATAAATAAATAATGTTTTCAACATTTTTTTAACTCTGCCGTGGCCGGTCCCAAGCCCGTGCTGTGAAAAGAGGAGGGTCAGATGCTGGGACAAGCAAACCAGCTCTGTAAAATCTATTTGCTACTGCGGTCAGGGAGGGCCTTGGAAAAGCTCATTGGGATTCCTCAGGATCTCAAATAAATAATGTTTTCAACATTTTTTTAACTCTGCCGTGGCCGGTCCCAAGCCCGTGCTGTGAAAAGAGGAGGGTCAGATGCTGGCACAAGCAAACCAGCTCTGTAAAATCTATTTGCTACTGCGGTCAGGGAGGGCCTTGGAAAAGCTCATTGGGATTCCTCAGGATCTCAAACAAATAAATGAATAAATAAATAAATAATGTTTTCAACATTTTTTTAACTCTACCGTGGCTGGTCCCAAGCCCTTGCTGGGAAAAGAGGAGGGTCAGATGCTGGGACAAGCAAACCAGCTCTGTAAAAACTATTTGCTAGTGCAGTCAGGGAGGGCCTTGGAAAAGCTCATTGGGATTCCTCATGATCTCAAACAAATAAATGAATAAATAAATAATGTTTTCAACATTTTTTTTAACTCTGCCGTGGTCGGTCCCAAGCCCGTGCTGTGAAAAGAGGAGGGTCAGATGCTGGGACAAGCAAACCAGCTCTGTAAAATCTATTTGCTACTGCGGTCAGGGAGGGCCTTGGAAAAGCTCATTGGGATTCCTCAGGATCTCAAACAAATAAATGAATAAATAAATAAATAATGTTTTCAACATTTTTTTTAACTCTACCGTGGCTGGTCCCAAGCCCGTGCTGTGAAAAGAGGAGGGTCAGATGCTGGGACAAGCAAACCAGCTCTGTAAAAACTATTTGCTAGTGCAGTCAGGGAGGGCCTTGGAAAAGCTCATTGGGATTCCTCATGATCTCAAACACATAAATGAATAAATAAATAATGTTTTCAACATTTTTTTTAACTCTGCCGTGGCCGGTCCCAAGCCCATGCTGTGAAAAGAAGAGGGTCAGATGCTGGGACAAGCAAACCAGCTCTGTAAAAAAAACTATTTGCTACTGCGGTCAGGGAGGGCCTTGGAAAAGCTCATTGGGATTCCTTAGGATCTCAAACAAATAAATGAATAAATAAATAAATAATGTTCTCAACATTTTTTAACTCTGCCGTGGCCGGTCCCAAGCCCGTGCTGTGAAAAGAGGAGGGTCAGATGCTGGGACAAGCAAACCAGCTCTGTAAAAACTATTTGCTACTACGGTCAGGGAGGGCCTTGGAAAAGCTCATTGGGATTCCTCAGGATCTCAAACAAATAAATGAATAAATAAATAATGTTTTCAACATTTTTTAAACTCTGCCGTGGACGGTCCCAAGCCCGTGCTGTGAAAAGAGGAGGGTCAGATGCTGAGACAAGCAAACCAGCTCTGTAAAAAAAACTATTTGCTACTGCGGTCAGGGAGGGCCTTGGAAAAGCTCATTGGGATTCCTCAGGATCTCAAACAAATAAATGAATAAATAAATAAATAATGTTTTCAACATTTTTTAACTCTGCCGTGGACAGTCCCAAGCCCATGCTGTGAAAAGAGGAGGGTCAGATGCTGGGACAAGCAATCCAGCTCTGTAAAAACTATTTGCTAGTACAGTCAGGGAGGGCCTTGTAAAAGCTCATTGGGATTCCTCATGATCTCAAACAAATAAATGAATAAATAAATAATGTTTTCAACATTTTTTTAACTCTGCCATGGCCGGTCCCAAGCCCGTGCTGTGAAAAGAGGAGGGTCAGATGCTGGGATAAGCAAACCAGCTCTGTAAAAACTATTTGATACTGCAGTCAGGGAGGGCCTTGGAAAAGCTCATTGGGATTCCTCAGGATCTCAAACAAATAAATGAATAAATAAATAAATAATGTTTTCAACATTTTTTAACTCTGCCGTGGCCGGTCCCAAGCCCGTGCTGTGAAAAGAGGAGGGTCAGATGCTGGGACAAGCAAACCAGCTCTGTAAAAACTATTTGAAAGTGCAGTCAGGGAGGGCCTTGGAAAAGCTCATTGGGATTCCTCATGATCTCAAACAAATAAATGAATAAATAAATAATGTTTTCAACATTTTTTTTAACTCTGCCGTGGTCGGTCCCATGCCCGTGCTGTGAAAAGAAGGGGGTCAGATGCTGGGACAAGCAAACCAGCTCTGTAAAAAAATATTTGCTACTGCGGTAAGGGAGGGCCTTGGAAAAGCTCATTGGGATTCCTCAGAATCTCAAACAAATAAATGAATAAATAAATAAATAATGTTTTCAACATTTTTTAACTCTGCCGTGGCCGGTCCCAAGCCCGTGCTGTGAAAAGAGTAGGGTCAGATGTTGGGACAAGCAAACCAGCTCTGAAAAAACTATTTGCTACTGCGGTCAGGGAGGGCCTTGGAAAAGCTCATTGGGATTCCTCAGGATCTCAAACAAATAAATGAATAAATAAATAATGTTTTCAACATTTTTTTAACTCTGCCGTGGCCGGTCCCAAGCCCTTGCTGTGAAAAGAGGAGGGTCAGATGCTGGGACAAGCAAACCAGCTCTGTAAAAACTATTTTCTACTGAGGTCAGGGAGTGCCTTGGAAAAGCTCATTGGGATTCCTCAGGATCCCAAACAAATAAATAAATAATGTTTTCAACATTTTTTAACTCTGCCGTCGCCGGTCCCAAGCCCGTGCTGTGAAAAGAGGAGGGTCAGATGCTGGGACAAGCAAACCAGCTCTGTAAAAACTATTTGCTACTACGGTCAGGGAGGGCCTTGGAAAAGCTCATTGGGATTCCTCAGGATCTCAAACAAATAAATTAATAAATAAATAAATAATGTTTTCAACATTTTTTAACTCTGCCGTGGCCGGTCCCAAGCCCGTGCTGTGAAAAGAGGAGGGTCAGATGCTGGGACAAGGAAACCAGCACTGTAAAAACTATTTGCTACTGCGGTCAGGGAGGGCCTTGGAAAAGCTCATTGGGATTCCTCAGGATCTCAAACAAATAAATGAATAAATAAATAATGTTTTCAACATTTTTTAACTCTGCCATGGCCGGTCCCAAGCCCGTGCTGTGAATAGAGGAGGGTCAGATGCTGGGACAAGCAAACCAGCTCTGTAAAAAACTATTTGCTACAGCAGTCAGGGAGGGCCTTGGAAAAGCTCATTGGGATTCCTCAGGATCTCAAACAAATAAATGAATAAATAAATAATGTTTTCAACATTTTTTTAACTCTGCCGTGGCCGGTCCCAAGCCCGTGCTGTGAAAAGAGGAGGGTCAGATGCTGGGATAAGCAAACCAGCTCTGTAAAAACTATTTGATACTGCAGTCAGGGAGGGCCTTGGAAAAGCTCATTGGGATTCCTCAGGATCTCAAACAAATAAATGAATAAATAAATAAATAATGTTTTCAACATTTTTTTAACTCTGCCGTGGCCGGTCCCAAGCCCGTGCTGTGAAAAGAGGAGGGTCAGATGCTGGGACAAGCAAACCAGCTCTGTAAAAACTATTTGCTACTGCGGTCAGGGAGGGCATTGGAAAAGCTCATTGGGATTCCTCAGGATCTCAAACAAATAAATGAATAAATAAATAATGTTTTCAACATTTTTTTAACTCTGCCGTGGCCGGTCCCAAGCCCGTGCTGTGAAAAGAAGAGGGTCAGATGCTGGGACAAGCAAACCAGCTCTGTAAAAAAAAACTATTTGCTACTGCGGTCAGGGAGGGCCTTTGAAAAGCTCATTGGGATTCCTCAGAATCTCAAACAAATAAATGAATAAATAAATAAATAATGTTTTCAACATTTTTTAACTCTGCCGTGGCCGGTCCCAAGCCCGTGCTGTGAAAAGAGGAGGGTCAGATGTTGGGACAAGCAAACCAGCTCTCTAAAAACTATTTGCTACTGCGGTCAGGGAGGGCCTTGGAAAAGCTCATTGGGATTCCTCAGGATCTCAAACAAATAAATGAATAAATAAATAAATAATGTTTTCAACATTTTTTAACTCTGCCGTGGCCGGTCCCAAGCCCGTGCTGTGAAAAGAGGAGGGTCAGATGCTGGGACAAGCAAACCAGCTCTGTAAAAACTATTTGCTACTGCGGTCAGGGAGGGCCTTGGAAAAGCTCATTGGGATTCCTCAGGATCTCAAACAAATAAATGAATAAATAATGTTTTCAACATTTTTTTAACTCTGCCGTGGCCGGTCCCAAGCCGTGCTGTGAAAAGAGGAGGGTCAGATGCTGGGACAAGCAAACCAGCTCTGTAAAAACTATTTTCTACTGAGGTCAGGGAGTGCCTTGGAAAAGCTCATTGGGATTCCTCAGGATCTCAAACAAATAAATGAATAAATAATGTTTTCAACATTTTTTAACTCTGCCGTCGCCGGTCCCAAGCCCGTGCTGTGAAAAGAGGAGGGTCAGATGCTGGGACAAGCAAACCAGCTCTGTAAAAACTATTTGCTACTGCGGTCAGGGAGGGCCTTGGAAAAGCTCATTGGGATTCCTCAGGATCTCAAACAAATAAATTAATAAATAAATAAATAATGTTTTCAACATTTTTTAACTCTGCCGTGGCCGGTCCCAAGCCCGTGCTGTGAAAAGAGGAGGGTCAGATGCTGGGACAAGGAAACCAGCACTGTAAAAACTATTTGCTACTGCGGTCAGGGAGGGCCTTGGAAAAGCTCATTGGGATTCCTCAGGATCTCAAACAAATAAATGAATAAATAAATAATGTTTTCAACATTTTTTAACTCTGCCATGGCCGGTCCCAAGCCCGTGCTGTGAATAGAGGAGGGTCAGATGCTGGGACAAGCAAACCAGCTCTGTAAAAAACTATTTGCTACTGCGGTCAGGGAGGGCCTTGGAAAAGCTCATTGGGATTCCTCAGGATCTCAAACAAATAAATGAATAAATAAATAATGTTTTCAACATTTTTTAACTCTGCCGTGGCCGGTCCCAAGCCCGTGCTGTGAAAAGAGGAGGGTCAGATGTTGGGACAAGCAAACCAGCTCTCTAAAAACTATTTGCTACTGCGGTCAGGGAGGGCCTTGGAAAAGCTCATTGGGATTCCTCAGGATCTCAAACAAATAAATGAATAAATAAATAAATAATGTTTTCAACATTTTTTAACTCTGCCGTGGCCGGTCCCAAGCCCGTGCTGTGAAAAGAGGAGGGTCAGATGCTGGGACAAGCAAACCAGCTCTGTAAAAACTATTTGCTACTGCGGTCAGGGAGGGCCTTGGAAAAGCTCATTGGGATTCCTCAGGATCTCAAACAAATAAATGAATAAATAAATAAATAATGTTTTCAACATTTTTTTAACTCTGCCGTGGCCGGTCCCAAGCCCGTGCTGTGAAAAGAGGAGGGTCAGATGCTGGGACAAGCAAACCAGCTCTGTAAAAACTATTTGCTACTGCGGTCAGGGAGGGCCTTGGAAAAGCTCATTGGGATTCCTCAGGATCTCAAACAAATAAATGAATAAATAATGTTTTCAACATTTTTTTAACTCTGCCGTGGCCGGTCCCAAGCCCGTGCTGTGAAAAGAGGAGGGTCAGATGCTGGGACAAGCAAACCAGCTCTGTAAAAACTATTTTCTACTGAGGTCAGGGAGTGCCTTGGAAAAGCTCATTGGGATTCCTCAGGATCTCAAACAAATAAATGAATAAATAATGTTTTCAACATTTTTTAACTCTGCCGTCGCCGGTCCCAAGCCCGTGCTGTGAAAAGAGGAGGGTCAGATGCTGGGACAAGCAAACCAGCTCTGTAAAAACTATTTGCTACTGCGGTCAGGGAGGGCCTTGGAAAAGCTCATTGGGATTCCTCAGGATCTCAAACAAATAAATTAATAAATAAATAAATAATGTTTTCAACATTTTTTAACTCTGCCGTGGCCGGTCCCAAGCCCGTGCTGTGAAAAGAGGAGGGTCAGATGCTGGGACAAGGAAACCAGCACTGTAAAAACTATTTGCTACTGCGGTCAGGGAGGGCCTTGGAAAAGCTCATTGGGATTCCTCAGGATCTCAAACAAATAAATGAATAAATAAATAATGTTTTCAACATTTTTTAACTCTGCCATGGCCGGTCCCAAGCCCGTGCTGTGAATAGAGGAGGGTCAGATGCTGGGACAAGCAAACCAGCTCTGTAAAAAACTATTTGCTACTGCGGTCAGGGAGGGCCTTGGAAAAGCTCATTGGGATTCCTCAGGATCTCAAACAAATAAATGAATAAATAAATAATGTTTTCAACATTTTTTAACTCTGCCGTGGCCGGTCCCAAGCCCGTGCTGTGAAAAGAGGAGGGTCAGATGTTGGGACAAGCAAACCAGCTCTCTAAAAACTATTTGCTACTGCGGTCAGGGAGGGCCTTGGAAAAGCTCATTGGGATTCCTCAGGATCTCAAACAAATAAATGAATAAATAAATAAATAATGTTTTCAACATTTTTTAACTCTGCCGTGGCCGGTCCCAAGCCCGTGCTGTGAAAAGAGGAGGGTCAGATGCTGGGACAAGCAAACCAGCTCTGTAAAAACTATTTGCTACTGCGGTCAGGGAGGGCCTTGGAAAAGCTCATTGGGATTCCTCAGGATCTCAAACAAATAAATGAATAAATAAATAAATAATGTTTTCAACATTTTTTTAACTCTGCCGTGGCCGGTCCCAAGCCCGTGCTGTGAAAAGAGGAGGGTCAGATGCTGGGACAAGCAAACCAGCTCTGTAAAAACTATTTGCTACTGCGGTCAGGGAGGGCCTTGGAAAAGCTCATTGGGATTCCTCAGGATCTCAAACAAATAAATGAATAAATAATGTTTTCAACATTTTTTTAACTCTGCCGTGGCCGGTCCCAAGCCCGTGCTGTGAAAAGAGGAGGGTCAGATGCTGGGACAAGCAAACCAGCTCTGTAAAAACTATTTTCTACTGAGGTCAGGGAGTGCCTTGGAAAAGCTCATTGGGATTCCTCAGGATCTCAAACAAATAAATGAATAAATAATGTTTTCAACATTTTTTAACTCTGCCGTCGCCGGTCCCAAGCCCGTGCTGTGAAAAGAGGAGGGTCAGATGCTGGGACAAGCAAACCAGCTCTGTAAAAACTATTTGCTACTGCGGTCAGGGAGGGCCTTGGAAAAGCTCATTGGGATTCCTCAGGATCTCAAACAAATAAATTAATAAATAAATAAATAATGTTTTCAACATTTTTTAACTCTGCCGTGGCCGGTCCCAAGCCCGTGCTGTGAAAAGAGGAGGGTCAGATGCTGGGACAAGGAAACCAGCACTGTAAAAACTATTTGCTACTGCGGTCAGGGAGGGCCTTGGAAAAGCTCATTGGGATTCCTCAGGATCTCAAACAAATAAATGAATAAATAAATAATGTTTTCAACATTTTTTAACTCTGCCATGGCCGGTCCCAAGCCCGTGCTGTGAATAGAGGAGGGTCAGATGCTGGGACAAGCAAACCAGCTCTGTAAAAAACTATTTGCTACTGCGGTCAGGGAGGGCCTTGGAAAAGCTCATTGGGATTCCTCAGGATCTCAAACAAATAAATGAATAAATAAATAATGTTTTCAACATTTTTTTAACTCTGCCGTGGCCGGTCCCATGCCCGTGCTGTGAAAAGAGGAGGGTCAGATGCTGGGACAAGCAAACCAGCTCTGTAAAAACTATTTTCTACTGAGGTCAGGGAGTGCCTTGGAAAAGCTCATTGGGATTCCTCAGGATCTCAAACAAATAAATAAATAATGTTTTCAACATTTTTTAACTCTGCCGTCGCCAGTCCCAAGCCCGTGCTGTGAAAAGAGGAGGGTCAGATGCTGGGACAAGCAAACCAGCTCTGTAAAAACTATTTGCTACTGCGGTCAGGGAGGGCATTGGAAAAGCTCATTGGGATTCCTCAGGATCTCAAACAAATAAATGAATAAATAAATAATGTTTTCAAAATTTTTTTAAATCTGCCGTGGCCGGTCCCAAGCCCGTGCTGTGAAAAGAAGAGGGTCAGATGCTGGGACAAGCAAACCAGCTCTGTAAAAAAAAACTATTTGCTACTGCGGTCGGGGAGGGCCTTTGAAAAGCTCATTGGGATTCCTCAGAATCTCAAACAAATAAATGAATAAATAAATAAATAATGTTTTCAACATTTTTTAACTCTGCCATGGCCGGTCCCAAGCCCGTGCTGTGAATAGAGGAGGGTCAGATGCTGGGACAAGCAAACCAGCTCTGTAAAAACTATTTGCTACTGCGGTCAGGGAGGGCCTTGGAAAAGCTCATTGGGATTCCTCAGGATCTCAAACAAATAAATAAATAATGTTTTCAACATTTTTTAGCTCTGCCGTCACCGGTCCCAAGCCCGTGCTGTGAAAAGAGGAGGGTCAGATGCTGGGACAAGCAAACCAGCTCTGTAAAAACTATTTGATACTGCAGTCAGGGAGGGCCTTGGAAAAGCTCATTGGGATTCCTCAGGATCTCAAACAAATAAATTAATAAATAAATAAATAATGTTTTCAACATTTTTTAACTCTGCCGTGGCCGGTCCCAAGCCCATGCTGTGAAAAGAGGAGGGTCAGATGCTGGGACAAGGAAACCAGCACTGTAAAAACTATTTGCTACTGCGGTCAGGGAGGGCCTTGGAAAAGCTCATTGGGATTCCTCAGGATCTCAAACAAATAAATGAATAAATAAATAATGTTTTCAACATTTTTTAACTCTGCCATGGCCGGTCCCAAGCCCGTGCTGTGAATAGAGGAGGGTCAGATGCTGGGACAAGCAAACCAGCTCTGTAAAAAACTATTTGCTACAGCAGTCAGGGAGGGCCTTGGAAAAGCTCATTGGGATTCCTCAGGATCTCAAACAAATAAATGAATAAATAAATAATGTTTTCAACATTTTTTTAACTCTGCCGTGGCCGGTCCCAAGCCCGTGCTGTGAAAAGAGGAGGGTCAGATGCTGGGATAAGCAAACCAGCTCTGTAAAAACTATTTGATACTGCAGTCAGGGAGGGCCTTGGAAAAGCTCATTGGGATTCCTCAGGATCTCAAACAAATAAATGAATAAATAAATAAATAATGTTTTCAACATTTTTTTAACTCTGCCGTGGCCGGTCCCAAGCCCGTGCTGTGAAAAGAGGAGGGTCAGATGCTGGGACAAGCAAACCAGCTCTGTAAAAACTATTTGCTACTGCGGTCAGGGAGGGCATTGGAAAAGCTCATTGGGATTCCTCAGGATCTCAAACAAATAAATGAATAAATAAATAATGTTTTCAACATTTTTTTAACTCTGCCGTGGCCGGTCCCAAGCCCGTGCTGTGAAAAGAAGAGGGTCAGATGCTGGGACAAGCAAACCAGCTCTGTAAAAAAAAACTATTTGCTACTGCGGTCAGGGAGGGCCTTTGAAAAGCTCATTGGGATTCCTCAGAATCTCAAACAAATAAATGAATAAATAAATAAATAATGTTTTCAACATTTTTTAACTCTGCCGTGGCCGGTCCCAAGCCCGTGCTGTGAAAAGAGGAGGGTCAGATGTTGGGACAAGCAAACCAGCTCTCTAAAAACTATTTGCTACTGCGGTCAGGGAGGGCCTTGGAAAAGCTCATTGGGATTCCTCAGGATCTCAAACAAATAAATGAATAAATAAATAAATAATGTTTTCAACATTTTTTAACTCTGCCGTGGCCGGTCCCAAGCCCGTGCTGTGAAAAGAGGAGGGTCAGATGCTGGGACAAGCAAACCAGCTCTGTAAAAACTATTTGCTACTGCGGTCAGGGAGGGCCTTGGAAAAGCTCATTGGGATTCCTCAGGATCTCAAACAAATAAATGAATAAATAATGTTTTCAACATTTTTTTAACTCTGCCGTGGCCGGTCCCAAGCCCGTGCTGTGAAAAGAGGAGGGTCAGATGCTGGGACAAGCAAACCAGCTCTGTAAAAACTATTTTCTACTGAGGTCAGGGAGTGCCTTGGAAAAGCTCATTGGGATTCCTCAGGATCTCAAACAAATAAATGAATAAATAATGTTTTCAACATTTTTTAACTCTGCCGTCGCCGGTCCCAAGCCCATGCTGTGAAAAGAGGAGGGTCAGATGCTGGGACAAGCAAACCAGCTCTGTAAAAACTATTTGCTACTGCGGTCAGGGAGGGCCTTGGAAAAGCTCATTGGGATTCCTCAGGATCTCAAACAAATAAATTAATAAATAAATAAATAATGTTTTCAACATTTTTTAACTCTGCCGTGGCCGGTCCCAAGCCCGTGCTGTGAAAAGAGGAGGGTCAGATGCTGGGACAAGGAAACCAGCACTGTAAAAACTATTTGCTACTGCGGTCAGGGAGGGCCTTGGAAAAGCTCATTGGGATTCCTCAGGATCTCAAACAAATAAATGAATAAATAAATAATGTTTTCAACATTTTTTAACTCTGCCATGGCCGGTCCCAAGCCCGTGCTGTGAATAGAGGAGGGTCAGATGCTGGGACAAGCAAACCAGCTCTGTAAAAAACTATTTGCTACTGCGGTCAGGGAGGGCCTTGGAAAAGCTCATTGGGATTCCTCAGGATCTCAAACAAATAAATGAATAAATAAATAATGTTTTCAACATTTTTTAACTCTGCCGTGGCCGGTCCCAAGCCCGTGCTGTGAAAAGAGGAGGGTCAGATGTTGGGACAAGCAAACCAGCTCTCTAAAAACTATTTGCTACTGCGGTCAGGGAGGGCCTTGGAAAAGCTCATTGGGATTCCTCAGGATCTCAAACAAATAAATTAATAAATAAATAAATAATGTTTTCAACATTTTTTAACTCTGCCGTGGCCGGTCCCAAGCCCGTGCTATGAAAAGAGGAGGGTCAGATGCTGGGACAAGGAAACCAGCACTGTAAAAACTATTTGCTACTGCGGTCAGGGAGGGCCTTGGAAAAGCTCATTGGGATTCCTCAGGATCTCAAACAAATAAATTAATAAATAAATAAATAATGTTTTCAACATTTTTTAACTCTGCCATGGCCGGTCCCAAGCCCGTGCTGTGAATAGAGGAGGGTCAGATGCTGGGACAAGCAAACCAGCTCTGTAAAAAACTATTTGCTACTGCGGTCAGGGAGGGCCTTGGAAAAGCTCATTGGGATTCCTCAGGATCTCAAACAAATAAATGAATAAATAAATAAATAATGTTTTCAACATTTTTTTAACTCTGCCGTGGCCGGTCCCAAGCCCGTGCTGTGAAAAGAGGAGGGTCAGATGCTGGGACAAGCAAACCAGCTCTGTAAAAACTATTTGCTACTGCGGTCAGGGAGGGCATTGGAAAAGCTCATTGGGATTCCTCAGGATCTCAAACAAATAAATGAATAAATAAATAATGTTTTCAACATTTTTTTAACTCTGCCGTGGCCGGTCCCAAGCCCGTGCTGTGAAAAGAATAGGGTCAGATGCTGGGACAAGCAAACCAGCTCTGTAAAAAAAAAACTATTTGCTACTGCGGTCAGGGAGGGCCTTTGAAAAGCTCATTGGGATTCCTCAGAATCTCAAACAAATAAATGAATAAATAAATAAATAATGTTTTCAACATTTTTTAACTCTGCCGTGGCCGGTCCCAAGCCCGTGCTGTGAAAAGAGGAGGGTCAGATGTTGGGACAAGCAAACCAGCTCTGTAAAAACTATTTGCTACTGCGGTCAGGGAGGGCCTTGGAAAAGCTCATTGGGATTCCTCAGGATCTCAAACAAATAAATGAATAAATAAATAAATAATGTTTTCAACATTTTTTAACTCTGCCGTGGCCGGTCCCAAGCCCGTGCTGTGAAAAGAGGAGGGTCAGATGCTGGGAAAAGCAAACCAGCTCTGTAAAAACTATTTGCTACTGCGGTCAGGGAGGGCCTTGGAAAAGCTCATTGGGATTCCTCAGGATCTCAAACAAATAAATTAATAAATAAATAAATAATGTTTTCAACATTTTTTTAACTCTGCCGTGGCCGGTCCAAAGCCCGTGCTTTGAAAAGAAGGGGGTCAGATGCTGGGACAAGCAAACCAGCTCTATAAAAAAAATATTTGCTACTGCGGTAAGGGAGGGCCTTGGAAAAGCTCATTGGGATTCCTCAGAATCTCAAAAAAATAAATGAATAAATAAATAAATAATGTTTTCAACATTTTTTAACTCTGCCGTGGCCGGTCCCAAGCCCGTGCTGTGAAAAGAGGAGGGTCAGATGTTGGGACAAGCAAACCAGCTCTGTAAAAACTATTTGCTACTGCGGTCAGGGAGGGCCTTGGAAAAGCTCATTGGGATTCCTCAGGATCTCAAACAAATAAATGAATAAATAAATGATGTTTTCAACATTTTTTTAACTCTGCCGTGGCCGGTCCCAAGCCCGTGCTGTGAAAAGAGGAGGGTCAGATGCTGGGACAAGCAAACCAGCTCTGTAAAAACTATTTTCTACTGAGGTCAGGGAGTGCCTTGGAAAAGCTCATTGGGATTCCTCAGGATCTCAAACAAATAAATAAATAATGTTTTCAACATTTTTTAACTCTGCCGTCGCCGGTCCCAAGCCCGTGCTGTGAAAAGAGGAGGGTCAGATGCTGGGACAAGCAAACCAGCTCTGTAAAAACTATTTGCTACTGCGGTCAGGGAGGGCCTTGGAAAAGCTCATTGGGATTCCTCAGGATCTCAAACAAATAAATTAATAAATAAATAAATAATGTTTTCAAAATTTTTTAACTCTGCCGTGGCCGGTCCCAAGCCCGTGCTGTGAAAAGAGGAGGGTCAGATGCTGGGACAAGGAAACCAGCTCTGTAAAAACTATTTGCTACTGCGGTCAGGGAGGGCCTTGGAAAAGCTCATTGGGATTCCTCAGGATCTCAAACAAATAAATGAATAAATAAATAATGTTTTCAACATTTTTTTAACTCTGCCGTTGCCGGTCCCAAGCCCGTGCTGTGAATAGAGGAGGGTCAGATGCTGGGACAAGCAAACCAGCTCTGTAAAAACTATTTGCTACTGCAGTCAGGGAGGGCCTTGGAAAAGCTCATTGGGATTCCTCAGGATCTCAAACAAATAAATGAATAAATAAATAATGTTTTCAACATTTTTTTAACTCTGCCGTGGCTGGTCCCAAGCCCGTGCTGTGAAAAGAGGAGGGTCAGATGCTGGGATAAGCAAACCAGCTCTGTAAAAACTATTTGATACTGCAGTCAGGGAGGGCCTTGGAAAAGCTCATTGGGATTCCTCAGGATCTCAAACAAATAAATGAATAAATAAATAAATAATGTTTTCAACATTTTTTAACTCTGCCGTGGCCGGTCCCAAGCCCGTGCTGTGAAAAGAGGAGGGTCAGATGCTGGGACAAGCAAACCAGCTCTGTAAAAACTATTTGCTACTGCGGTCAGGGAGGGCTTTGGAAAAGCTCATTGGGATTCCTCAGGATCTCAAACAAATAAATGAATAAATAAATAAATAATGTTTTCAACATTTTTTAACTCTGCCGTGGCCGGTCCCAAGCCCGTGCTGTGAAAAGAGGAGGGTCAGATGCTGGGACAAGCAAACCAGCTCTGTAAAAACTATTTGCTACTGCGGTCAGGGAGGGCCTTGGAAAAGCTCATTGGGATTCCTCAGGATCTCAAACAAATAAATGAATAAATAAATAAATAATGTTTTCAACATTTTTTTAACTCTGCCGTGGCCGGTCCCAAGCCCGTGCTGTGAAAAGAGGAGGGTCAGATGCTGGGACAAGCAAACCAGCTCTGTAAAAACTATTTGCTACTGCGGTCAGGGAGGGCCTTGGAAAAGCTCATTGGGATTCCTCAGGATCTCAAACAAATAAATGAATAAATAATGTTTTCAACATTTTTTTAACTCTGCCGTGGCCGGTCCCAAGCCCGTGCTGTGAAAAGAGGAGGGTCAGATGCTGGGACAAGCAAACCAGCTCTGTAAAAACTATTTTCTACTGAGGTCAGGGAGTGCCTTGGAAAAGCTCATTGGGATTCCTCAGGATCTCAAACAAATAAATGAATAAATAATGTTTTCAACATTTTTTAACTCTGCCGTCGCCGGTCCCAAGCCCGTGCTGTGAAAAGAGGAGGGTCAGATGCTGGGACAAGCAAACCAGCTCTGTAAAAACTATTTGCTACTGCGGTCAGGGAGGGCCTTGGAAAAGCTCATTGGGATTCCTCAGGATCTCAAACAAATAAATTAATAAATAAATAAATAATGTTTTCAACATTTTTTAACTCTGCCGTGGCCGGTCCCAAGCCCGTGCTGTGAAAAGAGGAGGGTCAGATGCTGGGACAAGGAAACCAGCACTGTAAAAACTATTTGCTACTGCGGTCAGGGAGGGCCTTGGAAAAGCTCATTGGGATTCCTCAGGATCTCAAACAAATAAATGAATAAATAAATAATGTTTTCAACATTTTTTAACTCTGCCATGGCCGGTCCCAAGCCCGTGCTGTGAATAGAGGAGGGTCAGATGCTGGGACAAGCAAACCAGCTCTGTAAAAAACTATTTGCTACTGCGGTCAGGGAGGGCCTTGGAAAAGCTCATTGGGATTCCTCAGGATCTCAAACAAATAAATGAATAAATAAATAATGTTTTCAACATTTTTTAACTCTGCCGTGGCCGGTCCCAAGCCCGTGCTGTGAAAAGAGGAGGGTCAGATGTTGGGACAAGCAAACCAGCTCTCTAAAAACTATTTGCTACTGCGGTCAGGGAGGGCCTTGGAAAAGCTCATTGGGATTCCTCAGGATCTCAAACAAATAAATGAATAAATAAATAAATAATGTTTTCAACATTTTTTAACTCTGCCGTGGCCGGTCCCAAGCCCGTGCTGTGAAAAGAGGAGGGTCAGATGCTGGGACAAGCAAACCAGCTCTGTAAAAACTATTTGCTACTGCGGTCAGGGAGGGCCTTGGAAAAGCTCATTGGGATTCCTCAGGATCTCAAACAAATAAATGAATAAATAAATAAATAATGTTTTCAACATTTTTTTAACTCTGCCGTGGCCGGTCCCAAGCCCGTGCTGTGAAAAGAGGAGGGTCAGATGCTGGGACAAGCAAACCAGCTCTGTAAAAACTATTTGCTACTGCGGTCAGGGAGGGCCTTGGAAAAGCTCATTGGGATTCCTCAGGATCTCAAACAAATAAATGAATAAATAATGTTTTCAACATTTTTTTAACTCTGCCGTGGCCGGTCCCAAGCCCGTGCTGTGAAAAGAGGAGGGTCAGATGCTGGGACAAGCAAACCAGCTCTGTAAAAACTATTTTCTACTGAGGTCAGGGAGTGCCTTGGAAAAGCTCATTGGGATTCCTCAGGATCTCAAACAAATAAATAAATAATGTTTTCAACATTTTTTAACTCTGCCGTCGCCGGTCCCAAGCCCGTGCTGTGAAAAGAGGAGGGTCAGATGCTGGGACAAGCAAACCAGCTCTGTAAAAACTATTTGCTACTGCGGTCAGGGAGGGCCTTGGAAAAGCTCATTGGGATTCCTCAGGATCTCAAACAAATAAATTAATAAATAAATAAATAATGTTTTCAAAATTTTTTAACTCTGCCGTGGCCGGTCCCAAGCCCGTGCTGTGAAAAGAGGAGGGTCAGATGCTGGGACAAGGAAACCAGCTCTGTAAAAACTATTTGCTACTGCGGTCAGGGAGGGCCTTGGAAAAGCTCATTGGGATTCCTCAGGATCTCAAACAAATAAATGAATAAATAAATAATGTTTTCAACATTTTTTTAACTCTGCCGTTGCCGGTCCCAAGCCCGTGCTGTGAATAGAGGAGGGTCAGATGCTGGGACAAGCAAACCAGCTCTATAAAAACTATTTGCTACTGCAGTCAGGGAGGGCCTTGGAAAAGCTCATTGGGATTCCTCAGGATCTCAAACAAATAAATGAATAAATAAATAATGTTTTCAACATTTTTTTAACTCTGCCGTGGCTGGTCCCAAGCCCGTGCTGTGAAAAGAGGAGGGTCAGATGCTGGGATAAGCAAACCAGCTCTGTAAAAACTATTTGATACTGCAGTCAGGGAGGGCCTTGGAAAAGCTCATTGGGATTCCTCAGGATCTCAAACAAATAAATGAATAAATAAATAAATAATGTTTTCAACATTTTTTAACTCTGCCGTGGCCGGTCCCAAGCCCGTGCTGTGAAAAGAGGAGGGTCAGATGCTGGGACAAGCAAACCAGCTCTGTAAAAACTATTTGCTACTGCGGTCAGGGAGGGCTTTGGAAAAGCTCATTGGGATTCCTCAGGATCTCAAACAAATAAATGAATAAATAAATAAATAATGTTTTCAACATTTTTTAACTCTGCCGTGGCCGGTCCCAAGCCCGTGCTGTGAAAAGAGGAGGGTCAGATGCTGGGACAAGCAAACCAGCTCTGTAAAAACTATTTGCTACTGCGGTCAGGGAGGGCCTTGGAAAAGCTCATTGGGATTCCTCAGGATCTCAAACAAATAAATGAATAAATAAATAAATAATGTTTTCAACATTTTTTTAACTCTGCCGTGGCCGGTCCCAAGCCCGTGCTGTGAAAAGAGGAGGGTCAGATGCTGGGACAAGCAAACCAGCTCTGTAAAAACTATTTGCTACTGCGGTCAGGGAGGGCCTTGGAAAAGCTCATTGGGATTCCTCAGGATCTCAAACAAATAAATGAATAAATAATGTTTTCAACATTTTTTTAACTCTGCCGTGGCCGGTCCCAAGCCCGTGCTGTGAAAAGAGGAGGGTCAGATGCTGGGACAAGCAAACCAGCTCTGTAAAAACTATTTTCTACTGAGGTCAGGGAGTGCCTTGGAAAAGCTCATTGGGATTCCTCAGGATCTCAAACAAATAAATGAATAAATAATGTTTTCAACATTTTTTAACTCTGCCGTCGCCGGTCCCAAGCCCGTGCTGTGAAAAGAGGAGGGTCAGATGCTGGGACAAGCAAACCAGCTCTGTAAAAACTATTTGCTACTGCGGTCAGGGAGGGCCTTGGAAAAGCTCATTGGGATTCCTCAGGATCTCAAACAAATAAATTAATAAATAAATAAATAATGTTTTCAACATTTTTTAACTCTGCCGTGGCCGGTCCCAAGCCCGTGCTGTGAAAAGAGGAGGGTCAGATGCTGGGACAAGGAAACCAGCACTGTAAAAACTATTTGCTACTGCGGTCAGGGAGGGCCTTGGAAAAGCTCATTGGGATTCCTCAGGATCTCAAACAAATAAATGAATAAATAAATAATGTTTTCAACATTTTTTAACTCTGCCATGGCCGGTCCCAAGCCCGTGCTGTGAATAGAGGAGGGTCAGATGCTGGGACAAGCAAACCAGCTCTGTAAAAAACTATTTGCTACTGCGGTCAGGGAGGGCCTTGGAAAAGCTCATTGGGATTCCTCAGGATCTCAAACAAATAAATGAATAAATAAATAATGTTTTCAACATTTTTTTAACTCTGCCGTGGCCGGTCCCATGCCCGTGCTGTGAAAAGAGGAGGGTCAGATGCTGGGACAAGCAAACCAGCTCTGTAAAAACTATTTTCTACTGAGGTCAGGGAGTGCCTTGGAAAAGCTCATTGGGATTCCTCAGGATCTCAAACAAATAAATAAATAATGTTTTCAACATTTTTTAACTCTGCCGTCGCCAGTCCCAAGCCCGTGCTGTGAAAAGAGGAGGGTCAGATGCTGGGACAAGCAAACCAGCTCTGTAAAAACTATTTGCTACTGCGGTCAGGGAGGGCATTGGAAAAGCTCATTGGGATTCCTCAGGATCTCAAACAAATAAATGAATAAATAAATAATGTTTTCAAAATTTTTTTAAATCTGCCGTGGCCGGTCCCAAGCCCGTGCTGTGAAAAGAAGAGGGTCAGATGCTGGGACAAGCAAACCAGCTCTGTAAAAAAAAACTATTTGCTACTGCGGTCGGGGAGGGCCTTTGAAAAGCTCATTGGGATTCCTCAGAATCTCAAACAAATAAATGAATAAATAAATAAATAATGTTTTCAACATTTTTTAACTCTGCCATGGCCGGTCCCAAGCCCGTGCTGTGAATAGAGGAGGGTCAGATGCTGGGACAAGCAAACCAGCTCTGTAAAAACTATTTGCTACTGCGGTCAGGGAGGGCCTTGGAAAAGCTCATTGGGATTCCTCAGGATCTCAAACAAATAAATAAATAATGTTTTCAACATTTTTTAGCTCTGCCGTCACCGGTCCCAAGCCCGTGCTGTGAAAAGAGGAGGGTCAGATGCTGGGACAAGCAAACCAGCTCTGTAAAAACTATTTGATACTGCAGTCAGGGAGGGCCTTGGAAAAGCTCATTGGGATTCCTCAGGATCTCAAACAAATAAATTAATAAATAAATAAATAATGTTTTCAACAATTTTTAACTCTGCCGTGGCCGGTCCCAAGCCCATGCTGTGAAAAGAGGAGGGTCAGATGCTGGGACAAGGAAACCAGCACTGTAAAAACTATTTGCTACTGCGGTCAGGGAGGGCCTTGGAAAAGCTCATTGGGATTCCTCAGGATCTCAAACAAATAAATGAATAAATAAATAATGTTTTCAACATTTTTTAACTCTGCCATGGCCGGTCCCAAGCCCGTGCTGTGAATAGAGGAGGGTCAGATGCTGGGACAAGCAAACCAGCTCTGTAAAAAACTATTTGCTACAGCAGTCAGGGAGGGCCTTGGAAAAGCTCATTGGGATTCCTCAGGATCTCAAACAAATAAATGAATAAATAAATAATGTTTTCAACATTTTTTTAACTCTGCCGTGGCCGGTCCCAAGCCCGTGCTGTGAAAAGAGGAGGGTCAGATGCTGGGATAAGCAAACCAGCTCTGTAAAAACTATTTGATACTGCAGTCAGGGAGGGCCTTGGAAAAGCTCATTGGGATTCCTCAGGATCTCAAACAAATAAATGAATAAATAAATAAATAATGTTTTCAACATTTTTTTAACTCTGCCGTGGCCGGTCCCAAGCCCGTGCTGTGAAAAGAGGAGGGTCAGATGCTGGGACAAGCAAACCAGCTCTGTAAAAACTATTTGCTACTGCGGTCAGGGAGGGCATTGGAAAAGCTCATTGGGATTCCTCAGGATCTCAAACAAATAAATGAATAAATAAATAATGTTTTCAACATTTTTTTAACTCTGCCGTGGCCGGTCCCAAGCCCGTGCTGTGAAAAGAAGAGGGTCAGATGCTGGGACAAGCAAACCAGCTCTGTAAAAAAAAACTATTTGCTACTGCGGTCAGGGAGGGCCTTTGAAAAGCTCATTGGGATTCCTCAGAATCTCAAACAAATAAATGAATAAATAAATAAATAATGTTTTCAACATTTTTTAACTCTGCCGTGGCCGGTCCCAAGCCCGTGCTGTGAAAAGAGGAGGGTCAGATGTTGGGACAAGCAAACCAGCTCTCTAAAAACTATTTGCTACTGCGGTCAGGGAGGGCCTTGGAAAAGCTCATTGGGATTCCTCAGGATCTCAAACAAATAAATGAATAAATAAATAAATAATGTTTTCAACATTTTTTAACTCTGCCGTGGCCGGTCCCAAGCCCGTGCTGTGAAAAGAGGAGGGTCAGATGCTGGGACAAGCAAACCAGCTCTGTAAAAACTATTTGCTACTGCGGTCAGGGAGGGCCTTGGAAAAGCTCATTGGGATTCCTCAGGATCTCAAACAAATAAATGAATAAATAATGTTTTCAACATTTTTTTAACTCTGCCGTGGCCGGTCCCAAGCCCGTGCTGTGAAAAGAGGAGGGTCAGATGCTGGGACAAGCAAACCAGCTCTGTAAAAACTATTTTCTACTGAGGTCAGGGAGTGCCTTGGAAAAGCTCATTGGGATTCCTCAGGATCTCAAACAAATAAATGAATAAATAATGTTTTCAACATTTTTTAACTCTGCCGTCGCCGGTCCCAAGCCCGTGCTGTGAAAAGAGGAGGGTCAGATGCTGGGACAAGCAAACCAGCTCTGTAAAAACTATTTGCTACTGCGGTCAGGGAGGGCCTTGGAAAAGCTCATTGGGATTCCTCAGGATCTCAAACAAATAAATTAATAAATAAATAAATAATGTTTTCAACATTTTTTAACTCTGCCGTGGCCGGTCCCAAGCCCGTGCTGTGAAAAGAGGAGGGTCAGATGCTGGGACAAGGAAACCAGCACTGTAAAAACTATTTGCTACTGCGGTCAGGGAGGGCCTTGGAAAAGCTCATTGGGATTCCTCAGGATCTCAAACAAATAAATGAATAAATAAATAATGTTTTCAACATTTTTTAACTCTGCCATGGCCGGTCCCAAGCCCGTGCTGTGAATAGAGGAGGGTCAGATGCTGGGACAAGCAAACCAGCTCTGTAAAAAACTATTTGCTACTGCGGTCAGGGAGGGCCTTGGAAAAGCTCATTGGGATTCCTCAGGATCTCAAACAAATAAATGAATAAATAAATAATGTTTTCAACATTTTTTAACTCTGCCGTGGCCGGTCCCAAGCCCGTGCTGTGAAAAGAGGAGGGTCAGATGTTGGGACAAGCAAACCAGCTCTCTAAAAACTATTTGCTACTGCGGTCAGGGAGGGCCTTGGAAAAGCTCATTGGGATTCCTCAGGATCTCAAACAAATAAATGAATAAATAAATAAATAATGTTTTCAACATTTTTTAACTCTGCCGTGGCCGGTCCCAAGCCCGTGCTGTGAAAAGAGGAGGGTCAGATGCTGGGACAAGCAAACCAGCTCTGTAAAAACTATTTGCTACTGCGGTCAGGGAGGGCCTTGGAAAAGCTCATTGGGATTCCTCAGGATCTCAAACAAATAAATGAATAAATAAATAAATAATGTTTTCAACATTTTTTTAACTCTGCCGTGGCCGGTCCCAAGCCCGTGCTGTGAAAAGAGGAGGGTCAGATGCTGGGACAAGCAAACCAGCTCTGTAAAAACTATTTGCTACTGCGGTCAGGGAGGGCCTTGGAAAAGCTCATTGGGATTCCTCAGGATCTCAAACAAATAAATGAATAAATAATGTTTTCAACATTTTTTTAACTCTGCCGTGGCCGGTCCCAAGCCCGTGCTGTGAAAAGAGGAGGGTCAGATGCTGGGACAAGCAAACCAGCTCTGTAAAAACTATTTTCTACTGAGGTCAGGGAGTGCCTTGGAAAAGCTCATTGGGATTCCTCAGGATCTCAAACAAATAAATGAATAAATAATGTTTTCAACATTTTTTAACTCTGCCGTCGCCGGTCCCAAGCCCGTGCTGTGAAAAGAGGAGGGTCAGATGCTGGGACAAGCAAACCAGCTCTGTAAAAACTATTTGCTACTGCGGTCAGGGAGGGCCTTGGAAAAGCTCATTGGGATTCCTCAGGATCTCAAACAAATAAATTAATAAATAAATAAATAATGTTTTCAACATTTTTTAACTCTGCCGTGGCCGGTCCCAAGCCCGTGCTGTGAAAAGAGGAGGGTCAGATGCTGGGACAAGGAAACCAGCACTGTAAAAACTATTTGCTACTGTGGTCAGGGAGGGCCTTGGAAAAGCTCATTGGGATTCCTCAGGATCTCAAACAAATAAATGAATAAATAAATAATGTTTTCAACATTTTTTAACTCTGCCATGGCCGGTCCCAAGCCCGTGCTGTGAATAGAGGAGGGTCAGATGCTGGGACAAGCAAACCAGCTCTGTAAAAAACTATTTGCTACTGCGGTCAGGGAGGGCCTTGGAAAAGCTCATTGGGATTCCTCAGGATCTCAAACAAATAAATGAATAAATAAATAATGTTTTCAACATTTTTTTAACTCTGCCGTGGCCGGTCCCATGCCCGTGCTGTGAAAAGAGGAGGGTCAGATGCTGGGACAAGCAAACCAGCTCTGTAAAAACTATTTTCTACTGAGGTCAGGGAGTGCCTTGGAAAAGCTCATTGGGATTCCTCAGGATCTCAAACAAATAAATAAATAATGTTTTCAACATTTTTTAACTCTGCCGTCGCCAGTCCCAAGCCCGTGCTGTGAAAAGAGGAGGGTCAGATGCTGGGACAAGCAAACCAGCTCTGTAAAAACTATTTGCTACTGCGGTCAGGGAGGGCATTGGAAAAGCTCATTGGGATTCCTCAGGATCTCAAACAAATAAATGAATAAATAAATAATGTTTTCAAAATTTTTTTAAATCTGCCGTGGCCGGTCCCAAGCCCGTGCTGTGAAAAGAAGAGGGTCAGATGCTGGGACAAGCAAACCAGCTCTGTAAAAAAAAACTATTTGCTACTGCGGTCGGGGAGGGCCTTTGAAAAGCTCATTGGGATTCCTCAGAATCTCAAACAAATAAATGAATAAATAAATAAATAATGTTTTCAACATTTTTTAACTCTGCCGTGGCCGGTCCCAAGCCCGTGCTGTGAAAAGAGGAGGGTCAGATGTTGGGACAAGCAAACCAGCTCTCTAAAAACTATTTGCTACTGCGGTCAGGGAGGGCCTTGGAAAAGCTCATTGGGATTCCTCAGGATCTCAAACAAATAAATGAATAAATAAATAAATAATGTTTTCAACATTTTTTAACTCTGCCGTGGCCGGTCCCAAGCCCGTGCTGTGAAAAGAGGAGGGTCAGATGCTGGGACAAGCAAACCAGCTCTGTAAAAACTATTTGCTACTGCGGTCAGGGAGGGCCTTGGAAAAGCTCATTGGGATTCCTCAGGATCTCAAACAAATAAATGAATAAATAAATAAATAATGTTTTTAACATTTTTTTAACTCTGCCGTGGCCGGTCCCAAGCCCGTGCTGTGAAAAGAGGAGGGTCAGATGCTGGGACAAGCAAACCAGCTCTGTAAAAACTATTTGCTACTGCGGTCAGGGAGGGCCTTGGAAAAGCTCATTGGGATTCCTCAGGATCTCAAACAAATAAATGAATAAATAAATAATGTTTTCAACATTTTTTTAACTCTGCCGTGGCCGGTCCCAAGCCTGTGCTGTGAAAAGAGGAGGGTCAGATGCTGGGACAAGCAAACCAGCTCTGTAAAAACTATTTTCTACTGAGGTCAGGGAGTGCCTTGGAAAAGCTCATTGGGATTCCTCAGGATCTCAAACAAATAAATAAATAATGTTTTCAACATTTTTTAACTCTGCCGTCGCCGGTCCCAAGCCCGTGCTGTGAAAAGAGGAGGGTCAGATGCTGGGACAAGCAAACCAGCTCTGTAAAAACTATTTGCTACTGCGGTCAGGGAGGGCCTTGGAAAAGCTCATTGGGATTCCTCAGGATCTCAAACAAATAAATTAATAAATAAATAAATAATGTTTTCAACATTTTTTAACTCTGCCGTGGCCGGTCCCAAGCCCGTGCTATGAAAAGAGGAGGGTCAGATGCTGGGACAAGGAAACCAGCACTGTAAAAACTATTTGCTACTGCGGTCAGGGAGGGCCTTGGAAAAGCTCATTGGGATTCCTCAGGATCTCAAACAAATAAATGAATAAATAAATAATGTTTTCAACATTTTTTAACTCTGTCATGGCCGGTCCCAAGCCCGTGCTGTGAATAGAGGAGGGTCAGATGCTGGGACAAGCAAACCAGCTCTGTAAAAAACTATTTGCTACTGCGGTCAGGGAGGGCCTTGGAAAAGCTCATTGGGATTCCTCAGGATCTCAAACAAATAAATGAATAAATAAATAAATAATGTTTTCAACATTTTTTTAACTCTGCCGTGGCCGGTCCCAAGCCCGTGCTGTGAAAAGAGGAGGGTCAGATGCTGGGACAAGCAAACCAGCTCTGTAAAAACTATTTGCTACTGCGGTCAGGGAGGGCATTGGAAAAGCTCATTGGGATTCCTCAGGATCTCAAACAAATAAATGAATAAATAAATAATGTTTTCAACATTTTTTTAACTCTGCCGTGGCCGGTCCCAAGCCCGTGCTGTGAAAAGAAGAGGGTCAGATGCTGGGACAAGCAAACCAGCTCTGTAAAAAAAAACTATTTGCTACTGCGGTCAGGGAGGGCCTTTGAAAAGCTCATTGGGATTCCTCAGAATCTCAAACAAATAAATGAATAAATAAATAAATAATGTTTTCAACATTTTTTAACTCTGCCGTGGCCGGTCCCAAGCCCGTGCTGTGAAAAGAGGAGGGTCAGATGTTGGGACAAGCAAACCAGCTCTGTAAAAACTATTTGCTACTGCGGTCAGGGAGGGCCTTGGAAAAGCTCATTGGGATTCCTCAGGATCTCAAACAAATAAATGAATAAATAAATAAATAATGTTTTCAACATTTTTTAACTCTGCCGTGGCCGGTCCCAAGCCCGTGCTGTGAAAAGAGGAGGGTCAGATGCTGGGAAAAGCAAACCAGCTCTGTAAAAACTATTTGCTACTGCGGTCAGGGAGGGCCTTGGAAAAGCTCATTGGGATTCCTCAGGATCTCAAACAAATAAATTAATAAATAAATAAATAATGTTTTCAACATTTTTTTAACTCTGCCGTGGCCGGTCCAAAGCCCGTGCTTTGAAAAGAAGGGGGTCAGATGCTGGGACAAGCAAACCAGCTCTATAAAAAAAATATTTGCTACTGCGGTAAGGGAGGGCCTTGGAAAAGCTCATTGGGATTCCTCAGAATCTCAAAAAAATAAATGAATAAATAAATAAATAATGTTTTCAACATTTTTTAACTCTGCCGTGGCCGGTCCCAAGCCCGTGCTGTGAAAAGAGGAGGGTCAGATGTTGGGACAAGCAAACCAGCTCTGTAAAAACTATTTGCTACTGCGGTCAGGGAGGGCCTTGGAAAAGCTCATTGGGATTCCTCAGGATCTCAAACAAATAAATGAATAAATAAATGATGTTTTCAACATTTTTTTAACTCTGCCGTGGCCGGTCCCAAGCCCGTGCTGTGAAAAGAGGAGGGTCAGATGCTGGGACAAGCAAACCAGCTCTGTAAAAACTATTTTCTACTGAGGTCAGGGAGTGCCTTGGAAAAGCTCATTGGGATTCCTCAGGATCTCAAACAAATAAATAAATAATGTTTTCAACATTTTTTAACTCTGCCGTCGCCGGTCCCAAGCCCGTGCTGTGAAAAGAGGAGGGTCAGATGCTGGGACAAGCAAACCAGCTCTGTAAAAACTATTTGCTACTGCGGTCAGGGAGGGCCTTGGAAAAGCTCATTGGGATTCCTCAGGATCTCAAACAAATAAATTAATAAATAAATAAATAATGTTTTCAAAATTTTTTAACTCTGCCGTGGCCGGTCCCAAGCCCGTGCTGTGAAAAGAGGAGGGTCAGATGCTGGGACAAGGAAACCAGCTCTGTAAAAACTATTTGCTACTGCGGTCAGGGAGGGCCTTGGAAAAGCTCATTGGGATTCCTCAGGATCTCAAACAAATAAATGAATAAATAAATAATGTTTTCAACATTTTTTTAACTCTGCCGTTGCCGGTCCCAAGCCCGTGCTGTGAATAGAGGAGGGTCAGATGCTGGGACAAGCAAACCAGCTCTGTAAAAACTATTTGCTACTGCAGTCAGGGAGGGCCTTGGAAAAGCTCATTGGGATTCCTCAGGATCTCAAACAAATAAATGAATAAATAAATAATGTTTTCAACATTTTTTTAACTCTGCCGTGGCTGGTCCCAAGCCCGTGCTGTGAAAAGAGGAGGGTCAAATGCTGGGATAAGCAAACCAGCTCTGTAAAAACTATTTGATACTGCAGTCAGGGAGGGCCTTGGAAAAGCTCATTGGGATTCCTCAGGATCTCAAACAAATAAATGAATAAATAAATAAATAATGTTTTCAACATTTTTTAACTCTGCCGTGGCCGGTCCCAAGCCCGTGCTGTGAAAAGAGGAGGGTCAGATGCTGGGACAAGCAAACCAGCTCTGTAAAAACTATTTGCTACTGCGGTCAGGGAGGGCTTTGGAAAAGCTCATTGGGATTCCTCAGGATCTCAAACAAATAAATGAATAAATAAATAAATAATGTTTTCAACATTTTTTTAACTCTGCCGTGGCCGGTCCCAAGCCCGTGCTGTGAAAAGAGGAGGGTCAGATGCTGGGACAAGCAAACCAGCTCTGTAAAAACTATTTGCTAGTGCAGTCAGGGAGGGCCTTGGAAAAGCTCATTGGGATTCCTCATGATCTCAAACAAATAAATGAATAAATAAATAATGTTTTCAACATTTTTTTTAACTCTGCCGTGGTCGGTCCCAAGCCCGTGCTGTGAAAAGAGGAGGGTCAGATGCTGGGACAAGCAAACCAAATCTGTAAAAACTATTTGCTACTGCGGTCAGGGAGGGCCTTGGAAAAGCTCATTGGGATTCCTCAGGATCTCAAACAAATAAATTAATAAATAAATAAATAATGTTTTCAACATTTTTTAACTCTGCCGTGGCCAGTCCCAAGCCCGTGCTGTGAAAAGAGGAGGGTCAGATGCTGGGACAAGCAAACCAGCTCTGTAAAAACTATTTGCTACTGCGGTCAGGGAGGGCCTTGGAAAAGCTCATTGGGATTCCTCAGGATCTCAAACAAATAAATGAATAAATAAATAATGTTTTCAACATTTTTTTAACTCTGCCGTGTCCGGTCCCAAGCCCGTGCTGTGAAAAGAAGAGGGTCAGATGCTGGGACAAGCAAACCAGCTCTGTAAAAAAAACTATTTGCTACTGCGGTCAGGGAGGGCCTTGGAAAAGCTCATTGGGATTCCTCAGAATCTCAAACAAATAAATGAATAAATAAATAAATAATGTTTTCAACATTTTTTAACTCTGCCGTGGCCGGTCCCAAGCCCGTGCTGTGAAAAGAGGAGGGTCAGATGTTGGGACAAGCAAACCAGCTCTGTAAAAACTATTTGCTACTGCGGTCAGGGAGGGCCTTGGAAAAGCTCATTGGGATTCCTCAGGATCTCAAACAAATAAATGAATAAATAAATAATGTTTTCAACATTTTTTTAACTCGGCCGTGGCCGGTCCAAAGCCCGTGCTGTGAAAAGAAGGGGGTCAGATGCTGGGACAAGCAAACCAGCTCTGTAAAAAAAATATTTGCTACTGCGGTAAGGGAGGGCCTTGGAAAAGCTCATTGGGATTCCTCAGAATCTCAAACAAATAAATGAATAAATAAATAAATAATGTTTTCAACATTTTTTAACTCTGCCGTGGCCGGTCCCAAGCCCGTGCTGTGAAAAGTGGAGGGTCAGATGTTGGGACAAGCAAACCAGCTCTGTAAAAACTATTTGCTACTGCGGTCAGGGAGGGCCTTGGAAAAGCTCATTGGGATTCCTCAGGATCTCAAACAAATAAATGAATAAATAAATTATGTTTTCAACATTTTTTTAACTCTGCCGTGGCCGGTCCCAAGCCCATGCTGTGAAAAGAGGAGGGTCAGATGCTGGGACAAGCAAACCAGCTCTGTAAAAACTATTTTCTACTGAGGTCAGGGAGTGCCTTGGAAAAGCTCATTGGGATTCCTCAGGATCTCAAACAAATAAATAAATAATGTTTTCAACATTTTTTAACTCTGCCGTCGCCGGTCCCAAGCCCGTGCTGTGAAAAGAGGAGGGTCAGATGCTGGGACAAGCAAACCAGCTCTGTAAAAACTATTTGCTACTGCGGTCAGGGAGGCCTTGGAAAAGCTCATTGGGATTCCTCAGGATCTCAAACAAATAAATTAATAAATAAATAAATAATGTTTTCAACATTTTTTAACTCTGCCGTGGCCAGTCCCAAGCCCGTGCTGTGAAAAGAGGAGGGTCAGATGCTGGGACAAGGAAACCAGCTCTGTAAAAACTATTTGCTACTGCAGTCAGGGAGTGCCTTGGAAAAGCTCATTGGGATTCCTCAGGATCTCAAACAAATAAATGAATAAATAAATAATGTTTTCAACATTTTTTTAACTCTGCCGTGGCCGGTCCCAAGCCCGTGCTGTGAAAAGAGGAGGGTCAGATGCTGGGATAAGCAAACCAGCTCTGTAAAAACTATTTGATACTGCAATCAGGGAGGGCCTTGGAAAAGCTCATTGGGATTCCTCAGGATCTCAAACAAATAAATGAATAAATAAATAAATAATGTTTTCAACATTTTTTTAACTCTGCCGTGGCCGGTCCCAAGCCCGTGCTGTGAAAAGAGGAGGGTCAGATGCTGGGACAAGCAAACCAGCTCTGTAAAAACTATTTGCTACTGCGGTCAGGGAGGGCCTTGGAAAAGCTCATTGGGATTCCTCAGGATCTCAAACAAATAAATGAATAAATAAATAATGTTTTCAACATTTTTTTAACTCTGCCGTGGCCGGTCCCAAGCCCGTGCTGTGAAAAGAGGAGGGTCAGATGCTGGGACAAGCAAACCAGCTCTGTAAAAACTATTTGCTACTGCGGTCAGGGAGGGCCTTGGAAAAGCTCATTGGGATTCCTCAGGATCTCAAACAAATAAATGAATAAATAAATAAATAATGTTTTCAACATTTTTTTAACTCTGCCGTGGCCGGTCCCAAGCCCGTGCTGTGAAAAGAGGAGGGTCAGATGCTGGGACAAGCAAACCAGCTCTGTAAAAACTATTTGCTACTGCGGTCAGGGAGGGCCTTGGAAAAGCTCATTGGGATTCCTCAGGATCTCAAACAAATAAATGAATAAATAAATAAGGTTTTCAACATTTTTTTAACTCTGCCGTGGCCGGTCCAAAGCCCGTGCTGTGAAAAGAAGGGGGTCAGATGCTGGGACAAGCAAACCAGCTCTGTAAAAAAAATATTTGCTACTGCGGTAAGGGAGGGCCTTGGAAAAGCTCATTGGGATTCCTCAGAATCTCAAACAAATAAATGAATAAATAAATAAATAATGTTTTCAATATTTTTTAACTCTGCCGTGGCCGGTCCCAAGCCCGTGCTGTGAAAAGAGGAGGGTCAGATGTTGGGACAAGCAAACCAGCTCTGTAAAAACTATTTGCTACTGCGGTCAGGGAGGGCCTTAGAAAAGCTCATTGGGATTCCTCAGGATCTCAAACAAATAAATGAATAAATAAATAATGTTTTCAACATTTTTTTAACTCTGCCGTGGCCGGTCCCAAGCCCGTGCTGTGAAAAGATGAGGGTCAGATGCTGGGACAAGGAAACCAGCTCTGTAAAAACTATTTTCTACTGAGGTCAGGGAGTGCCTTGGAAAAGCTCATTGGGATTCCTCAGGATCTCAAACAAATAAATAAATAATGTTTTCAACATTTTTTAGCTCTGCCGTCACCGGTCCCAAGCCCATGCTGTGAAAAGAGGAGGGTCAGATGCTGGGACAAGCAAACCAGCTCTGTAAAAACTATTTGATACTGCAGTCAGGGAGGGCCTTGGAAAAGCTCATTGGGATTCCTCAGGATCTCAAACAAATAAATTAATAAATAAATAAATAATGTTTTCAACATTTTTTAACTCTGCCGTGGCCGGTCCCAAGCCCATGCTGTGAAAAGAGGAGGGTCAGATGCTGGGACAAGCAAACCAGCTCTGTAAAAACTATTTGCTACTGCGGTCAGGGAGGGCCTTGGAAAAGCTCATTGGGATTCCTCAGGATCTCAAACAAATAAATGAATAAATAAATAATGTTTTCAACATTTTTTAACTCTGCCATGGCCGGTCCCAAGCCCGTGCTGTGAATAGAGGAGGGTCAGATGCTGGGACAAGCAAACCAGCTCTGTAAAAACTATTTGCTACTGCGGTCAGGGAGGGCCTTGGAAAAGCTCATTGGGATTCCTCAGGATCTCAAACAAATAAATGAATAAATAAATAATGTTTTCAACATTTTTTTAACTCTGCCGTGGCCGGTCCCAAGCCCGTGCTGTGAAAAGAGGAGGGTCAGATGCTGGGATAAGCAAACCAGCTCTGTAAAAACTATTTGATACTGCAGTCAGGGAGGGCCTTGGAAAAGCTCATTGGGATTCCTCAGGATCTCAAACAAATAAATGAATAAATAAATAATGTTTTCAACATTTTTTTAACTCTGCCGTGGCCGGTCCCAAGCCCGTGCTGTGAAAAGAGGAGGGTCAGATGCTGGGACAAGCAAACCAGCTCTGTAAAAACTATTTGCTACTGCGGTCAGGGAGGGCCTTGGAAAAGCTCATTGGGATTCCTCAGGATCTCAAACAAATAAATGAATAAATAAATAAGGTTTTCAACATTTTTTTAACTCTGCCGTGGCCGGTCCAAAGCCCGTGCTGTGAAAAGAAGGGGGTCAGATGCTGGGACAAGCAAACCAGCTCTGTAAAAAAAATATTTGCTACTGCGGTAAGGGAGGGCCTTGGAAAAGCTCATTGGGATTCCTCAGAATCTCAAACAAATAAATGAATAAATAAATAAATAATGTTTTCAACATTTTTTAACTCTGCCGTGGCCGGTCCCAAGCCCGTGCTGTGAAAAGAGGAGGGTCAGATGTTGGGACAAGCAAACCAGCTCTGTAAAAACTATTTGCTACTGCGGTCAGGGAGGGCCTTGGAAAAGCTCATTGGGATTCCTCAGGATCTCAAACAAATAAATGAATAAATAAATAATGCTTTCAACATTTTTTTAACTCTGCCGTGGCCAGTCCCAAGCCCGTGCTGTGAAAAGAGGAGGGTCAGATGCTGGGACAAGCAAACCAGCTCTGTAAAAACTATTTTCTACTGAGGTCAGGGAGTGCTTTGGAAAAGCTCATTGGGATTCCTCAGGATCTCAAACAAATAAATAAATAATGTTTTCAACATTTTTTAACTCTGCCGTCGCCGGTCCCAAGCCCGTGCTGTGAAAAGAGGAGGGTCAGATGTTGGGACAAGCAAACCAGCTCTGTAAAAACTATTTGCTACTGCGGTCAGGGAGGGCCTTGGAAAAGCTCATTGGGATTCCTCAGGATCTCAAACAAATAAATGAATAAATAAATAATGTTTTCAACATTTTTTAACTCTGCCATGGCCGGTCCCAAGCCCGTGCTGTGAATAGAGGAGGGTCAGATGCTGGGACAAGCAAACCAGCTCTGTAAAAACTATTTGCTACTGCGGTCAGGGAGGGCCTTGGAAAAGCTCATTGGAATTCCTCAGGATCTCAAACAAATAAATGAATAAATAAATAAATAATGTTTTCAACATTTTTTTAACTCTGCCGTGGCCGGTCCCAAGCCCGTGCTGTGAAAAGAGGAGGGTCAGATGCTGGGACAAGCAAACCAGCTCTGTAAAAACTATTTGCTACTGCGGTCAGGGAGGGCCTTGGAAAAGCTCATTGGGATTCCTCAGGATCTCAAACAAATAAATGAATAAATAAATAAGGTTTTCAACATTTTTTTAACTCTGCCGTGGCCGGTCCAAAGCCCGTGCTGTGAAAAGAAGGGGGTCAGATGCTGGGACAAGCAAACCAGCTCTGTAAAAAAAATATTTGCTACTGCGGTAAGGGAGGGCCTTGGAAAAGCTCATTGGGATTCCTCAGAATCTCAAACAAATAAATGAATAAATAAATAAATAATGTTTTCAATATTTTTTAACTCTGCCGTGGCCGGTCCCAAGCCCGTGCTGTGAAAAGAGGAGGGTCAGATGTTGGGACAAGCAAACCAGCTCTGTAAAAACTATTTGCTACTGCGGTCAGGGAGGGCCTTGGAAAAGCTCATTGGGATTCCTCAGGATCTCAAACAAATAAATGAATAAATAAATAATAAATAATAATAATAAAGCATCTGGTGAGTGGGCAATTCTCCTCCTCCCCCCTTGGAGCACGGTGGTGGTGGTGATCCTTTTGAGAAACACGTCTTTGTACATTATCATCCCAGGAGATAGAGTGAAGGATTATGGACTGTTTGAGTCATTTCTGAACTTTTTCCTGCTGCCTATGTGACATCTATTGCATTTCGGACTTTTGTGCAGTGGGCACAGTATTTTTTTGGCACTTGCTTCTTGACAAGTTTGCGCTACTATATATATATAGGGATATTGCTGAGTATCTATCTATTATATATCTTTCTCCATATGTTTTAGTTAAGTAGCTGCATAGCCAATTTATTTATTGGTGAGTGGTCCTCATTTGAAGCGCTTGGGATAGCTTATACCTTTATTTGGTTTTCGTTGGGCATTTAAGCTGTCATATTATATATTTAAATAAATAAATAATGTTTTCAACATTTTTTTAACTCTGCCGTGGCCGGTCCCAAGCCCGTGCTGTGAAAAGATGAGGGTCAGATGCTGGGACAAGGAAACCAGCTCTGTAAAAACTATTTGCTACTGCGGTCAGGGAGGGCCTTGGAAAAGCTCATTGGGATTCCTCAGGATCTCAAACAAATAAATGAATAAATAAATAAATAATGTTTTCAACATTTTTTTAACTCTGCCGTGGCCGGTCCCAAGCCCGTGCTGTGAAAAGAGGAGGGTCAGATGCTGGGACAAGCAAACCAGCTCTGTAAAAACTATTTGCTAGTGCAGTCAGGGAGGGCCTTGGAAAAGCTCATTGGGATTCCTCATGATCTCAAACAAATAAATGAATAAATAAATAATGTTTTCAACATTTTTTTTAACTCTGCTGTGGTCGGTCCCAAGCCCGTGCTGTGAAAAAGGAGGGTCAGATGCTGGGACAAGCAAACCAGCTCTGTAAAAACTATTTGCTACTGCGGTCAGGGAGGGCCTTGGAAAAGCTCATTGGGATTCCTCAGGATCTCAAACAAATAAATGAATAAATAAATAATGTTTTCAACATTTTTTAACTCTGCCATGGCCGGTCCCACGCCCGTGCTGTGAATAGAGGAGGGTCAGATGCTGGGACAAGCAAACCAGCTCTGTAAAAACTATTTGCTACTGCGGTCAGGGAGGGCCTTGGAAAAGCTCATTGGGATTCCTCAGGATCTCAAACAAATAAATAAATAATGTTTTCAACATTTTTTAGCTCTGCCGTCACCGGTCCCAAGCCCGTGCTGTGAAAAGAGGAGGGTCAGATGCTGGGACAAGCAAACCAGCTCTGTAAAAACTATTTGATACTGCAGTCAGGGAGGGCCTTGGAAAAGCTCATTGGGATTCCTCAGGATCTCAAACAAATAAATTAATAAATAAATAAATAATGTTTTCAACATTTTTTAACTCTGCCGTGGCCGGTCCCAAGCCCATGCTGTGAAAAGAGGAGGGTCAGATGCTGGGACAAGCAAACCAGCTCTGTAAAAACTATTTGCTACTGCGGTCAGGGAGGGCCTTGGAAAAGCTCATTGGGATTCCTCAGGATCTCAAACAAATAAATGAATAAATAAATAATGTTTTGAAACATTTTTTAACTCTGCCATGGCCGGTCCCAAGCCCGTGCTGTGAATAGAGGAGGGTCAGATGCTGGGACAAGCAAACCAGCTCTGTAAAAACTATTTGCTACTGCGGTCAGGGAGGGCCTTGGAAAAGCTCATTGGGATTCCTCAGGATCTCAAACAAATAAATGAATAAATAAATATTGTTTTCAACATTTTTTTAACTCTGCCGTGGCCGGTCCCAAGCCCGTGCTGTGAAAAGAGGAGGGTCAGATGCTGGGATAAGCAAACCAGCTCTGTAAAAACTATTTGATACTGCAGTCAGGGAGGGCCTTGGAAAAGCTCATTGGGATTCCTCAGGATCTCAAACAAATAAATTAATAAATAAATAAATAATGTTTTCAACATTTTTTTAACTCTGCCGTGGCCGGTCCCAAGCCCGTGCTGTGAAAAGAGGAGGGTCAGATGCTGGGACAAGCAAACCAGCTCTGTAAAAACTATTTGCTACTGCGGTCAGGGAGGGCCTTGGAAAAGCTCATTGGGATTCCTCAGGATCTCAAACAAATAAATGAATAAATAAATAAGGTTTTCAACATTTTTTTAACTCTGCCGTGGCCGGTCCAAAGCCCGTGCTGTGAAAAGAAGGGGGTCAGATGCTGGGACAAGCAAACCAGCTCTGTAAAAAAAATATTTGCTACTGCGGTAAGGGAGGGCCTTGGAAAAGCTCATTGGGATTCCTCAGAATCTCAAACAAATAAATGAATAAATAAATAAATAATGTTTTCAACATTTTTTAACTCTGCCGTGGCCGGTCCCAAGCCCGTGCTGTGAAAAGAGGAGGGTCAGATGTTGGGACAAGCAAACCAGCTCTGTAAAAACTATTTGCTACTGCGGTCAGGGAGGGCCTTGGAAAAGCTCATTGGGATTCCTCAGGATCTCAAACAAATAAATGAATAAATAAATAATGTTTTCAACATTTTTTTTAACTCTGCCGTGGCCAGTCCCAAGCCCGTGCTGTGAAAAGAGGAGGGTCAGATGCTGGGACAAGCAAACCAGCTCTGTAAAAACTATTTTCTACTGAGGTAAGGGAGTGCTTTGGAAAAGCTCATTGGGATTCCTCAGGATCTCAAACAAATAAATAAATAATGTTTTCAACATTTTTTAACTCTGCCGTCGCCGGTCCCAAGCCCGTGCTGTGAAAAGAGGAGGGTCAGATGCTGGGACAAGCAAACCAGCTCTGTAAAAACTATTTGCTACTGCGGTCAGGGAGGGCCTTGGAAAAGCTCATTGGGATTCCTCAGGATCTCAAACAAATAAATGAATAAATAAATAATGTTTTCAACATTTTTTTAACTCTGCCGTGGCCGGTCCCAAGCCCGTGCTGTGAAAAGAAGGGGGTCAGATGCTGGGACAAGCAAACCAGCTCTGTAAAAAAAATATTTGCTACTGCGGTAAGGGAGGGCCTTGGAAAAGCTCATTGGGATTCCTCAGAATCTCAAACAAATAAATGAATAAATAAATAAATAATGTTTTCAACATTTTTTAACTCTGCCGTGGCCGGTCCCAAGCCCGTGCTTTGAAAAGAGGAGGGTCAGATGTTGGGACAAGCAAACCAGCTCTGTAAAAACTATTTGCTACTGCGGTCAGGGAGGGCCTTGGAAAAGCTCATTGGGATTCCTCAGGATCTCAAACAAATAAATGAATAAATAAATAATGTTTTCAACATTTTTTTAACTCTGCCGTGGCCGGTCCCAAGCCCGTGCTGTGAAAAGAGGAGGGTCAGATGCTGGGACAAGCAAACCAGTTCTGTAAAAATTATTTTCTACTGAGGTCAGGGAGTGCTTTGGAAAAGCTCATTGGGATTCCTCAGGATCTCAAACAAATAAATAAATAATGTTTTCAACATTTTTTAACTCTGCCGTCGCCGGTCCCAAGCCCGTGCTGTGAAAAGAGGAGGGTCAGATGCTGGGACAAGCAAACCAGCTCTGTAAAAACTATTTGCTACTGCGGTCAGGGAGGGCCTTGGAAAAGCTCATTGGGATTCCTCAGGATCTCAAACAAATAAATTAATAAATAAATAAATAATGTTTTCAACATTTTTTAACTCTGCCGTGGCCGGTCCCAAGCCCGTGCTGTGAAAAGAGGAGGGTCAGATTCTGGGACAAGGAAACCAGCTCTGTAAAAACTATTTGCTACTGCGGTCAGGGAGGGCCTTGGAAAAGCTCATTGGGATTCCTCAGGATCTCAAACAAATAAATGAATAAATAAATAATGTTTTCAACATTTTTTAACTCTGCCATGGCCGGTCCCAAGCCCGTGCTGTGAATAGAGGCGGGTCAGATGCTGGGACAAGCAAACCAGCTCTGTAAAAACTATTTGCTACTGCGGTCAGGGAGGGCCTTGGAAAAGCTCATTGGGATTCCTCAGGATCTCAAACAAATAAATGAATAAATAAATAATGTTTTCAACATTTTTTTAACTCTGCCGTGGCCGGTCCCAAGCCCGTGCTGTGAAAAGAGGAGGGTCAGATGCTGGGATAAGCAAACCAGCTCTGTAAAAACTATTTGATACTGCAGTCAGGGAGGGCCTTGGAAAAGCTCATTGGGATTCCTCAGGATCTCAAACAAATAAATGAATAAATAAATAAATAATGTTTTCAACATTTTTTTAACTCTGCCGTGGCCGGTCCCAAGCCCGTGCTGTGAAAAGAGGAGGGTCAGATGCTGGGACAAGCAAACCAGCTCTGTAAAAACTATTTGCTACTGCGGTCAGGGAGGGCCTTGGAAAAGCTCATTGGGATTCCTCAGGATCTCAAACAAATAAATGAATAAATAAATAATGTTTTCAACATTTTTTTAACTCTGCCGTGGCCGGTCCCAAGCCCGTGCTGTGAAAAGAGGAGGGTCAGATGCTGGGACAAGCAAACCAGTTCTGTAAAAATTATTTTCTACTGAGGTCAGGGAGTGCTTTGGAAAAGCTCATTGGGATTCCTCAGGATCTCAAACAAATAAATAAATAATGTTTTCAACATTTTTTAACTCTGCCGTCGCCGGTCCCAAGCCCGTGCTGTGAAAAGAGGAGGGTCAGATGCTGGGACAAGCAAACCAGCTCTGTAAAAACTATTTGCTACTGCGGTCAGGGAGGGCCTTGGAAAAGCTCATTGGGATTCCTCAGGATCTCAAACAAATAAATTAATAAATAAATAAATAATGTTTTCAACATTTTTTAACTCTGCCGTGGCCGGTCCCAAGCCCGTGCTGTGAAAAGAGGAGGGTCAGATGCTGGGACAAGGAAACCAGCTCTGTAAAAACTATTTGCTACTGCGGTCAGGGAGGGCCTTGGAAAAGCTCATTGGGATTCCTCAGGATCTCAAACAAATAAATGAATAAATAAATAATGTTTTCAACATTTTTTAACTCTGCCATGGCCGGTCCCAAGCCCGTGCTGTGAATAGAGGCGGGTCAGATGCTGGGACAAGCAAACCAGCTCTGTAAAAACTATTTGCTACTGCGGTCAGGGAGGGCCTTGGAAAAGCTCATTGGGATTCCTCAGGATCTCAAACAAATAAATGAATAAATAAATAATGTTTTCAACATTTTTTTAACTCTGCCGTGGCCGGTCCCAAGCCCGTGCTGTGAAAAGAGGAGGGTCAGATGCTGGGATAAGCAAACCAGCTCTGTAAAAACTATTTGATACTGCAGTCAGGGAGGGCCTTTGAAAAGCTCATTGGGATTCCTCAGGATCTCAAACAAATAAATGACTAAATAAATAAATAATGTTTTCAACATTTTTTTAACTCTGCCGTGGCTGGTCCCAAGCCCGTGCTGTGAAAAGAGGAGGGTCAGATGCTGGGACAAGCAAACCAGCTCTGTAAAAACTATTTGCTACTGCGGTCAGGGAGGGCCTTGGAAAAGCTCATTGGGATTCCTCAGGATCTCAAACAAATAAATGAATAAATAAATAATGTTTTCAACATTTTTTTAACTCTGCCGTGTCCGGTCCCAAGCCCGTGCTGTGAAAAGAAGAGGGTCAGTTGCTGGGACAAGCAAACCAGCTCTGTAAAAAAAACTATTTGCTACTGCGGTCAGGGAGGGCCTTGGAAAAGCTCATTGGGATTCCTCAGAATCTCAAACAAATAAATGAATAAATAAATAAATAATGTTTTCAACATTTTTTAACTCTGCCGTGGCCGGTCCCAAGCCCGTGCTGTGAAAAGAGGAGGGTCAGATGTTGGGACAAGCAAACCAGCTCTGTAAAAACGATTTGCTACTGCGGTCAGGGAGGGCCTTGGAAAAGCTCATTGGGATTCCTCAGGATCTCAAACAAATGAATAAATAAATAAATAATGTTTTCAACATTTTTTTAACTCTGCCGTGGCCGGTCCCAAGCCCGTGCTGTGAAAAGAGGAGGGTCAGATGCTGGGACAAGCAAACCAGCTCTGTAAAAACTATTTGCTACTGCGGTCAGGGAGGGCCTTGGAAAAGCTCATTGGGATTCCTCAGGATCTCAAACAAATAAATGAATAAATAAATAATGTTTTCAACATTTTTTTAACTCTGCCGTGGCCGGTCCCAAGCCCGTGCTGTGAAAAGAGGAGGGTCAGATGCTGGGACAAGCAAACCAGTTCTGTAAAAATTATTTTCTACTGAGGTCAGGGAGTGCTTTGGAAAAGCTCATTGGGATTCCTCAGGATCTCAAACAAATAAATAAATAATGTTTTCAACATTTTTTAACTCTGCCGTCGCCGGTCCCAAGCCCGTGCTGTGAAAAGAGGAGGGTCAGATGCTGGGACAAGCAAACCAGCTCTGTAAAAACTATTTGCTACTGCGGTCAGGGAGGGCCTTGGAAAAGCTCATTGGGATTCCTCAGGATCTCAAACAAATAAATTAATAAATAAATAAATAATGTTTTCAACATTTTTTAACTCTGCCGTGGCCGGTCCCAAGCCCGTGCTGTGAAAAGAGGAGGGTCAGATGCTGGGACAAGGAAACCAGCTCTGTAAAAACTATTTGCTACTGCGGTCAGGGAGGGCCTTGGAAAAGCTCATTGGGATTCCTCAGGATCTCAAACAAATAAATGAATAAATAAATAATGTTTTCAACATTTTTTAACTCTGCCATGGCCGGTCCCAAGCCCGTGCTGTGAATAGAGGCGGGTCAGATGCTGGGACAAGCAAACCAGCTCTGTAAAAACTATTTGCTACTGCGGTCAGGGAGGGCCTTGGAAAAGCTCATTGGGATTCCTCAGGATCTCAAACAAATAAATGAATAAATAAATAATGTTTTCAACATTTTTTTAACTCTGCCGTGGCCGGTCCCAAGCCCGTGCTGTGAAAAGAGGAGGGTCAGATGCTGGGATAAGCAAACCAGCTCTGTAAAAACTATTTGATACTGCAGTCAGGGAGGGCCTTTGAAAAGCTCATTGGGATTCCTCAGGATCTCAAACAAATAAATGACTAAATAAATAAATAATGTTTTCAACATTTTTTTAACTCTGCCGTGGCTGGTCCCAAGCCCGTGCTGTGAAAAGAGGAGGGTCAGATGCTGGGACAAGCAAACCAGCTCTGTAAAAACTATTTGCTACTGCGGTCAGGGAGGGCCTTGGAAAAGCTCATTGGGATTCCTCAGGATCTCAAACAAATAAATGAATAAATAAATAATGTTTTCAACATTTTTTTAACTCTGCCGTGTCCGGTCCCAAGCCCGTGCTGTGAAAAGAAGAGGGTCAGTTGCTGGGACAAGCAAACCAGCTCTGTAAAAAAAACTATTTGCTACTGCGGTCAGGGAGGGCCTTGGAAAAGCTCATTGGGATTCCTCAGAATCTCAAACAAATAAATGAATAAATAAATAAATAATGTTTTCAACATTTTTTAACTCTGCCGTGGCCGGTCCCAAGCCCGTGCTGTGAAAAGAGGAGGGTCAGATGTTGGGACAAGCAAACCAGCTCTGTAAAAACGATTTGCTACTGCGGTCAGGGAGGGCCTTGGAAAAGCTCATTGGGATTCCTCAGGATCTCAAACAAATAAATAAATAAATAAATAATGTTTTCAACATTTTTTTAACTCTGCCGTGGCCGGTCCCAAGCCCGTGCTGTGAAAAGAGGAGGGTCAGATGCTGGGACAAGCAAACCAGCTCTGTAAAAACTATTTGCTACTGCGGTCAGGGAGGGCCTTGGAAAAGCTCATTGGGATTCCTCAGGATCTCAAACAAATAAATGAATAAATAAATAAATAATGTTTTCAACATTTTTTTAACTCTGCCGTGGCCGGTCCCAAGCCCGTGCTGTGAAAAGAGGAGGGTCAGATGCTGGGACAAGCAAACCAGCTCTGTAAAAACTATTTGCTAGTGCAGTCAGGGAGGGCCTTGGAAAAGCTCATTGGGATTCCTCATGATCTCAAACAAATAAATGAATAAATAAATAATGTTTTCAACATTTTTTTTAACTCTGCTGTGGTCGGTCCCAAGCCCGTGCTGTGAAAAAGGAGGGTCAGATGCTGGGACAAGCAAACCAGCTCTGTAAAAACTATTTGCTACTGCGGTCAGGGAGGGCCTTGGAAAAGCTCATTGGGATTCCTCAGGATCTCAAACAAATAAATGAATAAATAAATAAGGTTTTCAACATTTTTTTAACTCTGCCGTGGCCGGTCCAAAGCCCATGCTATGAAAAGAAGGGGGTCAGTTGCTGGGACAAGCAAACCAGCTCTGTAAAAAAAATATTTGCTACTGCGGTAAGGGAGGGCCTTGGAAAAGCTCATTGGGATTCCTCAGAATCTCAAACAAATAAATGAATAAATAAATAAATAATGTTTTCAACATTTTTTAACTCTGCCGTGGCCGGTCCCAAGCCCGTGCTGTGAAAAGAGGAGGGTCAGATGTTGGGACAAGCAAACCAGCTTTGTAAAAACTATTTGCTACTGCGGTCAGGGAGGGCCTTGGAAAAGCTCATTGGGATTCCTCAGGATCTCAAACAAATAAATGAATAAATAAATAATGTTTTCAACATTTTTTTAACTCTGCCGTGGCCGGTCCCAAGCCCGTGCTGTGAAAAGAGGAGGGTCAGATGCTGGGACAAGCAAACCAGCTCTGTAAAAACTATTTTCTACTGAGGTCAGGGAGTGCCTTGGAAAAGCTCATTGGGATTCCTCAGGATCTCAAACAAATAAATAAATAATGTTTTCAACATTTTTTAACTCTGCCGTCGCCGGTCCCAAGCCCGTGCTGTGAAAAGAGGAGGGTCAGATGCTGGGACAAGCAAACCAGCTCTGTAAAAACTATTTGCTACTGCGGTCAGGGAGGGCCTTGGAAAAGCTCATTGGGATTCCTCAGGATCTCAAACAAATAAATTAATAAATAAATAAATAATGTTTTCAACATTTTTTAACTCTGCCGTGGCCGGTCCCAAGCCCGTGCTGTGAAAAGAGGAGGGTCAGATGCTGGGACAAGCAAACCAGCTCTGTAAAAACTATTTGCTACTGCGGTCAGGGAGGGCCTTGGAAAAGCTCATTGGGATTCCTCAGGATCTCAAACAAATAAATGAATAAATAAATAATGTTTTCAACATTTTTTAACTCTGCCGTGTCCGGTCCCAAGCCCGTGCTGTGAAAAGAAGAGGGTCAGATGCTGGGACAAGCAAACCAGCTCTGTAAAAAAAACTTTTTGCTACTGCGGTCAGGGAGGGCCTTGGAAAAGCTCATTGGGATTCCTCAGGATCTCAAACAAATAAATTAATAAATAAATAAATAATGTTTTCAACATTTTTTAACTCTGCCGTGGCCGGTCCCAAGCCCGTGCTGTGAAAAGAGGAGGGTCAGATGCTGGGACAAGGAAACCAGCTCTGTAAAAACGATTTGCTACTGCGGTCAGGGAGGGCCTTGGAAAAGCTCATTGGGATTCCTCAGGATCTCAAACAAATAAATGAATAAATAATGTTTTCAACATTTTTTAACTCTGCCGTGGCCGGTCCCAAGCCCGTGCTGTGAATAGAGGAGGGTCAGATGCTGGGACAAGCAAACCAGCTCTGTAAAAACTATTTGCTACTGCGGTCAGGGAGGGCCTTGGAAAAGCTCATTGGGATTCCTCAGGATCTCAAACAAATAAATGAATAAATAAATAAATAATGTTTTCAACATTTTTTTAACTCTGCCGTGGCCGGTCCCAAGCCCGTGCTGTGAAAAGAGGAGGGTCAGATGCTGGGACAAGCAAACCAGCTCTGTAAAAACTATTTGCTACTGCGGTCAGGGAGGGCCTTGGAAAAGCTCATTGGGATTCCTCAGAATCTCAAACAAATAAATGAATAAATAAATAAATAATGTTTTCAACATTTTTTAACTCTGCCGTGGCCGGTCCCAAGCCCGTGCTGTGAAAAGAGGAGGGTCAGATGTTGGGACAAGCAAACCAGCTCTGTAAAAACGATTTGCTACTGCGGTCAGGGAGGGCCTTGGAAAAGCTCATTGGGATTCCTCAGGATCTCAAACAAATAAATGAATAAATAAATAATATTTTCAACATTTTTTTAACTCTGCCGTGGCCGGTCCCAAGCCCGTGCTGTGAAAAGAGGAGGGTCAGATGCTGGGACAAGCAAACCAGCTCTGTAAAAACTATTTGCTACTGCGGTCAGGGAGGGCCTTGGAAAAGCTCATTGGGATTCCTCAGGATCTCAAACAAATAAATTATTAAATAAATAAATAATGTTTTCAACATTTTTTAACTCTGCCGTGGCCGGTCCCAAGCCCGTGCTGTGAAAAGAGGAGGGTCAGATGCTGGGACAAGGAAACCAGCTCTGTAAAAACTATTTGCTACTGCGGTCAGGGAGGGCCTTGGAAAAGCTCATTGGGATTCCTCAGGATCTCAAACAAATAAATGAATAAATAAATAATGTTTTCAACATTTTTTAACTCTGCCATGGCCGGTCCCAAGCCCGTGCTGTGAATAGAGGAGGGTCAGATGCTGGGACAAGCAAACCAGCTCTGTAAAAACTATTTGCTACTGCGGTCAGGGAGGGCCTTGGAAAAGCTCATTGGGATTCCTCAGGATCTCAAACAAATAAATGAATAAATAAATAATGTTTTCAACATTTTTTTAACGCTGCCATGGCCGGTCCCAAGCCCGTGCTGTGAAAAGAGGAGGGTCAGATGCTGGGACAAGCAAACCAGCTCTGTAAAAACTATTTGCTACTGCGGTCAGGGAGGGCCTTGGAAAAGCTCATTGGGATTCCTCAGGATCTCAAACAAATAAATGAATAAATAAATAATGTTTTCAACATTTTTTTAACTCTGCCGTGGCCGGTCCCAAGCCCGTGCTGTGAAAAGAGGAGGGTCAGATGCTGGGACAAGCAAACCAGTTCTGTAAAAATTATTTTCTACTGAGGTCAGGGAGTGCTTTGGAAAAGCTCATTGGGATTCCTCAGGATCTCAAACAAATAAATAAATAATGTTTTCAACATTTTTTAACTCTGCCGTCGCCGGTCCCAAGCCCGTGCTGTGAAAAGAGGAGGGTCAGATGCTGGGACAAGCAAACCAGCTCTGTAAAAACTATTTGCTACTGCGGTCAGGGAGGGCCTTGGAAAAGCTCATTGGGATTCCTCAGGATCTCAAACAAATAAATTAATAAATAAATAAATAATGTTTTCAACATTTTTTAACTCTGCCGTGGCCGGTCCCAAGCCCGTGCTGTGAAAAGAGGAGGGTCAGATGCTGGGACAAGGAAACCAGCTCTGTAAAAACTATTTGCTACTGCGGTCAGGGAGGGCCTTGGAAAAGCTCATTGGGATTCCTCAGGATCTCAAACAAATAAATGAATAAATAAATAATGTTTTCAACATTTTTTAACTCTGCCATGGCCGGTCCCAAGCCCGTGCTGTGAATAGAGGCGGGTCAGATGCTGGGACAAGCAAACCAGCTCTGTAAAAACTATTTGCTACTGCGGTCAGGGAGGGCCTTGGAAAAGCTCATTGGGATTCCTCAGGATCTCAAACAAATAAATGAATAAATAAATAATGTTTTCAACATTTTTTTAACTCTGCCGTGGCCGGTCCCAAGCCCGTGCTGTGAAAAGAGGAGGGTCAGATGCTGGGATAAGCAAACCAGCTCTGTAAAAACTATTTGATACTGCAGTCAGGGAGGGCCTTTGAAAAGCTCATTGGGATTCCTCAGGATCTCAAACAAATAAATGACTAAATAAATAAATAATGTTTTCAACATTTTTTTAACTCTGCCGTGGCTGGTCCCAAGCCCGTGCTGTGAAAAGAGGAGGGTCAGATGCTGGGACAAGCAAACCAGCTCTGTAAAAACTATTTGCTACTGCGGTCAGGGAGGGCCTTGGAAAAGCTCATTGGGATTCCTCAGGATCTCAAACAAATAAATGAATAAATAAATAATGTTTTCAACATTTTTTTAACTCTGCCGTGTCCGGTCCCAAGCCCGTGCTGTGAAAAGAAGAGGGTCAGTTGCTGGGACAAGCAAACCAGCTCTGTAAAAAAAACTATTTGCTACTGCGGTCAGGGAGGGCCTTGGAAAAGCTCATTGGGATTCCTCAGAATCTCAAACAAATAAATGAATAAATAAATAAATAATGTTTTCAACATTTTTTAACTCTGCCGTGGCCGGTCCCAAGCCCGTGCTGTGAAAAGAGGAGGGTCAGATGTTGGGACAAGCAAACCAGCTCTGTAAAAACGATTTGCTACTGCGGTCAGGGAGGGCCTTGGAAAAGCTCATTGGGATTCCTCAGGATCTCAAACAAATAAATAAATAAATAAATAATGTTTTCAACATTTTTTTAACTCTGCCGTGGCCGGTCCCAAGCCCGTGCTGTGAAAAGAGGAGGGTCAGATGCTGGGACAAGCAAACCAGCTCTGTAAAAACTATTTGCTACTGCGGTCAGGGAGGGCCTTGGAAAAGCTCATTGGGATTCCTCAGGATCTCAAACAAATAAATGAATAAATAAATAAATAATGTTTTCAACATTTTTTTAACTCTGCCGTGGCCGGTCCCAAGCCCGTGCTGTGAAAAGAGGAGGGTCAGATGCTGGGACAAGCAAACCAGCTCTGTAAAAACTATTTGCTAGTGCAGTCAGGGAGGGCCTTGGAAAAGCTCATTGGGATTCCTCATGATCTCAAACAAATAAATGAATAAATAAATAATGTTTTCAACATTTTTTTTAACTCTGCTGTGGTCGGTCCCAAGCCCGTGCTGTGAAAAAGGAGGGTCAGATGCTGGGACAAGCAAACCAGCTCTGTAAAAACTATTTGCTACTGCGGTCAGGGAGGGCCTTGGAAAAGCTCATTGGGATTCCTCAGGATCTCAAACAAATAAATGAATAAATAAATAAGGTTTTCAACATTTTTTTAACTCTGCCGTGGCCGGTCCAAAGCCCGTGCTATGAAAAGAAGGGGGTCAGTTGCTGGGACAAGCAAACCAGCTCTGTAAAAAAAATATTTGCTACTGCGGTAAGGGAGGGCCTTGGAAAAGCTCATTGGGATTCCTCAGAATCTCAAACAAATAAATGAATAAATAAATAAATAATGTTTTCAACATTTTTTAACTCTGCCGTGGCCGGTCCCAAGCCCGTGCTGTGAAAAGAGGAGGGTCAGATGTTGGGACAAGCAAACCAGCTTTGTAAAAACTATTTGCTACTGCGGTCAGGGAGGGCCTTGGAAAAGCTCATTGGGATTCCTCAGGATCTCAAACAAATAAATGAATAAATAAATAATGTTTTCAACATTTTTTTAACTCTGCCGTGGCCGGTCCCAAGCCCGTGCTGTGAAAAGAGGAGGGTCAGATGCTGGGACAAGCAAACCAGCTCTGTAAAAACTATTTTCTACTGAGGTCAGGGAGTGCCTTGGAAAAGCTCATTGGGATTCCTCAGGATCTCAAACAAATAAATAAATAATGTTTTCAACATTTTTTAACTCTGCCGTCGCCGGTCCCAAGCCCGTGCTGTGAAAAGAGGAGGGTCAGATGCTGGGACAAGCAAACCAGCTCTGTAAAAACTATTTGCTACTGCGGTCAGGGAGGGCCTTGGAAAAGCTCATTGGGATTCCTCAGGATCTCAAACAAATAAATTAATAAATAAATAAATAATGTTTTCAACATTTTTTAACTCTGCCGTGGCCGGTCCCAAGCCCGTGCTGTGAAAAGAGGAGGGTCAGATGCTGGGACAAGCAAACCAGCTCTGTAAAAACTATTTGCTACTGCGGTCAGGGAGGGCCTTGGAAAAGCTCATTGGGATTCCTCAGGATCTCAAACAAATAAATGAATAAATAAATAATGTTTTCAACATTTTTTAACTCTGCCGTGTCCGGTCCCAAGCCCGTGCTGTGAAAAGAAGAGGGTCAGATGCTGGGACAAGCAAACCAGCTCTGTAAAAAAAACTTTTTGCTACTGCGGTCAGGGAGGGCCTTGGAAAAGCTCATTGGGATTCCTCAGGATCTCAAACAAATAAATTAATAAATAAATAAATAATGTTTTCAACATTTTTTAACTCTGCCGTGGCCGGTCCCAAGCCCGTGCTGTGAAAAGAGGAGGGTCAGATGCTGGGACAAGGAAACCAGCTCTGTAAAAACGATTTGCTACTGCGGTCAGGGAGGGCCTTGGAAAAGCTCATTGGGATTCCTCAGGATCTCAAACAAATAAATGAATAAATAATGTTTTCAACATTTTTTAACTCTGCCGTGGCCGGTCCCAAGCCCGTGCTGTGAATAGAGGAGGGTCAGATGCTGGGACAAGCAAACCAGCTCTGTAAAAACTATTTGCTACTGCGGTCAGGGAGGGCCTTGGAAAAGCTCATTGGGATTCCTCAGGATCTCAAACAAATAAATGAATAAATAAATAAATAATGTTTTCAACATTTTTTTAACTCTGCCGTGGCCGGTCCCAAGCCCGTGCTGTGAAAAGAGGAGGGTCAGATGCTGGGACAAGCAAACCAGCTCTGTAAAAACTATTTGCTACTGCGGTCAGGGAGGGCCTTGGAAAAGCTCATTGGGATTCCTCAGAATCTCAAACAAATAAATGAATAAATAAATAAATAATGTTTTCAACATTTTTTAACTCTGCCGTGGCCGGTCCCAAGCCCGTGCTGTGAAAAGAGGAGGGTCAGATGTTGGGACAAGCAAACCAGCTCTGTAAAAACGATTTGCTACTGCGGTCAGGGAGGGCCTTGGAAAAGCTCATTGGGATTCCTCAGGATCTCAAACAAATAAATGAATAAATAAATAATATTTTCAACATTTTTTTAACTCTGCCGTGGCCGGTCCCAAGCCCGTGCTGTGAAAAGAGGAGGGTCAGATGCTGGGACAAGCAAACCAGCTCTGTAAAAACTATTTGCTACTGCGGTCAGGGAGGGCCTTGGAAAAGCTCATTGGGATTCCTCAGGATCTCAAACAAATAAATTATTAAATAAATAAATAATGTTTTCAACATTTTTTAACTCTGCCGTGGCCGGTCCCAAGCCCGTGCTGTGAAAAGAGGAGGGTCAGATGCTGGGACAAGGAAACCAGCTCTGTAAAAACTATTTGCTACTGCGGTCAGGGAGGGCCTTGGAAAAGCTCATTGGGATTCCTCAGGATCTCAAACAAATAAATGAATAAATAAATAATGTTTTCAACATTTTTTAACTCTGCCATGGCCGGTCCCAAGCCCGTGCTGTGAATAGAGGAGGGTCAGATGCTGGGACAAGCAAACCAGCTCTGTAAAAACTATTTGCTACTGCGGTCAGGGAGGGCCTTGGAAAAGCTCATTGGGATTCCTCAGGATCTCAAACAAATAAATGAATAAATAAATAATGTTTTCAACATTTTTTTAACGCTGCCATGGCCGGTCCCAAGCCCGTGCTGTGAAAAGAGGAGGGTCAGATGCTGGGACAAGCAAACCAGCTCTGTAAAAACTATTTGCTACTGCGGTCAGGGAGGGCCTTGGAAAAGCTCATTGGGATTCCTCAGGATCTCAAACAAATAAATGAATAAATAAATAATGTTTTCAACATTTTTTTAACTCTGCCGTGTCCGGTCCCAAGCCCGTGGTGTGAAAAGAGGAGGGTCAGATGCTGGGACAAGGAAACCAGCTCTGTAAAAACTATTTGCTACTGCGGTCAGGGAGGGCCTTGGAAAAGCTCATTGGGATTCCTCAGGATCTCAAACAAATAAATGAATAAATAAATTATGTTTTCAACATTTTTTTAACTCTGCCGTGGCCGGTCCCAAGCCCATGCTGTGAAAAGAGGAGGGTCAGATGCTGGGACAAGCAAACCAGCTCTGTAAAAACTATTTTCTACTGAGGTCAGGGAGTGCCTTGGAAAAGCTCATTGGGATTCCTCAGGATCTCAAACAAATAAATAAATAATGTTTTCAACATTTTTTAACTCTGCCGTCGCCGGTCCCAAGCCCGTGCTGTGAAAAGAGGAGGGTCAGATGCTGGGACAAGGAAACAAGCTCTGTAAAAACTATTTGCTACTGCGGTCAGGGAGGGCCTTGGAAAAGCTCATTGGGATTCCTCAGGATCTCAAACAAATAAATGAATAAATAAATAATGTTTTCAACATTTTTTTAACTCTGCCGTGGCCGGTCCCAAGCCCGTGCTGTGAATAGAGGAGGGTCAGATGCTGGGACAAGCAAACCAGCTCTGTAAAAACTATTTGCTACTGCAGTCAGGGAGGGCCTTGGAAAAGCTCATTGGGATTCCTCAGGATCTCAAACAAATAAATGAATAAATAAATAATGTTTTCAACATTTTTTTAACTCTGCCGTGGCCGGTCCCAAGCCCGTGCTGTGAAAAGAGGAGGGTCAGATGCTGGGACAAGCAAACCAGCTCTGTAAAAACTATTTGATACTGCAGTCAGGGAGGGCCTTGGAAAAGCTCATTGGGATTCCTCAGGATCTCAAACAAATAAATGAATAAATAAATAAATAATGTTTTCAACATTTTTTTAACTCTGCCGTGGCCGGTCCCAAGCCCGTGCTGTGAAAAGAGGAGGGTCAGATGCTGGGACAAGCAAACCAGCTCTGTAAAAACTATTTGCTACTGCGGTCAGGGAGGGCCTTGGAAAAGCTCATTGGGATTCCTCAGGATCTCAAACAAATAAATGAATAAATAAATAATGTTTTCAACATTTTTTTAACTCTGCCGTGTCCGGTCCCAAGCCCGTGCTGTGAAAAGAAGAGGGTCAGATGCTGGGACAAGCAAACCAGCTCTGTAAAAAAAACTATTTGCTACTGCGGTCAGGGAGGGCCTTGGAAAAGCTCATTGGGATTCCTCAGAATCTCAAACAAATAAATGAATAAATAAATAAATAATGTTTTCAACATTTTTTAACTCTGCCGTGGCCGGTCCCAAGCCCGTGCTGTGAAAAGAGGAGGGTCAGATGTTGGGACAAGCAAACCAGCTCTGTAAAAACTATTTGCTACTGCGGTCAGGGAGGGCCTTGGAAAAGCTCATTGGGATTCCTCAGGATCTCAAACAAATAAATGAATAAATAAATAATGTTTTCAACATTTTTTTAACTCTGCCGTGGCCGGTCCCAAGCCCGTGCTGTGAAAAGAGGAGGGTCAGATGCTGGGACAAGCAAACCAGCTCTGTAAAAACTATTTGCTACTGCGGTCAGGGAGGGCCTTGGAAAAGCTCATTGGGATTCCTCAGGATCTCAAACAAATAAATGAATAAATAAATAAATAATGTTTTCAACATTTTTTTAACTCTGCCGTGGCCGGTCCCAAGCCCGTGCTGTGAAAAGAGGAGGGTCAGATGCTGGGACAAGCAAACCAGCTCTGTAAAAACTATTTGCTACTGCGGTCAGGGAGGGCCTTGGAAAAGCTCATTGGGATTCCTCAGGATCTCAAACAAATAAATGAATAAATAAATAAGGTTTTCAACATTTTTTTAACTCTGCCGTGGCCGGTCCAAAGCCCGTGCTGTGAAAAGAAGGGGGTCAGATGCTGGGACAAGCAAACCAGCTCTGTAAAAAAAATATTTGCTACTGCGGTAAGGGAGGGCCTTGGAAAAGCTCATTGGGATTCCTCAGAATCTCAAACAAATAAATGAATAAATAAATAAATAATGTTTTCAACATTTTTTAACTCTGCCGTGGCCGGTCCCAAGCCCGTGCTGTGAAAAGAGGAGGGTCAGATGTTGGGACAAGCAAACCAGCTCTGTAAAAACTATTTGCTACTGCGGTCAGGGAGGGCCTTGGAAAAGCTCATTGGGATTCCTCAGGATCTCAAACAAATAAATGAATAAATAAATAATGTTTTCAACATTTTTTTAACTCTGCCGTGGCCGGTCCCAAGCCCGTGCTGTGAAAAGATGAGGGTCAGATGCTGGGACAAGGAAACCAGCTCTGTAAAAACTATTTTCTACTGAGGTCAGGGAGTGCCTTGGAAAAGCTCATTGGGATTCCTCAGGATCTCAAACAAATAAATAAATAATGTTTTCAACATTTTTTAGCTCTGCCGTCGCCGGTCCCAAGCCCGTGCTGTGAAAAGAGGAGGGTCAGATGCTGGGACAAGCAAACCAGCTCTGTAAAAACTATTTGATACTGCAGTCAGGGAGGGCCTTGGAAAAGCTCATTGGGATTCCTCAGGATCTCAAACAAATAAATTAATAAATAAATAAATAATGTTTTCAACATTTTTTAACTCTGCCGTGGCCGGTCCCAAGCCCATGCTGTGAAAAGAGGAGGGTCAGATGCTGGGACAAGGAAACCAGCTCTGTAAAAACTATTTGCTACTGCGGTCAGGGAGGGCCTTGGAAAAGCTCATTGGGATTCCTCAGGATCTCAAACAAATAAATGAATAAATAAATAATGTTTTCAACATTTTTTAACTCTGCCATGGCCAGTCCCAAGCCCGTGCTGTGAATAGAGGAGGGTCAGATGCTGGGACAAGTAAACCAGCTCTGTAAAAACTATTTGCTACTGCGGTCAGGGAGGGCCTTGGAAAAGCTCATTGGGATTCCTCAGGATCTCAAACAAATAAATGAATAAATAAATAATGTTTTCAACATTTTTTTAACTCTGCCGTGGCCGGTCCCAAGCCCGTGCTGTGAAAAGAGGAGGGTCAGATGCTGGGACAAGCAAACCAGCTCTGTAAAAACTATTTGCTACTGCGGTCAGGGAGGGCCTTGGAAAAGCTCATTGGGATTCCTCAGGATCTCAAACAAATAAATGAATAAATAAATAAGGTTTTCAACATTTTTTTAACTCTGCCGTGGCCGGTCCCAAGCCCGTGCTGTGAAAAGAGGAGGGTCAGATGCTGGGACAAGCAAACCAGCTCTGTAAAAACTATTTGCTACTGCGGTCAGGGAGGGCCTTGGAAAAGCTCATTGGGATTCCTCAGGATCTCAAACAAATAAATGAATAAATAAATAAGGTTTTCAACATTTTTTTAACTCTGCCGTGGCCGGTCCAAAGCCCGTGCTGTGAAAAGAAGGGGGTCAGATGCTGGGACAAGCAAACCAGCTCTGTAAAAAAAATATTTGCTACTGCGGTAAGGGAGGGCCTTGGAAAAGCTCATTGGGATTCCTCAGAATCTCAAACAAATAAATAAATAAATAATGTTTTCAACATTTTTTAACTCTGCCGTGGCCGGTCCCAAGCCCGTGCTGTGAAAAGAGGAGGGTCAGATGTTGGGACAAGCAAACCAGCTCTGTAAAAACTATTTGCTACTGCGGTCAGGGAGGGCCTTGGAAAAGCTCATTGGGATTCCTCAGGATCTCAAACAAATAAATAAATAAATAAATAAATAATGTTTTCAACATTTTTTAACTCTGCCGTGGCCGGTCCCAAGCCCGTGCTGTGAAAAGAGGAGGGTCAGATGCTGGGACAAGGAAACAAGCTCTGTAAAAACTATTTGCTACTGCGGTCAGGGAGGGCCTTGGAAAAGCTCATTGGGATTCCTCAGGATCTCAAACAAATAAATGAATAAATAAATAATGTTTTCAACATTTTTTTAACTCTGCCGTGGCCGGTCCCAAGCCCGTGCTGTGAATAGAGGAGGGTCAGATGCTGGGACAAGCAAACCAGCTCTGTAAAAACTATTTGCTACTGCAGTCAGGGAGGGCCTTGGAAAAGCTCATTGGGATTCCTCAGGATCTCAAACAAATAAATGAATAAATAAATAATGTTTTCAACATTTTTTTAACTCTGCCGTGGCCGGTCCCAAGCCCGTGCTGTGAAAAGAGGAGGGTCAGATGCTGGGATAAGCAAACCAGCTCTGTAAAAACTATTTGATACTGCAGTCAGGGAGGGCCTTGGAAAAGCTCATTGGGATTCCTCAGGATCTCAAACAAATAAATGAATAAATAAATAAATAATGTTTTCAACATTTTTTTAACTCTGCCGTGGCCGGTCCCAAGCCCGTGCTGTGAAAAGAGGAGGGTCAGATGCTGGGACAAGCAAACCAGCTCTGTAAAAACTATTTGCTACTGCGGTCAGGGAGGGCCTTGGAAAAGCTCATTGGGATTCCTCAGGATCTCAAACAAATAAATGAATAAATAAATAATGTTTTCAACATTTTTTTAACTCTGCCGTGTCCGGTCCCAAGCCCGTGCTGTGAAAAGAAGAGGGTCAGATGCTGGGACAAGCAAACCAGCTCTGTAAAAAAAACTATTTGCTACTGCGGTCAGGGAGGGCCTTGGAAAAGCTCATTGGGATTCCTCAGAATCTCAAACAAATAAATGAATAAATAAATAAATAATGTTTTCAACATTTTTTAACTCTGCCGTGGCCGGTCCCAAGCCCGTGCTGTGAAAAGAGGAGGGTCAGATGTTGGGACAAGCAAACCAGCTCTGTAAAAACTATTTGCTACTGCGGTCAGGGAGGGCCTTGGAAAAGCTCATTGGGATTCCTCAGGATCTCAAACAAATAAATGAATAAATAAATAATGTTTTCAACATTTTTTTAACTCTGCCGTGGCCGGTCCCAAGCCCGTGCTGTGAAAAGAGGAGGGTCAGATGCTGGGACAAGCAAACCAGCTCTGTAAAAACTATTTGCTACTGCGGTCAGGGAGGGCCTTGGAAAAGCTCATTGGGATTCCTCAGGATCTCAAACAAATAAATGAATAAATAAATAAATAATGTTTTCAACATTTTTTTAACTCTGCCGTGGCCGGTCCCAAGCCCGTGCTGTGAAAAGAGGAGGGTCAGATGCTGGGACAAGCAAACCAGCTCTGTAAAAACTATTTGCTACTGCGGTCAGGGAGGGCCTTGGAAAAGCTCATTGGGATTCCTCAGATCTCAAACAAATAAATGAATAAATAAATAAGGTTTTCAACATTTTTTTAACTCTGCCGTGGCCGGTCCAAAGCCCGTGCTGTGAAAAGAAGGGGGTCAGATGCTGGGACAAGCAAACCAGCTCTGTAAAAAAAATATTTGCTACTGCGGTAAGGGAGGGCCTTGGAAAAGCTCATTGGGATTCCTCAGAATCTCAAACAAATAAATGAATAAATAAATAAATAATGTTTTCAACATTTTTTAACTCTGCCGTGGCCGGTCCCAAGCCCGTGCTGTGAAAAGAGGAGGGTCAGATGTTGGGACAAGCAAACCAGCTCTGTAAAAACTATTTGCTACTGCGGTCAGGGAGGGCCTTGGAAAAGCTCATTGGGATTCCTCAGGATCTCAAACAAATAAATGAATAAATAAATAATGTTTTCAACATTTTTTTAACTCTGCCGTGGCCGGTCCCAAGCCCGTGCTGTGAAAAGATGAGGGTCAGATGCTAGGACAAGGAAACCAGCTCTGTAAAAACTATTTTCTTCTGAGGTCAGGGAGTGCCTTGGAAAAGCTCATTGGGATTCCTCAGGATCTCAAACAAATAAATAAATAATGTTTTCAACATTTTTTAGCTCTGCCGTCGCCGGTCCCAAGCCCGTGCTGTGAAAAGAGGAGGGTCAGATGCTGGGACAAGCAAACCAGCTCTGTAAAAACTATTTGATACTGCAGTCAGGGAGGGCCTTGGAAAAGCTCATTGGGATTCCTCAGGATCTCAAACAAATAAATTAATAAATAAATAAATAATGTTTTCAACATTTTTTAACTCTGCCGTGGCCGGTCCCAAGCCCGTGCTGTGAAAAGAGGAGGGTCAGATGCTGGGACAAGGAAACCAATGCTGGGACAAGGAAACCAGCTCTGTAAAAACTATTTGCTACTGCGGTCAGGGAGGGCCTTGGAAAAGCTCATTGGGATTCCTCAGGATCTCAAACAAATAAATGAATAAATAAATAATGTTTTCAACATTTTTTAACTCTGCCATGGCCGGTCCCAAGCCCGTGCTGTGAATAGAGGAGGGTCAGATGCTGGGACAAGTAAACCAGCTCTGTAAAAACTATTTGCTACTGCGGTCAGGGAGGGCCTTGGAAAAGCTCATTGGGATTCCTCAGGATCTCAAACAAATAAATGAATAAATAAATAATGTTTTCAACATTTTTTTAACTCTGCCGTGGCCGGTCCCAAGCCCGTGCTGTGAAAAGAGGAGGGTCAGATGTTGGGATAAGCAAACCAGCTCTGTAAAAACTATTTGATACTGCAGTCAGGGAGGGCCTTGGAAAAGCTCATTGGGATTCCTCAGGATCTCAAACAAATAAATGAATAAATAAATAAATAATGTTTTCAACATTTTTTTAACTCTGCCGTGGCCGGTCCCAAGCCCGTGCTGTGAAAAGAGGAGGGTCAGATGCTGGGACAAGCAAACCAGCTCTGTAAAAACTATTTGCTACTGCGGTCAGGGAGGGCCTTGGAAAAGCTCATTGGGATTCCTCAGGATCTCAAACAAATAAATGAATAAATAAATAAGGTTTTCAACATTTTTTTAACTCTGCCGTGGCCGGTCCAAAGCCCGTGCTGTGAAAAGAAGGGGGTCAGATGCTGGGACAAGCAAACCAGCTCTGTAAAAAAAATATTTGCTACTGCGGTAAGGGAGGGCCTTGGAAAAGCTCATTGGGATTCCTCAGAATCTCAAACAAATAAATGAATAAATAAATAAATAATGTTTTCAACATTTTTTAACTCTGCCGTGGCCGGTCCCAAGCCCGTGCTGTGAAAAGAGGAGGGTCAGATGTTGGGACAAGCAAACCAGCTCTGTAAAAACTATTTGCTACTGCGGTCAGGGAGGGCCTTGGAAAAGCTCATTGGGATTCCTCTGGATCTCAAACAAATAAATGAATAAATAAATAATGTTTTCAACATTTTTTTAACTCTGCCGTGGCCAGTCCCAAGCCCGTGCTGTGAAAAGAGGAGGGTCAGATGCTGGGACAAGCAAACCAGCTCTGTAAAAACTATTTTCTACTGAGGTCAGGGAGTGCTTTGGAAAAGCTCATTGGGATTCCTCAGGATCTCAAACAAATAAATAAATAATGTTTTCAACATTTTTTAACTCTGCCGTCGCCGGTCCCAAGCCCGTGCTGTGAAAAGAGGAGGGTCAGATGCTGGGACAAGCAAACCAGCTCTGTAAAAACTATTTGCTACTGCGGTCAGGGAGGGCCTTGGAAAAGCTCATTGGGATTCCTCAGGATCTCAAACAAATAAATTAATAAATAAATAAATAATGTTTTCAACATTTTTTAACTCTGCCGTGGCCGGTCCCAAGCCCGTGCTGTGAAAAGAGGAGGGTCAGATGCTGGGACAAGGAAACCAGCTCTGTAAAAACTATTTGCTACTGCGGTCAGGGAGGGCCTTGGAAAAGCTCATTGGGATTCCTCAGGATCTCAAACAAATAAATGAATAAATAAATAATGTTTTCAACATTTTTTAACTCTGCCATGGCCGGTCCCAAGCCCGTGCTGTGAATAGAGGAGGGTCAGATGCTGGGACAAGCAAACCAGCTCTGTAAAAACTATTTGCTACTGCGGTCAGGGAGGGCCTTGGAAAAGCTCATTGGGATTCCTCAGGATCTCAAACAAATAAATGAATAAATAAATAATGTTTTCAACATTTTTTTAACTCTGCCGTGGCCGGTCCCAAGCCCGTGCTGTGAAAAGAGGAGGGTCAGATGCTGGGATAAGCAAACCAGCTCTGTAAAAACTATTTGATACTGCAGTCAGGGAGGGCCTTGGAAAAGCTCATTGGGATTCCTCAGGATCTCAAACAAATAAATGAATAAATAAATAAATAATGTTTTCAACATTTTTTTAACTCTGCCGTGGCCGGTCCCAAGCCCGTGCTGTGAAAAGAGGAGGGTCAGATGCTGGGACAAGCAAACCAGCTCTGTAAAAACTATTTGCTACTGCGGTCAGGGAGGGCCTTGGAAAAGCTCATTGGGATTCCTCAGGATCTCAAACAAATAAATGAATAAATAAATAAGGTTTTCAACATTTTTTTAACTCTGCCGTGGCCGGTCCAAAGCCCGTGCTGTGAAAAGAAGGGGGTCAGATGCTGGGACAAGCAAACTAGCTCTGTAAAAAAAATATTTGCTACTGCGGTAAGGGAGGGCCTTGGAAAAGCTCATTGGGATTCCTCAGAATCTCAAACAAATAAATGAATAAATAAATAAATAATGTTTTCAACATTTTTTAACTCTGCCGTGGCCGGTCCCAAGCCCGTGCTGTGAAAAGAGGAGGGTCAGATGTTGGGACAAGCAAACCAGCTCTGTAAAAACTATTTGCTACTGCGGTCAGGGAGGGCCTTGGAAAAGCTCATTGGGATTCCTCAGGATCTCAAACAAATAAATGAATAAATAAATAATGTTTTCAACATTTTTTTAACTCTGCCGTGGCCGGTCCCAAGCCCGTGCTGTGAAAAGAGGAGGGTCAGATGCTGGGACAAGCAAACCAGTTCTGTAAAAACTATTTTCTACTGAGGTCAGGGAGTGCTTTGGAAAAGCTCATTGGGATTCCTCAGGATCTCAAACAAATAAATAAATAATGTTTTCAACATTTTTTAACTCTGCCGTCGCTGGTCCCAAGCCCGTGCTGTGAAAAGAGGAGGGTCAGATGCTGGGACAAGCAAACCAGCTCTGTAAAAACTATTTGCTACTGCGGTCAGGGAGGGCCTTGGAAAAGCTCATTGGGATTCCTCAGGATCTCAAACAAATAAATTAATAAATAAATAATGTTTTCAACATTTTTTTAACTCTGCCGTGGCCGGTCCCAAGCCCGTGCTGTGAAAATAGGAGGGTCAGATGCTGGGATAAGCAAACCAGCTCTGTAAAAACTATTTGATACTGCAGTCAGGGAGGGCCTTGGAAAAGCTCATTGGGATTCCTCAGGATCTCAAACAAATAAATGAATAAATAAATAAATAATGTTTTCAACATTTTTTTAACTCTGCCGTGGCCGGTCCCAAGCCCGTGCTGTGAAAAGAGGAGGGTCAGATGCTGGGACAAGCAAACCAGCTCTGTAAAAACTATTTGCTACTGCGGTCAGGGAGGGCCTTGGAAAAGCTCATTGGGATTCCTCAGGATCTCAAACAAATAAATGAATAAATAAATAATGTTTTCAACATTTTTTTAACTCTGCCGTGTCCGGTCCCAAGCCCGTGCTGTGAAAAGAAGAGGGTCAGATGCTGGGACAAGCAAACCAGCTCTGTAAAAAAAACTATTTGCTACTGCGGTCAGGGAGGGCCTTGGAAAATCTCATTGGGATTCCTCAGAATCTCAAACAAATAAATGAATAAATAAATAAATAATGTCTTCAACATTTTTTAACTCTGCCGTGGCCGGTCCCAAGTCCGTGCTGTGAAAAGAGGAGGGTCAGATGTTGGGACAAGCAAACCAGCTCTGTAAAAACGATTTGCTACTGCGGTCAGGGAGGGCCTTGGAAAAGCTCATTGGGATTCCTCAGGATCTCAAACAAATAAATGAATAAATAAATAATGTTTTCAACATTTTTTTAACTCTGCCGTGGCCAGTCCCAAGCCCGTGCTGTGAAAAGAGGAGGGTCAGATGCTGGGACAAGCAAACCAGCTCTGTAAAAACTATTTGCTACTGCGGTCAGGGAGGGCCTTGGAAAAGCTCATTGGGATTCCTCAGGATCTCAAACAAATAAATGAATAAATAAATAAATAATGTTTTCAACATTTTTTTAACTCTGCCGTGGCCGGTCCCAAGCCCGTGCTGTGAAAAGAGGAGGGTCAGATGCTGGGATAAGCAAACCAGCTCTGTAAAAACTATTTGATACTGCAATCAGGGAGGGCCTTGGAAAAGCTCATTGGGATTCCTCAGGATCTCAAACAAATAAATGAATAAATAAATAAATAATGTTTTCAACATTTTTTTAACTCTGCCGTGGCCGGTCCCAAGCCCGTGCTGTGAAAAGAGGAGGGTCAGATGCTGGGACAAGCAAACCAGCTCTGTAAAAACTATTTGCTACTGCGGTCAGGGAGGGCCTTGGAAAAGCTCATTGGGATTCCTCAGGATCTCAAACAAATAAATGAATAAATAAATAAGGTTTTCAACATTTTTTTAACTCTGCCGTGGCCGGTCCAAAGCCCGTGCTGTGAAAAGAAGGGGGTCAGATGCTGGGACAAGCAAACTAGCTCTGTAAAAAAAATATTTGCTACTGCGGTAAGGGAGGGCCTTGGAAAAGCTCATTGGGATTCCTCAGAATCTCAAACAAATAAATGAATAAATAAATAAATAATGTTTTCAACATTTTTTAACTCTGCCGTGGCCGGTCCCAAGCCCGTGCTGTGAAAAGAGGAGGGTCAGATGTTGGGACAAGCAAACCAGCTCTGTAAAAACTATTTGCTACTGCGGTCAGGGAGGGCCTTGGAAAAGCTCATTGGGATTCCTCAGGATCTCAAACAAATAAATGAATAAATAAATAATGTTTTCAACATTTTTTTAACTCTGCCGTGGCCGGTCCCAAGCCCGTGCTGTGAAAAGAGGAGGGTCAGATGCTGGGACAAGCAAACCAGTTCTGTAAAAACTATTTTCTACTGAGGTCAGGGAGTGCTTTGGAAAAGCTCATTGGGATTCCTCAGGATCTCAAACAAATAAATAAATAATGTTTTCAACATTTTTTAACTCTGCCGTCGCTGGTCCCAAGCCCGTGCTGTGAAAAGAGGAGGGTCAGATGCTGGGACAAGCAAACCAGCTCTGTAAAAACTATTTGCTACTGCGGTCAGGGAGGGCCTTGGAAAAGCTCATTGGGATTCCTCAGGATCTCAAACAAATAAATTAATAAATAAATAAATAATGTTTTCAACATTTTTTAACTCTGCCATGGCCGGTCCCAAGCCCGTGCTGTGAATAGAGGCGGGTCAGATGCTGGGACAAGCAAACCAGCTCTGTAAAAACTATTTGCTACTGCGGTCAGGGAGGGCCTTGGAAAAGCTCATTGGGATTCCTCAGGATCTCAAACAAATAAATGAATAAATAAATAATGTTTTCAACATTTTTTTAACTCTGCCGTGGCCGGTCCCAAGCCCGTGCTGTGAAAATAGGAGGGTCAGATGCTGGGATAAGCAAACCAGCTCTGTAAAAACTATTTGATACTGCAGTCAGGGAGGGCCTTGGAAAAGCTCATTGGGATTCCTCAGGATCTCAAACAAATAAATGAATAAATAAATAAATAATGTTTTCAACATTTTTTTAACTCTGCCGTGGCCGGTCCCAAGCCCGTGCTGTGAAAAGAGGAGGGTCAGATGCTGGGACAAGCAAACCAGCTCTGTAAAAACTATTTGCTACTGCGGTCAGGGAGGGCCTTGGAAAAGCTCATTGGGATTCCTCAGGATCTCAAACAAATAAATGAATAAATAAATAATGTTTTCAACATTTTTTTAACTCTGCCGTGTCCGGTCCCAAGCCCGTGCTGTGAAAAGAAGAGGGTCAGATGCTGGGACAAGCAAACCAGCTCTGTAAAAAAAACTATTTGCTACTGCGGTCAGGGAGGGCCTTGGAAAAGCTCATTGGGATTCCTCAGAATCTCAAACAAATAAATGAATAAATAAATAAATAATGTCTTCAACATTTTTTAACTCTGCCGTGGCCGGTCCCAAGTCCGTGCTGTGAAAAGAGGAGGGTCAGATGTTGGGACAAGCAAACCAGCTCTGTAAAAACGATTTGCTACTGCGGTCAGGGAGGGCCTTGGAAAAGCTCATTGGGATTCCTCAGGATCTCAAACAAATAAATGAATAAATAAATAATGTTTTCAACATTTTTTTAACTCTGCCGTGGCCAGTCCCAAGCCCGTGCTGTGAAAAGAGGAGGGTCAGATGCTGGGACAAGCAAACCAGCTCTGTAAAAACTATTTGCTACTGCGGTCAGGGAGGGCCTTGGAAAAGCTCATTGGGATTCCTCAGGATCTCAAACAAATAAATGAATAAATAAATAATGTTTTCAACATTTTTTTAACTCTGCCGTGGCCGGTCCCAAGCCCGTGCTGTGAAAAGAGGAGGGTCAGATGCTGGGACAAGCAAACCAGTTCTGTAAAAACTATTTTCTACTGAGGTCAGGGAGTGCTTTGGAAAAGCTCATTGGGATTCCTCAGGATCTCAAACAAATAAATAAATAATGTTTTCAACATTTTTTAACTCTGCCGTCGCTGGTCCCAAGCCCGTGCTGTGAAAAGAGGAGGGTCAGATGCTGGGACAAGCAAACCAGCTCTGTAAAAACTATTTGCTACTGCGGTCAGGGAGGGCCTTGGAAAAGCTCATTGGGATTCCTCAGGATCTCAAACAAATAAATTAATAAATAAATAAATAATGTTTTCAACATTTTTTAACTCTGCCATGGCCGGTCCCAAGCCCGTGCTGTGAATAGAGGCGGGTCAGATGCTGGGACAAGCAAACCAGCTCTGTAAAAACTATTTGCTACTGCGGTCAGGGAGGGCCTTGGAAAAGCTCATTGGGATTCCTCAGGATCTCAAACAAATAAATGAATAAATAAATAATGTTTTCAACATTTTTTTAACTCTGCCGTGGCCGGTCCCAAGCCCGTGCTGTGAAAATAGGAGGGTCAGATGCTGGGATAAGCAAACCAGCTCTGTAAAAACTATTTGATACTGCAGTCAGGGAGGGCCTTGGAAAAGCTCATTGGGATTCCTCAGCATCTCAAACAAATAAATGAATAAATAAATAAATAATGTTTTCAACATTTTTTTAACTCTGCTGTGGCCGGTCCCAAGCCCGTGCTGTGAAAAGAGGAGGGTCAGATGCTGGGACAAGCAAACCAGCTCTGTAAAAACTATTTGCTACTGCGGTCAGGGAGGGCCTTGGAAAAGCTCATTGGGATTCCTCAGGATCTCAAACAAATAAATGAATAAATAAATAATGTTTTCAACATTTTTTTAACTCTGCCGTGTCCGGTCCCAAGCCCGTGCTGTGAAAAGAAGAGGGTCAGATGCTGGGACAAGCAAACCAGCTCTGTAAAAAAAACTATTTGCTACTGCGGTCAGGGAGGGCCTTGGAAAAGCTCATTGGGATTCCTCAGAATCTCAAACAAATAAATGAATAAATAAATAAATAATGTCTTCAACATTTTTTAACTCTGCCGTGGCCGGTCCCAAGTCCGTGCTGTGAAAAGAGGAGGGTCAGATGTTGGGACAAGCAAACCAGCTCTGTAAAAACGATTTGCTACTGCGGTCAGGGAGGGCCTTGGAAAAGCTCATTGGGATTCCTCAGGATCTCAAACAAATAAATGAATAAATAAATAATGTTTTCAACATTTTTTTAACTCTGCCGTGGCCAGTCTCAAGCCCGTGCTGTGAAAAGAGGAGGGTCAGATGCTGGGACAAGCAAACCAGCTCTGTAAAAACTATTTGCTACTGCGGTCAGGGAGGGCCTTGGAAAAGCTCATTGGGATTCCTCAGGATCTCAAACAAATAAATGAATAAATAAATAATGTTTTCAACATTTTTTTAACTCTGCCGTGGCCGGTCCCAAGCCCGTGCTGTGAAAAGAGGAGGGTCAGATGCTGGGACAAGCAAACCAGTTCTGTAAAAACTATTTTCTACTGAGGTCAGGGAGTGCTTTGGAAAAGCTCATTGGGATTCCTCAGGATCTCAAACAAATAAATAAATAATGTTTTCAACATTTTTTAACTCTGCCGTCGCTGGTCCCAAGCCCGTGCTGTGAAAAGAGGAGGGTCAGATGCTGGGACAAGCAAACCAGCTCTGTAAAAACTATTTGCTACTGCGGTCAGGGAGGGCCTTGGAAAAGCTCATTGGGATTCCTCAGGATCTCAAACAAATAAATTAATAAATAAATAAATAATGTTTTCAACATTTTTTAACTCTGCCATGGCCGGTCCCAAGCCCGTGCTGTGAATAGAGGCGGGTCAGATGCTGGGACAAGCAAACCAGCTCTGTAAAAACTATTTGCTACTGCGGTCAGGGAGGGCCTTGGAAAAGCTCATTGGGATTCCTCAGGATCTCAAACAAATAAATGAATAAATAAATAATGTTTTCAACATTTTTTTAACTCTGCCGTGGCCGGTCCCAAGCCCGTGCTGTGAAAATAGGAGGGTCAGATGCTGGGATAAGCAAACCAGCTCTGTAAAAACTATTTGATACTGCAGTCAGGGAGGGCCTTGGAAAAGCTCATTGGGATTCCTCAGGATCTCAAACAAATAAATGAATAAATAAATAAATAATGTTTTCAACATTTTTTTAACTCTGCCGTGGCCGGTCCCAAGCCCGTGCTGTGAAAAGAGGAGGGTCAGATGCTGGGACAAGCAAACCAGCTCTGTAAAAACTATTTGCTACTGCGGTCAGGGAGGGCCTTGGAAAAGCTCATTGGGATTCCTCAGGATCTCAAACAAATAAATGAATAAATAAATAATGTTTTCAACATTTTTTTAACTCTGCCGTGTCCGGTCCCAAGCCCGTGCTGTGAAAAGAAGAGGGTCAGATGCTGGGACAAGCAAACCAGCTCTGTAAAAAAAACTATTTGCTACTGCGGTCAGGGAGGGCCTTGGAAAAGCTCATTGGGATTCCTCAGAATCTCAAACAAATAAATGAATAAATAAATAAATAATGTCTTCAACATTTTTTAACTCTGCCGTGGCCGGTCCCAAGTCCGTGCTGTGAAAAGAGGAGGGTCAGATGTTGGGACAAGCAAACCAGCTCTGTAAAAACGATTTGCTACTGCGGTCAGGGAGGGCCTTGGAAAAGCTCATTGGGATTCCTCAGGATCTCAAACAAATAAATGAATAAATAAATAATGTTTTCAACATTTTTTTAACTCTGCCGTGGCCAGTCCCAAGCCCGTGCTGTGAAAAGAGGAGGGTCAGATGCTGGGACAAGCAAACCAGCTCTGTAAAAACTATTTGCTACTGCGGTCAGGGAGGGCCTTGGAAAAGCTCATTGGGATTCCTCAGGATCTCAAACAAATAAATGAATAAATAAATAAATAATGTTTTCAACATTTTTTTAACTCTGCCATGGCCGGTCCCAAGCCCGTGCTGTGAAAAGAGGAGGGTCAGATGCTGGGACAAGCAAACCAGCTCTGTAAAAACTATTTGCTACTGCGGTCAGGGAGGGCCTTGGAAAAGCTCATTGGGATTCCTCAGGATCTCAAACAAATAAATGAATAAATAAATAAGGTTTTCAACATTTTTTTTAACTCTGCCGTGGCCGGTCCAAAGCCCGTGCTGTGAAAAGAAGGGGGTCAGTTGCTGGGACAAGCAAACCAGCTCTGTAAAAAAAATATTTGCTACTGCGGTAAGGGAGGGCCTTGGAAAAGCTCATTGGGATTCCTCAGAATCTCAAACAAATAAATGAATAAATAAATAAATAATGTTTTCAACATTTTTTAACTCTGCCGTGGCCGGTCCCAAGCCCGTGCTGTGAAAAGAGGAGGGTCAGATGTTGGGACAAGCAAACCAGCTCTGTAAAAACTATTTGCTACTGCGGTCAGGGAGGGCCTTGGAAAAGCTCATTGGGATTCCTCAGGATCTCAAACAAATAAATGAATAAATAAATAATGTTTTCAACATTTTTTTAACTCTGCCGTGGCCGGTCCCAAGCCCGTGCTGTGAAAAGAGGAGGGTCAGATGCTGGGACAAGCAAACCAGCTCTGTAAAAACTATTTTCTACTGAGGTCAGGGAGTGCCTTGGAAAAGCTCATTGGGATTCCTCAGGATCTCAAACAAATAAATAAATAATGTTTTCAACATTTTTTAACTCTGCCGTCGCCGGTCCCAAGCCCGTGCTGTGAAAAGAGGAGGGTCAGATGCTGGGACAAGCAAACCAGCTCTGTAAAAACGATTTGCTACTGCGGTCAGGAAGGGCCTTGGAAAAGCTCATTGGGATTCCTCAGGATCTCAAACAAATAAATTAATAAATAAATAAATAATGTTTTCAACATTTTTTAACTCTGCCGTGGCCGGTCCCAAGCCCGTGCTGTGAAAAGAGGAGGGTCAGATGCTGGGACAAGGAAACCAGCTCTGTAAAAACTATTTGCTACTGCAGTCAGGGAGGGCCTTGGAAAAGCTCATTGGGATTCCTCAGGATCTCAAACAAATAAATGAATAAATAAATAATGTTTTCAACATTTTTTAACTCTGCCATGGCCGGTCCCAAGCCCGTGCTGTGAATAGAGGAGGGTCAGATGCTGGGACAAGCAAACCAGCTCTGTAAAAACTATTTGCTACTGCGGTCAGGGAGGGCCTTGGAAAAGCTCATTGGGATTCCTCAGGATCTCAAACAAATAAATGAATAAATAAATAATGTTTTCAACATTTTTTTAACTCTGCCGTGGCCGGTCCCAAGCCCGTGCTGTGAAAAGAGGAGGGTCAGATGCTGGGATAAGCAAACCAGCTCTGTAAAAACTATTTGATACTGCAGTCAGGGAGGGCCTTGGAAAAGCTCATTGGGATTCCTCAGGATCTCAAACAAATAAATGAATAAATAAATAAATAATGTTTTCAACATTTTTTTAACTCTGCCGTGGCCGGTCCCAAGCCCGTGCTGTGAAAAGAGGAGGGTCAGATGCTGGGACAAGCAAACCAGCTCTGTAAAAACTATTTGCTACTGCGGTCAGGGAGGGCCTTGGAAAAGCTCATTGGGATTCCTCAGGATCTCAAACAAATAAATGAATAAATAAATAATGTTTTCAACATTTTTTTAACTCTGCCGTGTCCGGTCCCAAGCCCGTGCTGTGAAAAGAAGAGGGTCAGATGCTGGGACAAGCAAACCAGCTCTGTAAAAAAAACTTTTTGCTACTGCGGTCAGGGAGGGCCTTGGAAAAGCTCATTGGGATTCCTCAGGATCTCAAACAAATAAATTAATAAATAAATAAATAATGTTTTCAACATTTTTTAACTCTGCCGTGGCCGGTCCCAAGCCCGTGCTGTGAAAAGAGGAGGGTCAGATGCTGGGACAAGGAAACCAGCTCTGTAAAAACTATTTGCTACTGCGGTCAGGGAGGGCCTTGGAAAAGCTCATTGGGATTCCTCAGGATCTCAAACAAATAAATGAATAAATAATGTTTTCAACATTTTTTAACTCTGCCATGGCCGGTCGCAAGCCCGTGCTGTGAATAGAGGAGGGTCAGATGCTGGGACAAGCAAACCAGCTCTGTAAAAACTATTTGCTACTGCGGTCAGGGAGGGCCTTGGAAAAGCTCATTGGGATTCCTCAGGATCTCAAACAAATAAATGAATAAATAAATAATGTTTTCAACATTTTTTTAACTCTGCCGTGGCCGGTCCCAAGCCCCTGCTGTGAAAAGAGGAGGGTCAGATGCTGGGACAAGCAAACCAGCTCTGCAAAAACTATTTCCTACTGCGGTCAGGGAGGGCCTTGGAAAAGCTCATTGGGATTCCTCAGGATCTCAAACAAATAAATTATTAAATAAATAAATAATGTTTTCAACATTTTTTAACTCTGCCGTGGCCGGTCCCAAGCCCGTGCTGTGAAAAGAGGAGGGTCAGATGCTGGGACAAGGAAACCAGCTCTGTAAAAACTATTTGCTACTGCGGTCAGGGAGGGCCTTGGAAAAGCTCATTGGGATTCCTCAGGATCTCAAACAAATAAATTAATAAATAAATAATGTTTTCAACATTTTTTTAACTCTGCCGTGGCCGGTCCCAAGCCCGTGCTGTGAAAAGAGGAGGGTCAGATGCTGGGACAAGCAAACCAGTTCTGTAAAAACTATTTTCTACTGAGGTCAGGGAGTGCTTTGGAAAAGCTCATTGGGATTCCTCAGGATCTCAAACAAATAAATAAATAATGTTTTCAACATTTTTTAACTCTGCCGTCGCTGGTCCCAAGCCCGTGCTGTGAAAAGAGGAGGGTCAGATGCTGGGACAAGCAAACCAGCTCTGTAAAAAACTATTTGCTACTGCGGTCAGGGAGGGCCTTGGAAAAGCTCATTGGGATTCCTCAGGATCTCAAACAAATAAATTAATAAATAAATAAATAATGTTTTCAACATTTTTTAACTCTGCCATGGCCGGTCCCAAGCCCGTGCTGTGAATAGAGGCGGGTCAGATGCTGGGACAAGCAAACCAGCTCTGTAAAAACTATTTGCTACTGCGGTCAGGGAGGGCCTTGGAAAAGCTCATTGGGATTCCTCAGGATCTCAAACAAATAAATGAATAAATAAATAATGTTTTCAACATTTTTTTAACTCTGCCGTGGCCGGTCCCAAGCCCGTGCTGTGAAAATAGGAGGGTCAGATGCTGGGATAAGCAAACCAGCTCTGTAAAAACTATTTGATACTGCAGTCAGGGAGGGCCTTGGAAAAGCTCATTGGGATTCCTCAGGATCTCAAACAAATAAATGAATAAATAAATAAATAATGTTTTCAACATTTTTTTAACTCTGCTGTGGCCGGTCCCAAGCCCGTGCTGTGAAAAGAGGAGGGTCAGATGCTGGGACAAGCAAACCAGCTCTGTAAAAACTATTTGCTACTGCGGTCAGGGAGGGCCTTGGAAAAGCTCATTGGGATTCCTCAGGATCTCAAACAAATAAATGAATAAATAAATAATGTTTTCAACATTTTTTTAACTCTGCCGTGTCCGGTCCCAAGCCCGTGCTGTGAAAAGAAGAGGGTCAGATGCTGGGACAAGCAAACCAGCTCTGTAAAAAAAACTATTTGCTACTGCGGTCAGGGAGGGCCTTGGAAAAGCTCATTGGGATTCCTCAGAATCTCAAACAAATAAATGAATAAATAAATAAATAATGTCTTCAACATTTTTTAACTCTGCCGTGGCCGGTCCCAAGTCCGTGCTGTGAAAAGAGGAGGGTCAGATGTTGGGACAAGCAAACCAGCTCTGTAAAAACGATTTGCTACTGCGGTCAGGGAGGGCCTTGGAAAAGCTCATTGGGATTCCTCAGGATCTCAAACAAATAAATGAATAAATAAATAATGTTTTCAACATTTTTTTAACTCTGCCGTGGCCAGTCCCAAGCCCGTGCTGTGAAAAGAGGAGGGTCAGATGCTGGGACAAGCAAACCAGCTCTGTAAAAACTATTTGCTACTGCGGTCAGGGAGGGCCTTGGAAAAGCTCATTGGGATTCCTCAGGATCTCAAACAAATAAATGAATAAATAAATAAATAATGTTTTCAACATTTTTTTAACTCTGCCATGGCCGGTCCCAAGCCCGTGCTGTGAAAAGAGGAGGGTCAGATGCTGGGACAAGCAAACCAGCTCTGTAAAAACTATTTGCTACTGCGGTCAGGGAGGGCCTTGGAAAAGCTCATTGGGATTCCTCAGGATCTCAAACAAATAAATGAATAAATAAATAAGGTTTTCAACATTTTTTTTAACTCTGCCGTGGCCGGTCCAAAGCCCGTGCTGTGAAAAGAAGGGGGTCAGTTGCTGGGACAAGCAAACCAGCTCTGTAAAAAAAATATTTGCTACTGCGGTAAGGGAGGGCCTTGGAAAAGCTCATTGGGATTCCTCAGAATCTCAAACAAATAAATGAATAAATAAATAAATAATGTTTTCAACATTTTTTAACTCTGCCGTGGCCGGTCCCAAGCCCGTGCTGTGAAAAGAGGAGGGTCAGATGTTGGGACAAGCAAACCAGCTCTGTAAAAACTATTTGCTACTGCGGTCAGGGAGGGCCTTGGAAAAGCTCATTGGGATTCCTCAGGATCTCAAACAAATAAATGAATAAATAAATAATGTTTTCAACATTTTTTTAACTCTGCCGTGGCCGGTCCCAAGCCCGTGCTGTGAAAAGAGGAGGGTCAGATGCTGGGACAAGCAAACCAGCTCTGTAAAAAAACTATTTTCTACTGAGGTCAGGGAGTGCCTTGGAAAAGCTCATTGGGATTCCTCAGGATCTCAAACAAATAAATAAATAATGTTTTCAACATTTTTTAACTCTGCCGTCGCCGGTCCCAAGCCCCTGCTGTGAAAAGAGGAGGGTCAGATGCTGGGACAAGCAAACCAGCTCTGTAAAAACGATTTGCTACTGCGGTCAGGAAGGGCCTTGGAAAAGCTCATTGGGATTCCTCAGGATCTCAAACAAATAAATTAATAAATAAATAAATAATGTTTTCAACATTTTTTAACTCTGCCGTGGCCGGTCCCAAGCCCGTGCTGTGAAAAGAGGAGGGTCAGATGCTGGGACAAGGAAACCAGCTCTGTAAAAACTATTTGCTACTGCAGTCAGGGAGGGCCTTGGAAAAGCTCATTGGGATTCCTCAGGATCTCAAACAAATAAATGAATAAATAAATAATGTTTTCAACATTTTTTAACTCTGCCATGGCCGGTCCCAAGCCCGTGCTGTGAATAGAGGAGGGTCAGATGCTGGGACAAGCAAACCAGCTCTGTAAAAACTATTTGCTACTGCGGTCAGGGAGGGCCTTGGAAAAGCTCATTGGGATTCCTCAGGATCTCAAACAAATAAATGAATAAATAAATAAATAATGTTTTCAACATTTTTTTAACTCTGCCGTGGCCGGTCCCAAGCCCGTGCTGTGAAAAGAGGAGGGTCAGATGCTGGGACAAGCAAACCAGCTCTGTAAAAACTATTTGCTACTGCGGTCAGGGAGGGCCTTGGAAAAGCTCATTGGGATTCCTCAGGATCTCAAACAAATAAATGAATAAATAAATAATGTTTTCAACATTTTTTTAACTCTGCCGTGTCCGGTCCCAAGCCCGTGCTGTGAAAAGAAGAGGGTCAGATGCTGGGACAAGCAAACCAGCTCTGTAAAAAAAACTTTTTGCTACTGCGGTCAGGGAGGGCCTTGGAAAAGCTCATTGGGATTCCTCAGGATCTCAAACAAATAAATTAATAAATAAATAATGTTTTCAACATTTTTTAACTCTGCCGTGGCCGGTCCCAAGCCCGTGCTGTGAAAAGAGGAGGGTCAGATGCTGGGACAAGGAAACCAGCTCTGTAAAAACTATTTGCTACTGCGGTCAGGGAGGGCCTTGGAAAAGCTCATTGGGATTCCTCAGGATCTCAAACAAATAAATGAATAAATAATGTTTTCAACATTTTTTAACTCTGCCATGGCCGGTCGCAAGCCCGTGCTGTGAATAGAGGAGGGTCAGATGCTGGGACAAGCAAACCAGCTCTGTAAAAACTATTTGCTACTGCGGTCAGGGAGGGCCTTGGAAAAGCTCATTGGGATTCCTCAGGATCTCAAACAAATAAATGAATAAATAAATAATGTTTTCAACATTTTTTTAACTCTGCCGTGGCCGGTCCCAAGCCCCTGCTGTGAAAAGAGGAGGGTCAGATGCTGGGACAAGCAAACCAGCTCTGCAAAAACTATTTCCTACTGCGGTCAGGGAGGGCCTTGGAAAAGCTCATTGGGATTCCTCAGGATCTCAAACAAATAAATTATTAAATAAATAAATAATGTTTTCAACATTTTTTAACTCTGCCGTGGCCGGTCCCAAGCCCGTGCTGTGAAAAGAGGAGGGTCAGATGCTGGGACAAGGAAACCAGCTCTGTAAAAACTATTTGCTACTGCGGTCAGGGAGGGCCTTGGAAAAGCTCATTGGGATTCCTCAGGATCTCAAACAAATAAATTAATAAATAAATAATGTTTTCAACATTTTTTTAACTCTGCCGTGGCCGGTCCCAAGCCCGTGCTGTGAAAAGAGGAGGGTCAGATGCTGGGACAAGCAAACCAGTTCTGTAAAAACTATTTTCTACTGAGGTCAGGGAGTGCTTTGGAAAAGCTCATTGGGATTCCTCAGGATCTCAAACAAATAAATAAATAATGTTTTCAACATTTTTTAACTCTGCCGTCGCTGGTCCCAAGCCCGTGCTGTGAAAAGAGGAGGGTCAGATGCTGGGACAAGCAAACCAGCTCTGTAAAAAACTATTTGCTACTGCGGTCAGGGAGGGCCTTGGAAAAGCTCATTGGGATTCCTCAGGATCTCAAACAAATAAATTAATAAATAAATAAATAATGTTTTCAACATTTTTTAACTCTGCCATGGCCGGTCCCAAGCCCGTGCTGTGAATAGAGGCGGGTCAGATGCTGGGACAAGCAAACCAGCTCTGTAAAAACTATTTGCTACTGCGGTCAGGGAGGGCCTTGGAAAAGCTCATTGGGATTCCTCAGGATCTCAAACAAATAAATGAATAAATAAATAATGTTTTCAACATTTTTTTAACTCTGCCGTGGCCGGTCCCAAGCCCGTGCTGTGAAAATAGGAGGGTCAGATGCTGGGATAAGCAAACCAGCTCTGTAAAAACTATTTGATACTGCAGTCAGGGAGGGCCTTGGAAAAGCTCATTGGGATTCCTCAGGATCTCAAACAAATAAATGAATAAATAAATAAATAATGTTTTCAACATTTTTTTAACTCTGCTGTGGCCGGTCCCAAGCCCGTGCTGTGAAAAGAGGAGGGTCAGATGCTGGGACAAGCAAACCAGCTCTGTAAAAACTATTTGCTACTGCGGTCAGGGAGGGCCTTGGAAAAGCTCATTGGGATTCCTCAGGATCTCAAACAAATAAATGAATAAATAAATAATGTTTTCAACATTTTTTTAACTCTGCCGTGTCCGGTCCCAAGCCCGTGCTGTGAAAAGAAGAGGGTCAGATGCTGGGACAAGCAAACCAGCTCTGTAAAAAAAACTATTTGCTACTGCGGTCAGGGAGGGCCTTGGAAAAGCTCATTGGGATTCCTCAGAATCTCAAACAAATAAATGAATAAATAAATAAATAATGTCTTCAACATTTTTTAACTCTGCCGTGGCCGGTCCCAAGTCCGTGCTGTGAAAAGAGGAGGGTCAGATGTTGGGACAAGCAAACCAGCTCTGTAAAAACGATTTGCTACTGCGGTCAGGGAGGGCCTTGGAAAAGCTCATTGGGATTCCTCAGGATCTCAAACAAATAAATGAATAAATAAATAATGTTTTCAACATTTTTTTAACTCTGCCGTGGCCAGTCCCAAGCCCGTGCTGTGAAAAGAGGAGGGTCAGATGCTGGGACAAGCAAACCAGCTCTGTAAAAACTATTTGCTACTGCGGTCAGGGAGGGCCTTGGAAAAGCTCATTGGGATTCCTCAGGATCTCAAACAAATAAATGAATAAATAAATAATGTTTTCAACATTTTTTTAACTCTGCCGTGGCCGGTCCCAAGCCCGTGCTGTGAAAAGAGGAGGGTCAGATGCTGGGACAAGCAAACCAGTTCTGTAAAAACTATTTTCTACTGAGGTCAGGGAGTGCTTTGGAAAAGCTCATTGGGATTCCTCAGGATCTCAAACAAATAAATAAATAATGTTTTCAACATTTTTTAACTCTGCCGTCGCTGGTCCCAAGCCCGTGCTGTGAAAAGAGGAGGGTCAGATGCTGGGACAAGCAAACCAGCTCTGTAAAAACTATTTGCTACTGCGGTCAGGGAGGGCCTTGGAAAAGCTCATTGGGATTCCTCAGGATCTCAAACAAATAAATTAATAAATAAATAAATAATGTTTTCAACATTTTTTAACTCTGCCATGGCCGGTCCCAAGCCCGTGCTGTGAATAGAGGCGGGTCAGATGCTGGGACAAGCAAACCAGCTCTGTAAAAACTATTTGCTACTGCGGTCAGGGAGGGCCTTGGAAAAGCTCATTGGGATTCCTCAGGATCTCAAACAAATAAATGAATAAATAAATAATGTTTTCAACATTTTTTTAACTCTGCCGTGGCCGGTCCCAAGCCCGTGCTGTGAAAATAGGAGGGTCAGATGCTGGGATAAGCAAACCAGCTCTGTAAAAACTATTTGATACTGCAGTCAGGGAGGGCCTTGGAAAAGCTCATTGGGATTCCTCAGGATCTCAAACAAATAAATGAATAAATAAATAAATAATGTTTTCAACATTTTTTTAACTCTGCCGTGGCCGGTCCCAAGCCCGTGCTGTGAAAAGAGGAGGGTCAGATGCTGGGACAAGCAAACCAGCTCTGTAAAAACTATTTGCTACTGCGGTCAGGGAGGGCCTTGGAAAAGCTCATTGGGATTCCTCAGGATCTCAAACAAATAAATGAATAAATAAATAATGTTTTCAACATTTTTTTAACTCTGCCGTGTCCGGTCCCAAGCCCGTGCTGTGAAAAGAAGAGGGTCAGATGCTGGGACAAGCAAACCAGCTCTGTAAAAAAAAAAACTATTTGCTACTGCGGTCAGGGAGGGCCTTGGAAAAGCTCATTGGGATTCCTCAGAATCTCAAACAAATAAATGAATAAATAAATAAATAATGTCTTCAACATTTTTTAACTCTGCCGTGGCCGGTCCCAAGTCCGTGCTGTGAAAAGAGGAGGGTCAGATGTTGGGACAAGCAAACCAGCTCTGTAAAAACGATTTGCTACTGCGGTCAGGGAGGGCCTTGGAAAAGCTCATTGGGATTCCTCAGGATCTCAAACAAATAAATGAATAAATAAATAATGTTTTCAACATTTTTTTAACTCTGCCGTGGCCAGTCCCAAGCCCGTGCTGTGAAAAGAGGAGGGTCAGATGCTGGGACAAGCAAACCAGCTCTGTAAAAACTATTTGCTACTGCGGTCAGGGAGGGCCTTGGAAAAGCTCATTGGGATTCCTCAGGATCTCAAACAAATAAATGAATAAATAAATAAATAATGTTTTCAACATTTTTTTAACTCTGCCGTGGCCGGTCCCAAGCCCGTGCTGTGAAAAGAGGAGGGTCAGATGCTGGGACAAGCAAACCAGCTCTGTAAAAACTATTTGCTACTGCGGTCAGGGAGGGCCTTGGAAAAGCTCATTGGGATTCCTCAGGATCTCAAACAAATAAATGAATAAATAAATAAGGTTTTCAACATTTTTTTAACTCTGCCGTGGCCGGTCCAAAGCCCGTGCTGTGAAAAGAAGGGAGTCAGTTGCTGGGACAAGCAAACCAGCTCTGTAAAAAAAATATTTGCTACTGCGGTAAGGGAGGGCCTTGGAAAAGCTCATTGGGATTCCTCAGAATCTCAAACAAATAAATGAATAAATAAATAAATAATGTTTTCAACATTTTTTAACTCTGCCGTGGCCGGTCCCAAGCCCGTGCTGTGAAAAGAGGAGGGTCAGATGTTGGGACAAGCAAACCAGCTCTGTAAAAACTATTTGCTACTGCGGTCAGGGAGGGCCTTGGAAAAGCTCATTGGGATTCCTCAGGATCTCAAACAAATAAATGAATAAATAAATAATGTTTTCAACATTTTTTTAACTCTGCCGTGGCCGGTCCCAAGCCCGTGCTGTGAAAAGAGGAGGGTCAGATGCTGGGACAAGCAAACCAGCTCTGTAAAAACTATTTTCTACTGAGGTCAGGGAGTGCCTTGGAAAAGCTCATTGGGATTCCTCAGGATTTCAAACAAATAAATAAATAATGTTTTCAACATTTTTTAACTCTGCCGTCGCCGGTCCCAAGCCCGTGCTGTGAAAAGAGGAGGGTCAGATGCTGGGACAAGCAAACCAGCTCTGTAAAAACGATTTGCTACTGCGGTCAGGAAGGGCCTTGGAAAAGCTCATTGGGATTCCTCAGGATCTCAAACAAATAAATTAATAAATAAATAAATAATGTTTTCAACATTTTTTAACTCTGCCGTGGCCGGTCCCAAGCCCGTGCTGTGAAAAGAGGAGGGTCAGATGCTGGGACAAGGAAACCAGCTCTGTAAAAACTATTTGCTACTGCAGTCAGGGAGGGCCTTGGAAAAGCTCATTGGGATTCCTCAGGATCTCAAACAAATAAATGAATAAATAAATAATGTTTTCAACATTTTTTAACTCTGCCATGGCCGGTCCCAAGCCCGTGCTGTGAATAGAGGAGGGTCAGATGCTGGGACAAGCAAACCAGCTCTGTAAAAACTATTTGCTACTGCGGTCAGGGAGGGCCTTGGAAAAGCTCATTGGGATTCCTCAGGATCTCAAACAAATAAATGAATAAATAAATAATGTTTTCAACATTTTTTTAACTCTGCCGTGGCCGGTCCCAAGCCCGTGCTGTGAAAAGAGGAGGGTCAGATGCTGGGATAAGCAAACCAGCTCTGTAAAAACTATTTGATACTGCAGTCAGGGAGGGCCTTGGAAAAGCTCATTGGGATTCCTCAGGATCTCAAACAAATAAATGAATAAATAAATAAATAATGTTTTCAACATTTTTTTAACTCTGCCGTGGCCGGTCCCAAGCCCGTGCTGTGAAAAGAGGAGGGTCAGATGCTGGGACAAGCAAACCAGCTCTGTAAAAACTATTTGCTACTGCGGTCAGGGAGGGCCTTGGAAAAGCTCATTGGGATTCCTCAGGATCTCAAACAAATAAATTAATAAATAAATAAATAATGTTTTCAACATTTTTTAACTCTGCCGTGGCCGGTCCCAAGCCCGTGCTGTGAAAAGAGGAGGGTCAGATGCTGGGACAAGGAAACCAGCTCTGTAGAAACTATTTGCTACTGCGGTCAGGGAGGGCCTTGGAAAAGCTCATTGGGATTCCTCAGGATCTCAAACAAATAAATGAATAAATAATGTTTTCAACATTTTTTAACTCTGCCATGGCCGGTCGCAAGCCCGTGCTGTGAATAGAGGAGGGTCAGATGCTGGGACAAGCAAACCAGCTCTGTAAAAACTATTTGCTACTGCGGTCAGGGAGGGCCTTGGAAAAGCTCATTGGGATTCCTCAGGATCTCAAACAAATAAATGAATAAATAAATAATGTTTTCAACATTTTTTTAACTCTGCCGTGGCCGGTCCCAAGCCCCTGCTGTGAAAAGAGGAGGGTCAGATGCTGGGACAAGCAAACCAGCTCTGCAAAAACTATTTCCTACTGCGGTCAGGGAGGGCCTTGGAAAAGCTCATTGGGATTCCTCAGGATCTCAAACAAATAAATTATTAAATAAATAAATAATGTTTTCAACATTTTTTAACTCTGCCGTGGCCGGTCCCAAGCCCGTGCTGTGAAAAGAGGAGGGTCAGATGCTGGGACAAGGAAACCAGCTCTGTAAAAACTATTTGCTACTGCGGTCAGGGAGGGCCTTGGAAAAGCTCATTGGGATTCCTCAGGATCTCAAACAAATAAATGAATAAATAAATAATGTTTTCAACATTTTTTTAACTCTGCCGTGTCCGGTCCCAAGCCCGTGCTGTGAAAAGAAGAGGGTCAGATGCTGGGACAAGCAAACCAGCTCTGTAAAAACTATTTGCTACTGCGGTCAGGGAGGGCCTTGGAAAAGCTCATTGGGATTCCTCAGGATCTCAAACAAATAAATGAATAAATAAATAATGTTTTCAACATTTTTTTAACTCTGCCGTGGCCGGTCCCAAGCCCGTGCTGTGAAAAGAAGAGGGTCAGATGCTGGGACAAGCAAACCAGCTCTGTAAAAACTATTTGCTACTGCGGTCAGGGAGGGCCTTGGAAAAGCTCATTGGGATTCCTCAGGATCTCAAACAAATAAATGAATAAATAAATAATGTTTTCAACATTTTTTTAACTCTGCCGTGGCCGGTCCCAAGCCCGTGCTGTGAAAAGAGGAGGGTCAGATGCTGGGACAAGCAAACCAGCTCTGTAAAAACTATTTGCTACTGCGGTCAGGGAGGGCCTTGGAAAAGCTCATTGGGATTCCTCAGGATCTCAAACAAATAAATTATTAAATAAATAAATAATGTTTTCAACATTTTTTAACTCTGCCGTGGCCGGTCCCAAGCCCGTGCTGTGAAAAGAGGAGGGTCAGATGCTGGGACAAGGAAACCAGCTCTGTAAAAACTATTTGCTACTGCGGTCAGGGAGGGCCTTGGAAAAGCTCATTGGGATTCCTCAGGATCTCAAACAAATAAATGAATAAATAAATAATGTTTTCAACATTTTTTAACTCTGCCATGGCCGGTCCCAAGCCCGTGCTGTGAATAGAGGAGGGTCAGATGCTGGGACAAGCAAACCAGCTCTGTAAAAAAAACTATTTGCTACTGCGGTCAGGGAGGGCCTTGGAAAAGCTCATTGGGATTCCTCAGGATCTCAAACAAATAAATGAATAAATAAATAATGTTTTCAACATTTTTTTAACGCTGCCATGGCCGGTCCCAAGCCCGTGCTGTGAAAAGAGGAGGGTCAGATGCTGGGACAAGCAAACCAGCTCTGTAAAAACTATTTGCTACTGCGGTCAGGGAGGGCCTTGGAAAAGCTCATTGGGATTCCTCAGGATCTCAAACAAATAAATGAATAAATAAATAAATAATGTTTTCAACATTTTTTAACTCTGCCGTGGCCGGTCCCAAGCCCGTGCTGTGAAAAGAGGAGGGTCAGATGCTGGGACAAGCAAACCAGCTCTGTAAAAACTATTTGCTAGTGCAGTCAGGGAGGGCCTTGGAAAAGCTCATTGGGATTCCTCAGGATCTCAAACAAATAAATGAATAAATAAATAAATAATGTTTTCAACATTTTTTAACTCTGCTGTGGCCGGTCCCAAGACCGTGCTGTGAAAAGAGGAGGGTCAGATGCTGGGACAAGGAAACCAGCTCTGTAAAAACTATTTGCTACTGCGGTCAGGGAGGGCCTTGGAAAAGCTCATTGGGATTCCTCAGGATCTCAAACAAATAAATGAATAAATAAATAATGTTTTCAACATTTTTTAACTCTGCCATGGCCGGTCCCAAGCCCGTGCTGTGAAAAGAAGAGGGTCAGATGCTGGGACAAGCAAACCAGCTCTGTAAAAAAAACTATTTGCTACTGCGGTCAGGGAGGGCCTTGGAAAAGCTCATTGGGATTCCTCAGAATCTCAAACAAATAAATGAATAAATAAATAAATAATGTTTTCAACATTTTTTAACTCTGCCGTGGCCGGTCCCAAGCCCGTGCTGTGAAAAGAGGAGGGTCAGATGTTGGGACAAGCAAACCAGCTCTGTAAAAACGATTTGCTACTGCGGTCAGGGAGGGCCTTGGAAAAGCTCATTGGGATTCCTCAGGATCTCAAACAAATAAATGAATAAATAAATAATGTTTTCAACATTTTTTTAACTCTGCCGTGTCCGGTCCCAAGCCCGTGCTGTGAAAAGAAGAGGGTCAGATGCTGGGACAAGCAAACCAGCTCTGTAAAAACTATTTGCTACTGCGGTCAGGGAGGGCCTTGGAAAAGCTCATTGGGATTCCTCAGGATCTCAAACAAATAAATGAATAAATAAATAATGTTTTCAACATTTTTTTAACTCTGCCGTGGCCGGTCCCAAGCCCGTGCTGTGAAAAGAAGAGGGTCAGATGCTGGGACAAGCAAACCAGCTCTGTAAAAACTATTTGCTACTGCGGTCAGGGAGGGCCTTGGAAAAGCTCATTGGGATTCCTCAGGATCTCAAACAAATAAATGAATAAATAAATAATGTTTTCAACATTTTTTTAACTCTGCCGTGGCCGGTCCCAAGCCCGTGCTGTGAAAAGAGGAGGGTCAGATGCTGGGACAAGCAAACCAGCTCTGTAAAAACTATTTGCTACTGCGGTCAGGGAGGGCCTTGGAAAAGCTCATTGGGATTCCTCAGGATCTCAAACAAATAAATTATTAAATAAATAAATAATGTTTTCAACATTTTTTAACTCTGCCGTGGCCGGTCCCAAGCCCGTGCTGTGAAAAGAGGAGGGTCAGATGCTGGGACAAGGAAACCAGCTCTGTAAAAACTATTTGCTACTGCGGTCAGGGAGGGCCTTGGAAAAGCTCATTGGGATTCCTCAGGATCTCAAACAAATAAATGAATAAATAAATAATGTTTTCAACATTTTTTAACTCTGCCATGGCCGGTCCCAAGCCCGTGCTGTGAATAGAGGAGGGTCAGATGCTGGGACAAGCAAACCAGCTCTGTAAAAACTATTTGCTACTGCGGTCAGGGAGGGCCTTGGAAAAGCTCATTGGGATTCCTCAGGATCTCAAACAAATAAATGAATAAATAAATAATGTTTTCAACATTTTTTTAACGCTGCCATGGCCGGTCCCAAGCCCGTGCTGTGAAAAGAGGAGGGTCAGATGCTGGGACAAGCAAACCAGCTCTGTAAAAACTATTTGCTACTGCGGTCAGGGAGGGCCTTGGAAAAGCTCATTGGGATTCCTCAGGATCTCAAACAAATAAATGAATAAATAAATAAATAATGTTTTCAACATTTTTTAACTCTGCCGTGGCCGGTCCCAAGCCCGTGCTGTGAAAAGAGGAGGGTCAGATGCTGGGACAAGCAAACCAGCTCTGTAAAAACTATTTGCTAGTGCAGTCAGGGAGGGCCTTGGAAAAGCTCATTGGGATTCCTCAGGATCTCAAACAAATAAATGAATAAATAAATAAATAATGTTTTCAACATTTTTTAACTCTGCTGTGGCCGGTCCCAAGACCGTGCTGTGAAAAGAGGAGGGTCAGATGCTGGGACAAGGAAACCAGCTCTGTAAAAACTATTTGCTACTGCGGTCAGGGAGGGCCTTGGAAAAGCTCATTGGGATTCCTCAGGATCTCAAACAAATAAATGAATAAATAAATAATGTTTTCAACATTTTTTAACTCTGCCATGGCCGGTCCCAAGCCCGTGCTGTGAAAAGAAGAGGGTCAGATGCTGGGACAAGCAAACCAGCTCTGTAAAAAAAACTATTTGCTACTGCGGTCAGGGAGGGCCTTGGAAAAGCTCATTGGGATTCCTCAGAATCTCAAACAAATAAATGAATAAATAAATAAATAATGTTTTCAACATTTTTTAACTCTGCCGTGGCCGGTCCCAAGCCCGTGCTGTGAAAAGAGGAGGGTCAGATGTTGGGACAAGCAAACCAGCTCTGTAAAAACGATTTGCTACTGCGGTCAGGGAGGGCCTTGGAAAAGCTCATTGGGATTCCTCAGGATCTCAAACAAATAAATGAATAAATAAATAATGTTTTCAACATTTTTTTAACTCTGCCGTGGCCGGTCCCAAGCCCATGCTGTGAAAAGAGGAGGGTCAGATGCTGGGACAAGCAAACCAGCTCTGTAAAAACTATTTGCTACTGCGGTCAGGGAGGGCCTTGGAAAAGCTCATTGGGATTCCTCAGGATCTCAAACAAATAAATTATTAAATAAATAAATAATGTTTTCAACATTTTTTAACTCTGCCGTGGCCGGTCCCAAGCCCGTGCTGTGAAAAGAGGAGGGTCAGATGCTGGGACAAGGAAACCAGCTCTGTAAAAATTTTTTGCTACTGCGGTCAGGGAGGGCCTTGGAAAAGCTCATTGGGATTCCTCAGGATCTCAAACAAATAAATGAATAAATAAATAAATAATGTTTTCAACATTTTTTAACTCTGCCATGGCCGGTCCCAAGCCCGTGCTGTGAATAGAGGAGGGTCAGATGCTGGGACAAGCAAACCAGCTCTGTAAAAACTATTTGCTACTGCGGTCAGGGAGGGCCTTGGAAAAGCTCATTGGGATTCCTCAGGATCTCAAACAAATAAATGAATAAATAAATAATGTTTTCAACATTTTTTTAACTCTGCCATGGCCGGTCCCAAGCCCGTGCTGTGAAAAGAGGAGGGTCAGATGCTGGGATAAGCAAACCAGCTCTGTAAAAACTATTTGATACTGCAGTCAGGGAGGGCCTTGGAAAAGCTCATTGGGATTCCTCAGGATCTCAAACAAATAAATGAATAAATAAATAAATAAATAATGTTTTCAACATTTTTTAACTCTGCCGTGGCCGGTCCCAAGCCCGTGCTGTGAAAAGAGGAGGGTCAGATGCTGGGACAAGCAAACCAGCTCTGTAAAAACTATTTGCTAGTGCAGTCAGGGAGGGCCTTGGAAAAGCTCATTGGGATTCCTCATGACCTCAAACAAATAAATGAATAAATAAATAATGTTTTCAACATTTTTTTTAACTCTGCCGTGGTCTGTCCCAAGCCCGTGCTGTGAAAAGAGGAGGGTCAGATGCTGGGACAAGCAAACCAGCTCTGTAAAAACTATTTGCTACTGCGGTCAGGGAGGGCCTTGGAAAAGCTCATTGGGATTCCTCAGGATCTCAAACAAATAAATGAATAAATAAATAAATAATGTTTTCAACATTTTTTAACTCTGCCGTGGCCGGTCCCAAGCCCGTGCTGTGAAAAGAGGAGGGTCAGATGCAGGGACAAGGAAACCAGCTCTGTAAAAACTATTTGCTACTGCGGTCAGGGAGGGCCTTGGAAAAGCTCATTGGGATTCCTCAGGATCTCAAACAAATAAATGAATAAATAAATAATGTTTTCAACATTTTTTAACTCTGCCATGGCCGGTCCCAAGCCCGTGCTGTGAATAGAGGAGGGTCAGATGCTGGGACAAGCAAACCAGCTCTGTAAAAACTATTTGCTACTGCGGTCAGGGAGGGCCTTGGAAAAGCTCATTGGGATTCCTCAGGATCTCAAACAAATAAATGAATAAATAATGTTTTCAACATTTTTTTAACTCTGCCGTGGCCGGTCCCAAGCCCGTGCTGTGAAAAGAGGAGGGTCAGATGCTGGGATAAGCAAACCAGCTCTGTAAAAACTATTTGATACTGCAGTCAGGGAGGGCCTTGGAAAAGCTCATTGGGATTCCTCAGGATCTCAAACAAATAAATGAATAAATAAATAAATAATGTTTTCAACATTTTTTTAACTCTGCCGTGGCCGGTCCCAAGCACGTGCTGTGAAAAGAGGAGGGTCAGATGCTGGGACAAGCAAACCAGCTCTGTAAAAACTATTTGCTACTGCGGTCAGGGAGGGCCTTGGAAAAGCTCATTGGGATTCCTCAGGATCTCAAACAAATAAATGAATAAATAAATAATGTTTTCAACATTTTTTTAACTCTGCCGTGGCCGATCCCAAGCCCGTGCTGTGAAAAGAAGAGGGTCAGATGCTGGGACAAGCAAACCAGCTCTGTAAAAAAATTTATTTGCTACTGCGGTCAGGGAGGGCCTTCGAAAAGCTCATTGGGATTCCTCAGGATCTCAAACAATAAACGAATAAATAAATAATGTTTTCAACATTTTTTAACTCTGCCATGGCCGGTCCCAAGCCCGTGCTGTGAATAGAGGAGGGTCAGATGCTGGGACAAGCAAACCAGCTCTGTAAAAACTATTTGCTACTGCGGTCAGGGAGGGCCTTGGAAAAGCTCATTGGGATTCCTCAGGATCTCAAACAAATAAATGAATAAATAAATAATGTTTTCAACATTTTTTAACTCTGCCATGGCCGATCCCAAGCCCGTGCTGTGAAAAGAGGAGGGTCAGATGTTGGGACAAGCAAACCAGCTCTGTAAAAACGATTTGCTACTGCGGTCAGGGAGGGCCTTGGAAAAGCTCATTGGGATTCCTTAGGATCTCAAACAAATAAATGAATAAATAAATAATGTTTTCAACATTTTTTTAACTCTGCCGTGGCCGGTCCCAAGCCCATGCTGTGAAAAGAGGAGGGTCAGATGCTGGGACAAGCAAACCAGCTCTGTAAAAACTATTTGCTACTGCGGTCAGGGAGGGCCTTGGAAAAGCTCATTGGGATTCCTCAGGATCTCAAACAAATAAATGAATAAATAAATAATGTTTTCAACATTTTTTTAACTCTGCCGTGGCCGGTCCCAAGCCCGTGCTGTGAAAAGAGGAGGGTCAGATGCTGGGACAAGCAAACCAGCTCTGTAAAAACTATTTTCTACTGAGGTCAGGGAGTGCCTTGGAAAAGCTCATTGGGATTCCTCAGGATCTCAAACAAATAAATAAATAATGTTTTCAACATTTTTTAACTCTGCCGTCGCCGGTCCCAAGCCCGTGCTGTGAAAAGAGGAGGGTTAGATGCTGGGACAAGCAAACCAGCTCTGTAAAAACGATTTGCTACTGCAGTCAGGGAGGGCCTTGGAAAAGCTCATTGGGATTCCTCATGACCTCAAACAAATAAATGAATAAATAAATAATGTTTTCAACATTTTTTTTAACTCTGCCGTGGTCTGTCCCAAGCCCGTGCTGTGAAAAGAGGAGGGTCAGATGCTGGGACAAGCAAACCAGCTCTGTAAAAACTATTTGCTACTGCGGTCAGGGAGGGCCTTGGAAAAGCTCATTGGGATTCCTCAGGATCTCAAACAAATAAATGAATAAATAAATAAATAATGTTTTCAACATTTTTTAACTCTGCCGTGGCCGGTCCCAAGCCCGTGCTGTGAAAAGAGGAGGGTCAGATGCAGGGACAAGGAAACCAGCTCTGTAAAAACTATTTGCTACTGCGGTCAGGGAGGGCCTTGGAAAAGCTCATTGGGATTCCTCAGGATCTCAAACAAATAAATTAATAAATAAATAAATAATGTTTTCAACATTTTTTAACTCTGCCGTGGCCGGTCCCAAGCCCGTGCTGTGAAAAGAGGAGGGTCAGATGCTGGGACAAGGAAACCAGCTCTGTAAAAACTATTTGCTACTGCAGTCAGGGAGGGCCTTGGAAAAGCTCATTGGGATTCCTCAGGATCTCAAACAAATAAATGAATAAATAAATAATGTTTTCAACATTTTTTAACTCTGCCATGGCCGGTCCCAAGCCCGTGCTGTGAATAGAGGAGGGTCAGATGCTGGGACAAGCAAACCAGCTCTGTAAAAACTATTTGCTACTGCGGTCAGGGAGGGCCTTGGAAAAGCTCATTGGGATTCCTCAGGATCTCAAACAAATAAATGAATAAATAAATAATGTTTTCAACATTTTTTTAACTCTGCCGTGGCCGGTCCCAAGCCCGTGCTGTGAAAAGAGGAGGGTCAGATGCTGGGATAAGCAAACCAGCTCTGTAAAAACTATTTGATACTGCAGTCAGGGAGGGCCTTGGAAAAGCTCATTGGGATTCCTCAGGATCTCAAACAAATAAATGAATAAATAAATAAATAATGTTTTCAACATTTTTTTAACTCTGCCGTGGCCGGTCCCAAGCCCGTGCTGTGAAAAGAGGAGGGTCAGATGCTGGGACAAGCAAACCAGCTCTGTAAAAACTATTTGCTACTGCGGTCAGGGAGGGCCTTGGAAAAGCTCATTGGGATTCCTCAGGATCTCAAACAAATAAATGAATAAATAAATAATGTTTTCAACATTTTTTTAACTCTGCCGTGTCCGGTCCCAAGCCCGTGCTGTGAAAAGAAGAGGGTCAGATGCTGGGACAAGCAAACCAGCTCTGTAAAAAAAACTTTTTGCTACTGCGGTCAGGGAGGGCCTTGGAAAAGCTCATTGGGATTCCTCAGGATCTCAAACAAATAAATTAATAAATAAATAAATAATGTTTTCAACATTTTTTAACTCTGCCGTGGCCGGTCCCAAGCCCGTGCTGTGAAAAGAGGAGGGTCAGATGCTGGGACAAGGAAACCAGCTCTGTAAAAACTATTTGCTACTGCGGTCAGGGAGGGCCTTGGAAAAGCTCATTGGGATTCCTCAGGATCTCAAACAAATAAATGAATAAATAATGTTTTCAACATTTTTTAACTCTGCCATGGCCGGTCGCAAGCCCGTGCTGTGAATAGAGGAGGGTCAGATGCTGGGACAAGCAAACCAGCTCTGTAAAAACTATTTGCTACTGCGGTCAGGGAGGGCCTTGGAAAAGCTCATTGGGATTCCTCAGGATCTCAAACAAATAAATGAATAAATAAATAATGTTTTCAACATTTTTTTAACTCTGCCGTGGCCGGTCCCAAGCCCGTGCTGTGAAAAGAGGAGGGTCAGATGCTGGGACAAGCAAACCAGTTCTGTAAAAACTATTTTCTACTGAGGTCAGGGAGTGCTTTGGAAAAGCTCATTGGGATTCCTCAGGATCTCAAACAAATAAATAAATAATGTTTTCAACATTTTTTAACTCTGCCGTCGCTGGTCCCAAGCCCGTGCTGTGAAAAGAGGAGGGTCAGATGCTGGGACAAGCAAACCAGCTCTGTAAAAACTATTTGCTACTGCGGTCAGGGAGGGCCTTGGAAAAGCTCATTGGGATTCCTCAGGATCTCAAACAAATAAATTAATAAATAAATAAATAATGTTTTCAACATTTTTTAACTCTGCCATGGCCGGTCCCAAGCCCGTGCTGTGAATAGAGGCGGGTCAGATGCTGGGACAAGCAAACCAGCTCTGTAAAAACTATTTGCTACTGCGGTCAGGGAGGGCCTTGGAAAAGCTCATTGGGATTCCTCAGGATCTCAAACAAATAAATGAATAAATAATGTTTTCAACATTTTTTTAACTCTGCCGTGGCCGGTCCCAAGCCCGTGCTGTGAAAATAGGAGGGTCAGATGCTGGGACAAGCAAACCAGCTCTGTAAAAACTATTTGCTACTGCGGTCAGGGAGGGCCTTGGAAAAGCTCATTGGGATTCCTCAGGATCTCAAACAAATAAATGAATAAATAAATAATGTTTTCAACATTTTTTTAACTCTGCCGTGTCCGGTCCCAAGCCCGTGCTGTGAAAAGAAGAGGGTCAGATGCTGGGACAAGCAAACCAGCTCTGTAAAAAAAACTATTTGCTACTGCGGTCAGGGAGGGCCTTGGAAAAGCTCATTGGGATTCCTCAGAATCTCAAACAAATAAATGAATAAATAAATAAATAATGTCTTCAACATTTTTTAACTCTGCCGTGGCCGGTCCCAAGTCCGTGCTGTGAAAAGAGGAGGGTCAGATGTTGGGACAAGCAAACCAGCTCTGTAAAAATGATTTGCTACTGCGGTCAGGGAGGGCCTTGGAAAAGCTCATTGGGATTCCTCAGGATCTCAAACAAATAAATGAATAAATAAATAATGTTTTCAACATTTTTTTAACTCTGCCGTGGCCAGTCCCAAGCCCGTGCTGTGAAAAGAGGAGGGTCAGATGCTGGGACAAGCAAACCAGCTCTGTAAAAACTATTTGCTACTGCGGTCAGGGAGGGCCTTGGAAAAGCTCATTGGGATTCCTCAGGATCTCAAACAAATAAATGAATAAATAAATAAATAATGTTTTCAACATTTTTTTAACTCTGCCGTGGCCGGTCCCAAGCCCGTGCTGTGAAAAGAGGAGGGTCAGATGCTGGGACAAGCAAACCAGCTCTGTAAAAACTATTTGCTACTGCGGTCAGGGAGGGCCTTGGAAAAGCTCATTGGGATTCCTCAGGATCTCAAACAAATAAATGAATAAATAAATAAGGTTTTCAACATTTTTTTAACTCTGCCGTGGCCGGTCCAAAGCCCGTGCTGTGAAAAGAAGGGGGTCAGTTGCTGGGACAAGCAAACCAGCTCTGTAAAAAAAATATTTGCTACTGCGGTAAGGGAGGGCCTTGGAAAAGCTCATTGGGATTCCTCAGAATCTCAAACAAATAAATGAATAAATAAATAAATAATGTTTTCAACATTTTTTAACTCTGCCGTGGCCGGTCCCAAGCCCGTGCTGTGAAAAGAGGAGGGTCAGATGTTGGGACAAGCAAACCAGCTCTGTAAAAACTATTTGCTACTGCGGTCAGGGAGGGCCTTGGAAAAGCTCATTGGGATTCCTCAGGATCTCAAACAAATAAATGAATAAATAAATAATGTTTTCAACATTTTTTTAACTCTGCCGTGGCCGGTCCCAAGCCCGTGCTGTGAAAAGAGGAGGGTCAGATGCTGGGACAAGCAAACCAGCTCTGTAAAAAATATTTTCTACTGAGGTCAGGGAGTGCCTTGGAAAAGCTCATTGGGATTCCTCAGGATCTCAAACAAATAAATAAATAATGTTTTCAACATTTTTTAACTCTGCCGTCGCCGGTCCCAAGCCCGTGCTGTGAAAAGAGGAGGGTCAGATGCTGGGACAAGCAAACCAGCTCTGTAAAAACGATTTGCTACTGCGGTCAGGAAGGGCCTTGGAAAAGCTCATTGGGATTCCTCAGGATCTCAAACAAATAAATTAATAAATAAATAAATAATGTTTTCAACATTTTTTAACTCTGCCGTGGCCGGTCCCAAGCCCGTGCTGTGAAAAGAGGAGGGTCAGATGCTGGGACAAGGAAACCAGCTCTGTAAAAACTATTTGCTACTGCAGTCAGGGAGGGCCTTGGAAAAGCTCATTGGGATTCCTCAGGATCTCAAACAAATAAATGAATAAATAAATAATGTTTTCAACATTTTTTAACTCTGCCATGGCCGGTCCCAAGCCCGTGCTGTGAATAGAGGAGGGTCAGATGCTGGGACAAGCAAACCAGCTCTGTAAAAACTATTTGCTACTGCGGTCAGGGAGGGCCTTGGAAAAGCTCATTGGGATTCCTCAGGATCTCAAACAAATAAATGAATAAATAAATAATGTTTTCAACATTTTTTTAACTCTGCCGTGGCCGGTCCCAAGCCCGTGCTGTGAAAAGAGGAGGGTCAGATGCTGGGATAAGCAAACCAGCTCTGTAAAAACTATTTGATACTGCAGTCAGGGAGGGCCTTGGAAAAGCTCATTGGGATTCCTCAGGATCTCAAACAAATAAATGAATAAATAAATAAATAATGTTTTCAACATTTTTTTAACTCTGCCGTGGCCGGTCCCAAGCCCGTGCTGTGAAAAGAGGAGGGTCAGATGCTGGGACAAGCAAACCAGCTCTGTAAAAACTATTTGCTACTGCGGTCAGGGAGGGCCTTGGAAAAGCTCATTGGGATTCCTCAGGATCTCAAAAAAATAAATGAATAAATAAATAATGTTTTCAACATTTTTTTAACTCTGCCGTGTCCGGTCCCAAGCCCGTGCTGTGAAAAGAAGAGGGTCAGATGCTGGGACAAGCAAACCAGCTCTGTAAAAAAAACTTTTTGCTACTGCGGTCAGGGAGGGCCTTGGAAAAGCTCATTGGGATTCCTCAGGATCTCAAACAAATAAATTAATAAATAAATAAATAATGTTTTCAACATTTTTTAACTCTGCCGTGGCCGGTCCCAAGCCCGTGCTGTGAAAAGAGGAGGGTCAGATGCTGGGACAAGGAAACCAGCTCTGTAAAAACTATTTGCTACTGCGGTCAGGGAGGGCCTTGGAAAAGCTCATTGGGATTCCTCAGGATCTCAAACAAATAAATGAATAAATAATGTTTTCAACATTTTTTAACTCTGCCATGGCCGGTCGCAAGCCCGTGCTGTGAATAGAGGAGGGTCAGATGCTGGGACAAGCAAACCAGCTCTGTAAAAACTATTTGCTACTGCGGTCAGGGAGGGCCTTGGAAAAGCTCATTGGGATTCCTCAGGATCTCAAACAAATAAATGAATAAATAAATAATGTTTTCAACATTTTTTTAACTCTGCCGTGGCCGGTCCCAAGCCCCTGCTGTGAAAAGAGGAGGGTCAGATGCTGGGACAAGCAAACCAGCTCTGCAAAAACTATTTCCTACTGCGGTCAGGGAGGGCCTTGGAAAAGCTCATTGGGATTCCTCAGGATCTCAAACAAATAAATTATTAAATAAATAAATAATGTTTTCAACATTTTTTAACTCTGCCGTGGCCGGTCCCAAGCCCGTGCTGTGAAAAGAGGAGGGTCAGATGCTGGGACAAGGAAACCAGCTCTGTAAAAACTATTTGCTACTGCGGTCAGGGAGGGCCTTGGAAAAGCTCATTGGGATTCCTCAGGATCTCAAACAAATAAATGAATAAATAAATAATGTTTTCAACATTTTTTTAACTCTGCCGTGTCCGGTCCCAAGCCCGTGCTGTGAAAAGAAGAGGGTCAGATGCTGGGACAAGCAAACCAGCTCTGTAAAAACTATTTGCTACTGCGGTCAGGGAGGGCCTTGGAAAAGCTCATTGGGATTCCTCAGGATCTCAAACAAATAAATGAATAAATAAATAATGTTTTCAACATTTTTTTAACTCTGCCGTGGCCGGTCCCAAGCCCGTGCTGTGAAAAGAAGAGGGTCAGATGCTGGGACAAGCAAACCAGCTCTGTAAAAACTATTTGCTACTGCGGTCAGGGAGGGCCTTGGAAAAGCTCATTGGGATTCCTCAGGATCTCAAACAAATAAATGAATAAATAAATAATGTTTTCAACATTTTTTTAACTCTGCCGTGGCCGGTCCCAAGCCCGTGCTGTGAAAAGAGGAGGGTCAGATGCTGGGACAAGCAAACCAGCTCTGTAAAAACTATTTGCTACTGCGGTCAGGGAGGGCCTTGGAAAAGCTCATTGGGATTCCTCAGGATCTCAAACAAATAAATTATTAAATAAATAAATAATGTTTTCAACATTTTTTAACTCTGCCGTGGCCGGTCCCAAGCCCGTGCTGTGAAAAGAGGAGGGTCAGATGCTGGGACAAGGAAACCAGCTCTGTAAAAACTATTTGCTACTGCGGTCAGGGAGGGCCTTGGAAAAGCTCATTGGGATTCCTCAGGATCTCAAACAAATAAATGAATAAATAAATAATGTTTTCAACATTTTTTAACTCTGCCATGGCCGGTCCCAAGCCCGTGCTGTGAATAGAGGAGGGTCAGATGCTGGGACAAGCAAACCAGCTCTGTAAAAACTATTTGCTACTGCGGTCAGGGAGGGCCTTGGAAAAGCTCATTGGGATTCCTCAGGATCTCAAACAAATAAATGAATAAATAAATAATGTTTTCAACATTTTTTTAACGCTGCCATGGCCGGTCCCAAGCCCGTGCTGTGAAAAGAGGAGGGTCAGATGCTGGGACAAGCAAACCAGCTCTGTAAAAACTATTTGCTACTGCGGTCAGGGAGGGCCTTGGAAAAGCTCATTGGGATTCCTCAGGATCTCAAACAAATAAATGAATAAATAAATAAATAATGTTTTCAACATTTTTTAACTCTGCCGTGGCCGGTCCCAAGCCCGTGCTGTGAAAAGAGGAGGGTCAGATGCTGGGACAAGCAAACCAGCTCTGTAAAAACTATTTGCTAGTGCAGTCAGGGAGGGCCTTGGAAAAGCTCATTGGGATTCCTCAGGATCTCAAACAAATAAATGAATAAATAAATAAATAATGTTTTCAACATTTTTTAACTCTGCTGTGGCCGGTCCCAAGACCGTGCTGTGAAAAGAGGAGGGTCAGATGCTGGGACAAGGAAACCAGCTCTGTAAAAACTATTTGCTACTGCGGTCAGGGAGGGCCTTGGAAAAGCTCATTGGGATTCCTCAGGATCTCAAACAAATAAATGAATAAATAAATAATGTTTTCAACATTTTTTAACTCTGCCATGGCCGGTCCCAAGCCCGTGCTGTGAAAAGAAGAGGGTCAGATGCTGGGACAAGCAAACCAGCTCTGTAAAAAAAACTATTTGCTACTGCGGTCAGGGAGGGCCTTGGAAAAGCTCATTGGGATTCCTCAGAATCTCAAACAAATAAATGAATAAATAAATAAATAATGTTTTCAACATTTTTTAACTCTGCCGTGGCCGGTCCCAAGCCCGTGCTGTGAAAAGAGGAGGGTCAGATGTTGGGACAAGCAAACCAGCTCTGTAAAAACGATTTGCTACTGCGGTCAGGGAGGGCCTTGGAAAAGCTCATTGGGATTCCTCAGGATCTCAAACAAATAAATGAATAAATAAATAATGTTTTCAACATTTTTTTAACTCTGCCGTGGCCGGTCCCAAGCCCATGCTGTGAAAAGAGGAGGGTCAGATGCTGGGACAAGCAAACCAGCTCTGTAAAAACTATTTGCTACTGCGGTCAGGGAGGGCCTTGGAAAAGCTCATTGGGATTCCTCAGGATCTCAAACAAATAAATTATTAAATAAATAAATAATGTTTTCAACATTTTTTAACTCTGCCATGGCCGGTCCCAAGCCCGTGCTGTGAATAGAGGAGGGTCAGATGCTGGGACAAGCAAACCAGCTCTGTAAAAACTATTTGCTACTGCGGTCAGGGAGGGCCTTGGAAAAGCTCATTGGGATTCCTCAGGATCTCAAACAAATAAATGAATAAATAAATAATGTTTTCAACATTTTTTTAACTCTGCCATGGCCGGTCCCAAGCCCGTGCTGTGAAAAGAGGAGGGTCAGATGCTGGGATAAGCAAACCAGCTCTGTAAAAACTATTTGATACTGCAGTCAGGGAGGGCCTTGGAAAAGCTCATTGGGATTCCTCAGGATCTCAAACAAATAAATGAATAAATAAATAAATAAATAATGTTTTCAACATTTTTTAACTCTGCCGTGGCCGGTCCCAAGCCCGTGCTGTGAAAAGAGGAGGGTCAGATGCTGGGACAAGCAAACCAGCTCTGTAAAAACTATTTGCTAGTGCAGTCAGGGAGGGCCTTGGAAAAGCTCATTGGGATTCCTCATGATCTCAAACAAATAAATGAATAAATAAATAATGTTTTCAACATTTTTTTTAACTCTGCCATGGTCTGTCCCAAGCCCGTGCTGTGAAAAGAGGAGGGTCAGATGCTGGGACAAGCAAACCAGCTCTGTAAAAACTATTTGCTACTGCGGTCAGGGAGGGCCTTGGAAAAGCTCATTGGGATTCCTCAGGATCTCAAACAAATAAATGAATAAATAAATAAATAATGTTTTCAACATTTTTTAACTCTGCCGTGGCCGGTCCCAAGCCCGTGCTGTGAAAAGAGGAGGGTCAGATGCAGGGACAAGGAAACCAGCTCTGTAAAAACTATTTGCTACTGCGGTCAGGGAGGGCCTTGGAAAAGCTCATTGGGATTCCTCAGGATCTCAAACAAATAAATGAATAAATAAATAATGTTTTCAACATTTTTTAACTCTGCCATGGCCGGTCCCAAGCCCGTGCTGTGAATAGAGGAGGGTCAGATGCTGGGACAAGCAAACCAGCTCTGTAAAAACTATTTGCTACTGCGGTCAGGGAGGGCCTTGGAAAAGCTCATTGGGATTCCTCAGGATCTCAAACAAATAAATGAATAAATAATGTTTTCAACATTTTTTTAACTCTGCCGTGGCCGGTCCCAAGCCCGTGCTGTGAAAAGAGGAGGGTCAGATGCTGGGATAAGCAAACCAGCTCTGTAAAAACTATTTGATACTGCAGTCAGGGAGGGCCTTGGAAAAGCTCATTGGGATTCCTCAGGATCTCAAACAAATAAATGAATAAATAAATAAATAATGTTTTCAACATTTTTTTAACTCTGCCGTGGCCGGTCCCAAGCCCGTGCTGTGAAAAGAGGAGGGTCAGATGCTGGGACAAGCAAACCAGCTCTGTAAAAACTATTTGCTACTGCGGTCAGGGAGGGCCTTGGAAAAGCTCATTGGGATTCCTCAGGATCTCAAACAAATAAATGAATAAATAAATAATGTTTTCAACATTTTTTTAACTCTGCCGTGGCCGATCCCAAGCCCGTGCTGTGAAAAGAAGAGGGTCAGATGCTGGGACAAGCAAACCAGCTCTGTAAAAAAAACTATTTGCTACTGCGGTCAGGGAGGGCCTTGGAAAAGCTCATTGGGATTACTCAGGATCTCAAACAAATAAACAAATAAATAAATAATGTTTTCAACATTTTTTAACTCTGCCATGGCCGGTCCCAAGCCCGTGCTGTGAATAGAGGAGGGTCAGATGCTGGGACAAGCAAACCAGCTCTGTAAAAACTATTTGCTACTGCGGTCAGGGAGGGCCTTGGAAAAGCTCATTGGGATTCCTCAGCATCTCAAACAAATAAATGAATAAATAAATAATGTTTTCAACATTTTTTAACTCTGCCATGGCCGATCCCAAGCCCGTGCTGTGAAAAGAAGAGGGTCAGATGCTGGGACAAGCAAACCAGCTCTGTAAAAAAAACTATTTGCTACTGCAGTCAGGGAGGGCCTTGGAAAAGCTCATTGGGATTCCTCAGAATCTCAAACAAATAAATGAATAAATAAATAAATAATGTTTTCAACATTTTTTAACTCTGCCGTGGCCGGTCCCAAGCCCGTGCTGTGAAAAGAGGAGGGTCAGATGTTGGGACAAGCAAACCAGCTCTGTAAAAACGATTTGCTACTGCGGTCAGGGAGGGCCTTGGAAAAGCTCATTGGGATTCCTCAGGATCTCAAACAAATAAATGAATAAATAAATAATGTTTTCAACATTTTTTTAACTCTGCCGTGGCCGGTCCCAAGCCCATGCTGTGAAAAGAGGAGGGTCAGATGCTGGGACAAGCAAACCAGCTCTGTAAAAACTATTTGCTACTGCGGTCAGGGAGGGCCTTGGAAAAGCTCATTGGGATTCCTCAGGATCTCAAACAAATAAATGAATAAATAAATAAATAATGTTTTCAACATTTTTTAACTCTGCCATGGCCGGTCCCAAGCCCGTGCTGTGAATAGAGGAGGGTCAGATGCTGGGACAAGCAAACCAGCTCTGTAAAAACTATTTGCTACTGCGGTCAGGGAGGGCCTTGGAAAAGCTCATTGGGATTCCTCAGGATCTCAAACAAATAAATGAATAAATAAATAATGTTTTCAACATTTTTTTAACTCTGCCATGGCCGGTCCCAAGCCCGTGCTGTGAAAAGAGGAGGGTCAGATGCTGGGATAAGCAAACCAGCTCTGTAAAAACTATTTGATACTGCAGTCAGGGAGGGCCTTGGAAAAGCTCATTGGGATTCCTCAGGATCTCAAACAAATAAATGAATAAATAAATAAATAAATAATGTTTTCAACATTTTTTAACTCTGCCGTGGCCGGTCCCAAGCCCGTGCTGTGAAAAGAGGAGGGTCAGATGCTGGGACAAGCAAACCAGCTCTGTAAAAACTATTTGCTAGTGCAGTCAGGGAGGGCCTTGGAAAAGCTCATTGGGATTCCTCATGATCTCAAACAAATAAATGAATAAATAAATAATGTTTTCAACATTTTTTTTAACTCTGCCGTGGTCTGTCCCAAGCCCGTGCTGTGAAAAGAGGAGGGTCAGATGCTGGGACAAGCAAACCAGCTCTGTAAAAACTATTTCCTACTGCGGTCAGGGAGGGCCTTGGAAAAGCTCATTGGGATTCCTCAGGATCTCAAACAAATAAATTATTAAATAAATAAATAATGTTTTCAACATTTTTTAACTCTGCCGTGGCCGGTCCCAAGCCCGTGCTGTGAAAAGAGGAGGGTCAGATGCTGGGACAAGGAAACCAGCTCTGTAAAAACTATTTGCTACTGCGGTCAGGGAGGGCCTTGGAAAAGCTCATTGGGATTCCTCAGGATCTCAAACAAATAAATGAATAAATAAATAAATAATGTTTTCAACATTTTTTAACTCTGCCATGGCCGGTCCCAAGCCCGTGCTGTGAATAGAGGAGGGTCAGATGCTGGGACAAGCAAACCAGCTCTGTAAAAACTATTTGCTACTGCGGTCAGGGAGGGCCTTGGAAAAGCTCATTGGGATTCCTCAGGATCTCAAACAAATAAATGAATAAATAAATAATGTTTTAACATTTTTTTAACTCTGCCATGGCCGGTCCCAAGCCCGTGCTGTGAAAAGAGGAGGGTCAGATGCTGGGATAAGCAAACCAGCTCTGTAAAAACTATTTGATACTGCAGTCAGGGAGGGCCTTGGAAAAGCTCATTGGGATTCCTCAGGATCTCAAACAAATAAATGAATAAATAAATAAATAAATAATGTTTTCAACATTTTTTAACTCTGCCGTGGCCGGTCCCAAGCCCGTGCTGTGAAAAGAGGAGGGTCAGATGCTGGGACAAGCAAACCAGCTCTGTAAAAACTATTTGCTAGTGCAGTCAGGGAGGGCCTTGGAAAAGCTCATTGGGATTCCTCAGGATCTCAAACAAATAAATGAATAAATAAATAATGTTTTCAACATTTTTTTTAACTCTGCCGTGGTCTGTCCCAAGCCCGTGCTGTGAAAAGAGGAGGGTCAGATGCTGGGACAAGCAAACCAGCTCTGTAAAAACTATTTGCTACTGCGGTCAGGGAGGGCCTTGGAAAAGCTCATTGGGATTCCTCAGGATCTCAAACAAATAAATGAATAAATAAATAAATAATGTTTTCAACATTTTTTAACTCTGCCGTGGCCGGTCCCAAGCCCGTGCTGTGAAAAGAGGAGGGTCAGATGCAGGGACAAGGAAACCAGCTCTGTAAAAACTATTTGCTACTGCGGTCAGGGAGGGCCTTGGAAAAGCTCATTGGGATTCCTCAGCATCTCAAACAAATAAATGAATAAATAAATAATGTTTTCAACATTTTTTAACTCTGCCATGGCCGATCCCAAGCCCGTGCTGTGAAAAGAAGAGGGTCAGATGCTGGGACAAGCAAACCAGCTCTGTAAAAAAAACTATTTGCTACTGCAGTCAGGGAGGGCCTTGGAAAAGCTCATTGGGATTCCTCAGAATCTCAAACAAATAAATGAATAAATAAATAATGTTTTCAACATTTTTTTAACTCTGCCGTGGCCGGTCCCAAGCCCATGCTGTGAAAAGAGGAGGGTCAGATGCTGGGACAAGCAAACCAGCTCTGTAAAAACTATTTGCTACTGCGGTCAGGGAGGGCCTTGGAAAAGCTCATTGGGATTCCTCAGGATCTCAAACAAATAAATGAATAAATAAATAAATAATGTTTTCAACATTTTTTAACTCTGCCATGGCCGGTCCCAAGCCCGTGCTGTGAATAGAGGAGGGTCAGATGCTGGGACAAGCAAACCAGCTCTGTAAAAACTATTTGCTACTGCGGTCAGGGAGGGCCTTGGAAAAGCTCATTGGGATTCCTCAGGATCTCAAACAAATAAATGAATAAATAAATAATGTTTTCAACATTTTTTTAACTCTGCCATGGCCGGTCCCAAGCCCGTGCTGTGAAAAGAGGAGGGTCAGATGCTGGGATAAGCAAACCAGCTCTGTAAAAACTATTTGATACTGCAGTCAGGGAGGGCCTTGGAAAAGCTCATTGGGATTCCTCAGGATCTCAAACAAATAAATGAATAAATAAATAAATAAATAATGTTTTCAACATTTTTTAACTCTGCCGTGGCCGGTCCCAAGCCCGTGCTGTGAAAAGAGGAGGGTCAGATGCTGGGACAAGCAAACCAGCTCTGTAAAAACTATTTGCTAGTGCAGTCAGGGAGGGCCTTGGAAAAGCTCATTGGGATTCCTCATGATCTCAAACAAATAAATGAATAAATAAATAATGTTTTCAACATTTTTTTTAACTCTGCCGTGGTCTGTCCCAAGCCCGTGCTGTGAAAAGAGGAGGGTCAGATGCTGGGACAAGCAAACCAGCTCTGTAAAAACTATTTGCTACTGCGGTCAGGGAGGGCCTTGGAAAAGCTCATTGGGATTCCTCAGGATCTCAAACAAATAAATGAATAAATAAATAAATAATGTTTTCAACATTTTTTAACTCTGCCGTGGCCGGTCCCAAGCCCGTTCTGTGAAAAGAGGAGGGTCAGATGCTGGGACAAGGAAACCAGCTCTGTAAAAACTATTTGCTACTGCGGTCAGGGAGGGCCTTGGAAAAGCTCATTGGGATTCCTCAGGATCTCAAACAAATAAATGAATAAATAAATAATGTTTTCAACATTTTTTAACTCTGCCATGGCCGGTCCCAAGCCCGTGCTGTGAATAGAGGAGGGTCAGATGCTGGGACAAGCAAACCAGCTCTGTAAAAACTATTTGCTACTGCGGTCAGGGAGGGCCTTGGAAAAGCTCATTGGGATTCCTCAGGATCTCAAACAAATAAATGAATAAATAAATAATGTTTTCAACATTTTTTTAACTCTGCCGTGGCCGGTCCCAAGCCCGTGCTGTGAAAAGAGGAGGGTCAGATGCTGGGATAAGCAAACCAGCTCTGTAAAAACTATTTGATACTGCAGTCAGGGAGGGCCTTGGAAAAGCTCATTGGGATTCCTCAGGATCTCAAACAAATAAATGAATAAATAAATAAATAATGTTTTCAACATTTTTTTAACTCTGCCGTGGCCGGTTCCAAGCCCGTGCTGTGAAAAGAGGAGGGTCAGATGCTGGGACAAGCAAACCAGCTCTGTAAAAACTATTTGCTACTGCGGTCAGGGAGGGCCTTGGAAAAGCTCATTGGGATTCCTCAGGATCTCAAACAAATAAATGAATAAATAAATAATGTTTTCAACATTTTTTTAACTCTGCCGTGGCCGGTCCCAAGCCCGTGCTGTGAAAAGAAGAGGGTCAGATGCTGGGACAAGCAAACCAGCTCTGTAAAAAAAACTATTTGCTACTGCGGTCAGGGAGGGCCTTGGAAAAGCTCATTGGGATTCCTCAGAATCTCAAACAAATAAATTATTAAATAAATAAATAATGTTTTCAACATTTTTTAACTCTGCCGTGGCCGGTCCCAAGCCCGTGCTGTGAAAAGAGGAGGGTCAGATGCTGGGACAAGGAAACCAGCTCTGTAAAAACTATTTGCTACTGCGGTCAGGGAGGGCCTTGGAAAAGCTCATTGGAATTCCTCAGGATCTCAAACAAATAAATGAATAAATAAATAATGTTTTCAACATTTTTTAACTCTGCCATGGCCGGTCCCAAGCCCGTGCTGTGAAAAGAGGAGGGTCAGATGCTGGGACAAGGAAACCAGCTCTGTAAAAACTATTTGCTACTGCGGTCAGGGAGGGCCTTGGAAAAGCTCATTGGGATTCCTCAGGATCTCAAACAAATAAATGAATAAATAATGTTTTCAACATTTTTTAACTCTGCCATGGCCGGTCCCAAGCCCGTGCTGTGAATAGAGGAGGGTCAGATGCTGGGACAAGCAAACCAGCTCTGTAAAAACTATTTGCTACTGCGGTCAGGGAGGGCCTTGGAAAATCTCATTGGGATTCCTCAGGATCTCAAACAAATAAATGAATAAATAAATAATGTTTTCAACATTTTTTTAACTCTGCCGTGGCCGGTCCCAAGCCCGTGCTGTGAAAAGAGGAGGGTCAGATGCTGGGACAAGCAAACCAGCTCTGTAAAAACTATTTCCTACTGCGGTCAGGGAGGGCCTTGGAAAAGCTCATTGGGATTCCTCAGGATCTCAAACAAATAAATTATTAAATAAATAAATAATGTTTTCAACATTTTTTAACTCTGCCGTGGCCGGTCCCAAGCCCGTGCTGTGAAAAGAGGAGGGTCAGATGCTGGGACAAGGAAACCAGCTCTGTAAAAACTATTTGCTACTGCGGTCAGGGAGGGCCTTGGAAAAGCTCATTGGGATTCCTCAGGATCTCAAACAAATAAATGAATAAATAAATAATGTTTTCAACATTTTTTTAACTCTGCCATGGCCGGTCCCAAGCCCTTGCTGTGAATAGAGGAGGGTCAGATGCTGGGACAAGCAAACCAGCTCTGTAAAAACTATTTGCTACTGCGGTCAGGGAGGGCCTTGGAAAAGCTCATTGGGATTCCTCAGGATCTCAAACAAATAAATGAATAAATAAATAATGTTTTCAACATTTTTTTAACGCTGCCATGGCCGGTCCCAAGCCCGTGCTGTGAAAAGAGGAGGGTCAGATGCTGGGACAAGCAAACCAGCTCTGTAAAAACTATTTGCTACTGCGGTCAGGGAGGGCCTTGGAAAAGCTCATTGGGATTCCTCAGGATCTCAAACAAATAAATGAATAAATAAATAATGTTTTCAACATTTTTTTAACTCTGCCGTGTCCGGTCCCAAGCCCGTGCTGTGAAAAGAAGAGGGTCAGATGCTGGGACAAGCAAACCAGCTCTGTAAAAACTATTTCCTACTGCGGTCAGGGAGGGCCTTGGAAAAGCTCATTGGGATTCCTCAGGATCTCAAACAAATAAATTAATAAATAAATAAATAATGTTTTCAACATTTTTTAACTCTGCCGTGGCCGGTCCCAAGCCCGTGCTGTGAAAAGAGGAGGGTCAGATGCTGGGACAAGGAAACCAGCTCTGTAAAAACTATTTGCTACTGCGGTCAGGGAGGGCCTTGGAAAAGCTCATTGGGATTCCTCAGGATCTCAAACAAATAAATGAATAAATAATGTTTTCAACATTTTTTAACTCTGCCATGGCCAGTCCCAAGCCCGTGCTGTGAATTGAGGAGGGTCAGATGCTGGGACAAGCAAACCAGCTCTGTAAAAACTATTTGCTACTGCGGTCAGGGAGGGCCTTGGAACAGCTCATTGGGATTCCTCAGGATCTCAAACAAATAAATGAATAAATAAATAAATAATGTTTTCAACATTTTTTTAACTCTGCCGTGGCCGGTCCCAAGCCCGTGCTGTGAAAAGAGGAGGGTCAGATGCTGGGACAAGCAAACCAGCTCTGTAAAAACTATTTGCTACTGCGGTCAGGGAGGGCCTTGGAAAAGCTCATTGGGATTCCTCAGGATCTCAAACAAATAAATGAATAAATAAATAATGTTTTCAACATTTTTTTAACTCTGCCGTGTCCGGTCCCAAGCCCGTGCTGTGAAAAGAAGAGGGTCAGATGCTGGGACAAGCAAACCAGCTCTGTAAAAAAAACTATTTGCTACTGCGGTCAGGGAGGGCCTTGGAAAAGCTCATTGGGATTCCTCAGAATCTCAAACAAATAAATGAATAAATAAATAAATAATGTTTTCAACATTTTTTAACTCTGCCGTGGCCGGTCCCAAGCCCGTGCTGTGAAAAGAGGAGGGTCAGATGTTGGGACAAGCAAACCAGCTCTGTAAAAACGATTTGCTACTGCGGTCAAGGAGGGCCTTGGAAAAGCTCATTGGGATTCCTCAGGATCTCAAACAAATAAATGAATAAATAAATAATGTTTTCAACATTTTTTTAACTCTGCCGTGGCCGGTCCCAAGCCCGTGCTGTGAAAAGAGGAGGGCCAGATGCTGGGACAAGCAAACCAGCTCTGTAAAAACTATTTGCTACTGCGGTCAGGGAGGGCCTTGGAAAAGCTCATTGGGATTCCTCAGGATCTCAAACAAATAAATTATTAAATAAATAAATAATGTTTTCAACATTTTTTTAACTCTGCCGTGGCCGGTCCCAAGCCCGTGCTGTGAAAAGAGGAGGGTCAGATGCTGGGACAAGCAAACCAGCTCTGTAAAAACTATTTGCTACTGCGGTCAGGGAGGGCCTTGGAAAAGCTCATTGGGATTCCTCAGGATCTCAAACAAATAAATGAATAAATAAATAATGTTTTCAACATTTTTTAACTCTGCCATGGCCGGTCCCAAGCCCGTGCTGTGAATAGAGGAGGGTCAGATGCTGGGACAAGTAAACCAGCTCTGTAAAAACTATTTGCTACTGCGGTCAGGGAGGGCCTTGGAAAAGCTCATTGGGATTCCTCAGGATCTCAAACAAATAAATGAATAAATAAATAATGTTTTCAACATTTTTTTAACTCTGCCGTGGCCGGTCCCAAGCCCGTGCTGTGAAAAGAGGAGGGTCAGATGCTGGGATAAGCAAACCAGCTCTGTAAAAACTATTTGATACTGCAGTCAGGGAGGGCCTTGGAAAAGCTCATTGGGATTCCTCAGGATCTCAAACAAATAAATGAATAAATAAATAAATAATGTTTTCAACATTTTTTTAACTCTGCCGTGGCCGGTCCCAAGCCCGTGCTGTGAAAAGAGGAGGGTCAGATGCTGGGACAAGCAAACCAGCTCTGTAAAAACTATTTGCTACTGCGGTCAGGGAGGGCCTTGGAAAAGCTCATTGGGATTCCTCAGGATCTCAAACAAATAAATGAATAAATAAATAAGGTTTTCAACATTTTTTTAACTCTGCCGTGGCCGGTCCAAAGCCCGTGCTGTGAAAAGAAGGGGGTCAGATGCTGGGACAAGCAAACCAGCTCTGTAAAAAAAATATTTGCTACTGCGGTAAGGGAGGGCCTTGGAAAAGCTCATTGGGATTCCTCAGAATCTCAAACAAATAAATGAATAAATAAATAAATAATGTTTTCAACATTTTTTAACTCTGCCGTGGCCGGTCCCAAGCCCGTGCTGTGAAAAGAGGAGGGTCAGATGTTGGGACAAGCAAACCAGCTCTGTAAAAACTATTTGCTACTGCGGTCAGGGAGGGCCTTGGAAAAGCTCATTGGGATTCCTCAGGATCTCAAACAAATAAATGAATAAATAAATAATGTTTTCAACATTTTTTTAACTCTGCCGTGGCCAGTCCCAAGCCCGTGCTGTGAAAAGAGGAGGGTCAGATGCTGGGACAAGCAAACCAGCTCTGTAAAAACTATTTTCTACTGAGGTCAGGGAGTGCTTTGGAAAAGCTCATTGGGATTCCTCAGGATCTCAAACAAATAAATAAATAATGTTTTCAACATTTTTTAACTCTGCCGTCGCCGGTCCCAATCCCGTGCTGTGAAAAGAGGAGGGTCAGATGCTGGGACAAGCAAACCAGCTCTGTAAAAACTATTTGCTACTGCGGTCAGGGAGGGCCTTGGAAAAGCTCATTGGGATTCCTCAGGATCTCAAACAAATAAATTAATAAATAAATAAATAATGTTTTCAACATTTTTTAACTCTGCCGTGGCCGGTCCCAAGCCCGTGCTGTGAAAAGAGGAGGGTCAGATGCTGGGACAAGGAAACCAGCTCTGTAAAAACTATTTGCTACTGCGGTCAGGGAGGGCCTTGGAAAAGCTCATTGGGATTCCTCAGGATCTCAAACAAATAAATGAATAAATAATGTTTTCAACATTTTTTAACTCTGCCATGGCCAGTCCCAAGCCCGTGCTGTGAATTGAGGAGGGTCAGATGCTGGGACAAGCAAACCAGCTCTGTAAAAACTATTTGCTACTGCGGTCAGGGAGGGCCTTGGAACAGCTCATTGGGATTCCTCAGGATCTCAAACAAATAAATGAATAAATAAATAAATAATGTTTTCAACATTTTTTTAACTCTGCCGTGGCCGGTCCCAAGCCCGTGCTGTGAAAAGAGGAGGGTCAGATGCTGGGACAAGCAAACCAGCTCTGTAAAAACTATTTGCTACTGCGGTCAGGGAGGGCCTTGGAAAAGCTCATTGGGATTCCTCAGGATCTCAAACAAATAAATGAATAAATAAATAATGTTTTCAACATTTTTTTAACTCTGCCGTGTCCGGTCCCAAGCCCGTGCTGTGAAAAGAAGAGGGTCAGATGCTGGGACAAGCAAACCAGCTCTGTAAAAAAAACTATTTGCTACTGCGGTCAGGGAGGGCCTTGGAAAAGCTCATTGGGATTCCTCAGAATCTCAAACAAATAAATGAATAAATAAATAAATAATGTTTTCAACATTTTTTAACTCTGCCGTGGCCGGTCCCAAGCCCGTGCTGTGAAAAGAGGAGGGTCAGATGTTGGGACAAGCAAACCAGCTCTGTAAAAACGATTTGCTACTGCGGTCAAGGAGGGCCTTGGAAAAGCTCATTGGGATTCCTCAGGATCTCAAACAAATAAATGAATAAATAAATAATGTTTTCAACATTTTTTTAACTCTGCCGTGGCCGGTCCCAAGCCCGTGCTGTGAAAAGAGGAGGGCCAGATGCTGGGACAAGCAAACCAGCTCTGTAAAAACTATTTGCTACTGCGGTCAGGGAGGGCCTTGGAAAAGCTCATTGGGATTCCTCAGGATCTCAAACAAATAAATTATTAAATAAATAAATAATGTTTTCAACATTTTTTTAACTCTGCCGTGGCCGGTCCCAAGCCCGTGCTGTGAAAAGAGGAGGGTCAGATGCTGGGACAAGCAAACCAGCTCTGTAAAAACTATTTGCTACTGCGGTCAGGGAGGGCCTTGGAAAAGCTCATTGGGATTCCTCAGGATCTCAAACAAATAAATGAATAAATAAATAATGTTTTCAACATTTTTTAACTCTGCCATGGCCGGTCCCAAGCCCGTGCTGTGAATAGAGGAGGGTCAGATGCTGGGACAAGTAAACCAGCTCTGTAAAAACTATTTGCTACTGCGGTCAGGGAGGGCCTTGGAAAAGCTCATTGGGATTCCTCAGGATCTCAAACAAATAAATGAATAAATAAATAATGTTTTCAACATTTTTTTAACTCTGCCGTGGCCGGTCCCAAGCCCGTGCTGTGAAAAGAGGAGGGTCAGATGCTGGGATAAGCAAACCAGCTCTGTAAAAACTATTTGATACTGCAGTCAGGGAGGGCCTTGGAAAAGCTCATTGGGATTCCTCAGGATCTCAAACAAATAAATGAATAAATAAATAAATAATGTTTTCAACATTTTTTTAACTCTGCCGTGGCCGGTCCCAAGCCCGTGCTGTGAAAAGAGGAGGGTCAGATGCTGGGACAAGCAAACCAGCTCTGTAAAAACTATTTGCTACTGCGGTCAGGGAGGGCCTTGGAAAAGCTCATTGGGATTCCTCAGGATCTCAAACAAATAAATGAATAAATAAATAAGGTTTTCAACATTTTTTTAACTCTGCCGTGGCCGGTCCAAAGCCCGTGCTGTGAAAAGAAGGGGGTCAGATGCTGGGACAAGCAAACCAGCTCTGTAAAAAAAATATTTGCTACTGCGGTAAGGGAGGGCCTTGGAAAAGCTCATTGGGATTCCTCAGAATCTCAAACAAATAAATGAATAAATAAATAAATAATGTTTTCAACATTTTTTAACTCTGCCGTGGCCGGTCCCAAGCCCGTGCTGTGAAAAGAGGAGGGTCAGATGTTGGGACAAGCAAACCAGCTCTGTAAAAACTATTTGCTACTGCGGTCAGGGAGGGCCTTGGAAAAGCTCATTGGGATTCCTCAGGATCTCAAACAAATAAATGAATAAATAAATAATGTTTTCAACATTTTTTTAACTCTGCCGTGGCCAGTCCCAAGCCCGTGCTGTGAAAAGAGGAGGGTCAGATGCTGGGACAAGCAAACCAGCTCTGTAAAAACTATTTTCTACTGAGGTCAGGGAGTGCTTTGGAAAAGCTCATTGGGATTCCTCAGGATCTCAAACAAATAAATAAATAATGTTTTCAACATTTTTTAACTCTGCCGTCGCCGGTCCCAATCCCGTGCTGTGAAAAGAGGAGGGTCAGATGCTGGGACAAGCAAACCAGCTCTGTAAAAACTATTTGCTACTGCGGTCAGGGAGGGCCTTGGAAAAGCTCATTGGGATTCCTCAGGATCTCAAACAAATAAATTAATAAATAAATAAATAATGTTTTCAACATTTTTTAACTCTGCCGTGGCCGGTCCCAAGCCCGTGCTGTGAAAAGAGGAGGGTCAGATGCTGGGACAAGGAAACCAGCTCTGTAAAAACTATTTGCTACTGCGGTCAGGGAGGGCCTTGGAAAAGCTCATTGGGATTCCTCAGGATCTCAAACAAATAAATGAATAAATAAATAATGTTTTCAACATTTTTTAACTCTGCCATGGCCGGTCCCAAGCCCGTGCTGTGAATAGAGGAGGGTCAGATGCTGGGACAAGCAAACCAGCTCTGTAAAAACTATTTGCTACTGCGGTCAGGGAGGGCCTTGGAAAAGCTCATTGGGATTCCTCAGGATCTCAAACAAATAAATGAATAAATAAATAATGTTTTCAACATTTTTTTAACTCTGCCGTGGCCGGTCCCAAGCCCGTGCTGTGAAAAGAGGAGGGTCAGATGCTGGGATAAGCAAACCAGCTCTGTAAAAACTATTTGATACTGCAGTCAGGGAGGGCCTTGGAAAAGCTCATTGGGATTCCTCAGGATCTCAAACAAATAAATGAATAAATAAATAAATAATGTTTTCAACATTTTTTTAACTCTGCCGTGGCCGGTCCCAAGCCCGTGCTGTGAAAAGAGGAGGGTCAGATGCTGGGACAAGCAAACCAGCTCTGTAAAAACTATTTGCTACTGCGGTCAGGGAGGGCCTTGGAAAAGCTCATTGGGATTCCTCAGGATCTCAAACAAATAAATGAATAAATAAATAAGGTTTTCAACATTTTTTTAACTCTGCCGTGGCCGGTCCAAAGCCCGTGCTGTGAAAAGAAGGGGGTCAGATGCTGGGACAAGCAAACTAGCTCTGTAAAAAAAATATTTGCTACTGCGGTAAGGGAGGGCCTTGGAAAAGCTCATTGGGATTCCTCAGAATCTCAAACAAATAAATGAATAAATAAATAAATAATGTTTTCAACATTTTTTAACTCTGCCGTGGCCGGTCCCAAGCCCATGCTGTGAAAAGAGGAGGGTCAGATGTTGGGACAAGCAAACCAGCTCTGTAAAAACTATTTGCTACTGCGGTCAGGGAGGGCCTTGGAAAAGCTCATTGGGATTCCTCAGGATCTCAAACAAATAAATGAATAAATAAATAATGTTTTCAACATTTTTTTAACTCTGCCGTGGCCGGTCCCAAGGCCGTGCTGTGAAAAGAGGAGGGTCAGATGCTGGGACAAGCAAACCAGTTCTGTAAAAACTATTTTCTACTGAGGTCAGGGAGTGCTTTGGAAAAGCTCATTGGGATTCCTCAGGATCTCAAACAAATAAATAAATAATGTTTTCAACATTTTTTAACTCTGCCGTCGCTGGTCCCAAGCCCGTGCTGTGAAAAGAGGAGGGTCAGATGCTGGGACAAGCAAACCAGCTCTGTAAAAACTATTTGCTACTGCGGTCAGGGAGGGCCTTGGAAAAGCTCATTGGGATTCCTCAGGATCTCAAACAAATAAATTAATAAATAAATAAATAATGTTTTCAACATTTTTTAACTCTGCCATGGCCGGTCCCAAGCCCGTGCTGTGAATAGAGGCGGGTCAGATGCTGGGACAAGCAAACCAGCTCTGTAAAAACTATTTGCTACTGCGGTCAGGGAGGGCCTTGGAAAAGCTCATTGGGATTCCTCAGGATCTCAAACAAATAAATGAATAAATAAATAATGTTTTCAACATTTTTTTAACTCTGCCGTGGCCGGTCCCAAGCCCGTGCTGTGAAAATAGGAGGGTCAGATGCTGGGATAAGCAAACCAGCTCTGTAAAAACTATTTGATACTGCAGTCAGGGAGGGCCTTGGAAAAGCTCATTGGGATTCCTCAGGATCTCAAACAAATAAATGAATAAATAAATAAATAATGTTTTCAACATTTTTTTAACTCTGCCGTGGCCGGTCCCAAGCCCGTGCTGTGAAAAGAGGAGGGTCAGATGCTGGGACAAGCAAACCAGCTCTGTAAAAACTATTTGCTACTGCGGTCAGGGAGGGCCTTGGAAAAGCTCATTGGGATTCCTCAGGATCTCAAACAAATAAATGAATAAATAAATAATGTTTTCAACATTTTTTTAACTCTGCCGTGTCCGGTCCCAAGCCCGTGCTGTGAAAAGAAGAGGGTCAGATGCTGGGACAAGCAAACCAGCTCTGTAAAAAAAACTATTTGCTACTGCGGTCAGGGAGGGCCTTGGAAAATCTCATTGGGATTCCTCAGAATCTCAAACAAATAAATGAATAAATAAATAAATAATGTCTTCAACATTTTTTAACTCTGCCGTGGCCGGTCCAAAGTCCGTGCTGTGAAAAGAGGAGGGTCAGATGTTGGGACAAGCAAACCAGCTCTGTAAAAACGATTTGCTACTGCGGTCAGGGAGGGCCTTGGAAAAGCTCATTGGGATTCCTCAGGATCTCAAACAAATAAATGAATAAATAAATAATGTTTTCAACATTTTTTTAACTCTGCCGTGGCCGGTCCCAAGGCCGTGCTGTGAAAAGAGGAGGGTCAGATGCTGGGACAAGCAAACCAGTTCTGTAAAAACTATTTTCTACTGAGGTCAGGGAGTGCTTTGGAAAAGCTCATTGGGATTCCTCAGGATCTCAAACAAATAAATAAATAATGTTTTCAACATTTTTTAACTCTGCCGTCGCTGGTCCCAAGCCCGTGCTGTGAAAAGAGGAGGGTCAGATGCTGGGACAAGCAAACCAGCTCTGTAAAAACTATTTGCTACTGCGGTCAGGGAGGGCCTTGGAAAAGCTCATTGGGATTCCTCAGGATCTCAAACAAATAAATTAATAAATAAATAAATAATGTTTTCAACATTTTTTAACTCTGCCATGGCCGGTCCCAAGCCCGTGCTGTGAATAGAGGCGGGTCAGATGCTGGGACAAGCAAACCAGCTCTGTAAAAACTATTTGCTACTGCGGTCAGGGAGGGCCTTGGAAAAGCTCATTGGGATTCCTCAGGATCTCAAACAAATAAATGAATAAATAAATAATGTTTTCAACATTTTTTAACTCTGCCATGGCCGGTCCCAAGCCCGTGCTGTGAATAGAGGAGGGTCAGATGCTGGGACAAGCAAACCAGCTCTGTAAAAACTATTTGCTAGTGCAGTCAGGGAGGGCCTTGGAAAAGCTCATTGGGATTCCTCATGACCTCAAACAAATAAATGAATAAATAAATAATGTTTTCAACATTTTTTTTAACTCTGCCGTGGTCTGTCCCAAGCCCGTGCTGTGAAAAGAGGAGGATCAGATGCTGGGACAAGCAAACCAGCTCTGTAAAAACTATTTGCTACTGCGGTCAGGGAGGGCCTTGGAAAAGCTCATTGGGATTCCTCAGGATCTCAAACAAATAAATGAATAAATAAATAAATAATGTTTTCAACATTTTTTAACTCTGCCGTGGCCGGTCCCAAGCCCGTGCTGTGAAAAGAGGAGGGTCAGATGCAGGGACAAGGAAACCAGCTCTGTAAAAACTATTTGCTACTGCGGTCAGGGAGGGCCTTGGAAAAGCTCATTGGGATTCCTCAGGATCTCAAACAAATAAATGAATAAATAAATAATGTTTTCAACATTTTTTAACTCTGCCATGGCCGGTCCCAAGCCCGTGCTGTGAATAGAGGAGGGTCAGATGCTGGGACAAGCAAACCAGCTCTGTAAAAACTATTTGCTACTGCGGTCAGGGAGGGCCTTGGAAAAGCTCATTGGGATTCCTCAGGATCTCAAACAAATAAATGAATAAATAATGTTTTCAACATTTTTTTAACTCTGCCGTGGCCGGTCCCAAGCCCGTGCTGTGAAAAGAGGAGGGTCAGATGCTGGGATAAGCAAACCAGCTCTGTAAAAACTATTTGATACTGCAGTCAGGGAGGGCCTTGGAAAAGCTCATTGGGATTCCTCAGGATCTCAAACAAATAAATGAATAAATAAATAAATAATGTTTTCAACATTTTTTTAACTCTGCCGTGGCCGGTCCCAAGCCCGTGCTGTGAAAAGAGGAGGGTCAGATGCTGGGACAAGCAAACCAGCTCTGTAAAAACTATTTGCTACTGCGGTCAGGGAGGGCCTTGGAAAAGCTCATTGGGATTCCTCAGGATCTCAAACAAATAAATGAATAAATAAATAATGTTTTCAACATTTTTTTAACTCTGCCGTGGCCGATCCCAAGCCCGTGCTGTGAAAAGAAGAGGGTCAGATGCTGGGACAAGCAAACCAGCTCTGTAAAAAAATTTATTTGCTACTGCGGTCAGGGAGGGCCTTCGAAAAGCTCATTGGGATTCCTCAGGATCTCAAACAATAAACGAATAAATAAATAATGTTTTCAACATTTTTTAACTCTGCCATGGCCGGTCCCAAGCCCGTGCTGTGAATAGAGGAGGGTCAGATGCTGGGACAAGCAAACCAGCTCTGTAAAAACTATTTGCTACTGCGGTCAGGGAGGGCCTTGGAAAAGCTCATTGGGATTCCTCAGGATCTCAAACAAATAAATGAATAAATAAATAATGTTTTCAACATTTTTTAACTCTGCCATGGCCGATCCCAAGCCCGTGCTGTGAAAAGAAGAGGGTCAGATGCTGGGACAAGCAAACCAGCTCTGTAAAAAAAACTATTTGCTACTGCAGTCAGGGAGGGCCTTGGAAAAGCTCATTGGGATTCCTCAGAATCTCAAACAAATAAATGAATAAATAAATAAATAATGTTTTCAACATTTTTTAACTCTGCCGTGGCCGGTCCCAAGCCCGTGCTGTGAAAAGAGGAGGGTCAGATGTTGGGACAAGCAAACCAGCTCTGTAAAAACGATTTGCTACTGCGGTCAGGGAGGGCCTTGGAAAAGCTCATTGGGATTCCTTAGGATCTCAAACAAATAAATGAATAAATAAATAATGTTTTCAACATTTTTTTAACTCTGCCGTGGCCGGTCCCAAGCCCATGCTGTGAAAAGAGGAGGGTCAGATGCTGGGACAAGCAAACCAGCTCTGTAAAAACTATTTGCTACTGCGGTCAGGGAGGGCCTTGGAAAAGCTCATTGGGATTCCTCAGGATCTCAAACAAATAAATGAATAAATAAATAATGTTTTCAACATTTTTTTAACTCTGCCGTGGCCGGTCCCAAGCCCGTGCTGTGAAAAGAGGAGGGTCAGATGCTGGGACAAGCAAACCAGCTCTGTAAAAACTATTTTCTACTGAGGTCAGGGAGTGCCTTGGAAAAGCTCATTGGGATTCCTCAGGATCTCAAACAAATAAATAAATAATGTTTTCAACATTTTTTAACTCTGCCGTCGCCGGTCCCAAGCCCGTGCTGTGAAAAGAGGAGGGTTAGATGCTGGGACAAGCAAACCAGCTCTGTAAAAACGATTTGCTACTGCGGTCAGGAAGGGCCTTGGAAAAGCTCATTGGGATTCCTCAGGATCTCAAACAAATAAATTAATAAATAAATAAATAATGTTTTCAACATTTTTTAACTCTGCCGTGGCCGGTCCCAAGCCCGTGCTGTGAAAAGAGGAGGGTCAGATGCTGGGACAAGGAAACCAGCTCTGTAAAAACTATTTGCTACTGCAGTCAGGGAGGGCCTTGGAAAAGCTCATTGGGATTCCTCAGGATCTCAAACAAATAAATGAATAAATAAATAATGTTTTCAACATTTTTTAACTCTGCCATGGCCGGTCCCAAGCCCGTGCTGTGAATAGAGGAGGGTCAGATGCTGGGACAAGCAAACCAGCTCTGTAAAAACTATTTGCTACTGCGGTCAGGGAGGGCCTTGGAAAAGCTCATTGGGATTCCTCAGGATCTCAAACAAATAAATGAATAAATAAATAATGTTTTCAACATTTTTTTAACTCTGCCGTGGCCGGTCCCAAGCCCGTGCTGTGAAAAGAGGAGGGTCAGATGCTGGGATAAGCAAACCAGCTCTGTAAAAACTATTTGATACTGCAGTCAGGGAGGGCCTTGGAAAAGCTCATTGGGATTCCTCAGGATCTCAAACAAATAAATGAATAAATAAATAAATAATGTTTTCAACATTTTTTTAACTCTGCCGTGGCCGGTCCCAAGCCCGTGCTGTGAAAAGAGGAGGGTCAGATGCTGGGACAAGCAAACCAGCTCTGTAAAAACTATTTGCTACTGCGGTCAGGGAGGGCCTTGGAAAAGCTCATTGGGATTCCTCAGGATCTCAAACAAATAAATGAATAAATAAATAATGTTTTCAACATTTTTTTAACTCTGCCGTGTCCGGTCCCAAGCCCGTGCTGTGAAAAGAAGAGGGTCAGATGCTGGGACAAGCAAACCAGCTCTGTAAAAAAAACTTTTTGCTACTGCGGTCAGGGAGGGCCTTGGAAAAGCTCATTGGGATTCCTCAGGATCTCAAACAAATAAATTAATAAATAAATAAATAATGTTTTCAACATTTTTTAACTCTGCCGTGGCCGGTCCCAAGCCCGTGCTGTGAAAAGAGGAGGGTCAGATGCTGGGACAAGGAAACCAGCTCTGTAAAAACTATTTGCTACTGCGGTCAGGGAGGGCCTTGGAAAAGCTCATTGGGATTCCTCAGGATCTCAAACAAATAAATGAATAAATAATGTTTTCAACATTTTTTAACTCTGCCATGGCCAGTCCCAAGCCCGTGCTGTGAATTGAGGAGGGTCAGATGCTGGGACAAGCAAACCAGCTCTGTAAAAACTATTTGCTACTGCGGTCAGGGAGGGCCTTGGAACAGCTCATTGGGATTCCTCAGGATCTCAAACAAATAAATGAATAAATAAATAAATAATGTTTTCAACATTTTTTTAACTCTGCCGTGGCCGGTCCCAAGCCCGTGCTGTGAAAAGAGGAGGGTCAGATGCTGGGACAAGCAAACCAGCTCTGTAAAAACTATTTGCTACTGCGGTCAGGGAGGGCCTTGGAAAAGCTCATTGGGATTCCTCAGGATCTCAAACAAATAAATGAATAAATAAATAATGTTTTCAACATTTTTTTAACTCTGCCGTGTCCGGTCCCAAGCCCGTGCTGTGAAAAGAAGAGGGTCAGATGCTGGGACAAGCAAACCAGCTCTGTAAAAAAAACTATTTGCTACTGCGGTCAGGGAGGGCCTTGGAAAAGCTCATTGGGATTCCTCAGAATCTCAAACAAATAAATGAATAAATAAATAAATAATGTTTTCAACATTTTTTAACTCTGCCGTGGCCGGTCCCAAGCCCGTGCTGTGAAAAGAGGAGGGTCAGATGTTGGGACAAGCAAACCAGCTCTGTAAAAACGATTTGCTACTGCGGTCAAGGAGGGCCTTGGAAAAGCTCATTGGGATTCCTCAGGATCTCAAACAAATAAATGAATAAATAAATAATGTTTTCAACATTTTTTTAACTCTGCCGTGGCCGGTCCCAAGCCCGTGCTGTGAAAAGAGGAGGGCCAGATGCTGGGACAAGCAAACCAGCTCTGTAAAAACTATTTGCTACTGCGGTCAGGGAGGGCCTTGGAAAAGCTCATTGGGATTCCTCAGGATCTCAAACAAATAAATTATTAAATAAATAAATAATGTTTTCAACATTTTTTTAACTCTGCCGTGGCCGGTCCCAAGCCCGTGCTGTGAAAAGAGGAGGGTCAGATGCTGGGACAAGCAAACCAGCTCTGTAAAAACTATTTGCTACTGCGGTCAGGGAGGGCCTTGGAAAAGCTCATTGGGATTCCTCAGGATCTCAAACAAATAAATGAATAAATAAATAATGTTTTCAACATTTTTTAACTCTGCCATGGCCGGTCCCAAGCCCGTGCTGTGAATAGAGGAGGGTCAGATGCTGGGACAAGTAAACCAGCTCTGTAAAAACTATTTGCTACTGCGGTCAGGGAGGGCCTTGGAAAAGCTCATTGGGATTCCTCAGGATCTCAAACAAATAAATGAATAAATAAATAATGTTTTCAACATTTTTTTAACTCTGCCGTGGCCGGTCCCAAGCCCGTGCTGTGAAAAGAGGAGGGTCAGATGCTGGGATAAGCAAACCAGCTCTGTAAAAACTATTTGATACTGCAGTCAGGGAGGGCCTTGGAAAAGCTCATTGGGATTCCTCAGGATCTCAAACAAATAAATGAATAAATAAATAAATAATGTTTTCAACATTTTTTTAACTCTGCCGTGGCCGGTCCCAAGCCCGTGCTGTGAAAAGAGGAGGGTCAGATGCTGGGACAAGCAAACCAGCTCTGTAAAAACTATTTGCTACTGCGGTCAGGGAGGGCCTTGGAAAAGCTCATTGGGATTCCTCAGGATCTCAAACAAATAAATGAATAAATAAATAAGGTTTTCAACATTTTTTTAACTCTGCCGTGGCCGGTCCAAAGCCCGTGCTGTGAAAAGAAGGGGGTCAGATGCTGGGACAAGCAAACCAGCTCTGTAAAAAAAATATTTGCTACTGCGGTAAGGGAGGGCCTTGGAAAAGCTCATTGGGATTCCTCAGAATCTCAAACAAATAAATGAATAAATAAATAAATAATGTTTTCAACATTTTTTAACTCTGCCGTGGCCGGTCCCAAGCCCGTGCTGTGAAAAGAGGAGGGTCAGATGTTGGGACAAGCAAACCAGCTCTGTAAAAACTATTTGCTACTGCGGTCAGGGAGGGCCTTGGAAAAGCTCATTGGGATTCCTCAGGATCTCAAACAAATAAATGAATAAATAAATAATGTTTTCAACATTTTTTTAACTCTGCCGTGGCCAGTCCCAAGCCCGTGCTGTGAAAAGAGGAGGGTCAGATGCTGGGACAAGCAAACCAGCTCTGTAAAAACTATTTTCTACTGAGGTCAGGGAGTGCTTTGGAAAAGCTCATTGGGATTCCTCAGGATCTCAAACAAATAAATAAATAATGTTTTCAACATTTTTTAACTCTGCCGTCGCCGGTCCCAATCCCGTGCTGTGAAAAGAGGAGGGTCAGATGCTGGGACAAGCAAACCAGCTCTGTAAAAACTATTTGCTACTGCGGTCAGGGAGGGCCTTGGAAAAGCTCATTGGGATTCCTCAGGATCTCAAACAAATAAATTAATAAATAAATAAATAATGTTTTCAACATTTTTTAACTCTGCCGTGGCCGGTCCCAAGCCCGTGCTGTGAAAAGAGGAGGGTCAGATGCTGGGACAAGGAAACCAGCTCTGTAAAAACTATTTGCTACTGCGGTCAGGGAGGGCCTTGGAAAAGCTCATTGGGATTCCTCAGGATCTCAAACAAATAAATGAATAAATAAATAATGTTTTCAACATTTTTTAACTCTGCCATGGCCGGTCCCAAGCCCGTGCTGTGAATAGAGGAGGGTCAGATGCTGGGACAAGCAAACCAGCTCTGTAAAAACTATTTGCTACTGCGGTCAGGGAGGGCCTTGGAAAAGCTCATTGGGATTCCTCAGGATCTCAAACAAATAAATGAATAAATAAATAATGTTTTCAACATTTTTTTAACTCTGCCGTGGCCGGTCCCAAGCCCGTGCTGTGAAAAGAGGAGGGTCAGATGCTGGGATAAGCAAACCAGCTCTGTAAAAACTATTTGATACTGCAGTCAGGGAGGGCCTTGGAAAAGCTCATTGGGATTCCTCAGGATCTCAAACAAATAAATGAATAAATAAATAAATAATGTTTTCAACATTTTTTTAACTCTGCCGTGGCCGGTCCCAAGCCCGTGCTGTGAAAAGAGGAGGGTCAGATGCTGGGACAAGCAAACCAGCTCTGTAAAAACTATTTGCTACTGCGGTCAGGGAGGGCCTTGGAAAAGCTCATTGGGATTCCTCAGGATCTCAAACAAATAAATGAATAAATAAATAAGGTTTTCAACATTTTTTTAACTCTGCCGTGGCCGGTCCAAAGCCCGTGCTGTGAAAAGAAGGGGGTCAGATGCTGGGACAAGCAAACTAGCTCTGTAAAAAAAATATTTGCTACTGCGGTAAGGGAGGGCCTTGGAAAAGCTCATTGGGATTCCTCAGAATCTCAAACAAATAAATGAATAAATAAATAAATAATGTTTTCAACATTTTTTAACTCTGCCGTGGCCGGTCCCAAGCCCATGCTGTGAAAAGAGGAGGGTCAGATGTTGGGACAAGCAAACCAGCTCTGTAAAAACTATTTGCTACTGCGGTCAGGGAGGGCCTTGGAAAAGCTCATTGGGATTCCTCAGGATCTCAAACAAATAAATGAATAAATAAATAATGTTTTCAACATTTTTTTAACTCTGCCGTGGCCGGTCCCAAGGCCGTGCTGTGAAAAGAGGAGGGTCAGATGCTGGGACAAGCAAACCAGTTCTGTAAAAACTATTTTCTACTGAGGTCAGGGAGTGCTTTGGAAAAGCTCATTGGGATTCCTCAGGATCTCAAACAAATAAATAAATAATGTTTTCAACATTTTTTAACTCTGCCGTCGCTGGTCCCAAGCCCGTGCTGTGAAAAGAGGAGGGTCAGATGCTGGGACAAGCAAACCAGCTCTGTAAAAACTATTTGCTACTGCGGTCAGGGAGGGCCTTGGAAAAGCTCATTGGGATTCCTCAGGATCTCAAACAAATAAATTAATAAATAAATAAATAATGTTTTCAACATTTTTTAACTCTGCCATGGCCGGTCCCAAGCCCGTGCTGTGAATAGAGGCGGGTCAGATGCTGGGACAAGCAAACCAGCTCTGTAAAAACTATTTGCTACTGCGGTCAGGGAGGGCCTTGGAAAAGCTCATTGGGATTCCTCAGGATCTCAAACAAATAAATGAATAAATAAATAATGTTTTCAACATTTTTTTAACTCTGCCGTGGCCGGTCCCAAGCCCGTGCTGTGAAAATAGGAGGGTCAGATGCTGGGATAAGCAAACCAGCTCTGTAAAAACTATTTGATACTGCAGTCAGGGAGGGCCTTGGAAAAGCTCATTGGGATTCCTCAGGATCTCAAACAAATAAATGAATAAATAAATAAATAATGTTTTCAACATTTTTTTAACTCTGCCGTGGCCGGTCCCAAGCCCGTGCTGTGAAAAGAGGAGGGTCAGATGCTGGGACAAGCAAACCAGCTCTGTAAAAACTATTTGCTACTGCGGTCAGGGAGGGCCTTGGAAAAGCTCATTGGGATTCCTCAGGATCTCAAACAAATAAATGAATAAATAAATAATGTTTTCAACATTTTTTTAACTCTGCCGTGTCCGGTCCCAAGCCCGTGCTGTGAAAAGAAGAGGGTCAGATGCTGGGACAAGCAAACCAGCTCTGTAAAAAAAACTATTTGCTACTGCGGTCAGGGAGGGCCTTGGAAAATCTCATTGGGATTCCTCAGAATCTCAAACAAATAAATGAATAAATAAATAAATAATGTCTTCAACATTTTTTAACTCTGCCGTGGCCGGTCCAAAGTCCGTGCTGTGAAAAGAGGAGGGTCAGATGTTGGGACAAGCAAACCAGCTCTGTAAAAACGATTTGCTACTGCGGTCAGGGAGGGCCTTGGAAAAGCTCATTGGGATTCCTCAGGATCTCAAACAAATAAATGAATAAATAAATAATGTTTTCAACATTTTTTTAACTCTGCCGTGGCCGGTCCCAAGGCCGTGCTGTGAAAAGAGGAGGGTCAGATGCTGGGACAAGCAAACCAGTTCTGTAAAAACTATTTTCTACTGAGGTCAGGGAGTGCTTTGGAAAAGCTCATTGGGATTCCTCAGGATCTCAAACAAATAAATAAATAATGTTTTCAACATTTTTTAACTCTGCCGTCGCTGGTCCCAAGCCCGTGCTGTGAAAAGAGGAGGGTCAGATGCTGGGACAAGCAAACCAGCTCTGTAAAAACTATTTGCTACTGCGGTCAGGGAGGGCCTTGGAAAAGCTCATTGGGATTCCTCAGGATCTCAAACAAATAAATTAATAAATAAATAAATAATGTTTTCAACATTTTTTAACTCTGCCATGGCCGGTCCCAAGCCCGTGCTGTGAATAGAGGCGGGTCAGATGCTGGGACAAGCAAACCAGCTCTGTAAAAACTATTTGCTACTGCGGTCAGGGAGGGCCTTGGAAAAGCTCATTGGGATTCCTCAGGATCTCAAACAAATAAATGAATAAATAAATAATGTTTTCAACATTTTTTAACTCTGCCATGGCCGGTCCCAAGCCCGTGCTGTGAATAGAGGAGGGTCAGATGCTGGGACAAGCAAACCAGCTCTGTAAAAACTATTTGCTAGTGCAGTCAGGGAGGGCCTTGGAAAAGCTCATTGGGATTCCTCATGACCTCAAACAAATAAATGAATAAATAAATAATGTTTTCAACATTTTTTTTAACTCTGCCGTGGTCTGTCCCAAGCCCGTGCTGTGAAAAGAGGAGGATCAGATGCTGGGACAAGCAAACCAGCTCTGTAAAAACTATTTGCTACTGCGGTCAGGGAGGGCCTTGGAAAAGCTCATTGGGATTCCTCAGGATCTCAAACAAATAAATGAATAAATAAATAAATAATGTTTTCAACATTTTTTAACTCTGCCGTGGCCGGTCCCAAGCCCGTGCTGTGAAAAGAGGAGGGTCAGATGCAGGGACAAGGAAACCAGCTCTGTAAAAACTATTTGCTACTGCGGTCAGGGAGGGCCTTGGAAAAGCTCATTGGGATTCCTCAGGATCTCAAACAAATAAATGAATAAATAAATAATGTTTTCAACATTTTTTAACTCTGCCATGGCCGGTCCCAAGCCCGTGCTGTGAATAGAGGAGGGTCAGATGCTGGGACAAGCAAACCAGCTCTGTAAAAACTATTTGCTACTGCGGTCAGGGAGGGCCTTGGAAAAGCTCATTGGGATTCCTCAGGATCTCAAACAAATAAATGAATAAATAATGTTTTCAACATTTTTTTAACTCTGCCGTGGCCGGTCCCAAGCCCGTGCTGTGAAAAGAGGAGGGTCAGATGCTGGGATAAGCAAACCAGCTCTGTAAAAACTATTTGATACTGCAGTCAGGGAGGGCCTTGGAAAAGCTCATTGGGATTCCTCAGGATCTCAAACAAATAAATGAATAAATAAATAAATAATGTTTTCAACATTTTTTTAACTCTGCCGTGGCCGGTCCCAAGCCCGTGCTGTGAAAAGAGGAGGGTCAGATGCTGGGACAAGCAAACCAGCTCTGTAAAAACTATTTGCTACTGCGGTCAGGGAGGGCCTTGGAAAAGCTCATTGGGATTCCTCAGGATCTCAAACAAATAAATGAATAAATAAATAATGTTTTCAACATGTTTTTAACTCTGCCGTGGCCGATCCCAAGCCCGTGCTGTGAAAAGAAGAGGGTCAGATGCTGGGACAAGCAAACCAGCTCTGTAAAAAAATTTATTTGCTACTGCGGTCAGGGAGGGCCTTCGAAAAGCTCATTGGGATTCCTCAGGATCTCAAACAATAAACGAATAAATAAATAATGTTTTCAACATTTTTTAACTCTGCCATGGCCGGTCCCAAGCCCGTGCTGTGAATAGAGGAGGGTCAGATGCTGGGACAAGCAAACCAGCTCTGTAAAAACTATTTGCTACTGCGGTCAGGGAGGGCCTTGGAAAAGCTCATTGGGATTCCTCAGGATCTCAAACAAATAAATGAATAAATAAATAATGTTTTCAACATTTTTTAACTCTGCCATGGCCGATCCCAAGCCCGTGCTGTGAAAAGAAGAGGGTCAGATGCTGGGACAAGCAAACCAGCTCTGTAAAAAAAACTATTTGCTACTGCAGTCAGGGAGGGCCTTGGAAAAGCTCATTGGGATTCCTCAGAATCTCAAACAAATAAATGAATAAATAAATAAATAATGTTTTCAACATTTTTTAACTCTGCCGTGGCCGGTCCCAAGCCCGTGCTGTGAAAAGAGGAGGGTCAGATGTTGGGACAAGCAAACCAGCTCTGTAAAAACGATTTGCTACTGCGGTCAGGGAGGGCCTTGGAAAAGCTCATTGGGATTCCTTAGGATCTCAAACAAATAAATGAATAAATAAATAATGTTTTCAACATTTTTTTAACTCTGCCGTGGCCGGTCCCAAGCCCATGCTGTGAAAAGAGGAGGGTCAGATGCTGGGACAAGCAAACCAGCTCTGTAAAAACTATTTGCTACTGCGGTCAGGGAGGGCCTTGGAAAAGCTCATTGGGATTCCTCAGGATCTCAAACAAATAAATGAATAAATAAATAATGTTTTCAACATTTTTTTAACTCTGCCGTGGCCGGTCCCAAGCCCGTGCTGTGAAAAGAGGAGGGTCAGATGCTGGGACAAGCAAACCAGCTCTGTAAAAACTATTTTCTACTGAGGTCAGGGAGTGCCTTGGAAAAGCTCATTGGGATTCCTCAGGATCTCAAACAAATAAATAAATAATGTTTTCAACATTTTTTAACTCTGCCGTCGCCGGTCCCAAGCCCGTGCTGTGAAAAGAGGAGGGTTAGATGCTGGGACAAGCAAACCAGCTCTGTAAAAACGATTTGCTACTGCGGTCAGGAAGGGCCTTGGAAAAGCTCATTGGGATTCCTCAGGATCTCAAACAAATAAATTAATAAATAAATAAATAATGTTTTCAACATTTTTTAACTCTGCCGTGGCCGGTCCCAAGCCCGTGCTGTGAAAAGAGGAGGGTCAGATGCTGGGACAAGGAAACCAGCTCTGTAAAAACTATTTGCTACTGCAGTCAGGGAGGGCCTTGGAAAAGCTCATTGGGATTCCTCAGGATCTCAAACAAATAAATGAATAAATAAATAATGTTTTCAACATTTTTTAACTCTGCCATGGCCGGTCCCAAGCCCGTGCTGTGAATAGAGGAGGGTCAGATGCTGGGACAAGCAAACCAGCTCTGTAAAAACTATTTGCTACTGCGGTCAGGGAGGGCCTTGGAAAAGCTCATTGGGATTCCTCAGGATCTCAAACAAATAAATGAATAAATAAATAATGTTTTCAACATTTTTTTAACTCTGCCGTGGCCGGTCCCAAGCCCGTGCTGTGAAAAGAGGAGGGTCAGATGCTGGGATAAGCAAACCAGCTCTGTAAAAACTATTTGATACTGCAGTCAGGGAGGGCCTTGGAAAAGCTCATTGGGATTCCTCAGGATCTCAAACAAATAAATGAATAAATAAATAAATAATGTTTTCAACATTTTTTTAACTCTGCCGTGGCCGGTCCCAAGCCCGTGCTGTGAAAAGAGGAGGGTCAGATGCTGGGACAAGCAAACCAGCTCTGTAAAAACTATTTGCTACTGCGGTCAGGGAGGGCCTTGGAAAAGCTCATTGGGATTCCTCAGGATCTCAAACAAATAAATGAATAAATAAATAATGTTTTCAACATTTTTTTAACTCTGCCGTGTCCGGTCCCAAGCCCGTGCTGTGAAAAGAAGAGGGTCAGATGCTGGGACAAGCAAACCAGCTCTGTAAAAAAAACTTTTTGCTACTGCGGTCAGGGAGGGCCTTGGAAAAGCTCATTGGGATTCCTCAGGATCTCAAACAAATAAATTAATAAATAAATAAATAATGTTTTCAACATTTTTTAACTCTGCCGTGGCCGGTCCCAAGCCCGTGCTGTGAAAAGAGGAGGGTCAGATGCTGGGACAAGGAAACCAGCTCTGTAAAAACTATTTGCTACTGCGGTCAGGGAGGGCCTTGGAAAAGCTCATTGGGATTCCTCAGGATCTCAAACAAATAAATGAATAAATAATGTTTTCAACATTTTTTAACTCTGCCATGGCCGGTCGCAAGCCCGTGCTGTGAATAGAGGAGGGTCAGATGCTGGGACAAGCAAACCAGCTCTGTAAAAACTATTTGCTACTGCGGTCAGGGAGGGCCTTGGAAAAGCTCATTGGGATTCCTCAGGATCTCAAACAAATAAATGAATAAATAAATAATGTTTTCAACATTTTTTTAACTCTGCCGTGGCCGGTCCCAAGCCCCTGCTGTGAAAAGAGGAGGGTCAGATGCTGGGACAAGCCAACCAGCTCTGCAAAAACTATTTCCTACTGCGGTCAGGGAGGGCCTTGGAAAAGCTCATTGGGATTCCTCAGGATCTCAAACAAATAAATTATTAAATAAATAAATAATGTTTTCAACATTTTTTAACTCTGCCGTGGCCGGTCCCAAGCCCGTGCTGTGAAAAGAGGAGGGTCAGATGCTGGGACAAGGAAACCAGCTCTGTAAAAACTATTTGCTACTGCGGTCAGGGAGGGCCTTGGAAAAGCTCATTGGGATTCCTCAGGATCTCAAACAAATAAATGAATAAATAAATAATGTTTTCAACATTTTTTTAACTCTGCCGTGGCCGGTCCCAAGCCCGTGCTGTGAAAAGAGGAGGGTCAGATGCTGGGACAAGCAAACCAGTTCTGTAAAAACTATTTTCTACTGAGGTCAGGGAGTGCTTTGGAAAAGCTCATTGGGATTCCTCAGGATCTCAAACAAATAAATAAATAATGTTTTCAACATTTTTTAACTCTGCCGTCGCTGGTCCCAAGCCCGTGCTGTGAAAAGAGGAGGGTCAGATGCTGGGACAAGCAAACCAGCTCTGTAAAAACTATTTGCTACTGCGGTCAGGGAGGGCCTTGGAAAAGCTCATTGGGATTCCTCAGGATCTCAAACAAATAAATTAATAAATAAATAAATAATGTTTTCAACATTTTTTAACTCTGCCATGGCCGGTCCCAAGCCCGTGCTGTGAATAGAGGCGGGTCAGATGCTGGGACAAGCAAACCAGCTCTGTAAAAACTATTTGCTACTGCGGTCAGGGAGGGCCTTGGAAAAGCTCATTGGGATTCCTCAGGATCTCAAACAAATAAATGAATAAATAATGTTTTCAACATTTTTTTAACTCTGCCGTGGCCGGTCCCAAGCCCGTGCTGTGAAAATAGGAGGGTCAGATGCTGGGATAAGCAAACCAGCTCTGTAAAAACTATTTGATACTGCAGTCAGGGAGGGCCTTGGAAAAGCTCATTGGGATTCCTCAGGATCTCAAACAAATAAATGAATAAATAAATAAATAATGTTTTCAACATTTTTTTAACTCTGCTGTGGCCGGTCCCAAGCCCGTGCTGTGAAAAGAGGAGGGTCAGATGCTGGGACAAGCAAACCAGCTCTGTAAAAACTATTTGCTACTGCGGTCAGGGAGGGCCTTGGAAAAGCTCATTGGGATTCCTCAGGATCTCAAACAAATAAATGAATAAATAAATAATGTTTTCAACATTTTTTTAACTCTGCCGTGTCCGGTCCCAAGCCCGTGCTGTGAAAAGAAGAGGGTCAGATGCTGGGACAAGCAAACCAGCTCTGTAAAAAAAACTATTTGCTACTGCGGTCAGGGAGGGCCTTGGAAAAGCTCATTGGGATTCCTCAGAATCTCAAACAAATAAATGAATAAATAAATAAATAATGTCTTCAACATTTTTTAACTCTGCCGTGGCCGGTCCCAAGTCCGTGCTGTGAAAAGAGGAGGGTCAGATGTTGGGACAAGCAAACCAGCTCTGTAAAAACGATTTGCTACTGCGGTCAGGGAGGGCCTTGGAAAAGCTCATTGGGATTCCTCAGGATCTCAAACAAATAAATGAATAAATAAATAATGTTTTCAACATTTTTTTAACTCTGCCGTGGCCAGTCCCAAGCCCGTGCTGTGAAAAGAGGAGGGTCAGATGCTGGGACAAGCAAACCAGCTCTGTAAAAACTATTTGCTACTGCGGTCAGGGAGGGCCTTGGAAAAGCTCATTGGGATTCCTCAGGATCTCAAACAAATAAATGAATAAATAAATAAATAATGTTTTCAACATTTTTTTAACTCTGCCGTGGCCGGTCCCAAGCCCGTGCTGTGAAAAGAGGAGGGTCAGATGCTGGGACAAGCAAACCAGCTCTGTAAAAACTATTTGCTACTGCGGTCAGGGAGGGCCTTGGAAAAGCTCATTGGGATTCCTCAGGATCTCAAACAAATAAATGAATAAATAAATAAGGTTTTCAACATTTTTTTAACTCTGCCGTGGCCGGTCCAAAGCCCGTGCTGTGAAAAGAAGGGGGTCAGTTGCTGGGACAAGCAAACCAGCTCTGTAAAAAAAATATTTGCTACTGCGGTAAGGGAGGGCCTTGGAAAAGCTCATTGGGATTCCTCAGAATCTCAAACAAATAAATGAATAAATAAATAAATAATGTTTTCAACATTTTTTAACTCTGCCGTGGCCGGTCCCAAGCCCGTGCTGTGAAAAGAGGAGGGTCAGATGTTGGGACAAGCAAACCAGCTCTGTAAAAACTATTTGCTACTGCGGTCAGGGAGGGCCTTGGAAAAGCTCATTGGGATTCCTCAGGATCTCAAACAAATAAATGAATAAATAAATAATGTTTTCAACATTTTTTTAACTCTGCCGTGGCCGGTCCCAAGCCCGTGCTGTGAAAAGAGGAGGGTCAGATGCTGGGACAAGCAAACCAGCTCTGTAAAAACTATTTTCTACTGAGGTCAGGGAGTGCCTTGGAAAAGCTCATTGGGATTCCTCAGGATCTCAAACAAATAAATAAATAATGTTTTCAACATTTTTTAACTCTGCCGTCGCCGGTCCCAAGCCCGTGCTGTGAAAAGAGGAGGGTCAGATGCTGGGACAAGCAAACCAGCTCTGTAAAAACGATTTGCTACTGCGGTCAGGAAGGGCCTTGGAAAAGCTCATTGGGATTCCTCAGGATCTCAAACAAATAAATTAATAAATAAATAAATAATGTTTTCAACATTTTTTAACTCTGCCGTGGCCGGTCCCAAGCCCGTGCTGTGAAAAGAGGAGGGTCAGATGCTGGGACAAGGAAACCAGCTCTGTAAAAACTATTTGCTACTGCAGTCAGGGAGGGCCTTGGAAAAGCTCATTGGGATTCCTCAGGATCTCAAACAAATAAATGAATAAATAAATAATGTTTTCAACATTTTTTAACTCTGCCATGGCCGGTCCCAAGCCCGTGCTGTGAATAGAGGAGGGTCAGATGCTGGGACAAGCAAACCAGCTCTGTAAAAACTATTTGCTACTGCGGTCAGGGAGGGCCTTGGAAAAGCTCATTGGGATTCCTCAGGATCTCAAACAAATAAATGAATAAATAAATAATGTTTTCAACATTTTTTTAACTCTGCCGTGGCCGGTCCCAAGCCCGTGCTGTGAAAAGAGGAGGGTCAGATGCTGGGATAAGCAAACCAGCTCTGTAAAAACTATTTGATACTGCAGTCAGGGAGGGCCTTGGAAAAGCTCATTGGGATTCCTCAGGATCTCAAACAAATAAATGAATAAATAAATAAATAATGTTTTCAACATTTTTTTAACTCTGCCGTGGCCGGTCCCAAGCCCGTGCTGTGAAAAGAGGAGGGTCAGATGCTGGGACAAGCAAACCAGCTCTGTAAAAACTATTTGCTACTGCGGTCAGGGAGGGCCTTGGAAAAGCTCATTGGGATTCCTCAGGATCTCAAACAAATAAATGAATAAATAAATAATGTTTTCAACATTTTTTTAACTCTGCCGTGTCCGGTCCCAAGCCCGTGCTGTGAAAAGAAGAGGGTCAGATGCTGGGACAAGCAAACCAGCTCTGTAAAAAAAACTTTTTGCTACTGCGGTCAGGGAGGGCCTTGGAAAAGCTCATTGGGATTCCTCAGGATCTCAAACAAATAAATTAATAAATAAATAAATAATGTTTTCAACATTTTTTAACTCTGCCGTGGCCGGTCCCAAGCCCGTGCTGTGAAAAGAGGAGGGTCAGATGCTGGGACAAGGAAACCAGCTCTGTAAAAACTATTTGCTACTGCGGTCAGGGAGGGCCTTGGAAAAGCTCATTGGGATTCCTCAGGATCTCAAACAAATAAATGAATAAATAATGTTTTCAACATTTTTTAACTCTGCCATGGCCGGTCGCAAGCCCGTGCTGTGAATAGAGGAGGGTCAGATGCTGGGACAAGCAAACCAGCTCTGTAAAAACTATTTGCTACTGCGGTCAGGGAGGGCCTTGGAAAAGCTCATTGGGATTCCTCAGGATCTCAAACAAATAAATGAATAAATAAATAATGTTTTCAACATTTTTTTAACTCTGCCGTGGCCGGTCCCAAGCCCCTGCTGTGAAAAGAGGAGGGTCAGATGCTGGGACAAGCAAACCAGCTCTGCAAAAACTATTTCCTACTGCGGTCAGGGAGGGCCTTGGAAAAGCTCATTGGGATTCCTCAGGATCTCAAACAAATAAATTATTAAATAAATAAATAATGTTTTCAACATTTTTTAACTCTGCCGTGGCCGGTCCCAAGCCCGTGCTGTGAAAAGAGGAGGGTCAGATGCTGGGACAAGGAAACCAGCTCTGTAAAAACTATTTGCTACTGCGGTCAGGGAGGGCCTTGGAAAAGCTCATTGGGATTCCTCAGGATCTCAAACAAATAAATGAATAAATAAATAATGTTTTCAACATTTTTTTAACTCTGCCGTGTCCGGTCCCAAGCCCGTGCTGTGAAAAGAAGAGGGTCAGATGCTGGGACAAGCAAACCAGCTCTGTAAAAACTATTTGCTACTGCGGTCAGGGAGGGCCTTGGAAAAGCTCATTGGGATTCCTCAGGATCTCAAACAAATAAATGAATAAATAAATAATGTTTTCAACATTTTTTTAACTCTGCCGTGGCCGGTCCCAAGCCCGTGCTGTGAAAAGAAGAGGGTCAGATGCTGGGACAAGCAAACCAGCTCTGTAAAAACTATTTGCTACTGCGGTCAGGGAGGGCCTTGGAAAAGCTCATTGGGATTCCTCAGGATCTCAAACAAATAAATGAATAAATAAATAATGTTTTCAACATTTTTTTAACTCTGCCGTGGCCGGTCCCAAGCCCGTGCTGTGAAAAGAGGAGGGTCAGATGCTGGGACAAGCAAACCAGCTCTGTAAAAACTATTTGCTACTGCGGTCAGGGAGGGCCTTGGAAAAGCTCATTGGGATTCCTCAGGATCTCAAACAAATAAATTATTAAATAAATAAATAATGTTTTCAACATTTTTTAACTCTGCCGTGGCCGGTCCCAAGCCCGTGCTGTGAAAAGAGGAGGGTCAGATGCTGGGACAAGGAAACCAGCTCTGTAAAAACTATTTGCTACTGCGGTCAGGGAGGGCCTTGGAAAAGCTCATTGGGATTCCTCAGGATCTCAAACAAATAAATGAATAAATAAATAATGTTTTCAACATTTTTTAACTCTGCCATGGCCGGTCCCAAGCCCGTGCTGTGAATAGAGGAGGGTCAGATGCTGGGACAAGCAAACCAGCTCTGTAAAAACTATTTGCTACTGCGGTCAGGGAGGGCCTTGGAAAAGCTCATTGGGATTCCTCAGGATCTCAAACAAATAAATGAATAAATAAATAATGTTTTCAACATTTTTTTAACGCTGCCATGGCCGGTCCCAAGCCCGTGCTGTGAAAAGAGGAGGGTCAGATGCTGGGACAAGCAAACCAGCTCTGTAAAAACTATTTGCTACTGCGGTCAGGGAGGGCCTTGGAAAAGCTCATTGGGATTCCTCAGGATCTCAAACAAATAAATGAATAAATAAATAAATAATGTTTTCAACATTTTTTAACTCTGCCGTGGCCGGTCCCAAGCCCGTGCTGTGAAAAGAGGAGGGTCAGATGCTGGGACAAGCAAACCAGCTCTGTAAAAACTATTTGCTAGTGCAGTCAGGGAGGGCCTTGGAAAAGCTCATTGGGATTCCTCAGGATCTCAAACAAATAAATGAATAAATAAATAAATAATGTTTTCAACATTTTTTAACTCTGCTGTGGCCGGTCCCAAGACCGTGCTGTGAAAAGAGGAGGGTCAGATGCTGGGACAAGGAAACCAGCTCTGTAAAAACTATTTGCTACTGCGGTCAGGGAGGGCCTTGGAAAAGCTCATTGGGATTCCTCAGGATCTCAAACAAATAAATGAATAAATAAATAATGTTTTCAACATTTTTTAACTCTGCCATGGCCGGTCCCAAGCCCGTGCTGTGAAAAGAAGAGGGTCAGATGCTGGGACAAGCAAACCAGCTCTGTAAAAAAAACTATTTGCTACTGCGGTCAGGGAGGGCCTTGGAAAAGCTCATTGGGATTCCTCAGAATCTCAAACAAATAAATGAATAAATAAATAAATAATGTTTTCAACATTTTTTAACTCTGCCGTGGCCGGTCCCAAGCCCGTGCTGTGAAAAGAGGAGGGTCAGATGTTGGGACAAGCAAACCAGCTCTGTAAAAACGATTTGCTACTGCGGTCAGGGAGGGCCTTGGAAAAGCTCATTGGGATTCCTCAGGATCTCAAACAAATAAATGAATAAATAAATAATGTTTTCAACATTTTTTTAACTCTGCCGTGGCCGGTCCCAAGCCCATGCTGTGAAAAGAGGAGGGTCAGATGCTGGGACAAGCAAACCAGCTCTGTAAAAACTATTTGCTACTGCGGTCAGGGAGGGCCTTGGAAAAGCTCATTGGGATTCCTCAGGATCTCAAACAAATAAATTATTAAATAAATAAATAATGTTTTCAACATTTTTTAACTCTGCCGTGGCCGGTCCCAAGCCCGTGCTGTGAAAAGAGGAGGGTCAGATGCTGGGACAAGGAAACCAGCTCTGTAAAAATTTTTTGCTACTGCGGTCAGGGAGGGCCTTGGAAAAGCTCATTGGGATTCCTCAGGATCTCAAACAAATAAATGAATAAATAAATAAATAATGTTTTCAACATTTTTTAACTCTGCCATGGCCGGTCCCAAGCCCGTGCTGTGAATAGAGGAGGGTCAGATGCTGGGACAAGCAAACCAGCTCTGTAAAAACTATTTGCTACTGCGGTCAGGGAGGGCCTTGGAAAAGCTCATTGGGATTCCTCAGGATCTCAAACAAATAAATGAATAAATAAATAATGTTTTCAACATTTTTTTAACTCTGCCATGGCCGGTCCCAAGCCCGTGCTGTGAAAAGAGGAGGGTCAGATGCTGGGATAAGCAAACCAGCTCTGTAAAAACTATTTGATACTGCAGTCAGGGAGGGCCTTGGAAAAGCTCATTGGGATTCCTCAGGATCTCAAACAAATAAATGAATAAATAAATAAATAAATAATGTTTTCAACATTTTTTAACTCTGCCGTGGCCGGTCCCAAGCCCGTGCTGTGAAAAGAGGAGGGTCAGATGCTGGGACAAGCAAACCAGCTCTGTAAAAACTATTTGCTAGTGCAGTCAGGGAGGGCCTTGGAAAAGCTCATTGGGATTCCTCATGATCTCAAACAAATAAATGAATAAATAAATAATGTTTTCAACATTTTTTTTAACTCTGCCGTGGTCTGTCCCAAGCCCGTGCTGTGAAAAGAGGAGGGTCAGATGCTGGGACAAGCAAACCAGCTCTGTAAAAACTATTTGCTACTGCGGTCAGGGAGGGCCTTGGAAAAGCTCATTGGGATTCCTCAGGATCTCAAACAAATAAATGAATAAATAAATAAATAATGTTTTCAACATTTTTTAACTCTGCCGTGGCCGGTCCCAAGCCCGTGCTGTGAAAAGAGGAGGGTCAGATGCAGGGACAAGGAAACCAGCTCTGTAAAAACTATTTGCTACTGCGGTCAGGGAGGGCCTTGGAAAAGCTCATTGGGATTCCTCAGGATCTCAAACAAATAAATGAATAAATAAATAATGTTTTCAACATTTTTTAACTCTGCCATGGCCGGTCCCAAGCCCGTGCTGTGAATAGAGGAGGGTCAGATGCTGGGACAAGCAAACCAGCTCTGTAAAAACTATTTGCTACTGCGGTCAGGGAGGGCCTTGGAAAAGCTCATTGGGATTCCTCAGGATCTCAAACAAATAAATGAATAAATAATGTTTTCAACATTTTTTTAACTCTGCCGTGGCCGGTCCCAAGCCCGTGCTGTGAAAAGAGGAGGGTCAGATGCTGGGATAAGCAAACCAGCTCTGTAAAAACTATTTGATACTGCAGTCAGGGAGGGCCTTGGAAAAGCTCATTGGGATTCCTCAGGATCTCAAACAAATAAATGAATAAATAAATAAATAATGTTTTCAACATTTTTTTAACTCTGCCGTGGCCGGTCCCAAGCCCGTGCTGTGAAAAGAGGAGGGTCAGATGCTGGGACAAGCAAACCAGCTCTGTAAAAACTATTTGCTACTGCGGTCAGGGAGGGCCTTGGAAAAGCTCATTGGGATTCCTCAGGATCTCAAACAAATAAATGAATAAATAAATAATGTTTTCAACATTTTTTTAACTCTGCCGTGGCCGATCCCAAGCCCGTGCTGTGAAAAGAAGAGGGTCAGATGCTGGGACAAGCAAACCAGCTCTGTAAAAAAAACTATTTGCTACTGCGGTCAGGGAGGGCCTTGGAAAAGCTCATTGGGATTACTCAGGATCTCAAACAAATAAACGAATAAATAAATAATGTTTTCAACATTTTTTAACTCTGCCATGGCCGGTCCCAAGCCCGTGCTGTGAATAGAGGAGGGTCAGATGCTGGGACAAGCAAACCAGCTCTGTAAAAACTATTTGCTACTGCGGTCAGGGAGGGCCTTGGAAAAGCTCATTGGGATTCCTCAGCATCTCAAACAAATAAATGAATAAATAAATAATGTTTTCAACATTTTTTAACTCTGCCATGGCCGATCCCAAGCCCGTGCTGTGAAAAGAAGAGGGTCAGATGCTGGGACAAGCAAACCAGCTCTGTAAAAAAAACTATTTGCTACTGCAGTCAGGGAGGGCCTTGGAAAAGCTCATTGGGATTCCTCAGAATCTCAAACAAATAAATGAATAAATAAATAAATAATGTTTTCAACATTTTTTAACTCTGCCGTGGCCGGTCCCAAGCCCGTGCTGTGAAAAGAGGAGGGTCAGATGTTGGGACAAGCAAACCAGCTCTGTAAAAACGATTTGCTACTGCGGTCAGGGAGGGCCTTGGAAAAGCTCATTGGGATTCCTCAGGATCTCAAACAAATAAATGAATAAATAAATAATGTTTTCAACATTTTTTTAACTCTGCCGTGGCCGGTCCCAAGCCCATGCTGTGAAAAGAGGAGGGTCAGATGCTGGGACAAGCAAACCAGCTCTGTAAAAACTATTTGCTACTGCGGTCAGGGAGGGCCTTGGAAAAGCTCATTGGGATTCCTCAGGATCTCAAACAAATAAATGAATAAATAAATAAATAATGTTTTCAACATTTTTTAACTCTGCCATGGCCGGTCCCAAGCCCGTGCTGTGAATAGAGGAGGGTCAGATGCTGGGACAAGCAAACCAGCTCTGTAAAAACTATTTGCTACTGCGGTCAGGGAGGGCCTTGGAAAAGCTCATTGGGATTCCTCAGGATCTCAAACAAATAAATGAATAAATAAATAATGTTTTCAACATTTTTTTAACTCTGCCATGGCCGGTCCCAAGCCCGTGCTGTGAAAAGAGGAGGGTCAGATGCTGGGATAAGCAAACCAGCTCTGTAAAAACTATTTGATACTGCAGTCAGGGAGGGCCTTGGAAAAGCTCATTGGGATTCCTCAGGATCTCAAACAAATAAATGAATAAATAAATAAATAAATAATGTTTTCAACATTTTTTAACTCTGCCGTGGCCGGTCCCAAGCCCGTGCTGTGAAAAGAGGAGGGTCAGATGCTGGGACAAGCAAACCAGCTCTGTAAAAACTATTTGCTAGTGCAGTCAGGGAGGGCCTTGGAAAAGCTCATTGGGATTCCTCATGATCTCAAACAAATAAATGAATAAATAAATAATGTTTTCAACATTTTTTTTAACTCTGCCGTGGTCTGTCCCAAGCCCGTGCTGTGAAAAGAGGAGGGTCAGATGCTGGGACAAGCAAACCAGCTCTGTAAAAACTATTTCCTACTGCGGTCAGGGAGGGCCTTGGAAAAGCTCATTGGGATTCCTCAGGATCTCAAACAAATAAATTATTAAATAAATAAATAATGTTTTCAACATTTTTTAACTCTGCCGTGGCCGGTCCCAAGCCCGTGCTGTGAAAAGAGGAGGGTCAGATGCTGGGACAAGGAAACCAGCTCTGTAAAAACTATTTGCTACTGCGGTCAGGGAGGGCCTTGGAAAAGCTCATTGGGATTCCTCAGGATCTCAAACAAATAAATTAATAAATAAATAAATAATGTTTTCAACATTTTTTAACTCTGCCATGGCCGGTCCCAAGCCCGTGCTGTGAATAGAGGAGGGTCAGATGCTGGGACAAGCAAACCAGCTCTGTAAAAACTATTTGCTACTGCGGTCAGGGAGGGCCTTGGAAAAGCTCATTGGGATTCCTCAGGATCTCAAACAAATAAATGAATAAATAAATAATGTTTTAACATTTTTTTAACTCTGCCATGGCCGGTCCCAAGCCCGTGCTGTGAAAAGAGGAGGGTCAGATGCTGGGATAAGCAAACCAGCTCTGTAAAAACTATTTGATACTGCAGTCAGGGAGGGCCTTGGAAAAGCTCATTGGGATTCCTCAGGATCTCAAACAAATAAATGAATAAATAAATAAATAAATAATGTTTTCAACATTTTTTAACTCTGCCGTGGCCGGTCCCAAGCCCGTGCTGTGAAAAGAGGAGGGTCAGATGCTGGGACAAGCAAACCAGCTCTGTAAAAACTATTTGCTAGTGCAGTCAGGGAGGGCCTTGGAAAAGCTCATTGGGATTCCTCATGATCTCAAACAAATAAATGAATAAATAAATAATGTTTTCAACATTTTTTTTAACTCTGCCGTGGTCTGTCCCAAGCCCGTGCTGTGAAAAGAGGAGGGTCAGATGCTGGGACAAGCAAACCAGCTCTGTAAAAACTATTTGCTACTGCGGTCAGGGAGGGCCTTGGAAAAGCTCATTGGGATTCCTCAGGATCTCAAACAAATAAATGAATAAATAAATAAATAATGTTTTCAACATTTTTTAACTCTGCCGTGGCCGGTCCCAAGCCCGTGCTGTGAAAAGAGGAGGGTCAGATGCAGGGACAAGGAAACCAGCTCTGTAAAAACTATTTGCTACTGCGGTCAGGGAGGGCCTTGGAAAAGCTCATTGGGATTCCTCAGGATCTCAAACAAATAAATGAATAAATAAATAATGTTTTCAACATTTTTTAACTCTGCCATGGCCGGTCCCAAGCCCGTGCTGTGAATAGAGGAGGGTCAGATGCTGGGACAAGCAAACCAGCTCTGTAAAAACTATTTGCTACTGCGGTCAGGGAGGGCCTTGGAAAAGCTCATTGGGATTCCTCAGGATCTCAAACAAATAAATGAATAAATAATGTTTTCAACATTTTTTTAACTCTGCCGTGGCCGGTCCCAAGCCCGTGCTGTGAAAAGAGGAGGGTCAGATGCTGGGATAAGCAAACCAGCTCTGTAAAAACTATTTGATACTGCAGTCAGGGAGGGCCTTGGAAAAGCTCATTGGGATTCCTCAGGATCTCAAACAAATAAATGAATAAATAAATAAATAATGTTTTCAACATTTTTTTAACTCTGCCGTGGCCGGTCCCAAGCCCGTGCTGTGAAAAGAGGAGGGTCAGATGCTGGGACAAGCAAACCAGCTCTGTAAAAACTATTTGCTACTGCGGTCAGGGAGGGCCTTGGAAAAGCTCATTGGGATTCCTCAGGATCTCAAACAAATAAATGAATAAATAAATAATGTTTTCAACATTTTTTTAACTCTGCCGTGGCCGATCCCAAGCCCGTGCTGTGAAAAGAAGAGGGTCAGATGCTGGGACAAGCAAACCAGCTCTGTAAAAAAAACTATTTGCTACTGCGGTCAGGGAGGGCCTTGGAAAAGCTCATTGGGATTCCTCAGGATCTCAAACAAATAAACGAATAAATAAATAATGTTTTCAACATTTTTTAACTCTGCCATGGCCGGTCCCAAGCCCGTGCTGTGAATAGAGGAGGGTCAGATGCTGGGACAAGCAAACCAGCTCTGTAAAAACTATTTGCTACTGCGGTCAGGGAGGGCCTTGGAAAAGCTCATTGGGATTCCTCAGCATCTCAAACAAATAAATGAATAAATAAATAATGTTTTCAACATTTTTTAACTCTGCCATGGCCGATCCCAAGCCCGTGCTGTGAAAAGAAGAGGGTCAGATGCTGGGACAAGCAAACCAGCTCTGTAAAAAAAACTATTTGCTACTGCAGTCAGGGAGGGCCTTGGAAAAGCTCATTGGGATTCCTCAGAATCTCAAACAAATAAATGAATAAATAAATAATGTTTTCAACATTTTTTTAACTCTGCCGTGGCCGGTCCCAAGCCCATGCTGTGAAAAGAGGAGGGTCAGATGCTGGGACAAGCAAACCAGCTCTGTAAAAACTATTTGCTACTGCGGTCAGGGAGGGCCTTGGAAAAGCTCATTGGGATTCCTCAGGATCTCAAACAAATAAATGAATAAATAAATAAATAATGTTTTCAACATTTTTTAACTCTGCCATGGCCGGTCCCAAGCCCGTGCTGTGAATAGAGGAGGGTCAGATGCTGGGACAAGCAAACCAGCTCTGTAAAAACTATTTGCTACTGCGGTCAGGGAGGGCCTTGGAAAAGCTCATTGGGATTCCTCAGGATCTCAAACAAATAAATGAATAAATAAATAATGTTTTCAACATTTTTTTAACTCTGCCATGGCCGGTCCCAAGCCCGTGCTGTGAAAAGAGGAGGGTCAGATGCTGGGATAAGCAAACCAGCTCTGTAAAAACTATTTGATACTGCAGTCAGGGAGGGCCTTGGAAAAGCTCATTGGGATTCCTCAGGATCTCAAACAAATAAATGAATAAATAAATAAATAAATAATGTTTTCAACATTTTTTAACTCTGCCGTGGCCGGTCCCAAGCCCGTGCTGTGAAAAGAGGAGGGTCAGATGCTGGGACAAGCAAACCAGCTCTGTAAAAACTATTTGCTAGTGCAGTCAGGGAGGGCCTTGGAAAAGCTCATTGGGATTCCTCATGATCTCAAACAAATAAATGAATAAATAAATAATGTTTTCAACATTTTTTTTAACTCTGCCGTGGTCTGTCCCAAGCCCGTGCTGTGAAAAGAGGAGGGTCAGATGCTGGGACAAGCAAACCAGCTCTGTAAAAACTATTTGCTACTGCGGTCAGGGAGGGCCTTGGAAAAGCTCATTGGGATTCCTCAGGATCTCAAACAAATAAATGAATAAATAAATAAATAATGTTTTCAACATTTTTTAACTCTGCCGTGGCCGGTCCCAAGCCCGTTCTGTGAAAAGAGGAGGGTCAGATGCTGGGACAAGGAAACCAGCTCTGTAAAAACTATTTGCTACTGCGGTCAGGGAGGGCCTTGGAAAAGCTCATTGGGATTCCTCAGGATCTCAAACAAATAAATGAATAAATAAATAATGTTTTCAACATTTTTTAACTCTGCCATGGCCGGTCCCAAGCCCGTGCTGTGAATAGAGGAGGGTCAGATGCTGGGACAAGCAAACCAGCTCTGTAAAAACTATTTGCTACTGCGGTCAGGGAGGGCCTTGGAAAAGCTCATTGGGATTCCTCAGGATCTCAAACAAATAAATGAATAAATAAATAATGTTTTCAACATTTTTTTAACTCTGCCGTGGCCGGTCCCAAGCCCGTGCTGTGAAAAGAGGAGGGTCAGATGCTGGGATAAGCAAACCAGCTCTGTAAAAACTATTTGATACTGCAGTCAGGGAGGGCCTTGGAAAAGCTCATTGGGATTCCTCAGGATCTCAAACAAATAAATGAATAAATAAATAAATAATGTTTTCAACATTTTTTTAACTCTGCCGTGGCCGGTTCCAAGCCCGTGCTGTGAAAAGAGGAGGGTCAGATGCTGGGACAAGCAAACCAGCTCTGTAAAAACTATTTGCTACTGCGGTCAGGGAGGGCCTTGGAAAAGCTCATTGGGATTCCTCAGGATCTCAAACAAATAAATGAATAAATAAATAATGTTTTCAACATTTTTTTAACTCTGCCGTGGCCGGTCCCAAGCCCGTGCTGTGAAAAGAAGAGGGTCAGATGCTGGGACAAGCAAACCAGCTCTGTAAAAAAAACTATTTGCTACTGCGGTCAGGGAGGGCCTTGGAAAAGCTCATTGGGATTCCTCAGAATCTCAAACAAATAAATTATTAAATAAATAAATAATGTTTTCAACATTTTTTAACTCTGCCGTGGCCGGTCCCAAGCCCGTGCTGTGAAAAGAGGAGGGTCAGATGCTGGGACAAGGAAACCAGCTCTGTAAAAACTATTTGCTACTGCGGTCAGGGAGGGCCTTGGAAAAGCTCATTGGAATTCCTCAGGATCTCAAACAAATAAATGAATAAATAAATAATGTTTTCAACATTTTTTAACTCTGCCATGGCCGGTCCCAAGCCCGTGCTGTGAAAAGAGGAGGGTCAGATGCTGGGACAAGGAAACCAGCTCTGTAAAAACTATTTGCTACTGCGGTCAGGGAGGGCCTTGGAAAAGCTCATTGGGATTCCTCAGGATCTCAAACAAATAAATGAATAAATAAATAATGTTTTCAACATTTTTTTAACTCTGCCGTGTCCGGTCCCAAGCCCGTGCTGTGAAAAGAAGAGGGTCAGATGCTGGGACAAGCAAACCAGCTCTGTAAAAAAAACTATTTGCTACTGCGGTCAGGGAGGGCCTTGGAAAAGCTCATTGGGATTCCTCAGAATCTCAAACAAATAAATGAATAAATAAATAATGTTTTCAACATTTTTTTAACTCTGCCATGGCCGGTCCCAAGCCCGTGCTGTGAATAGAGGAGGGTCAGATGCTGGGACAAGCAAACCAGCTCTGTAAAAACTATTTGCTACTGCGGTCAGGGAGGGCCTTGGAAAATCTCATTGGGATTCCTCAGGATCTCAAACAAATAAATGAATAAATAAATAATGTTTTCAACATTTTTTTAACTCTGCCGTGGCCGGTCCCAAGCCCGTGCTGTGAAAAGAGGAGGGTCAGATGCTGGGACAAGCAAACCAGCTCTGTAAAAACTATTTCCTACTGCGGTCAGGGAGGGCCTTGGAAAAGCTCATTGGGATTCCTCAGGATCTCAAACAAATAAATTATTAAATAAATAAATAATGTTTTCAACATTTTTTAACTCTGCCGTGGCCGGTCCCAAGCCCGTGCTGTGAAAAGAGGAGGGTCAGATGCTGGGACAAGGAAACCAGCTCTGTAAAAACTATTTGCTACTGCGGTCAGGGAGGGCCTTGGAAAAGCTCATTGGGATTCCTCAGGATCTCAAACAAATAAATGAATAAATAAATAATGTTTTCAACATTTTTTTAACTCTGCCATGGCCGGTCCCAAGCCCTTGCTGTGAATAGAGGAGGGTCAGATGCTGGGACAAGCAAACCAGCTCTGTAAAAACTATTTGCTACTGCGGTCAGGGAGGGCCTTGGAAAAGCTCATTGGGATTCCTCAGGATCTCAAACAAATAAATGAATAAATAAATAATGTTTTCAACATTTTTTTAACGCTGCCATGGCCGGTCCCAAGCCCGTGCTGTGAAAAGAGGAGGGTCAGATGCTGGGACAAGCAAACCAGCTCTGTAAAAACTATTTGCTACTGCGGTCAGGGAGGGCCTTGGAAAAGCTCATTGGGATTCCTCAGGATCTCAAACAAATAAATGAATAAATAAATAATGTTTTCAACATTTTTTTAACTCTGCCGTGTCCGGTCCCAAGCCCGTGCTGTGAAAAGAAGAGGGTCAGATGCTGGGACAAGCAAACCAGCTCTGTAAAAACAAACTTTTTGCTACTGCGGTCAGGGAGGGCCTTGGAAAAGCTCATTGGGATTCCTCAGGATCTCAAACAAATAAATTAATAAATAAATAAATAATGTTTTCAACATTTTTTAACTCTGCCGTGGCCGGTCCCAAGCCCGTGCTGTGAAAAGAGGAGGGTCAGATGCTGGGACAAGGAAACCAGCTCTGTAAAAACTATTTGCTACTGCGGTCAGGGAGGGCCTTGGAAAAGCTCATTGGGATTCCTCAGGATCTCAAACAAATAAATGAATAAATAATGTTTTCAACATTTTTTAACTCTGCCATGGCCAGTCCCAAGCCCGTGCTGTGAATTGAGGAGGGTCAGATGCTGGGACAAGCAAACCAGCTCTGTAAAAACTATTTGCTACTGCGGTCAGGGAGGGCCTTGGAACAGCTCATTGGGATTCCTCAGGATCTCAAACAAATAAATGAATAAATAAATAAATAATGTTTTCAACATTTTTTTAACTCTGCCGTGGCCGGTCCCAAGCCCGTGCTGTGAAAAGAGGAGGGTCAGATGCTGGGACAAGCAAACCAGCTCTGTAAAAACTATTTGCTACTGCGGTCAGGGAGGGCCTTGGAAAAGCTCATTGGGATTCCTCAGGATCTCAAACAAATAAATGAATAAATAAATAATGTTTTCAACATTTTTTTAACTCTGCCGTGTCCGGTCCCAAGCCCGTGCTGTGAAAAGAAGAGGGTCAGATGCTGGGACAAGCAAACCAGCTCTGTAAAAAAAACTATTTGCTACTGCGGTCAGGGAGGGCCTTGGAAAAGCTCATTGGGATTCCTCAGAATCTCAAACAAATAAATGAATAAATAAATAATGTTTTCAACATTTTTTTAACTCTGCCGTGGCCGGTCCCAAGCCCGTGCTGTGAAAAGAGGAGGGCCAGATGCTGGGACAAGCAAACCAGCTCTGTAAAAACTATTTGCTACTGCGGTCAGGGAGGGCCTTGGAAAAGCTCATTGGGATTCCTCAGGATCTCAAACAAATAAATTATTAAATAAATAAATAATGTTTTCAACATTTTTTTAACTCTGCCGTGGCCGGTCCCAAGCCCGTGCTGTGAAAAGAGGAGGGTCAGATGCTGGGACAAGCAAACCAGCTCTGTAAAAACTATTTGCTACTGCGGTCAGGGAGGGCCTTGGAAAAGCTCATTGGGATTCCTCAGGATCTCAAACAAATAAATGAATAAATAAATAAATAATGTTTTCAACATTTTTTTAACTCTGCCGTGGCCGGTCCCAAGCCCGTGCTGTGAAAAGAGGAGGGTCAGATGCTGGGACAAGCAAACCAGCTCTGTAAAAACTATTTGCTACTGCGGTCAGGGAGGGCCTTGGAAAAGCTCATTGGGATTCCTCAGGATCTCAAACAAATAAATGAATAAATAAATAATGTTTTCAACATTTTTTTAACTCTGCCGTGGCCGATCCCAAGCCCGTGCTGTGAAAAGAAGAGGGTCAGATGCTGGGACAAGCAAACCAGCTCTGTAAAAAAAACTATTTGCTACTGCGGTCAGGGAGGGCCTTGGAAAAGCTCATTGGGATTCCTCAGGATCTCAAACAAATAAACGAATAAATAAATAATGTTTTCAACATTTTTTAACTCTGCCATGGCCGGTCCCAAGCCCGTGCTGTGAATAGAGGAGGGTCAGATGCTGGGACAAGCAAACCAGCTCTGTAAAAACTATTTGCTACTGCGGTCAGGGAGGGCCTTGGAAAAGCTCATTGGGATTCCTCAGCATCTCAAACAAATAAATGAATAAATAAATAATGTTTTCAACATTTTTTAACTCTGCCATGGCCGATCCCAAGCCCGTGCTGTGAAAAGAAGAGGGTCAGATGCTGGGACAAGCAAACCAGCTCTGTAAAAAAAACTATTTGCTACTGCAGTCAGGGAGGGCCTTGGAAAAGCTCATTGGGATTCCTCAGAATCTCAAACAAATAAATGAATAAATAAATAATGTTTTCAACATTTTTTTAACTCTGCCGTGGCCGGTCCCAAGCCCATGCTGTGAAAAGAGGAGGGTCAGATGCTGGGACAAGCAAACCAGCTCTGTAAAAACTATTTGCTACTGCGGTCAGGGAGGGCCTTGGAAAAGCTCATTGGGATTCCTCAGGATCTCAAACAAATAAATGAATAAATAAATAAATAATGTTTTCAACATTTTTTAACTCTGCCATGGCCGGTCCCAAGCCCGTGCTGTGAATAGAGGAGGGTCAGATGCTGGGACAAGCAAACCAGCTCTGTAAAAACTATTTGCTACTGCGGTCAGGGAGGGCCTTGGAAAAGCTCATTGGGATTCCTCAGGATCTCAAACAAATAAATGAATAAATAAATAATGTTTTCAACATTTTTTTAACTCTGCCATGGCCGGTCCCAAGCCCGTGCTGTGAAAAGAGGAGGGTCAGATGCTGGGATAAGCAAACCAGCTCTGTAAAAACTATTTGATACTGCAGTCAGGGAGGGCCTTGGAAAAGCTCATTGGGATTCCTCAGGATCTCAAACAAATAAATGAATAAATAAATAAATAAATAATGTTTTCAACATTTTTTAACTCTGCCGTGGCCGGTCCCAAGCCCGTGCTGTGAAAAGAGGAGGGTCAGATGCTGGGACAAGCAAACCAGCTCTGTAAAAACTATTTGCTAGTGCAGTCAGGGAGGGCCTTGGAAAAGCTCATTGGGATTCCTCATGATCTCAAACAAATAAATGAATAAATAAATAATGTTTTCAACATTTTTTTTAACTCTGCCGTGGTCTGTCCCAAGCCCGTGCTGTGAAAAGAGGAGGGTCAGATGCTGGGACAAGCAAACCAGCTCTGTAAAAACTATTTGCTACTGCGGTCAGGGAGGGCCTTGGAAAAGCTCATTGGGATTCCTCAGGATCTCAAACAAATAAATGAATAAATAAATAAATAATGTTTTCAACATTTTTTAACTCTGCCGTGGCCGGTCCCAAGCCCGTTCTGTGAAAAGAGGAGGGTCAGATGCTGGGACAAGGAAACCAGCTCTGTAAAAACTATTTGCTACTGCGGTCAGGGAGGGCCTTGGAAAAGCTCATTGGGATTCCTCAGGATCTCAAACAAATAAATGAATAAATAAATAATGTTTTCAACATTTTTTAACTCTGCCATGGCCGGTCCCAAGCCCGTGCTGTGAATAGAGGAGGGTCAGATGCTGGGACAAGCAAACCAGCTCTGTAAAAACTATTTGCTACTGCGGTCAGGGAGGGCCTTGGAAAAGCTCATTGGGATTCCTCAGGATCTCAAACAAATAAATGAATAAATAAATAATGTTTTCAACATTTTTTTAACTCTGCCGTGGCCGGTCCCAAGCCCGTGCTGTGAAAAGAGGAGGGTCAGATGCTGGGATAAGCAAACCAGCTCTGTAAAAACTATTTGATACTGCAGTCAGGGAGGGCCTTGGAAAAGCTCATTGGGATTCCTCAGGATCTCAAACAAATAAATGAATAAATAAATAAATAATGTTTTCAACATTTTTTTAACTCTGCCGTGGCCGGTTCCAAGCCCGTGCTGTGAAAAGAGGAGGGTCAGATGCTGGGACAAGCAAACCAGCTCTGTAAAAACTATTTGCTACTGCGGTCAGGGAGGGCCTTGGAAAAGCTCATTGGGATTCCTCAGGATCTCAAACAAATAAATGAATAAATAAATAATGTTTTCAACATTTTTTTAACTCTGCCGTGGCCGGTCCCAAGCCCGTGCTGTGAAAAGAAGAGGGTCAGATGCTGGGACAAGCAAACCAGCTCTGTAAAAAAAACTATTTGCTACTGCGGTCAGGGAGGGCCTTGGAAAAGCTCATTGGGATTCCTCAGAATCTCAAACAAATAAATTATTAAATAAATAAATAATGTTTTCAACATTTTTTAACTCTGCCGTGGCCGGTCCCAAGCCCGTGCTGTGAAAAGAGGAGGGTCAGATGCTGGGACAAGGAAACCAGCTCTGTAAAAACTATTTGCTACTGCGGTCAGGGAGGGCCTTGGAAAAGCTCATTGGAATTCCTCAGGATCTCAAACAAATAAATGAATAAATAAATAATGTTTTCAACATTTTTTAACTCTGCCATGGCCGGTCCCAAGCCCGTGCTGTGAAAAGAGGAGGGTCAGATGCTGGGACAAGGAAACCAGCTCTGTAAAAACTATTTGCTACTGCGGTCAGGGAGGGCCTTGGAAAAGCTCATTGGGATTCCTCAGGATCTCAAACAAATAAATGAATAAATAATGTTTTCAACATTTTTTAACTCTGCCATGGCCGGTCCCAAGCCCGTGCTGTGAATAGAGGAGGGTCAGATGCTGGGACAAGCAAACCAGCTCTGTAAAAACTATTTGCTACTGCGGTCAGGGAGGGCCTTGGAAAATCTCATTGGGATTCCTCAGGATCTCAAACAAATAAATGAATAAATAAATAATGTTTTCAACATTTTTTTAACTCTGCCGTGGCCGGTCCCAAGCCCGTGCTGTGAAAAGAGGAGGGTCAGATGCTGGGACAAGCAAACCAGCTCTGTAAAAACTATTTCCTACTGCGGTCAGGGAGGGCCTTGGAAAAGCTCATTGGGATTCCTCAGGATCTCAAACAAATAAATTATTAAATAAATAAATAATGTTTTCAACATTTTTTAACTCTGCCGTGGCCGGTCCCAAGCCCGTGCTGTGAAAAGAGGAGGGTCAGATGCTGGGACAAGGAAACCAGCTCTGTAAAAACTATTTGCTACTGCGTTCAGGGAGGGCCTTGGAAAAGCTCATTGGGATTCCTCAGGATCTCAAACAAATAAATGAATAAATAAATAATGTTTTCAACATTTTTTTAACTCTGCCATGGCCGGTCCCAAGCCCTTGCTGTGAATAGAGGAGGGTCAGATGCTGGGACAAGCAAACCAGCTCTGTAAAAACTATTTGCTACTGCGGTCAGGGAGGGCCTTGGAAAAGCTCATTGGGATTCCTCAGGATCTCAAACAAATAAATGAATAAATAAATAATGTTTTCAACATTTTTTAACGCTGCCATGGCCGGTCCCAAGCCCGTGCTGTGAAAAGAGGAGGGTCAGATGCTGGGACAAGCAAACCAGCTCTGTAAAAACTATTTGCTACTGCGGTCAGGGAGGGCCTTGGAAAAGCTCATTGGGATTCCTCAGGATCTCAAACAAATAAATGAATAAATAAATAATGTTTTCAACATTTTTTTAACTCTGCCGTGTCCGGTCCCAAGCCCGTGCTGTGAAAAGAAGAGGGTCAGATGCTGGGACAAGCAAACCAGCTCTGTAAAAAAAACTTTTTGCTACTGCGGTCAGGGAGGGCCTTGGAAAAGCTCATTGGGATTCCTCAGGATCTCAAACAAATAAATTAATAAATAAATAAATAATGTTTTCAACATTTTTTAACTCTGCCGTGGCCGGTCCCAAGCCCGTGCTGTGAAAAGAGGAGGGTCAGATGCTGGGACAAGGAAACCAGCTCTGTAAAAACTATTTGCTACTGCGGTCAGGGAGGGCCTTGGAAAAGCTCATTGGGATTCCTCAGGATCTCAAACAAATAAATGAATAAATAATGTTTTCAACATTTTTTAACTCTGCCATGGCCAGTCCCAAGCCCGTGCTGTGAATTGAGGAGGGTCAGATGCTGGGACAAGCAAACCAGCTCTGTAAAAACTATTTGCTACTGCGGTCAGGGAGGGCCTTGGAACAGCTCATTGGGATTCCTCAGGATCTCAAACAAATAAATGAATAAATAAATAAATAATGTTTTCAACATTTTTTTAACTCTGCCGTGGCCGGTCCCAAGCCCGTGCTGTGAAAAGAGGAGGGTCAGATGCTGGGACAAGCAAACCAGCTCTGTAAAAACTATTTGCTACTGCGGTCAGGGAGGGCCTTGGAAAAGCTCATTGGGATTCCTCAGGATCTCAAACAAATAAATGAATAAATAAATAATGTTTTCAACATTTTTTTAACTCTGCCGTGTCCGGTCCCAAGCCCGTGCTGTGAAAAGAAGAGGGTCAGATGCTGGGACAAGCAAACCAGCTCTGTAAAAAAAACTATTTGCTACTGCGGTCAGGGAGGGCCTTGGAAAAGCTCATTGGGATTCCTCAGAATCTCAAACAAATAAATGAATAAATAAATAAATAATGTTTTCAACATTTTTTAACTCTGCCGTGGCCGGTCCCAAGCCCGTGCTGTGAAAAGAGGAGGGTCAGATGTTGGGACAAGCAAACCAGCTCTGTAAAAACGATTTGCTACTGCGGTCAAGGAGGGCCTTGGAAAAGCTCATTGGGATTCCTCAGGATCTCAAACAAATAAATGAATAAATAAATAATGTTTTCAACATTTTTTTAACTCTGCCGTGGCCGGTCCCAAACCCGTGCTGTGAAAAGAGGAGGGCCAGATGCTGGGACAAGCAAACCAGCTCTGTAAAAACTATTTGCTACTGCGGTCAGGGAGGGCCTTGGAAAAGCTCATTGGGATTCCTCAGGATCTCAAACAAATAAATTATTAAATAAATAAATAATGTTTTCAACATTTTTTTAACTCTGCCGTGGCCGGTCCCAAGCCCGTGCTGTGAAAAGAGGAGGGTCAGATGCTGGGACAAGCAAACCAGCTCTGTAAAAACTATTTGCTACTGCGGTCAGGGAGGGCCTTGGAAAAGCTCATTGGGATTCCTCAGGATCTCAAACAAATAAATGAATAAATAAATAATGTTTTCAACATTTTTTAACTCTGCCATGGCCGGTCCCAAGCCCGTGCTGTGAATAGAGGAGGGTCAGATGCTGGGACAAGTAAACCAGCTCTGTAAAAACTATTTGCTACTGCGGTCAGGGAGGGCCTTGGAAAAGCTCATTGGGATTCCTCAGGATCTCAAACAAATAAATGAATAAATAAATAATGTTTTCAACATTTTTTTAACTCTGCCGTGGCCGGTCCCAAGCCCGTGCTGTGAAAAGAGGAGGGTCAGATGCTGGGATAAGCAAACCAGCTCTGTAAAAACTATTTGATACTGCAGTCAGGGAGGGCCTTCGAAAAGCTCATTGGGATTCCTCAGGATCTCAAACAAATAAATGAATAAATAAATAAATAATGTTTTCAACATTTTTTTAACTCTGCCGTGGCCGGTCCCAAGCCCGTGCTGTGAAAAGAGGAGGGTCAGATGGTGGGACAAGCAAACCAGCTCTGTAAAAACTATTTGCTACTGCGGTCAGGGAGGGCCTTGGAAAAGCTCATTGGGATTCCTCAGGATCTCAAACAAATAAATGAATAAATAAATAAGGTTTTCAACATTTTTTTAACTCTGCCGTGGCCGGTCCAAAGCCCGTGCTGTGAAAAGAAGGGGGTCAGATGCTGGGACAAGCAAACCAGCTCTGTAAAAAAAATATTTGCTACTGCGGTAAGGGAGGGCCTTGGAAAAGCTCATTGGGATTCCTCAGAATCTCAAACAAATAAATGAATAAATAAATAAATAATGTTTTCAACATTTTTTAACTCTGCCGTGGCCGGTCCCAAGCCCGTGCTGTGAAAAGAGGAGGGTCAGATGTTGGGACAAGCAAACCAGCTCTGTAAAAACTATTTGCTACTGCGGTCAGGGAGGGCCTTGGAAAAGCTCATTGGGATTCCTCAGGATCTCAAACAAATAAATGAATAAATAAATAATGTTTTCAACATTTTTTTAACTCTGCCGTGGCCAGTCCCAAGCCCGTGCTGTGAAAAGAGGAGGGTCAGATGCTGGGACAAGCAAACCAGCTCTGTAAAAACTATTTTCTACTGAGGTCAGGGAGTGCTTTGGAAAAGCTCATTGGGATTCCTCAGGATCTCAAACAAATAAATAAATAATGTTTTCAACATTTTTTAACTCTGCCGTCGCCGGTCCCAATCCCGTGCTGTGAAAAGAGGAGGGTCAGATGCTGGGACAAGCAAACCAGCTCTGTAAAAACTATTTGCTACTGCGGTCAGGGAGGGCCTTGGAAAAGCTCATTGGGATTCCTCAGGATCTCAAACAAATAAATTAATAAATAAATAAATAATGTTTTCAACATTTTTTAACTCTGCCGTGGCCGGTCCCAAGCCCGTGCTGTGAAAAGAGGAGGGTCAGATGCTGGGACAAGGAAACCAGCTCTGTAAAAACTATTTGCTACTGCGGTCAGGGAGGGCCTTGGAAAAGCTCATTGGGATTCCTCAGGATCTCAAACAAATAAATGAATAAATAAATAATGTTTTCAACATTTTTTAACTCTGCCATGGCCGGTCCCAAGCCCGTGCTGTGAATAGAGGAGGGTCAGATGCTGGGACAAGCAAACCAGCTCTGTAAAAACTATTTGCTACTGCGGTCAGGGAGGGCCTTGGAAAAGCTCATTGGGATTCCTCAGGATCTCAAACAAATAAATGAACAAATAAATAATGTTTTCAACATTTTTTTAACTCTGCCGTGGCCGGTCCCAAGCCCGTGCTGTGAAAAGAGGAGGGTCAGATGCTGGGATAAGCAAACCAGCTCTGTAAAAACTATTTGATACTGCAGTCAGGGAGGGCCTTGGAAAAGCTCATTGGGATTCCTCAGGATCTCAAACAAATAAATGAATAAATAAATAAATAATGTTTTCAACATTTTTTTAACTCTGCCGTGGCCGGTCCCAAGCCCGTGCTGTGAAAAGAGGAGGGTCAGATGCTGGGACAAGCAAACCAGCTCTGTAAAAACTATTTGCTACTGCGGTCAGGGAGGGCCTTGGAAAAGCTCATTGGGATTCCTCAGGATCTCAAACAAATAAATGAATAAATAAATAAGGTTTTCAACATTTTTTTAACTCTGCCGTGGCCGGTCCAAAGCCCGTGCTGTGAAAAGAAGGGGGTCAGATGCTGGGACAAGCAAACTAGCTCTGTAAAAAAAATATTTGCTACTGCGGTAAGGGAGGGCCTTGGAAAAGCTCATTGGGATTCCTCAGAATCTCAAACAAATAAATGAATAAATAAATAAATAATGTTTTCAACATTTTTTAACTCTGCCGTGGCCGGTCCCAAGCCCATGCTGTGAAAAGAGGAGGGTCAGATGTTGGGACAAGCAAACCAGCTCTGTAAAAACTATTTGCTACTGCGGTCAGGGAGGGCCTTGGAAAAGCTCATTGGGATTCCTCAGGATCTCAAACAAATAAATGAATAAATAAATAATGTTTTCAACATTTTTTTAACTCTGCCGTGGCCGGTCCCAAGGCCGTGCTGTGAAAAGAGGAGGGTCAGATGCTGGGACAAGCAAACCAGTTCTGTAAAAACTATTTTCTACTGAGGTCAGGGAGTGCTTTGGAAAAGCTCATTGGGATTCCTCAGGATCTCAAACAAATAAATAAATAATGTTTTCAACATTTTTTAACTCTGCCGTCGCTGGTCCCAAGCCCGTGCTGTGAAAAGAGGAGGGTCAGATGCTGGGACAAGCAAACCAGCTCTGTAAAAACTATTTGCTACTGCGGTCAGGGAGGGCCTTGGAAAAGCTCATTGGGATTCCTCAGGATCTCAAACAAATAAATTAATAAATAAATAAATAATGTTTTCAACATTTTTTAACTCTGCCATGGCCGGTCCCAAGCCCGTGCTGTGAATAGAGGCGGGTCAGATGCTGGGACAAGCAAACCAGCTCTGTAAAAACTATTTGCTACTGCGGTCAGGGAGGGCCTTGGAAAAGCTCATTGGGATTCCTCAGGATCTCAAACAAATAAATGAATAAATAAATAATGTTTTCAACATTTTTTTAACTCTGCCGTGGCCGGTCCCAAGCCCGTGCTGTGAAAATAGGAGGGTCAGATGCTGGGATAAGCAAACCAGCTCTGTAAAAACTATTTGATACTGCAGTCAGGGAGGGCCTTGGAAAAGCTCATTGGGATTCCTCAGGATCTCAAACAAATAAATGAATAAATAAATAAATAATGTTTTCAACATTTTTTTAACTCTGCCGTGGCCGGTCCCAAGCCCGTGCTGTGAAAAGAGGAGGGTCAGATGCTGGGACAAGCAAACCAGCTCTGTAAAAACTATTTGCTACTGCGGTCAGGGAGGGCCTTGGAAAAGCTCATTGGGATTCCTCAGGATCTCAAACAAATAAATGAATAAATAAATAATGTTTTCAACATTTTTTTAACTCTGCCGTGTCCGGTCCCAAGCCCGTGCTGTGAAAAGAAGAGGGTCAGATGCTGGGACAAGCAAACCAGCTCTGTAAAAAAAACTATTTGCTACTGCGGTCAGGGAGGGCCTTGGAAAATCTCATTGGGATTCCTCAGAATCTCAAACAAATAAATGAATAAATAAATAAATAATGTCTTCAACATTTTTTAACTCTGCCGTGGCCGGTCCAAAGTCCGTGCTGTGAAAAGAGGAGGGTCAGATGTTGGGACAAGCAAACCAGCTCTGTAAAAACGATTTGCTACTGCGGTCAGGGAGGGCCTTGGAAAAGCTCATTGGGATTCCTCAGGATCTCAAACAAATAAATGAATAAATAAATAATGTTTTCAACATTTTTTTAACTCTGCCGTGGCCAGTCCCAAGCCCGTGCTGTGAAAAGAGGAGGGTCAGATGCTGGGACAAGCAAACCAGCTCTGTAAAAACTATTTGCTACTGCGGTCAGGGAGGGCCTTGGAAAAGCTCACTGGGATTCCTCAGGATCTCAAACAAATAAATGAATAAATAAATAAATAATGTTTTCAACATTTTTTTAACTCTGCCGTGGCCGGTCCCAAGCCCGTGCTGTGAAAAGAGGAGGGTCAGATGCTGGGATAAGCAAACCAGCTCTGTAAAAACTATTTGATACTGCAATCAGGGAGGGCCTTGGAAAAGCTCATTGGGATTCCTCAGGATCTCAAACAAATAAATGAATAAATAAATAAATAATGTTTTCAACATTTTTTTAACTCTGCCGTGGCCGGTCCCAAGCCCGTGCTGTGAAAAGAGGAGGGTCAGATGCTGGGACAAGCAAACCAGCTCTGTAAAAACTATTTGCTACTGCGGTCAGGGAGGGCCTTGGAAAAGCTCATTGGGATTCCTCAGGATCTCAAACAAATAAATGAATAAATAAATAAGGTTTTCAACATTTTTTTAACTCTGCCGTGGCCGGTCCAAAGCCCGTGCTGTGAAAAGAAGGGGGTCAGATGCTGGGACAAGCAAACTAGCTCTGTAAAAAAAATATTTGCTACTGCGGTAAGGGAGGGCCTTGGAAAAGCTCATTGGGATTCCTCAGAATCTCAAACAAATAAATGAATAAATAAATAAATAATGTTTTCAACATTTTTTAACTCTGCCGTGGCCGGTCCCAAGCCTGTGCTGTGAAAAGAGGAGGGTCAGATGTTGGGACAAGCAAACCAGCTCTGTAAAAACTATTTGCTACTGCGGTCAGGGAGGGCCTTGGAAAAGCTCATTGGGATTCCTCAGGATCTCAAACAAATAAATGAATAAATAAATAATGTTTTCAACATTTTTTTAACTCTGCCGTGGCCGGTCCCAAGCCCGTGCTGTGAAAAGAGGAGGGTCAGATGCTGGGACAAGCAAACCAGTTCTGTAAAAACTATTTTCTACTGAGGTCAGGGAGTGCTTTGGAAAAGCTCATTGGGATTCCTCAGGATCTCAAACAAATAAATAAATAATGTTTTCAACATTTTTTAACTCTGCCGTCGCTGGTCCCAAGCCCGTGCTGTGAAAAGATTAGGGTCAGATGCTGGGACAAGCAAACCAGCTCTGTAAAAACTATTTGCTACTGCGGTCAGGGAGGGCCTTGGAAAAGCTCATTGGGATTCCTCAGGATCTCAAACAAATAAATTAATAAATAAATAAATAATGTTTTCAACATTTTTTAACTCTGCCATGGCCGGTCCCAAGCCCGTGCTGTGAATAGAGGCGGGTCAGATGCTGGGACAAGCAAACCAGCTCTGTAAAAACTATTTGCTACTGCGGTCAGGGAGGGCCTTGGAAAAGCTCATTGGGATTCCTCAGGATCTCAAACAAATAAATGAATAAATAAATAATGTTTTCAACATTTTTTTAACTCTGCCGTGGCCGGTCCCAAGCCCGTGCTGTGAAAATAGGAGGGTCAGATGCTGGGATAAGCAAACCAGCTCTGTAAAAACTATTTGATACTGCAGTCAGGGAGGGCCTTGGAAAAGCTCATTGGGATTCCTCAGGATCTCAAACAAATAAATGAATAAATAAATAAATAATGGTTTCAACATTTTTTTAACTCTGCCGTGGCCGGTCCCAAGCCCGTGCTGTGAAAAGAGGAGGGTCAGATGCTGGGACAAGCAAACCAGCTCTGTAAAAACTATTTGCTACTGCGGTCAGGGAGGGCCTTGGAAAAGCTCATTGGGATTCCTCAGGATCTCAAACAAATAAATGAATAAATAAATAATGTTTTCAACATTTTTTTAACTCTGCCGTGTCCGGTCCCAAGCCCGTGCTGTGAAAAGAAGAGGGTCAGATGCTGGGACAAGCAAACCAGCTCTGTAAAAAAAACTATTTGCTACTGCGGTCAGGGAGGGCCTTGGAAAAGCTCATTGGGATTCCTCAGAATCTCAAACAAATAAATGAATAAATAAATAAATAATGTCTTCAACATTTTTTAACTCTGCCGTGGCCGGTCCCAAGTCCGTGCTGTGAAAAGAGGAGGGTCAGATGTTGGGACAAGCAAACCAGCTCTGTAAAAACGATTTGCTACTGCGGTCAGGGAGGGCCTTGGAAAAGCTCATTGGGATTCCTCAGGATCTCAAACAAATAAATGAATAAATAAATAATGTTTTCAACATTTTTTTAACTCTGCCGTGGCCAGTCCCAAGCCCGTGCTGTGAAAAGAGGAGGGTCAGATGCTGGGACAAGCAAACCAGCTCTGTAAAAACTATTTGCTACTGCGGTCAGGGAGGGCCTTGGAAAAGCTCATTGGGATTCCTCAGGATCTCAAACAAATAAATGAATAAATAAATAATGTTTTCAACATTTTTTTAACTCTGCCGTGGCCGGTCCAAAGCCCGTGCTGTGAAAAGAGGAGGGTCAGATGCTGGGACAAGCAAACCAGTTCTGTAAAAACTATTTTCTACTGAGGTCAGGGAGTGCTTTGGAAAAGCTCATTGGGATTCCTCAGGATCTCAAACAAATAAATAAATAATGTTTTCAACATTTTTTAACTCTGCCGTCGCTGGTCCCAAGCCCGTGCTGTGAAAAGAGGAGGGTCAGATGCTGGGACAAGCAAACCAGCTCTGTAAAAACTATTTGCTACTGCGGTCAGGGAGGGCCTTGGAAAAGCTCATTGGGATTCCTCAGGATCTCAAACAAATAAATTAATAAATAAATAAATAATGTTTTCAACATTTTTTAACTCTGCCATGGCCGGTCCCAAGCCCGTGCTGTGAATAGAGGCGGGTCAGATGCTGGGACAAGCAAACCAGCTCTGTAAAAACTATTTGCTACTGCGGTCAGGGAGGGCCTTGGAAAAGCTCATTGGGATTCCTCAGGATCTCAAACAAATAAATGAATAAATAAATAATGTTTTCAACATTTTTTTAACTCTGCCGTGGCCGGTCCCAAGCCCGTGCTGTGAAAATAGGAGGGTCAGATGCTGGGATAAGCAAACCAGCTCTGTAAAAACTATTTGATACTGCAGTCAGGGAGGGCCTTGGAAAAGCTCATTGGGATTCCTCAGGATCTCAAACAAATAAATGAATAAATAAATAAATAATGTTTTCAACATTTTTTTAACTCTGCTGTGGCCGGTCCCAAGCCCGTGCTGTGAAAAGAGGAGGGTCAGATGCTGGGACAAGCAAACCAGCTCTGTAAAAACTATTTGCTACTGCGGTCAGGGAGGGCCTTGGAAAAGCTCATTGGGATTCCTCAGGATCTCAAACAAATAAATGAATAAATAAATAATGTTTTCAACATTTTTTTAACTCTGCCGTGTCCGGTCCCAAGCCCGTGCTGTGAAAAGAAGAGGGTCAGATGCTGGAACAAGCAAACCAGCTCTGTAAAAAAAACTATTTGCTACTGCGGTCAGGGAGGGCCTTGGAAAAGCTCATTGGGATTCCTCAGAATCTCAAACAAATAAATGAATAAATAAATAAATAATGTCTTCAACATTTTTTAACTCTGCCGTGGCCGGTCCCAAGTCCGTGCTGTGAAAAGAGGAGGGTCAGATGTTGGGACAAGCAAACCAGCTCTGTAAAAACGATTTGCTACTGCGGTCAGGGAGGGCCTTGGAAAAGCTCATTGGGATTCCTCAGGATCTCAAACAAATAAATGAATAAATAAATAATGTTTTCAACATTTTTTTAACTCTGCCGTGGCCAGTCCCAAGCCCGTGCTGTGAAAAGAGGAGGGTCAGATGCTGGGACAAGCAAACCAGCTCTGTAAAAACTATTTGCTACTGCGGTCAGGGAGGGCCTTGGAAAAGCTCATTGGGATTCCTCAGGATCTCAAACAAATAAATGAATAAATAAATAATGTTTTCAACATTTTTTTAACTCTGCCGTGGCCGGTCCCAAGCCCGTGCTGTGAAAAGAGGAGGGTCAGATGCTGGGACAAGCAAACCAGTTCTGTAAAAACTATTTTCTACTGAGGTCAGGGAGTGCTTTGGAAAAGCTCATTGGGATTCCTCAGGATCTCAAACAAATAAATAAATAATGTTTTCAACATTTTTTAACTCTGCCGTCGCTGGTCCCAAGCCCGTGCTGTGAAAAGAGGAGGGTCAGATGCTGGGACAAGCAAACCAGCTCTGTAAAAACTATTTGCTACTGCGGTCAGGGAGGGCCTTGGAAAAGCTCATTGGGATTCCTCAGGATCTCAAACAAATAAATTAATAAATAAATAAATAATGTTTTCAACATTTTTTAACTCTGCCATGGCCGGTCCCAAGCCCGTGCTGTGAATAGAGGCGGGTCAGATGCTGGGACAAGCAAACCAGCTCTGTAAAAACTATTTGCTACTGCGGTCAGGGAGGGCCTTGGAAAAGCTCATTGGGATTCCTCAGGATCTCAAACAAATAAATGAATAAATAAATAATGTTTTCAACATTTTTTTAACTCTGCCGTGGCCGGTCCCAAGCCCGTGCTGTGAAAATAGGAGGGTCAGATGCTGGGATAAGCAAACCAGCTCTGTAAAAACTATTTGATACTGCAGTCAGGGAGGGCCTTGGAAAAGCTCATTGGGATTCCTCAGGATCTCAAACAAATAAATGAATAAATAAATAAATAATGTTTTCAACATTTTTTTAACTCTGCCGTGGCCGGTCCCAAGCCCGTGCTGTGAAAAGAGGAGGGTCAGATGCTGGGACAAGCAAACCAGCTCTGTAAAAACTATTTGCTACTGCGGTCAGGGAGGGCCTTGGAAAAGCTCATTGGGATTCCTCAGGATCTCAAACAAATAAATGAATAAATAAATAATGTTTTCAACATTTTTTTAACTCTGCCGTGTCCGGTCCCAAGCCCGTGCTGTGAAAAGAAGAGGGTCAGATGCTGGGACAAGCAAACCAGCTCTGTAAAAAAAACTATTTGCTACTGCGGTCAGGGAGGGCCTTGGAAAAGCTCATTGGGATTCCTCAGAATCTCAAACAAATAAATGAATAAATAAATAAATAATGTCTTCAACATTTTTTAACTCTGCCGTGGCCGGTCCCAAGTCCGTGCTGTGAAAAGAGGAGGGTCAGATGTTGGGACAAGCAAACCAGCTCTGTAAAAACGATTTGCTACTGCGGTCAGGGAGGGCCTTGGAAAAGCTCATTGGGATTCCTCAGGATCTCAAACAAATAAATGAATAAATAAATAATGTTTTCAACATTTTTTTAACTCTGCCGTGGCCAGTCCCAAGCCCGTGCTGTGAAAAGAGGAGGGTCAGATGCTGGGACAAGCAAACCAGCTCTGTAAAAACTATTTGCTACTGCGGTCAGGGAGGGCCTTGGAAAAGCTCATTGGGATTCCTCAGGATCTCAAACAAATAAATGAATAAATAAATAAATAATGTTTTCAACATTTTTTTAACTCTGCCGTGGCCGGTCCCAAGCCCGTGCTGTGAAAAGAGGAGGGTCAGATGCTGGGACAAGCAAACCAGCTCTGTAAAAACTATTTGCTACTGCGGTCAGGGAGGGCCTTGGAAAAGCTCATTGGGATTCCTCAGGATCTCAAACAAATAAATGAATAAATAAATAAGGTTTTCAACATTTTTTTAACTCTGCCGTGGCCGGTCCAAAGCCCGTGCTGTGAAAAGAAGGGGGTCAGTTGCTGGGACAAGCAAACCAGCTCTGTAAAAAAAATATTTGCTACTGCGGTAAGGGAGGGCCTTGGAAAAGCTCATTGGGATTCCTCAGAATCTCAAACAAATAAATGAATAAATAAATAAATAATGTTTTCAACATTTTTTAACTCTGCCGTGGCCGGTCCCAAGCCCGTGCTGTGAAAAGAGGAGGGTCAGATGTTGGGACAAGCAAACCAGCTCTGTAAAAACTATTTGCTACTGCGGTCAGGGAGGGCCTTGGAAAAGCTCATTGGGATTCCTCAGGATCTCAAACAAATAAATGAATAAATAAATAATGTTTTCAACATTTTTTTAACTCTGCCGTGGCCGGTCCCAAGCCCGTGCTGTGAAAAGAGGAGGGTCAGATGCTGGGACAAGCAAACCAGCTCTGTAAAAACTATTTTCTACTGAGGTCAGGGAGTGCCTTGGAAAAGCTCATTGGGATTCCTCAGGATCTCAAACAAATAAATAAATAATGTTTTCAACATTTTTTAACTCTGCCGTCGCCGGTCCCAAGCCCGTGCTGTGAAAAGAGGAGGGTCAGATGCTGGGACAAGCAAACCAGCTCTGTAAAAACGATTTGCTACTGCGGTCAGGAAGGGCCTTGGAAAAGCTCATTGGGATTCCTCGGGATCTCAAACAAATAAATTAATAAATAAATAAATAATGTTTTCAACATTTTTTAACTCTGCCGTGGCCGGTCCCAAGCCCGTGCTGTGAAAAGAGGAGGGTCAGATGCTGGGACAAGGAAACCAGCTCTGTAAAAACTATTTGCTACTGCAGTCAGGGAGGGCCTTGGAAAAGCTCATTGGGATTCCTCAGGATCTCAAACAAATAAATGAATAAATAAATAATGTTTTCAACATTTTTTAACTCTGCCATGGCCGGTCCCAAGCCCGTGCTGTGAATAGAGGAGGGTCAGATGCTGGGACAAGCAAACCAGCTCTGTAAAAACTATTTGCTACTGCGGTCAGGGAGGGCCTTGGAAAAGCTCATTGGGATTCCTCAGGATCTCAAACAAATAAATGAATAAATAAATAATGTTTTCAACATTTTTTTAACTCTGCCGTGGCCGGTCCCAAGCCCGTGCTGTGAAAAGAGGAGGGTCAGATGCTGGGATAAGCAAACCAGCTCTGTAAAAACTATTTGATACTGCAGTCAGGGAGGGCCTTGGAAAAGCTCATTGGGATTCCTCAGGATCTCAAACAAATAAATGAATAAATAAATAAATAATGTTTTCAACATTTTTTTAACTCTGCCGTGGCCGGTCCCAAGCCCGTGCTGTGAAAAGAGGAGGGTCAGATGCTGGGACAAGCAAACCAGCTCTGTAAAAACTATTTGCTACTGCGGTCAGGGAGGGCCTTGGAAAAGCTCATTGGGATTCCTCAGGATCTCAAACAAATAAATGAATAAATAAATAATGTTTTCAACATTTTTTTAACTCTGCCGTGTCCGGTCCCAAGCCCGTGCTGTGAAAAGAAGAGGGTCAGATGCTGGGACAAGCAAACCAGCTCTGTAAAAAAAACTTTTTGCTACTGCGGTCAGGGAGGGCCTTGGAAAAGCTCATTGGGATTCCTCAGGATCTCAAACAAATAAATTAATAAATAAATAAATAATGTTTTCAACATTTTTTAACTCTGCCGTGGCCGGTCCCAAGCCCGTGCTGTGAAAAGAGGAGGGTCAGATGCTGGGACAAGGAAACCAGCTCTGTAAAAACTATTTGCTACTGCGGTCAGGGAGGGCCTTGGAAAAGCTCATTGGGATTCCTCAGGATCTCAAACAAATAAATGAATAAATAATGTTTTCAACATTTTTTAACTCTGCCATGGCCGGTCGCAAGCCCGTGCTGTGAATAGAGGAGGGTCAGATGCTGGGACAAGCAAACCAGCTCTGTAAAAACTATTTGCTACTGTGGTCAGGGAGGGCCTTGGAAAAGCTCATTGGGATTCCTCAGGATCTCAAACAAATAAATGAATAAATAAATAATGTTTTCAACATTTTTTTAACTCTGCCGTGGCCGGTCCCAAGCCCGTGCTGTGAAAAGAGGAGGGTCAGATGCTGGGACAAGCAAACCAGCTCTGCAAAAACTATTTCCTACTGCGGTCAGGGAGGGCCTTGGAAAAGCTCATTGGGATTCCTCAGGATCTCAAACAAATAAATTATTAAATAAATAAATAATGTTTTCAACATTTTTTAACTCTGCCGTGGCCGGTCCCAAGCCCGTGCTGTGAAAAGAGGAGGGTCAGATGCTGGGACAAGAAAACCAGCTCTGTAAAAACTATTTGCTACTGCGGTCAGGGAGGGCCTTGGAAAAGCTCATTGGGATTCCTCAGGATCTCAAACAAATAAATGAATAAATAAATAATGTTTTCAACATTTTTTTAACTCTGCCGTGTCCGGTCCCAAGCCCGTGCTGTGAAAAGAAGAGGGTCAGATGCTGGGACAAGCAAACCAGCTCTGTAAAAACTATTTGCTACTGCGGTCAGGGAGGGCCTTGGAAAAGCTCATTGGGATTCCTCAGGATCTCAAACAAATAAATGAATAAATAAATAATGTTTTCAACATTTTTTTAACTCTGCCGTGGCCGGTCCCAAGCCCGTGCTGTGAAAAGAAGAGGGTCAGATGCTGGGACAAGCAAACCAGCTCTGTAAAAACTATTTGCTACTGCGGTCAGGGAGTGCCTTGGAAAAGCTCATTGGGATTCCTCAGGATCTCAAACAAATAAATGAATAAATAAATAATGTTTTCAACATTTTTTTAACTCTGCCGTGGCCGGTCCCAAGCCCGTGCTGTGAAAAGAGGAGGGTCAGATGCTGGGACAAGCAAACCAGCTCTGTAAAAACTATTTGCTACTGCGGTCAGGGAGGGCCTTGGAAAAGCTCATTGGGATTCCTCAGGATCTCAAACAAATAAATTATTAAATAAATAAATAATGTTTTCAACATTTTTTAACTCTGCCGTGGCCGGTCCCAAGCCCGTGCTGTGAAAAGAGGAGGGTCAGATGCTGGGACAAGGAAACCAGCTCTGTAAAAACTATTTGCTACTGCGGTCAGGGAGGGCCTTGGAAAAGCTCATTGGGATTCCTCAGGATCTCAAACAAATAAATGAATAAATAAATAATGTTTTCAACATTTTTTAACTCTGCCATGGCCGGTCCCAAGCCCGTGCTGTGAATAGAGGAGGGTCAGATGCTGGGACAAGCAAACCAGCTCTGTAAAAACTATTTGCTACTGCGGTCAGGGAGGGCCTTGGAAAAGCTCATTGGGATTCCTCAGGATCTCAAACAAATAAATGAATAAATAAATAATGTTTTCAACATTTTTTAACGCTGCCATGGCCGGTCCCAAGCCCGTGCTGTGAAAAGAGGAGGGTCAGATGCTGGGACAAGCAAACCAGCTCTGTAAAAACTATTTGCTACTGCGGTCAGGGAGGGCCTTGGAAAAGCTCATTGGGATTCCTCAGGATCTCAAACAAATAAATGAATAAATAAATAAATAATGGTTTCAACATTTTTTTAACTCTGCCGTGGCCGGTCCCAAGCCCGTGCTGTGAAAAGAGGAGGGTCAGATGCTGGGACAAGCAAACCAGCTCTGTAAAAACTATTTGCTACTGCGGTCAGGGAGGGCCTTGGAAAAGCTCATTGGGATTCCTCAGGATCTCAAACAAATAAATGAATAAATAAATAATGTTTTCAACATTTTTTTAACTCTGCCGTGTCCGGTCCCAAGCCCGTGCTGTGAAAAGAAGAGGGTCAGATGCTGGGACAAGCAAACCAGCTCTGTAAAAAAAACTATTTGCTACTGCGGTCAGGGAGGGCCTTGGAAAAGCTCATTGGGATTCCTCAGAATCTCAAACAAATAAATGAATAAATAAATAAATAATGTCTTCAACATTTTTTAACTCTGCCGTGGCCGGTCCCAAGTCCGTGCTGTGAAAAGAGGAGGGTCAGATGTTGGGACAAGCAAACCAGCTCTGTAAAAACGATTTGCTACTGCGGTCAGGGAGGGCCTTGGAAAAGCTCATTGGGATTCCTCAGGATCTCAAACAAATAAATGAATAAATAAATAATGTTTTCAACATTTTTTTAACTCTGCCGTGGCCAGTCCCAAGCCCGTGCTGTGAAAAGAGGAGGGTCAGATGCTGGGACAAGCAAACCAGCTCTGTAAAAACTATTTGCTACTGCGGTCAGGGAGGGCCTTGGAAAAGCTCATTGGGATTCCTCAGGATCTCAAACAAATAAATGAATAAATAAATAATGTTTTCAACATTTTTTTAACTCTGCCGTGGCCGGTCCAAAGCCCGTGCTGTGAAAAGAGGAGGGTCAGATGCTGGGACAAGCAAACCAGTTCTGTAAAAACTATTTTCTACTGAGGTCAGGGAGTGCTTTGGAAAAGCTCATTGGGATTCCTCAGGATCTCAAACAAATAAATAAATAATGTTTTCAACATTTTTTAACTCTGCCGTCGCTGGTCCCAAGCCCGTGCTGTGAAAAGAGGAGGGTCAGATGCTGGGACAAGCAAACCAGCTCTGTAAAAACTATTTGCTACTGCGGTCAGGGAGGGCCTTGGAAAAGCTCATTGGGATTCCTCAGGATCTCAAACAAATAAATTAGTAAATAAATAAATAATGTTTTCAACATTTTTTAACTCTGCCATGGCCGGTCCCAAGCCCGTGCTGTGAATAGAGGCGGGTCAGATGCTGGGACAAGCAAACCAGCTCTGTAAAAACTATTTGCTACTGCGGTCAGGGAGGGCCTTGGAAAAGCTCATTGGGATTCCTCAGGATCTCAAACAAATAAATGAATAAATAAATAATGTTTTCAACATTTTTTTAACTCTGCCGTGGCCGGTCCCAAGCCCGTGCTGTGAAAATAGGAGGGTCAGATGCTGGGATAAGCAAACCAGCTCTGTAAAAACTATTTGATACTGCAGTCAGGGAGGGCCTTGGAAAAGCTCATTGGGATTCCTCAGGATCTCAAACAAATAAATGAATAAATAAATAAATAATGTTTTCAACATTTTTTTAACTCTGCTGTGGCCGGTCCCAAGCCCGTGCTGTGAAAAGAGGAGGGTCAGATGCTGGGACAAGCAAACCAGCTCTGTAAAAACTATTTGCTACTGCGGTCAGGGAGGGCCTTGGAAAAGCTCATTGGGATTCCTCAGGATCTCAAACAAATAAATGAATAAATAAATAATGTTTTCAACATTTTTTTAACTCTGCCGTGTCCGGTCCCAAGCCCGTGCTGTGAAAAGAAGAGGGTCAGATGCTGGGACAAGCAAACCAGCTCTGTAAAAAAAACTATTTGCTACTGCGGTCAGGGAGGGCCTTGGAAAAGCTCATTGGGATTCCTCAGAATCTCAAACAAATAAATGAATAAATAAATAAATAATGTCTTCAACATTTTTTAACTCTGCCGTGGCCGGTCCCAAGTCCGTGCTGTGAAAAGAGGAGGGTCAGATGTTGGGACAAGCAAACCAGCTCTGTAAAAACGATTTGCTACTGCGGTCAGGGAGGGCCTTGGAAAAGCTCATTGGGATTCCTCAGGATCTCAAACAAATAAATGAATAAATAAATAATGTTTTCAACATTTTTTTAACTCTGCCGTGGCCAGTCCCAAGCCCGTGCTGTGAAAAGAGGAGGGTCAGATGCTGGGACAAGCAAACCAGCTCTGTAAAAACTATTTGCTACTGCGGTCAGGGAGGGCCTTGGAAAAGCTCATTGGGATTCCTCAGGATCTCAAACAAATAAATGAATAAATAAATAATGTTTTCAACATTTTTTTAACTCTGCCGTGGCCGGTCCCAAGCCCGTGCTGTGAAAAGAGGAGGGTCAGATGCTGGGACAAGCAAACCAGTTCTGTAAAAACTATTTTCTACTGAGGTCAGGGAGTGCTTTGGAAAAGCTTATTGGGATTCCTCAGGATCTCAAACAAATAAATAAATAATGTTTTCAACATTTTTTAACTCTGCCGTCGCTGGTCCCAAGCCCGTGCTGTGAAAAGAGGAGGGTCAGATGCTGGGACAAGCAAACCAGCTCTGTAAAAACTATTTGCTACTGCGGTCAGGGAGGGCCTTGGAAAAGCTCATTGGGATTCCTCAGGATCTCAAACAAATAAATTAATAAATAAATAAATAATGTTTTCAACATTTTTTAACTCTGCCATGGCCGGTCCCAAGCCCGTGCTGTGAATAGAGGCGGGTCAGATGCTGGGACAAGCAAACCAGCTCTGTAAAAACTATTTGCTACTGCGGTCAGGGAGGGCCTTGGAAAAGCTCATTGGGATTCCTCAGGATCTCAAACAAATAAATGAATAAATAAATAATGTTTTCAACATTTTTTTAACTCTGCCGTGGCCGGTCCCAAGCCCGTGCTGTGAAAATAGGAGGGTCAGATGCTGGGATAAGCAAACCAGCTCTGTAAAAACTATTTGATACTGCAGTCAGGGAGGGCCTTGGAAAAGCTCATTGGGATTCCTCAGGATCTCAAACAAATAAATGAATAAATAAATAAATAATGTTTTCAACATTTTTTTAACTCTGCCGTGGCCGGTCCCAAGCCCGTGCTGTGAAAAGAGGAGGGTCAGATGCTGGGACAAGCAAACCAGCTCTGTAAAAACTATTTGCTACTGCGGTCAGGGAGGGCCTTGGAAAAGCTCATTGGGATTCCTCAGGATCTCAAACAAATAAATGAATAAATAAATAATGTTTTCAACATTTTTTTAACTCTGCCGTGTCCGGTCCCAAGCCCGTGCTGTGAAAAGAAGAGGGTCAGATGCTGGGACAAGCAAACCAGCTCTGTAAAAAAAACTATTTGCTACTGCGGTCAGGGAGGGCCTTGGAAAAGCTCATTGGGATTCCTCAGAATCTCAAACAAATAAATGAATAAATAAATAAATAATGTCTTCAACATTTTTTAACTCTGCCGTGGCCGGTCCCAAGTCCGTGCTGTGAAAAGAGGAGGGTCAGATGTTGGGACAAGCAAACCAGCTCTGTAAAAACGATTTGCTACTGCGGTCAGGGAGGGCCTTGGAAAAGCTCATTGGGATTCCTCAGGATCTCAAACAAATAAATGAATAAATAAATAATGTTTTCAACATTTTTTTAACTCTGCCGTGGCCAGTCCCAAGCCCGTGCTGTGAAAAGAGGAGGGTCAGATGCTGGGACAAGCAAACCAGCTCTGTAAAAACTATTTGCTACTGCGGTCAGGGAGGGCCTTGGAAAAGCTCATTGGGATTCCTCAGGATCTCAAACAAATAAATGAATAAATAAATAAATAATGTTTTCAACATTTTTTTAACTCTGCCGTGGCCGGTCCCAAGCCCGTGCTGTGAAAAGAGGAGGGTCAGATGCTGGGACAAGCAAACCAGCTCTGTAAAAACTATTTGCTACTGCGGTCAGGGAGGGCCTTGGAAAAGCTCATTGGGATTCCTCAGGATCTCAAACAAATAAATGAATAAATAAATAAGGTTTTCAACATTTTTTTAACTCTGCCGTGGCCGGTCCAAAGCCCGTGCTGTGAAAAGAAGGGGGTCAGTTGCTGGGACAAGCAAACCAGCTCTGTAAAAAAAATATTTGCTACTGCGGTAAGGGAGGGCCTTGGAAAAGCTCATTGGGATTCCTCAGAATCTCAAACAAATAAATGAATAAATAAATAAATAATGTTTTCAACATTTTTTAACTCTGCCGTGGCCGGTCCCAAGCCCGTGCTGTGAAAAGAGGAGGGTCAGATGTTGGGACAAGCAAACCAGCTCTGTAAAAACTATTTGCTACTGCGGTCAGGGAGGGCCTTGGAAAAGCTCATTGGGATTCCTCAGGATCTCAAACAAATAAATGAATAAATAAATAATGTTTTCAACATTTTTTTAACTCTGCCGTGGCCGGTCCCAAGCCCGTGCTGTGAAAAGAGGAGGGTCAGATGCTGGGACAAGCAAACCAGCTCTGTAAAAACTATTTTCTACTGAGGTCAGGGAGTGCCTTGGAAAAGCTCATTGGGATTCCTCAGGATCTCAAACAAATAAATAAATAATGTTTTCAACATTTTTTAACTCTGCCGTCGCCGGTCCCAAGCCCGTGCTGTGAAAAGAGGAGGGTCAGATGCTGGGACAAGCAAACCAGCTCTGTAAAAACGATTTGCTACTGCGGTCAGGAAGGGCCTTGGAAAAGCTCATTGGGATTCCTCGGGATCTCAAACAAATAAATTAATAAATAAATAAATAATGTTTTCAACATTTTTTAACTCTGCCGTGGCCGGTCCCAAGCCCGTGCTGTGAAAAGAGGAGGGTCAGATGCTGGGACAAGGAAACCAGCTCTGTAAAAACTATTTGCTACTGCAGTCAGGGAGGGCCTTGGAAAAGCTCATTGGGATTCCTCAGGATCTCAAACAAATAAATGAATAAATAAATAATGTTTTCAACATTTTTTAACTCTGCCATGGCCGGTCCCAAGCCCGTGCTGTGAATAGAGGAGGGTCAGATGCTGGGACAAGCAAACCAGCTCTGTAAAAACTATTTGCTACTGCGGTCAGGGAGGGCCTTGGAAAAGCTCATTGGGATTCCTCAGGATCTCAAACAAATAAATGAATAAATAAATAATGTTTTCAACATTTTTTTAACTCTGCCGTGGCCGGTCCCAAGCCCGTGCTGTGAAAAGAGGAGGGTCAGATGCTGGGATAAGCAAACCAGCTCTGTAAAAACTATTTGATACTGCAGTCAGGGAGGGCCTTGGAAAAGCTCATTGGGATTCCTCAGGATCTCAAACAAATAAATGAATAAATAAATAAATAATGTTTTCAACATTTTTTTAACTCTGCCGTGGCCGGTCCCAAGCCCGTGCTGTGAAAAGAGGAGGGTCAGATGCTGGGACAAGCAAACCAGCTCTGTAAAAACTATTTGCTACTGCGGTCAGGGAGGGCCTTGGAAAAGCTCATTGGGATTCCTCAGGATCTCAAACAAATAAATGAATAAATAAATAATGTTTTCAACATTTTTTTAACTCTGCCGTGTCCGGTCCCAAGCCCGTGCTGTGAAAAGAAGAGGGTCAGATGCTGGGACAAGCAAACCAGCTCTGTAAAAAAAACTTTTTGCTACTGCGGTCAGGGAGGGCCTTGGAAAAGCTCATTGGGATTCCTCAGGATCTCAAACAAATAAATTAATAAATAAATAAATAATGTTTTCAACATTTTTTAACTCTGCCGTGGCCGGTCCCAAGCCCGTGCTGTGAAAAGAGGAGGGTCAGATGCTGGGACAAGGAAACCAGCTCTGTAAAAACTATTTGCTACTGCGGTCAGGGAGGGCCTTGGAAAAGCTCATTGGGATTCCTCAGGATCTCAAACAAATAAATGAATAAATAATGTTTTCAACATTTTTTAACTCTGCCATGGCCGGTCGCAAGCCCGTGCTGTGAATAGAGGAGGGTCAGATGCTGGGACAAGCAAACCAGCTCTGTAAAAACTATTTGCTACTGTGGTCAGGGAGGGCCTTGGAAAAGCTCATTGGGATTCCTCAGGATCTCAAACAAATAAATGAATAAATAAATAATGTTTTCAACATTTTTTTAACTCTGCCGTGGCCGGTCCCAAGCCCGTGCTGTGAAAAGAGGAGGGTCAGATGCTGGGACAAGCAAACCAGCTCTGCAAAAACTATTTCCTACTGCGGTCAGGGAGGGCCTTGGAAAAGCTCATTGGGATTCCTCAGGATCTCAAACAAATAAATTATTAAATAAATAAATAATGTTTTCAACATTTTTTAACTCTGCCGTGGCCGGTCCCAAGCCCGTGCTGTGAAAAGAGGAGGGTCAGATGCTGGGACAAGAAAACCAGCTCTGTAAAAACTATTTGCTACTGCGGTCAGGGAGGGCCTTGGAAAAGCTCATTGGGATTCCTCAGGATCTCAAACAAATAAATGAATAAATAAATAATGTTTTCAACATTTTTTTAACTCTGCCGTGTCCGGTCCCAAGCCCGTGCTGTGAAAAGAAGAGGGTCAGATGCTGGGACAAGCAAACCAGCTCTGTAAAAACTATTTGCTACTGCGGTCAGGGAGGGCCTTGGAAAAGCTCATTGGGATTCCTCAGGATCTCAAACAAATAAATGAATAAATAAATAATGTTTTCAACATTTTTTTAACTCTGCCGTGGCCGGTCCCAAGCCCGTGCTGTGAAAAGAAGAGGGTCAGATGCTGGGACAAGCAAACCAGCTCTGTAAAAACTATTTGCTACTGCGGTCAGGGAGTGCCTTGGAAAAGCTCATTGGGATTCCTCAGGATCTCAAACAAATAAATGAATAAATAAATAATGTTTTCAACATTTTTTTAACTCTGCCGTGGCCGGTCCCAAGCCCGTGCTGTGAAAAGAGGAGGGTCAGATGCTGGGACAAGCAAACCAGCTCTGTAAAAACTATTTGCTACTGCGGTCAGGGAGGGCCTTGGAAAAGCTCATTGGGATTCCTCAGGATCTCAAACAAATAAATTATTAAATAAATAAATAATGTTTTCAACATTTTTTAACTCTGCCGTGGCCGGTCCCAAGCCCGTGCTGTGAAAAGAGGAGGGTCAGATGCTGGGACAAGGAAACCAGCTCTGTAAAAACTATTTGCTACTGCGGTCAGGGAGGGCCTTGGAAAAGCTCATTGGGATTCCTCAGGATCTCAAACAAATAAATGAATAAATAAATAATGTTTTCAACATTTTTTAACTCTGCCATGGCCGGTCCCAAGCCCGTGCTGTGAATAGAGGAGGGTCAGATGCTGGGACAAGCAAACCAGCTCTGTAAAAACTATTTGCTACTGCGGTCAGGGAGGGCCTTGGAAAAGCTCATTGGGATTCCTCAGGATCTCAAACAAATAAATGAATAAATAAATAATGTTTTCAACATTTTTTAACGCTGCCATGGCCGGTCCCAAGCCCGTGCTGTGAAAAGAGGAGGGTCAGATGCTGGGACAAGCAAACCAGCTCTGTAAAAACTATTTGCTACTGCGGTCAGGGAGGGCCTTGGAAAAGCTCATTGGGAATCCTCAGGATCTCAAACAAATAAATGAATAAATAAATAAATAATGTTTTCAACATTTTTTAACTCTGCCGTGGCCGGTCCCAAGCCCGTGCTGTGAAAAGAGGAGGGTCAGATGCTGGGACAAGCAAACCAGCTCTGTAAAAACTATTTGCTAGTGCAGTCAGGGAGGGCCTTGGAAAAGCTCATTGGGATTCCTCAGGATCTCAAACAAATAAATGAATAAATAAATAAATAATGTTTTCAACATTTTTTAACTCTGCTGTGGCCGGTCCCAAGACCGTGCTGTGAAAAGAGGAGGGTCAGATGCTGGGACAAGGAAACCAGCTCTGTAAAAACTATTTGCTACTGCGGTCAGGGAGGGCCTTGGAAAAGCTCATTGGGATTCCTCAGGATCTCAAACAAATAAATGAATAAATAAATAATGTTTTCAACATTTTTTAACTCTGCCATGGCCGGTCCCAAGCCCGTGCTGTGAAAAGAAGAGGGTCAGATGCTGGGACAAGCAAACCAGCTCTGTAAAAAAAAACTATTTGCTACTGCGGTCAGGGAGGGCCTTGGAAAAGCTCATTGGGATTCCTCAGAATCTCAAACAAATAAATGAATAAATAAATAAATAATGTTTTCAACATTTTTTAACTCTGCCGTGGCCGGTCCCAAGCCCGTGCTGTGAAAAGAGGAGGGTCAGATGTTGGGACAAGCAAACCAGCTCTGTAAAAACGATTTGCTACTGCGGTCAGGGAGGGCCTTGGAAAAGCTCATTGGGATTCCTCAGGATCTCAAACAAATAAATGAATAAATAAATAATGTTTTCAACATTTTTTTAACTCTGCCGTGGCCGGTCCCAAGCCCATGCTGTGAAAAGAGGAGGGTCAGATGCTGGGACAAGCAAACCAGCTCTGTAAAAACTATTTGCTACTGCGGTCAGGGAGGGCCTTGGAAAAGCTCATTGGGATTCCTCAGGATCTCAAACAAATAAATTATTAAATAAATAAATAATGTTTTCAACATTTTTTAACTCTGCCGTGGCCGGTCCCAAGCCCGTGCTGTGAAAAGAGGAGGGTCAGATGCTGGGACAAGGAAACCAGCTCTGTAAAAATTTTTTGCTACTGCGGTCAGGGAGGGCCTTGGAAAAGCTCATTGGGATTCCTCAGGATCTCAAACAAATAAATGAATAAATAAATAAATAATGTTTTCAACATTTTTTAACTCTGCCATGGCCGGTCCCAAGCCCGTGCTGTGAATAGAGGAGGGTCAGATGCTAGGACAAGCAAACCAGCTCTGTAAAAACTATTTGCTACTGCGGTCAGGGAGGGCCTTGGAAAAGCTCATTGGGATTCCTCAGGATCTCAAACAAATAAATGAATAAATAAATAATGTTTTCAACATTTTTTTAACTCTGCCATGGCCGGTCCCAAGCCCGTGCTGTGAAAAGAGGAGGGTCAGATGCTGGGATAAGCAAACCAGCTCTGTAAAAACTATTTGATACTGCAGTCAGGGAGGGCCTTGGAAAAGCTCATTGGGATTCCTCAGGATCTCAAACAAATAAATGAATAAATAAATAAATAAATAATGTTTTCAACATTTTTTAACTCTGCCGTGGCCGGTCCCAAGCCCGTGCTGTGAAAAGAGGAGGGTCAGATGCTGGGACAAGCAAACCAGCTCTGTAAAAACTATTTGCTAGTGCAGTCAGGGAGGGCCTTGGAAAAGCTCATTGGGATTCCTCATGATCTCAAACAAATAAATGAATAAATAAATAATGTTTTCAACATTTTTTTTAACTCTGCCGTGGTCTGTCCCAAGCCCGTGCTGTGAAAAGAGGAGGGTCAGATGCTGGGACAAGCAAACCAGCTCTGTAAAAACTATTTGCTACTGCGGTCAGGGAGGGCCTTGGAAAAGCTCATTGGGATTCCTCAGGATCTCAAACAAATAAATGAATAAATAAATAAATAATGTTTTCAACATTTTTTAACTCTGCCGTGGCCGGTCCCAAGCCCGTGCTGTGAAAAGAGGAGGGTCAGATGCAGGGACAAGGAAACCAGCTCTGTAAAAACTATTTGCTACTGCGGTCAGGGAGGGCCTTGGAAAAGCTCATTGGGATTCCTCAGGATCTCAAACAAATAAATGAATAAATAAATAATGTTTTCAACATTTTTTAACTCTGCCATGGCCGGTCCCAAGCCCGTGCTGTGAAAAGAGGAGGGTCAGATGCAGGGACAAGCAAACCAGCTCTGTAAAAACTATTTGCTACTGCGGTCAGGGAGGGCCTTGGAAAAGCTCATTGGGATTCCTCAGGATCTCAAACAAATAAATGAATAAATAATGTTTTCAACATTTTTTTAACTCTGCCGTGGCCGGTCCCAAGCCCGTGCTGTGAAAAGAGGAGGGTCAGATGCTGGGATAAGCAAACCAGCTCTGTAAAAACTATTTGATACTGCAGTCAGGGAGGGCCTTGGAAAAGCTCATTGGGATTCCTCAGGATCTCAAACAAATAAATGAATAAATAAATAAATAATGTTTTCAACATTTTTTTAACTCTGCCGTGGCCGGTCCCAAGCCCGTGCTGTGAAAAGAGGAGGGTCAGATGCTGGGACAAGCAAACCAGCTCTGTAAAAACTATTTGCTACTGCGGTCAGGGAGGGCCTTGGAAAAGCTCATTGGGATTCCTCAGGATCTCAAACAAATAAATGAATAAATAAATAATGTTTTCAACATTTTTTTAACTCTGCCGTGGCCAATCCCAAGCCCGTGCTGTGAAAAGAAGAGGGTCAGATGCTGGGACAAGCAAACCAGCTCTGTAAAAAAAACTATTTGCTACTGCGGTCAGGGAGGGCCTTGGAAAAGCTCATTGGGATTCCTCAGGATCTCAAACAAATAAACGAATAAATAAATAATGTTTTCAACATTTTTTAACTCTGCCATGGCCGGTCCCAAGCCCGTGCTGTGAATAGAGGAGGGTCAGATGCTGGGACAAGCAAACCAGCTCTGTAAAAACTATTTGCTACTGCGGTCAGGGAGGGCCTTGGAAAAGCTCATTGGGATTCCTCAGGATCTCAAACAAATAAATGAATAAATAAATAATGTTTTCAACATTTTTTTACTCTGCCATGGCCGATCCCAAGCCCGTGCTGTGAAAAGAAGAGGGTCAGATGGTGGGACAAGCAAACCAGCTCTGTAAAAAAAACTATTTGCTACTGCAGTCAGGGAGGGCCTTGGAAAAGCTCATTGGGATTCCTCAGAATCTCAAACAAATAAATGAATAAATAAATAAATAATGTTTTCAACATTTTTTAACTCTGCCGTGGCCGGTCCCAAGCCCGTGCTGTGAAAAGAGGAGGGTCAGATGTTGGGACAAGCAAACCAGCTCTGTAAAAACGATTTGCTACTGCGGTCAGGGAGGGCCTTGGAAAAGCTCATTGGGATTCCTCAGGATCTCAAACAAATAAATGAATAAATAAATAATGTTTTCAACATTTTTTTAACTCTGCCGTGGCCGGTCCCAAGCCCATGCTGTGAAAAGAGGAGGGTCAGATGCTGGGACAAGCAAACCAGCTCTGTAAAAACTATTTGCTACTGCGGTCAGGGAGGGCCTTGGAAAAGCTCATTGGGATTCCTCAGGATCTCAAACAAATAAATTATTAAATAAATAAATAATGTTTTCAACATTTTTTAACTCTGCCGTGGCCGGTCCCAAGCCCGTGCTGTGAAAAGAGGAGGGTCAGATGCTGGGACAAGGAAACCAGCTCTGTAAAATTTTTTTGCTACTGCGGTCAGGGAGGGCCTTGGAAAAGCTCATTGGGATTCCTCAGGATCTCAAACAAATAAATGAATAAATAAATAAATAATGTTTTCAACATTTTTTAACTCTGCCATGGCCGGTCCCAAGCCCGTGCTGTGAATAGAGGAGGGTCAGATGCTGGGACAAGCAAACCAGCTCTGTAAAAACTATTTGCTACTGCGGTCAGGGAGGGCCTTGGAAAAGCTCATTGGGATTCCTCAGGATCTCAAACAAATAAATGAATAAATAAATAATGTTTTCAACATTTTTTTAACTCTGCCATGGCCGGTCCCAAGCCCGTGCTGTGAAAAGAGGAGGGTCAGATGCTGGGATAAGCAAACCAGCTCTGTAAAAACTATTTGATACTGCAGTCAGGGAGGGCCTTGGAAAAGCTCATTGGGATTCCTCAGGATCTCAAACAAATAAATGAATAAATAAATAAATAAATAATGTTTTCAACATTTTTTAACTCTGCCGTGGCCGGTCCCAAGCCCGTGCTGTGAAAAGAGGAGGGTCAGATGCTGGGACAAGCAAACCAGCTCTGTAAAAACTATTTGCTAGTGCAGTCAGGGAGGGCCTTGGAAAAGCTCATTGGGATTCCTCATGATCTCAAACAAATAAATGAATAAATAAATAATGTTTTCAACATTTTTTTTAACTCTGCCGTGGTCTGTCCCAAGCCCGTGCTGTGAAAAGAGGAGGGTCAGATGCTGGGACAAGCAAACCAGCTCTGTAAAAACTATTTGCTACTGCGGTCAGGGAGGGCCTTGGAAAAGCTCATTGGGATTCCTCAGGATCTCAAACAAATAAATGAATAAATAAATAAATAATGTTTTCAACATTTTTTAACTCTGCCGTGGCCGGTCCCAAGCCCGTGCTGTGAAAAGAGGAGGGTCAGATGCTGGGACAAGGAAACCAGCTCTGTAAAAACTATTTGCTACTGCGGTCAGGGAGGGCCTTGGAAAAGCTCATTGGGATTCCTCAGGATCTCAAACAAATAAATGAATAAATAAATAATGTTTTCAACATTTTTTAACTCTGCCATGGCCGGTCCCAAGCCCGTGCTGTGAATAGAGGAGGGTCAGATGCTGGGACAAGCAAACCAGCTCTGTAAAAACTATTTGCTACTGCGGTCAGGGAGGGCCTTGGAAAAGCTCATTGGGATTCCTCAGGATCTCAAACAAATAAATGAATAAATAATGTTTTCAACATTTTTTTAACTCTGCCGTGGCCGGTCCCAAGCCCGTGCTGTGAAAAGAGGAGGGTCAGATGCTGGGATAAGCAAACCAGCTCTGTAAAAACTAATTGATACTGCAGTCAGGGAGGGCCTTGGAAAAGCTCATTGGGATTCCTCAGGATCTCAAACAAATAAATGAATAAATAAATAAATAATGTTTTCAACATTTTTTTAACTCTGCTGTGGCCGGTTCCAAGCCCGTGCTGTGAAAAGAGGAGGGTCAGATGCTGGGACAAGCAAACCAGCTCTGTAAAAACTATTTGCTACTGCGGTCAGGGAGGGCCTTGGAAAAGCTCATTGGGATTCCTCAGGATCTCAAACAAATAAATGAATAAATAAATAATGTTTTCAACATTTTTTTAACTCTGCCGTGGCCGGTCCCAAGCCCGTGCTGTGAAAAGAAGAGGGTCAGATGCTGGGACAAGCAAACCAGCTCTGTAAAATAACTATTTGCTACTGCGGTCAGGGAGGGCCTTGGAAAAGCTCATTGGGATTCCTCAGAATCTCAAACAAATAAATTATTAAATAAATAAATAATGTTTTCAACATTTTTTAACTCTGCCGTGGCCGGTCCCAAGCCCGTGCTGTGAAAAGAGGAGGGTCAGATGCTGGGACAAGGAAACCAGCTCTGTAAAAACTATTTGCTACTGCGGTCAGGGAGGGCCTTGGAAAAGCTCATTGGAATTCCTCAGGATCTCAAACAAATAAATGAATAAATAAATAATGTTTTCAACATTTTTTAACTCTGCCATGGCCGGTCCCAAGCCTGTGCTGTGAATAGAGGAGGGTCAGATGCTGGGACAAGCAAACCAGCTCTGTAAAAACTATTTGCTACTGCGGTCAGGGAGGGCCTTGGAAAAGCTCATTGGGATTCCTCAGGATCTCAAACAAATAAATGAATAAATAAATAAATAATGTTTTCAACATTTTTTTAACTCTGCTGTGGCCGGTCCCAAGCCCGTGCTGTGAAAAGAGGAGGGTCAGATGCTGGGACAAGGAAACCAGCTCTGTAAAAACTATTTGCTACTGCGGTCAGGGAGGGCCTTGGAAAAGCTCATTGGGATTCCTCAGGATCTCAAACAAATAAATGAATAAATAAATAATGTTTTCAACATTTTTTTAACTCTGCCGTGGCCGGTCCCAAGCCCGTGCTGTGAAAAGAGGAGGGTCAGATGCTGGGACAAGCAAACCAGCTCTGTAAAAACTATTTCCTACTGCGGTCAGGGAGGGCCTTGGAAAAGCTCATTGGGATTCCTCAGGATCTCAAACAAATAAATTATTAAATAAATAAATAATGTTTTCAACATTTTTTAACTCTGCCGTGGCCGGTCCCAAGCCCGTGCTGTGAAAAGAGGAGGGTCAGATGCTGGGACAAGGAAACCAGCTCTGTAAAAACTATTTGCTACTGCGGTCAGGGAGGGCCTTGGAAAAGCTCATTGGGATTCCTCAGGATCTCAAACAAATAAATGAATAAATAAATAATGTTTTCAACATTTTTTTAACTCTGCCATGGCCGGTCCCAAGCCCGTGCTGTGAATAGAGGAGGGTCAGATGCTGGGACAAGCAAACCAGCTCTGTAAAAACTATTTGCTACTGCGGTCAGGGAGGGCCTTGGAAAAGCTCATTGGGATTCCTCAGGATCTCAATCAAATAAATGAATAAATAAATAATGTTTTCAACATTTTTTAACTCTGCCATGGCCGGTCCCAAGCCCGTGCTGTGAATAGAGGAGGGTCAGATGCTGGGACAAGCAAACCAGCTCTGTAAAAACTATTTGCTACTGCGGTCAGGGAGGGCCTTGGAAAAGCTCATTGGGATTCCTCAGGATCTCAAACAAATAAATGAATAAATAAATAATGTTTTCAACATTTTTTTAACGCTGCCATGGCCGGTCCCAAGCCCGTGCTGTGAAAAGAGGAGGGTCAGATGCTGGGACAAGCAAACCAGCTCTGTAAAAACTATTTGCTACTGCGGTCAGGGAGGGCCTTGGAAAAGCTCATTGGGATTCCTCAGGATCTCAAACAAATAAATGAATAAATAAATAAATAAAGTTTTCAACATTTTTTAACTCTGCCGTGGCCGGTCCCAAGCCCGTGCTGTGAAAAGAGGAGGGTCAGATGTTGGGACAAGCAAACCAGCTCTGTAAAAACTATTTGCTACTGCGGTCAGGGAGGGCCTTGGAAAAGCTCATTGGGATTCCTCAGGATCTCAAACAAATAAATGAATAAATAAATAATGTTTTCAACATTTTTTTAACGCTGCCATGGCCGGTCCCAAGCCCGTGCTGTGAAAAGAGGAGGGTCAGATGCTGGGACAAGCAAACCAGCTCTGTAAAAACTATTTGCTACTGCGGTCAGGGAGGGCCTTGGAAAAGCTCATTGGGATTCCTCAGGATCTAAAACAAATAAATGAATAAATAAATAATGTTTTCAACATTTTTTTAACTCTGCCGTGTCCGGTCCCAAGCCCGTGCTGTGAAAAGAAGAGGGTCAGATGCTGGGACAAGCAAACCAGCTCTGTAAAAAAAACTTTTTGCTACTGCGGTCAGGGAGGGCCTTGGAAAAGCTCATTGGGATTCCTCAGGATCTCAAACAAATAAATTAATAAATAAATAAATAATGTTTTCAACATTTTTTAACTCTGCCGTGGCCGGTCCCAAGCCCGTGCTGTGAAAAGAGGAGGGTCAGATGCTGGGACAAGGAAACCAGCTCTGTAAAAACTATTTGCTACTGCGGTCAGGGAGGGCCTTGGAAAAGCTCATTGGGATTCCTCAGGATCTCAAACAAATAAATGAATAAATAATGTTTTCAACATTTTTTAACTCTGCCATGGCCAGTCCCAAGCCCGTGCTGTGAATTGAGGAGGGTCAGATGCTGGGACAAGCAAACCAGCTCTGTAAAAACTATTTGCTACTGCGGTCAGGGAGGGCCTTGGAACAGCTCATTGGGATTCCTCAGGATCTCAAACAAATAAATGAATAAATAAATAAATAATGTTTTCAACATTTTTTTAACTCTGTCGTGGCCGGTCCCAAGCCCGTGCTGTGAAAAGAGGAGGGTCAGATGCTGGGACAAGCAAACCAGCTCTGTAAAAACTATTTGCTACTGCGGTCAGGGAGGGCCTTGGAAAAGCTCATTGGGATTCCTCAGGATCTCAAACAAATAAATGAATAAATAAATAATGTTTTCAACATTTTTTTAACTCTGCCGTGTCCGGTCCCAAGCCCGTGCTGTGAAAAGAAGAGGGTCAGATGCTGGGACAAGCAAACCAGCTCTGTAAAAAAAACTATTTGCTACTGCGGTCAGGGAGGGCCTTGGAAAAGCTCATTGGGATTCCTCAGAATCTCAAACAAATAAATGAATAAATAAATAAATAATGTTTTCAACATTTTTTAACTCTGCCGTGGCCGGTCCCAAGCCCGTGCTGTGAAAAGAGGAGGGTCAGATGTTGGGACAAGCAAACCAGCTCTGTAAAAACGATTTGCTACTGCGGTCAAGGAGGGCCTTGGAAAAGCTCATTGGGATTCCTCAGGATCTCAAACAAATAAATGAATAAATAAATAATGTTTTCAACATTTTTTTAACTCTGCCGTGGCCGGTCCCAAGCCCGTGCTGTGAAAAGAGGAGGGTCAGATGCTGGGACAAGCAAACCAGCTCTGTAAAAACTATTTGCTACTGCGGTCAGGGAGGGCCTTGGAAAAGCTCATTGGGATTCCTCAGGATCTCAAACAAATAAATTATTAAATAAATAAATAATGTTTTCAACATTTTTTAACTCTGCCGTGGCCGGTGCCAAGCCCGTGCTGTGAAAAGAGGAGGGTCAGATGCTGGGACAAGGAAACCAGCTCTGTAAAAACTATTTGCTACTGCGGTCAGGGAGGGCCTTGGAAAAGCTCATTGGGATTCCTCAGGATCTCAATCAAATAAATGAATAAATAAATAATGTTTTCAACATTTTTTAACTCTGCCATGGCCGGTCCCAAGCCCGTGCTGTGAATAGAGGAGGGTCAGATGCTGGGACAAGCAAACCAGCTCTGTAAAAACTATTTGCTACTGCGGTCAGGGAGGGCCTTGGAAAAGCTCATTGGGATTCCTCAGGATCTCAAACAAATAAATGAATAAATAAATAATGTTTTCAACATTTTTTTAACGCTGCCATGGCCGGTCCCAAGCCCGTGCTGTGAAAAGAGGAGGGTCAGATGCTGGGACAAGCAAACCAGCTCTGTAAAAACTATTTGCTACTGCGGTCAGGGAGGGCCTTGGAAAAGCTCATTGGGATTCCTCAGGATCTCAAACAAATAAATGAATAAATAAATAAATAATGTTTTCAACATTTTTTAACTCTGCCGTGGCCGGTCCCAAGCCCGTGCTGTGAAAAGAGGAGGGTCAGATGCTGGGACAAGCAAACCAGCTCTGTAAAAACTATTTGCTAGTGCAGTCAGGGAGGGCCTTGGAAAAGCTCATTGGGATTCCTCAGGATCTCAAACAAATAAATGAATAAATAAATAAATAATGTTTTCAACATTTTTTAACTCTGCCGTGGCCGGTCCCAAGACCGTGCTGTGAAAAGAGGAGGGTCAGATGCTGGGACAAGGAAACCAGCTCTGTAAAAACTATTTGCTACTGCGGTCAGGGAGGGCCTTGGAAAAGCTCATTGGGATTCCTCAGGATCTCAAACAAATAAATCAATAAATAAATAATGTTTTCAACATTTTTTAACTCTGCCATGGCCGGTCCCAAGCCCGTGCTGTGAAAAGAAGAGGGTCAGATGCTGGGACAAGCAAACCAGCTCTGTAAAAAAAACTATTTGCTACTGCGGTCAGGGAGGGCCTTGGAAAAGCTCATTGGGATTCCTCAGAATCTCAAACAAATAAATGAATAAATAAATAAATAATGTTTTCAACATTTTTTAACTCTGCCGTGGCCGGTCCCAAGCCCGTGCTGTGAAAAGAGGAGGGTCAGATGTTGGGACAAGCAAACCAGCTCTGTAAAAACTATTTGCTACTGCGGTCAGGGAGGGCCTTGGAAAAGCTCATTGGGATTCCTCAGGATCTCAATCAAATAAATGAATAAATAAATAATGTTTTCAACATTTTTTAACTCTGCCATGGCCGGTCCCAAGCCCGTGCTGTGAATAGAGGAGGGTCAGATGCTGGGACAAGCAAACCAGCTCTGTAAAAACTATTTGCTACTGCGGTCAGGGAGGGCCTTGGAAAAGCTCATTGGGATTCCTCAGGATCTCAAACAAATAAATGAATAAATAAATAATGTTTTCAACATTTTTTTAACGCTGCCATGGCCGGTCCCAAGCCCGTGCTGTGAAAAGAGGAGGGTCAGATGCTGGGACAAGCAAACCAGCTCTGTAAAAACTATTTGCTACTGCGGTCAGGGAGGGCCTTGGAAAAGCTCATTGGGATTCCTCAGGATCTCAAACAAATAAATGAATAAATAAATAAATAATGTTTTCAACATTTTTTAACTCTGCCGTGGCCGGTCCCAAGCCCGTGCTGTGAAAAGAGGAGGGTCAGATGCTGGGACAAGCAAACCAGCTCTGTAAAAACTATTTGCTAGTGCAGTCAGGGAGGGCCTTGGAAAAGCTCATTGGGATTCCTCAGGATCTCAAACAAATAAATGAATAAATAAATAAATAATGTTTTCAACATTTTTTCACTCTGCCGTGGCCGGTCCCAAGCCCGTGCTGTGAAAAGAGGAGGGTCAGATGCTGGGACAAGGAAACCAGCTCTGTAAAAACTATTTGCTACTGCGGTCAGGGAGGGCCTTGGAAAAGCTCATTGGGATTCCTCAGGATCTCAAACAAATAAATGAATAAATAAATAATGTTTTCAACATTTTTTAACTCTGCCATGGCCGGTCCCAAGCCCGTGCTGTGAAAAGAAGAGGGTCAGATGCTGGGACAAGCAAACCAGCTCTGTAAAAAAAACTATTTGCTACTGCGGTCAGGGAGGGCCTTGGAAAAGCTCATTGGGATTCCTCAGAATCTCAAACAAATAAATGAATAAATAAATAAATAATGTTTTCAACATTTTTTAACTCTGCCGTGGCCGGTCCCAAGCCCGTGCTGTGAAAAGAGGAGGGTCAGATGTTGGGACAAGCAAACCAGCTCTGTAAAAACTATTTGCTACTGCGGTCAGGGAGGGCCTTGGAAAAGCTCATTGGGATTCCTCAGGATCTCAATCAAATAAATGAATAAATAAATAATGTTTTCAACATTTTTTAACTCAGCCATGGCCGGTCCCAAGCCCGTGCTGTGAATAGAGGAGGGTCAGATGCTGGGACAAGCAAACCAGCTCTGTAAAAACTATTTGCTACTGCGGTCAGGGAGGGCCTTGGAAAAGCTCATTGGGATTCCTCAGGATCTCAAACAAATAAATGAATAAATAAATAATGTTTTCAACATTTTTTTAACGCTGCCATGGCCGGTCCCAAGCCCGTGCTGTGAAAAGAGGAGGGTCAGATGCTGGGACAAGCAAACCAGCTCTGTAAAAACTATTTGCTACTGCGGTCAGGGAGGGCCTTGGAAAAGCTCATTGGGATTCCTCAGGATCTCAAACAAATAAATGAATAAATAAATAAATAATGTTTTCAACATTTTTTAACTCTGCCGTGGCCGGTCCCAAGCCCGTGCTGTGAAAAGAGGAGGGTCAGATGCTGGGACAAGCAAACCAGCTCTGTAAAAACTATTTGCTAGTGCAGTCAGGGAGGGCCTTGGAAAAGCTCATTGGGATTCCTCAGGATCTCAAACAAATAAATGAATAAATAAATAAATAATGTTTTCAACATTTTTTAACTCTGCCGTGGCCGGTCCCAAGCCCGTGCTGTGAAAAGAGGAGGGTCAGATGCTGGGACAAGGAAACCAGCTCTGTAAAAACTATTTGCTACTGCGGTCAGGGAGGGCCTTGGAAAAGCTCATTGGGATTCCTCAGGATCTCAAACAAATAAATGAATAAATAATGTTTTCAACATTTTTTAACTCTGCCATGGCCAGTCCCAAGCCCGTGCTGTGAATTGAGGAGGGTCAGATGCTGGGACAAGCAAACCAGCTCTGTAAAAACTATTTGCTACTGCGGTCAGGGAGGGCCTTGGAACAGCTCATTGGGATTCCTCAGGATCTCAAACAAATAAATGAATAAATAAATAAATAATGTTTTCAACATTTTTTTAACTCTGCCGTGGCCGGTCCCAAGCCCGTGCTGTGAAAAGAGGAGGGTCAGATGCTGGGACAAGCAAACCAGCTCTGTAAAAACTATTTGCTACTGCGGTCAGGGAGGGCCTTGGAAAAGCTCATTGGGATTCCTCAGGATCTCAAACAAATAAATGAATAAATAAATAATGTTTTCAACATTTTTTTAACTCTGCCGTGTCCGGTCCCAAGCCCGTGCTGTGAAAAGAAGAGGGTCAGATGCTGGGACAAGCAAACCAGCTCTGTAAAAAAAACTATTTGCTACTGCGGTCAGGGAGGGCCTTGGAAAAGCTCATTGGGATTCCTCAGAATCTCAAACAAATAAATGAATAAATAAATAAATAATGTTTTCAACATTTTTTAACTCTGCCGTGGCCGGTCCCAAGCCCGTGCTGTGAAAAGAGGAGGGTCAGATGTTGGGACAAGCAAACCAGCTCTGTAAAAACGATTTGCTACTGCGGTCAAGGAGGGCCTTGGAAAAGCTCATTGGGATTCCTCAGGATCTCAAACAAATAAATGAATAAATAAATAATGTTTTCAACATTTTTTTAACTCTGCCGTGGCCGGTCCCAAGCCCGTGCTGTGAAAAGAGGAGGGTCAGATGCTGGGACAAGCAAACCAGCTCTGTAAAAACTATTTGCTACTGCGGTCAGGGAGGGCCTTGGAAAAGCTCATTGGGATTCCTCAGGATCTCAAACAAATAAATTATTAAATAAATAAATAATGTTTTCAACATTTTTTAACTCTGCCGTGGCCGGTGCCAAGCCCGTGCTGTGAAAAGAGGAGGGTCAGATGCTGGGACAAGGAAACCAGCTCTGTAAAAACTATTTGCTACTGCGGTCAGGGAGGGCCTTGGAAAAGCTCATTGGGATTCCTCAGGATCTCAATCAAATAAATGAATAAATAAATAATGTTTTCAACATTTTTTAACTCTGCCATGGCCGGTCCCAAGCCCGTGCTGTGAATAGAGGAGGGTCAGATGCTGGGACAAGCAAACCAGCTCTGTAAAAACTATTTGCTACTGCGGTCAGGGAGGGCCTTGGAAAAGCTCATTGGGATTCCTCAGGATCTCAAACAAATAAATGAATAAATAAATAATGTTTTCAACATTTTTTAACTCTGCCATGGCCGGTCCCAAGCCCGTGCTGTGAATAGAGGAGGGTCAGATGCTGGGACAAGCAAACCAGCTCTGTAAAAACTATTTGCTACTGCGGTCAGGGAGGGCCTTGGAAAAGCTCATTGGGATTCCTCAGGATCTCAAACAAATAAATGAATAAATAAATAATGTTTTCAACATTTTTTTAACGCTGCCATGGCCGGTCCCAAGCCCGTGCTGTGAAAAGAGGAGGGTCAGATGCTGGGACAAGCAAACCAGCTCTGTAAAAACTATTTGCTACTGCGGTCAGGGAGGGCCTTGGAAAAGCTCATTGGGATTCCTCAGGATCTCAAACAAATAAATGAATAAATAAATAAATAATGTTTTCAACATTTTTTAACTCTGCCGTGGCCGGTCCCAAGCCCGTGCTGTGAAAAGAGGAGGGTCAGATGCTGGGACAAGCAAACCAGCTCTGTAAAAACTATTTGCTAGTGCAGTCAGGGAGGGCCTTGGAAAAGCTCATTGGGATTCCTCAGGATCTCAAACAAATAAATGAATAAATAAATAAATAATGTTTTCAACATTTTTTAACTCTGCCGTGGCCGGTCCCAAGCCCGTGCTGTGAAAAGAGGAGGGTCAGATGCTGGGACAAGGAAACCAGCTCTGTAAAAACTATTTGCTACTGCGGTCAGGGAGGGCCTTGGAAAAGCTCATTGGGATTCCTCAGGATCTCAAACAAATAAATGAATAAATAATGTTTTCAACATTTTTTAACTCTGCCATGGCCAGTCCCAAGCCCGTGCTGTGAATTGAGGAGGGTCAGATGCTGGGACAAGCAAACCAGCTCTGTAAAAACTATTTGCTACTGCGGTCAGGGAGGGCCTTGGAACAGCTCATTGGGATTCCTCAGGATCTCAAACAAATAAATGAATAAATAAATAAATAATGTTTTCAACATTTTTTTAACTCTGCCGTGGCCGGTCCCAAGCCCGTGCTGTGAAAAGAGGAGGGTCAGATGCTGGGACAAGCAAACCAGCTCTGTAAAAACTATTTGCTACTGCGGTCAGGGAGGGCCTTGGAAAAGCTCATTGGGATTCCTCAGGATCTCAAACAAATAAATGAATAAATAAATAATGTTTTCAACATTTTTTTAACTCTGCCGTGTCCGGTCCCAAGCCCGTGCTGTGAAAAGAAGAGGGTCAGATGCTGGGACAAGCAAACCAGCTCTGTAAAAAAAACTATTTGCTACTGCGGTCAGGGAGGGCCTTGGAAAAGCTCATTGGGATTCCTCAGAATCTCAAACAAATAAATGAATAAATAAATAAATAATGTTTTCAACATTTTTTAACTCTGCCGTGGCCGGTCCCAAGCCCGTGCTGTGAAAAGAGGAGGGTCAGATGTTGGGACAAGCAAACCAGCTCTGTAAAAACGATTTGCTACTGCGGTCAAGGAGGGCCTTGGAAAAGCTCATTGGGATTCCTCAGGATCTCAAACAAATAAATGAATAAATAAATAATGTTTTCAACATTTTTTTAACTCTGCCGTGGCCGGTCCCAAGCCCGTGCTGTGAAAAGAGGAGGGTCAGATGCTGGGACAAGCAAACCAGCTCTGTAAAAACTATTTGCTACTGCGGTCAGGGAGGGCCTTGGAAAAGCTCATTGGGATTCCTCAGGATCTCAAACAAATAAATTATTAAATAAATAAATAATGTTTTCAACATTTTTTAACTCTGCCGTGGCCGGTGCCAAGCCCGTGCTGTGAAAAGAGGAGGGTCAGATGCTGGGACAAGGAAACCAGCTCTGTAAAAACTATTTGCTACTGCGGTCAGGGAGGGCCTTGGAAAAGCTCATTGGGATTCCTCAGGATCTCAATCAAATAAATGAATAAATAAATAATGTTTTCAACATTTTTTAACTCTGCCATGGCCGGTCCCAAGCCCGTGCTGTGAATAGAGGAGGGTCAGATGCTGGGACAAGCAAACCAGCTCTGTAAAAACTATTTGCTACTGCGGTCAGGGAGGGCCTTGGAAAAGCTCATTGGGATTCCTCAGGATCTCAAACAAATAAATGAATAAATAAATAATGTTTTCAACATTTTTTTAACGCTGCCATGGCCGGTCCCAAGCCCGTGCTGTGAAAAGAGGAGGGTCAGATGCTGGGACAAGCAAACCAGCTCTGTAAAAACTATTTGCTACTGCGGTCAGGGAGGGCCTTGGAAAAGCTCATTGGGATTCCTCAGGATCTCAAACAAATAAATGAATAAATAAATAAATAATGTTTTCAACATTTTTTAACTCTGCCGTGGCCGGTCCCAAGCCCGTGCTGTGAAAAGAGGAGGGTCAGATGCTGGGACAAGCAAACCAGCTCTGTAAAAACTATTTGCTAGTGCAGTCAGGGAGGGCCTTGGAAAAGCTCATTGGGATTCCTCAGGATCTCAAACAAATAAATGAATAAATAAATAAATAATGTTTTCAACATTTTTTAACTCTGCTGTGGCCGGTCCCAAGACCGTGCTGTGAAAAGAGGAGGGTCAGATGCTGGGACAAGGAAACCAGCTCTGTAAAAACTATTTGCTACTGCGGTCAGGGAGGGCCTTGGAAAAGCTCATTGGGATTCCTCAGGATCTCAAACAAATAAATGAATAAATAAATAATGTTTTCAACATTTTTTAACTCTGCCATGGCCGGTCCCAAGCCCGTGCTGTGAAAAGAAGAGGGTCAGATGCTGGGACAAGCAAACCAGCTCTGTAAAAAAAACTATTTGCTACTGCGGTCAGGGAGGGCCTTGGAAAAGCTCATTGGGATTCCTCAGAATCTCAAACAAATAAATGAATAAATAAATAAATAATGTTTTCAACATTTTTTAACTCTGCCGTGGCCGGTCCCAAGCCCGTGCTGTGAAAAGAGGAGGGTCAGATGTTGGGACAAGCAAACCAGCTCTGTAAAAACTATTTGCTACTGCGGTCAGGGAGGGCCTTGGAAAAGCTCATTGGGATTCCTCAGGATCTCAAACAAATAAATGAATAAATAAATAATGTTTTCAACATTTTTTTAACGCTGCCATTTCCGGTCCCAAGCCCGTGCTGTGAAAAGAGGAGGGTCAGATGCTGGGACAAGCAAACCAGCTCTGTAAAAACTATTTGCTACTGCGGTCAGGGAGGGCCTTGGAAAAGCTCATTGGGATTCCTCAGGATCTCAAACAAATAAATGAATAAATAAATAATGTTTTCAACATTTTTTTAACTCTGCCGTGTCCGGTCCCAAGCCCGTGCTGTGAAAAGAAGAGGGTCAGATGCTGGGACAAGCAAACCAGCTCTGTAAAAAAAACTTTTTGCTACTGCGGTCAGGGAGGGCCTTGGAAAAGCTCATTGGGATTCCTCAGGATCTCAAACAAATAAATTAATAAATAAATAAATAATGTTTTCAACATTTTTTAACTCTGCCGTGGCCGGTCCCAAGCCCGTGCTGTGAAAAGAGGAGGGTCAGATGCTGGGACAAGGAAACCAGCTCTGTAAAAACTATTTGCTACTGCGGTCAGGGAGGGCCTTGGAAAAGCTCATTGGGATTCCTCAGGATCTCAAACAAATAAATGAATAAATAATGTTTTCAACATTTTTTAACTCTGCCATGGCCAGTCCCAAGCCCGTGCTGTGAATTGAGGAGGGTCAGATGCTGGGACAAGCAAACCAGCTCTGTAAAAACTATTTGCTACTGCGGTCAGGGAGGGCCTTGGAACAGCTCATTGGGATTCCTCAGGATCTCAAACAAATAAATGAATAAATAAATAAATAATGTTTTCAACATTTTTTTAACTCTGCCGTGGCCGGTCCCAAGCCCGTGCTGTGAAAAGAGGAGGGTCAGATGCTGGGACAAGCAAACCAGCTCTGTAAAAACTATTTGCTACTGCGGTCAGGGAGGGCCTTGGAAAAGCTCATTGGGATTCCTCAGGATCTCAAACAAATAAATGAATAAATAAATAATGTTTTCAACATTTTTTTAACTCTGCCGTGTCCGGTCCCAAGCCCGTGCTGTGAAAAGAAGAGGGTCAGATGCTGGGACAAGCAAACCAGCTCTGTAAAAACTATTTGCTACTGCGGTCAGGGAGGGCCTTGGAAAAGCTCATTGGGATTCCTCAGGATCTCAAACAAATAAATTATTAAATAAATAAATAATGTTTTCAACATTTTTTAACTCTGCCGTGGCCGGTGCCAAGCCCGTGCTGTGAAAAGAGGAGGGTCAGATGCTGGGACAAGGAAACCAGCTCTGTAAAAACTATTTGCTACTGCGGTCAGGGAGGGCCTTGGAAAAGCTCATTGGGATTCCTCAGGATCTCAATCAAATAAATGAATAAATAAATAATGTTTTCAACATTTTTTAACTCTGCCATGGCCGGTCCCAAGCCCGTGCTGTGAATAGAGGAGGGTCAGATGCTGGGACAAGCAAACCAGCTCTGTAAAAACTATTTGCTACTGCGGTCAGGGAGGGCCTTGGAAAAGCTCATTGGGATTCCTCAGGATCTCAAACAAATAAATGAATAAATAAATAATGTTTTCAACATTTTTTTAACGCTGCCATGGCCGGTCCCAAGCCCGTGCTGTGAAAAGAGGAGGGTCAGATGCTGGGACAAGCAAACCAGCTCTGTAAAAACTATTTGCTACTGCGGTCAGGGAGGGCCTTGGAAAAGCTCATTGGGATTCCTCAGGATCTCAAACAAATAAATGAATAAATAAATAAATAATGTTTTCAACATTTTTTAACTCTGCCGTGGCCGGTCCCAAGCCCGTGCTGTGAAAAGAGGAGGGTCAGATGCTGGGACAAGCAAACCAGCTCTGTAAAAACTATTTGCTAGTGCAGTCAGGGAGGGCCTTGGAAAAGCTCATTGGGATTCCTCAGGATCTCAAACAAATAAATGAATAAATAAATAAATAATGTTTTCAACATTTTTTAACTCTGCCGTGGCCGGTCCCAAGACCGTGCTGTGAAAAGAGGAGGGTCAGATGCTGGGACAAGGAAACCAGCTCTGTAAAAACTATTTGCTACTGCGGTCAGGGAGGGCCTTGGAAAAGCTCATTGGGATTCCTCAGGATCTCAAACAAATAAATGAATAAATAAATAATGTTTTCAACATTTTTTAACTCTGCCATGGCCGGTCCCAAGCCCGTGCTGTGAAAAGAAGAGGGTCAGATGCTGGGACAAGCAAACCAGCTCTGTAAAAAAAACTATTTGCTACTGCGGTCAGGGAGGGCCTTGGAAAAGCTCATTGGGATTCCTCAGAATCTCAAACAAATAAATGAATAAATAAATAAATAATGTTTTCAACATTTTTTAACTCTGCCGTGGCCGGTCCCAAGCCCGTGCTGTGAAAAGAGGAGGGTCAGATGTTGGGAAAAGCAAACCAGCTCTGTAAAAACTATTTGCTACTGCGGTCAGGGAGGGCCTTGGAAAAGCTCATTGGGATTCCTCAGGATCTCAAACAAATAAATGAATAAATAAATAATGTTTTCAACATTTTTTTAACTCTGCCGTGGCCGGTCCCAAGCCCATGCTGTGAAAAGAGGAGGGTCAGATGCTGGGACAAGCAAACCAGCTCTGTAAAAACTATTTGCTACTGCGGTCAGGGAGGGCCTTGGAAAAGCTCATTGGGATTCCTCAGGATCTCAAACAAATAAATTATTAAATAAATAAATAATGTTTTCAACATTTTTTAACTCTGCCGTGGCCGGTCCCAAGCCCGTGCTGTGAAAAGAGGAGGGTCAGATGCTGGGACAAGGAAACCAGCTCTGTAAAAATTTTTTGCTACTGCGGTCAGGGAGGGCCTTGGAAAAGCTCATTGGGATTCCTCAGGATCTCAAACAAATAAATGAATAAATAATGTTTTCAACATTTTTTAACTCTGCCATGGCCGGTCCCAAGCCCGTGCTGTGAATAGAGGAGGGTCAGATGCTGGGACAAGCAAACCAGCTCTGTAAAAACTATTTGCTACTGCGGTCAGGGAGGGCCTTGGAAAATCTCATTGGGATTCCTCAGGATCTCAAACAAATAAATGAATAAATAAATAATGTTTTCAACATTTTTTTAACTCTGCCGTGGCCGGTCCCAAGCCCGTGCTGTGAAAAGAGGAGGGTCAGATGCTGGGACAAGCAAACCAGCTCTGTAAAAACTATTTCCTACTGCGGTCAGGGAGGGCCTTGGAAAAGCTCATTGGGATTCCTCAGGATCTCAAACAAATAAATTATTAAATAAATAAATAATGTTTTCAACATTTTTTAACTCTGCCGTGGCCGGTCCCAAGCCCGTGCTGTGAAAAGAGGAGGGTCAGATGCTGGGACAAGGAAACCAGCTCTGTAAAAACTATTTGCTACTGCGGTCAGGGAGGGCCTTGGAAAAGCTCATTGGGATTCCTCAGGATCTCAAACAAATAAATGAATAAATAAATAATGTTTTCAACATTTTTTTAACTCTGCCATGGCCGGTCCCAAGCCCGTGCTGTGAATAGAGGAGGGTCAGATGCTGGGACAAGCAAACCAGCTCTGTAAAAACTATTTGCTACTGCGGTCAGGGAGGGCCTTGGAAAAGCTCATTGGGATTCCTCAGGATCTCAAACAAATAAATGAATAAATAAATAATGTTTTCAACATTTTTTTAACGCTGCCATGGCCGGTCCCAAGCCCGTGCTGTGAAAAGAGGAGGGTCAGATGCTGGGACAAGCAAACCAGCTCTGTAAAAACTATTTGCTACTGCGGTCAGGGAGGGCCTTGGAAAAGCTCATTGGGATTCCTCAGGATCTCAAACAAATAAATGAATAAATAAATAATGTTTTCAACATTTTTTTAACTCTGCCGTGTCCGGTCCCAAGCCCGTGCTGTGAAAAGAAGAGGGTCAGATGCTGGGACAAGCAAACCAGCTCTGTAAAAAAAACTTTTTGCTACTGCGGTCAGGGAGGGCCTTGGAAAAGCTCATTGGGATTCCTCAGGATCTCAAACAAATAAATTAATAAATAAATAAATAATGTTTTCAACATTTTTTAACTCTGCCGTGGCCGGTCCCAAGCCCGTGCTGTGAAAAGAGGAGGGTCAGATGCTGGGACAAGGAAACCAGCTCTGTAAAAACTATTTGCTACTGCGGTCAGGGAGGGCCTTGGATAAGCTCATTGGGATTCCTCAGGATCTCAATCAAATAAATGAATAAATAAATAATGTTTTCAACATTTTTTAACTCTGCCATGGCCGGTCCCAAGCCCGTGCTGTGAATAGAGGAGGGTCAGATGCTGGGACAAGCAAACCAGCTCTGTAAAAACTATTTGCTACTGCGGTCAGGGAGGGCCTTGGAAAAGCTCATTGGGATTCCTCAGGATCTCAAACAAATAAATGAATAAATAAATAATGTTTTCAACATTTTTTTAACGCTGCCATGGCCGGTCCCAAGCCCGTGCTGTGAAAAGAGGAGGGTCAGATGCTGGGACAAGCAAACCAGCTCTGTAAAAACTATTTGCTACTGCGGTCAGGGAGGGCCTTGGAAAAGCTCATTGGGATTCCTCAGGATCTCAAACAAATAAATGAATAAATAAATAAATAATGTTTTCAACATTTTTTAACTCTGCCGTGGCCGGTCCCAAGCCCGTGCTGTGAAAAGAGGAGGGTCAGATGCTGGGACAAGCAAACCAGCTCTGTAAAAACTATTTGCTAGTGCAGTCAGGGAGGGCCTTGGAAAAGCTCATTGGGATTCCTCAGGATCTCAAACAAATAAATGAATAAATAAATAAATAATGTTTTCAACATTTTTTAACTCTGCCGTGGCCGGTCCCAAGACCGTGCTGTGAAAAGAGGAGGGTCAGATGCTGGGACAAGGAAACCAGCTCTGTAAAAACTATTTGCTACTGCGGTCAGGGAGGGCCTTGGAAAAGCTCATTGGGATTCCTCAGGATCTCAAACAAATAAATGAATAAATAAATAATGTTTTCAACATTTTTTAACTCTGCCATGGCCGGTCCCAAGCCCGTGCTGTGAAAAGAAGAGGGTCAGATGCTGGGACAAGCAAACCAGCTCTGTAAAAAAAACTATTTGCTACTGCGGTCAGGGAGGGCCTTGGAAAAGCTCATTGGGATTCCTCAGAATCTCAAACAAATAAATGAATAAATAAATAAATAATGTTTTCAACATTTTTTAACTCTGCCGTGGCCGGTCCCAAGCCCGTGCTGTGAAAAGAGGAGGGTCAGATGTTGGGACAAGCAAACCAGCTCTGTAAAAACTATTTGCTACTGCGGTCAGGGAGGGCCTTGGAAAAGCTCATTGGGATTCCTCAGGATCTCAAACAAATAAATTATTAAATAAATAAATAATGTTTTCAACATTTTTTAACTCTGCCGTGGCCGGTCCCAAGCCCGTGCTGTGAAAAGAGGAGGGTCAGATGCTGGGACAAGGAAACCAGCTCTGTAAAAATTTTTTGCTACTGCGGTCAGGGAGGGCCTTGGAAAAGCTCATTGGGATTCCTCAGGATCTCAAACAAATAAATGAATAAATAATGTTTTCAACATTTTTTAACTCTGCCATGGCCGGTCCCAAGCCCGTGCTGTGAATAGAGGAGGGTCAGATGCTGGGACAAGCAAACCAGCTCTGTAAAAACTATTTGCTACTGCGGTCAGGGAGGGCCTTGGAAAATCTCATTGGGATTCCTCAGGATCTCAAACAAATAAATGAATAAATAAATAATGTTTTCAACATTTTTTTAACTCTGCCGTGGCCGGTCCCAAGCCCGTGCTGTGAAAAGAGGAGGGTCAGATGCTGGGACAAGCAAACCAGCTCTGTAAAAACTATTTCCTACTGCGGTCAGGGAGGGCCTTGGAAAAGCTCATTGGGATTCCTCAGGATCTCAAACAAATAAATTATTAAATAAATAAATAATGTTTTCAACATTTTTTAACTCTGCCGTGGCCGGTCCCAAGCCCGTGCTGTGAAAAGAGGAGGGTCAGATGCTGGGACAAGGAAACCAGCTCTGTAAAAACTATTTGCTACTGCGGTCAGGGAGGGCCTTGGAAAAGCTCATTGGGATTCCTCAGGATCTCAAACAAATAAATGAATAAATAAATAATGTTTTCAACATTTTTTTAACTCTGCCATGGCCGGTCCCAAGCCCGTGCTGTGAATAGAGGAGGGTCAGATGCTGGGACAAGCAAACCAGCTCTGTAAAAACTATTTGCTACTGCGGTCAGGGAGGGCCTTGGAAAAGCTCATTGGGATTCCTCAGGATCTCAAACAAATAAATGAATAAATAAATAATGTTTTCAACATTTTTTTAACGCTGCCATGGCCGGTCCCAAGCCCGTGCTGTGAAAAGAGGAGGGTCAGATGCTGGGACAAGCAAACCAGCTCTGTAAAAACTATTTGCTACTGCGGTCAGGGAGGGCCTTGGAAAAGCTCATTGGGATTCCTCAGGATCTCAAACAAATAAATGAATAAATAAATAATGTTTTCAACATTTTTTTAACTCTGCCGTGTCCGGTCCCAAGCCCGTGCTGTGAAAAGAAGAGGGTCAGATGCTGGGACAAGCAAACCAGCTCTGTAAAAAAAACTTTTTGCTACTGCGGTCAGGGAGGGCCTTGGAAAAGCTCATTGGGATTCCTCAGGATCTCAAACAAATAAATTAATAAATAAATAAATAATGTTTTCAACATTTTTTAACTCTGCCGTGGCCGGTCCCAAGCCCGTGCTGTGAAAAGAGGAGGGTCAGATGCTGGGACAAGGAAACCAGCTCTGTAAAAACTATTTGCTACTGCGGTCAGGGAGGGCCTTGGAAAAGCTCATTGGGATTCCTCAGGATCTCAAACAAATAAATGAATAAATAAATAATGTTTTCAACATTTTTTAACTCTGCCATGGCCGGTCCCAAGCCCGTGCTGTGAAAAGAAGAGGGTCAGATGCTGGGACAAGCAAACCAGCTCTGTAAAAAAAACTATTTGCTACTGCGGTCAGGGAGGGCCTTGGAAAAGCTCATTGGGATTCCTCAGAATCTCAAACAAATAAATGAATAAATAAATAAATAATGTTTTCAACATTTTTTAACTCTGCCGTGGCCGGTCCCAAGCCCGTGCTGTGAAAAGAGGAGGGTCAGATGTTGGGACAAGCAAACCAGCTCTGTAAAAACTATTTGCTACTGCGGTCAGGGAGGGCCTTGGAAAAGCTCATTGGGATTCCTCAGGATCTCAAACAAATAAATGAATAAATAAATAATGTTTTCAACATTTTTTTAACGCTGCCATGGCCGGTCCCAAGCCCGTGCTGTGAAAAGAGGAGGGTCAGATGCTGGGACAAGCAAACCAGCTCTGTAAAAACTATTTGCTACTGCGGTCAGGGAGGGCCTTGGAAAAGCTCATTGGGATTCCTCAGGATCTCAAACAAATAAATGAATAAATAAATAAATAATGTTTTCAACATTTTTTAACTCTGCCGTGGCCGGTCCCAAGCCCGTGCTGTGAAAAGAGGAGGGTCAGATGCTGGGACAAGCAAACCAGCTCTGTAAAAACTATTTGCTAGTGCAGTCAGGGAGGGCCTTGGAAAAGCTCATTGGGATTCCTCAGGATCTCAAACAAATAAATGAATAAATAAATAATGTTTTCAACATTTTTTAACTCTGCCATGGCCGGTCCCAAGCCCGTGCTGTGAAAAGAAGAGGGTCAGATGCTGGGACAAGCAAACCAGCTCTGTAAAAAAAACTATTTGCTACTGCGGTCAGGGAGGGCCTTGGAAAAGCTCATTGGGATTCCTCAGAATCTCAAACAAATAAATGAATAAATAAATAAATAATGTTTTCAACATTTTTTAACTCTGCCGTGGCCGGTCCCAAGCCCGTGCTGTGAAAAGAGGAGGGTCAGATGTTGGGACAAGCAAACCAGCTCTGTAAAAACTATTTGCTACTGCGGTCAGGGAGGGCCTTGGAAAAGCTCATTGGGATTCCTCAGGATCTCAAACAAATAAATGAATAAATAAATAATGTTTTCAACATTTTTTTAACTCTGCCGTGGCCGGTCCCAAGCCCATGCTGTGAAAAGAGGAGGGTCAGATGCTGGGACAAGCAAACCAGCTCTGTAAAAACTATTTGCTACTGCGGTCAGGGAGGGCCTTGGAAAAGCTCATTGGGATTCCTCAGGATCTCAAACAAATAAATTATTAAATAAATAAATAATGTTTTCAACATTTTTTAACTCTGCCGTGGCCGGTCCCAAGCCCGTGCTGTGAAAAGAGGAGGGTCAGATGCTGGGACAAGGAAACCAGCTCTGTAAAAATTTTTTGCTACTGCGGTCAGGGAGGGCCTTGGAAAAGCTCATTGGGATTCCTCAGGATCTCAAACAAATAAATGAATAAATAATGTTTTCAACATTTTTTAACTCTGCCATGGCCGGTCCCAAGCCCGTGCTGTGAATAGAGGAGGGTCAGATGCTGGGACAAGCAAACCAGCTCTGTAAAAACTATTTGCTACTGCGGTCAGGGAGGGCCTTGGAAAATCTCATTGGGATTCCTCAGGATCTCAAACAAATAAATGAATAAATAAATAATGTTTTCAACATTTTTTTAACTCTGCCGTGGCCGGTCCCAAGCCCGTGCTGTGAAAAGAGGAGGGTCAGATGCTGGGACAAGCAAACCAGCTCTGTAAAAACTATTTCCTACTGCGGTCAGGGAGGGCCTTGGAAAAGCTCATTGGGATTCCTCAGGATCTCAAACAAATAAATTATTAAATAAATAAATAATGTTTTCAACATTTTTTAACTCTGCCGTGGCCGGTCCCAAGCCCGTGCTGTGAAAAGAGGAGGGTCAGATGCTGGGACAAGGAAACCAGCTCTGTAAAAACTATTTGCTACTGCGGTCAGGGAGGGCCTTGGAAAAGCTCATTGGGATTCCTCAGGATCTCAAACAAATAAATGAATAAATAAATAATGTTTTCAACATTTTTTTAACTCTGCCATGGCCGGTCCCAAGCCCGTGCTGTGAATAGAGGAGGGTCAGATGCTGGGACAAGCAAACCAGCTCTGTAAAAACTATTTGCTACTGCGGTCAGGGAGGGCCTTGGAAAAGCTCATTGGGATTCCTCAGGATCTCAAACAAATAAATGAATAAATAAATAATGTTTTCAACATTTTTTTAACGCTGCCATGGCCGGTCCCAAGCCCGTGCTGTGAAAAGAGGAGGGTCAGATGCTGGGACAAGCAAACCAGCTCTGTAAAAACTATTTGCTACTGCGGTCAGGGAGGGCCTTGGAAAAGCTCATTGGGATTCCTCAGGATCTCAAACAAATAAATGAATAAATAAATAATGTTTTCAACATTTTTTTAACTCTGCCGTGTCCGGTCCCAAGCCCGTGCTGTGAAAAGAAGAGGGTCAGATGCTGGGACAAGCAAACCAGCTCTGTAAAAAAAACTTTTTGCTACTGCGGTCAGGGAGGGCCTTGGAAAAGCTCATTGGGATTCCTCAGGATCTCAAACAAATAAATTAATAAATAAATAAATAATGTTTTCAACATTTTTTAACTCTGCCGTGGCCGGTCCCAAGCCCGTGCTGTGAAAAGAGGAGGGTCAGATGCTGGGACAAGGAAACCAGCTCTGTAAAAACTATTTGCTACTGCGGTCAGGGAGGGCCTTGGAAAAGCTCATTGGGATTCCTCAGGATCTCAAACAAATAAATGAATAAATAAATAATGTTTTCAACATTTTTTAACTCTGCCATGGCCGGTCCCAAGCCCGTGCTGTGAAAAGAAGAGGGTCAGATGCTGGGACAAGCAAACCAGCTCTGTAAAAAAAACTATTTGCTACTGCGGTCAGGGAGGGCCTTGGAAAAGCTCATTGGGATTCCTCAGAATCTCAAACAAATAAATGAATAAATAAATAAATAATGTTTTCAACATTTTTTAACTCTGCCGTGGCCGGTCCCAAGCCCGTGCTGTGAAAAGAGGAGGGTCAGATGTTGGGACAAGCAAACCAGCTCTGTAAAAACTATTTGCTACTGCGGTCAGGGAGGGCCTTGGAAAAGCTCATTGGGATTCCTCAGGATCTCAAACAAATAAATGAATAAATAAATAATGTTTTCAACATTTTTTTAACGCTGCCATGGCCGGTCCCAAGCCCGTGCTGTGAAAAGAGGAGGGTCAGATGCTGGGACAAGCAAACCAGCTCTGTAAAAACTATTTGCTACTGCGGTCAGGGAGGGCCTTGGAAAAGCTCATTGGGATTCCTCAGGATCTCAAACAAATAAATGAATAAATAAATAAATAATGTTTTCAACATTTTTTAACTCTGCCGTGGCCGGTCCCAAGCCCGTGCTGTGAAAAGAGGAGGGTCAGATGCTGGGACAAGCAAACCAGCTCTGTAAAAACTATTTGCTAGTGCAGTCAGGGAGGGCCTTGGAAAAGCTCATTGGGATTCCTCAGGATCTCAAACAAATAAATGAATAAATAAATAATGTTTTCAACATTTTTTAACTCTGCCATGGCCGGTCCCAAGCCCGTGCTGTGAAAAGAAGAGGGTCAGATGCTGGGACAAGCAAACCAGCTCTGTAAAAAAAACTATTTGCTACTGCGGTCAGGGAGGGCCTTGGAAAAGCTCATTGGGATTCCTCAGAATCTCAAACAAATAAATGAATAAATAAATAAATAATGTTTTCAACATTTTTTAACTCTGCCGTGGCCGGTCCCAAGCCCGTGCTGTGAAAAGAGGAGGGTCAGATGTTGGGACAAGCAAACCAGCTCTGTAAAAACTATTTGCTACTGCGGTCAGGGAGGGCCTTGGAAAAGCTCATTGGGATTCCTCAGGATCTCAAACAAATAAATGAATAAATAAATAATGTTTTCAACATTTTTTTAACTCTGCCGTGGCCGGTCCCAAGCCCATGCTGTGAAAAGAGGAGGGTCAGATGCTGGGACAAGCAAACCAGCTCTGTAAAAACTATTTGCTACTGCGGTCAGGGAGGGCCTTGGAAAAGCTCATTGGGATTCCTCAGGATCTCAAACAAATAAATTATTAAATAAATAAATAATGTTTTCAACATTTTTTAACTCTGCCGTGGCCGGTCCCAAGCCCGTGCTGTGAAAAGAGGAGGGTCAGATGCTGGGACAAGGAAACCAGCTCTGTAAAAATTTTTTGCTACTGCGGTCAGGGAGGGCCTTGGAAAAGCTCATTGGGATTCCTCAGGATCTCAAACAAATAAATGAATAAATAATGTTTTCAACATTTTTTAACTCTGCCATGGCCGGTCCCAAGCCCGTGCTGTGAATAGAGGAGGGTCAGATGCTGGGACAAGCAAACCAGCTCTGTAAAAACTATTTGCTACTGCGGTCAGGGAGGGCCTTGGAAAATCTCATTGGGATTCCTCAGGATCTCAAACAAATAAATGAATAAATAAATAATGTTTTCAACATTTTTTTAACTCTGCCGTGGCCGGTCCCAAGCCCGTGCTGTGAAAAGAGGAGGGTCAGATGCTGGGACAAGCAAACCAGCTCTGTAAAAACTATTTCCTACTGCGGTCAGGGAGGGCCTTGGAAAAGCTCATTGGGATTCCTCAGGATCTCAAACAAATAAATTATTAAATAAATAAATAATGTTTTCAACATTTTTTAACTCTGCCGTGGCCGGTCCCAAGCCCGTGCTGTGAAAAGAGGAGGGTCAGATGCTGGGACAAGGAAACCAGCTCTGTAAAAACTATTTGCTACTGCGGTCAGGGAGGGCCTTGGAAAAGCTCATTGGGATTCCTCAGGATCTCAAACAAATAAATGAATAAATAAATAATGTTTTCAACATTTTTTTAACTCTGCCATGGCCGGTCCCAAGCCCGTGCTGTGAATAGAGGAGGGTCAGATGCTGGGACAAGCAAACCAGCTCTGTAAAAACTATTTGCTACTGCGGTCAGGGAGGGCCTTGGAAAAGCTCATTGGGATTCCTCAGGATCTCAAACAAAAAAATGAATAAATAAATAATGTTTTCAACATTTTTTTAACGCTGCCATGGCCGGTCCCAAGCCCGTGCTGTGAAAAGAGGAGGGTCAGATGCTGGGACAAGCAAACCAGCTCTGTAAAAAAAACTTTTTGCTACTGCGGTCAGGGAGGGCCTTGGAAAAGCTCATTGGGATTCCTCAGGATCTCAAACAAATAAATTAATAAATAAATAAATAATGTTTTCAACATTTTTTAACTCTGCCGTGGCCGGTCCCAAGCCCGTGCTGTGAAAAGAGGAGGGTCAGATGCTGGGACAAGGAAACCAGCTCTGTAAAAACTATTTGCTACTGCGGTCAGGGAGGGCCTTGGAAAAGCTCATTGGGATTCCTCAGGATCTCAAACAAATAAATGAATAAATAATGTTTTCAACATTTTTTAACTCTGCCATGGCCGGTCCCAAGCCCGTGCTGTGAATAGAGGAGGGTCAGATGCTGGGACAAGCAAACCAGCTCTGTAAAAACTATTTGCTACTGCGGTCAGGGAGGGCCTTGGAACAGCTCATTGGGATTCCTCAGGATCTCAAACAAATAAATGAATAAATAAATAAATAATGTTTTCAACATTTTTTTAACTCTGCCGTGGCCGGTCCCAAGCCCGTGCTGTGAAAAGAGGAGGGTCAGATGCTGGGACAAGCAAACCAGCTCTGTAAAAACTATTTGCTACTGCGGTCAGGGAGGGCCTTGGAAAAGCTCATTGGGATTCCTCAGGATCTCAAACAAATAAATGAATAAATAAATAATGTTTTCAACATTTTTTTAACTCTGCCGTGTCCGGTCCCAAGCCCGTGCTGTGAAAAGAAGAGGGTCAGATGCTGGGACAAGCAAACCAGCTCTGTAAAAAAAAACTATTTGCTACTGCGGTCAGGGAGGGCCTTGGAAAAGCTCATTGGGATTCCTCAGAATCTCAAACAAATAAATAAATAAATAATGTTTTCAACATTTTTTAACTCTGCCGTGGCCGGTCCCAAGCCCGTGCTGTGAAAAGAGGAGGGTCAGATGTTGGGACAAGCAAACCAGCTCTGTAAAAACGATTTGCTACTGCGGTCAAGGAGGGCCTTGGAAAAGCTCATTGGGATTCCTCAGGATCTCAAACAAATAAATGAATAAATAAATAATGTTTTCAACATTTTTTTAACTCTGCCGTGGCCGGTCCCAAGCCCGTGCTGTGAAAAGAGGAGGGTCAGATGCTGGGACAAGCAAACCAGCTCTGTAAAAACTATTTGCTACTGCGGTCAGGGAGGGCCTTGGAAAAGCTCATTGGGATTCCTCAGGATCTCAAACAAATAAATTATTAAATAAATAAATAATGTTTTCAACATTTTTTAACTCTGCCGTGGCCGGTGCCAAGCCCGTGCTGTGAAAAGAGGAGGGTCAGATGCTGGGACAAGGAAACCAGCTCTGTAAAAACTATTTGCTACTGCGGTCAGGGAGGGCCTTGGAAAAGCTCATTGGGATTCCTCAGGATCTCAATCAAATAAATGAATAAATAAATAATGTTTTCAACATTTTTTAACTCTGCCATGGCCGGTCCCAAGCCCGTGCTGTGAATAGAGGAGGGTCAGATGCTGGGACAAGCAAACCAGCTCTGTAAAAACTATTTGCTACTGCGGTCAGGGAGGGCCTTGGAAAAGCTCATTGGGATTCCTCAGGATCTCAAACAAATAAATGAATAAATAAATAATGTTTTCAACATTTTTTTAACGCTGCCATGGCCGGTCCCAAGCCCGTGCTGTGAAAAGAGGAGGGTCAGATGCTGGGACAAGCAAACCAGCTCTGTAAAAACTATTTGCTACTGCGGTCAGGGAGGGCCTTGGAAAAGCTCATTGGGATTCCTCAGGATCTCAAACAAATAAATGAATAAATAAATAAATAATGTTTTCAACATTTTTTAACTCTGCCGTGGCTGGTCCCAAGCCCGTGCTGTGAAAAGAGGAGGGTCAGATGCTGGGACAAGCAAACCAGCTCTGTAAAAACTATTTGCTAGTGCAGTCAGGGAGGGCCTTGGAAAAGCTCATTGGGATTCCTCAGGATCTCAAACAAATAAATGAATAAATAAATAAATAATGTTTTCAACATTTTTTAACTCTGCCGTGGCCGGTCCCAAGACCGTGCTGTGAAAAGAGGAGGGTCAGATGCTGGGACAAGGAAACCAGCTCTGTAAAAACTATTTGCTACTGCGGTCAGGGAGGGCCTTGGAAAAGCTCATTGGGATTCCTCAGGATCTCAAACAAATAAATGAATAAATAAATAATGTTTTCAACATTTTTTAACTCTGCCATGGCCGGTCCCAAGCCCGTGCTGTGAAAAGAAGAGGGTCAGATGCTGGGACAAGCAAACCAGCTCTGTAAAAAAAACTATTTGCTACTGCGGTCAGGGAGGGCCTTGGAAAAGCTCATTGGGATTCCTCAGAATCTCAAACAAATAAATGAATAAATAAATAAATAATGTTTTCAACATTTTTTAACTCTGCCGTGGCCGGTCCCAAGCCCGTGCTGTGAAAAGAGGAGGGTCAGATGTTGGGACAAGCAAACCAGCTCTGTAAAAACTATTTGCTACTGCGGTCAGGGAGGGCCTTGGAAAAGCTCATTGGGATTCCTCAGGATCTCAAACAAATAAATGAATAAATAAATAATGTTTTCAACATTTTTTTAACTCTGCCGTGGCCGGTCCCAAGCCCATGCTGTGAAAAGAGGAGGGTCAGATGCTGGGACAAGCAAACCAGCTCTGTAAAAACTATTTGCTACTGCGGTCAGGGAGGGCCTTGGAAAAGCTCATTGGGATTCCTCAGGACCTCAAACAAATAAATTATTAAATAAATAAATAATGTTTTCAACATTTTTTAACTCTGCCGTGGCCGGTCCCAAGCCCGTGCTGTGAAAAGAGGAGGGTCAGATGCTGGGACAAGGAAACCAGCTCTGTAAAAATTTTTTGCTACTGCGGTCAGGGAGGGCCTTGGAAAAGCTCATTGGGATTCCTCAGGATCTCAAACAAATAAATGAATAAATAAATAATGTTTTCAACATTTTTTTAACTCTGCCATGGCCGGTCCCAAGCCCGTGCTGTGAAAAGAGGAGGGTCAGATGCTGGGATAAGCAAACCAGCTCTGTAAAAACTATTTGATACTGCAGTCAGGGAGGGCCTTGGAAAAGCTCATTGGGATTCCTCAGGATCTCAAACAAATAAATGAATGAATAAATAAATAAATAAATAATGTTTTCAACATTTTTTAACTCTGCCGTGGCCGGTCCCAAGCCCGTGCTGTGAAAAGAGGAGGGTCAGATGCTGGGACAAGCAAACCAGCTCTGTAAAAACTATTTGCTAGTGCAGTCAGGGAGGGCCTTGGAAAAGCTCATTGGGATTCCTCATGATCTCAAACAAATAAATGAATAAATAAATAATGTTTTCAACATTTTTTTTAACTCTGCCGTGGTCTGTCCCAAGCCCGTGCTGTGAAAAGAGGAGGGTCAGATGCTGGGACAAGCAAACCAGCTCTGTAAAAACTATTTGCTACTGCGGTCAGGGAGGGCCTTGGAAAAGCTCATTGGGATTCCTCGGGATCTCAAACAAATAAATGAATAAATAAATAAATAATGTTTTCAACATTTTTTAACTCTGCCGTGGCCGGTCCCAAGCCCGTGCTGTGAAAAGAGGAGGGTCAGATGCTGGGACAAGGAAACCAGCTCTGTAAAAACTATTTGCTACTGCGGTCAGGGAGGGCCTTGGAAAAGCTCATTGGGATTCCTCAGGATCTCAAACAAATAAATGAATAAATAAATAATGTTTTCAACATTCTTTAACTCTGCCATGGCCGGTCCCAAGCCCGTGCTGTGAATAGAGGAGGGTCAGATGCTGGGACAAGCAAACCAGCTCTGTAAAAACTATTTGCTACTGCGGTCAGGGAGGGCCTTGGAAAAGCTCACTGGGATTCCTCAGGATCTCAAACAAATAAATGAATAAATAATGTTTTCAACATTTTTTTAACTCTGCCGTGGCCGGTCCCAAGCCCGTGCTGTGAAAAGAGGAGGGTCAGATGCTGGGATAAGCAAACCAGCTCTGTAAAAACTATTTGATACTGCAGTCAGGGAGGGCCTTGGAAAAGCTCATTGGGATTCCTCAGGATCTCAAACAAATAAATGAATAAATAAATAAATAATGTTTTCAACATTTTTTTAACTCTGCCGTGGCCGGTCCCAAGCCCGTGCTGTGAAAAGAGGAGGGTCAGATGCTGGGACAAGCAAACCAGCTCTGTAAAAACTATTTGCTACTGCGGTCAGGGAGGGCCTTGGAAAAGCTCATTGGAATTCCTCAGGATCTCAAACAAATAAATGAATAAATAAATAATGTTTTCAACATTTTTTAACTCTGCCATGGCTGGTCCCAAGCCTGTGCTGTGAATAGAGGAGGGTCAGATGCTGGGACAAGCAAACCAGCTCTGTAAAAACTATTTGCTACTGCGGTCAGGGAGGGCCTTGGAAAAGCTCATTAGGATTCCTCAGGATCTCATACAAATAAATGAATAAATAAATAAATAATGTTTTCAACATTTTTTAACTCTGCCGTGGCCGGTCCCAAGCCCGTGCTGTGAAAAGAGGAGGGTCAGATGCTGGGACAAGGAAACCAGCTCTGTAAAAACTATTTGCTACTGCGGTCAGGGAGGGCCTTGGAAAAGCTCATTGGAATTCCTCAGGATCTCAAACAAATAAATGAATAAATAAATAATGTTTTCAACATTTTTTAACTCTGCCATGGCCGGTCCCAAGCCTGTAATGTGAATAGAGGAGGGTCAGATGCTGGGACAAGCAAACCAGCTCTGTAAAAACTATTTGCTACTGCGGTCAGGGAGGGCCTTGGAAAAGCTCATTGGGATTCCTCAGGATCTCAAACAAATAAATGAATAAATAAATAAATAATGTTTTCAACATTTTTTAACTCTGCCGTGGCCGGTCCCAAGCCCGTGCTGTGAAAAGAGGAGGGTCAGATGCTGGGACAAGCAAACCAGCTCTGTAAAAACCATTTGCTAGTGCAGTCAGGGAGGGCCTTGGAAAAGCTCATTGGGATTCCTCAGGATCTCAAACAAATAAATGAATAAATAAATAATGTTTTCAACATTTTTTAACTCTGCCATGGCCGGTCCCAAGCCCGTGCTGTGAAAAGAAGAGGGTCAGATGCTGGGACAAGCAAACCAGCTCTGTAAAAAAAACTATTTGCTACTGCGGTCAGGGAGGGCCTTGGAAAAGCTCATTGGGATTCCTCAGAATCTCAAACAAATAAATGAATAAATAAATAAATAATGTTTTCAACATTTTTTAACTCTGCCGTGGCCGGTCCCAAGCCCGTGCTGTGAAAAGAGGAGGGTCAGATGTTGGGACAAGCAAACCAGCTCTTTAAAAACGATTTGCTACTGCGGTCAGGGAGGGCCTTGGAAAAGCTCATTGGGATTCCTCAGGATCTCAAACAAATAAATGAATAAATAAATAATGTTTTCAACATTTTTTTAACTCTGCCATGGCCGGTCCCAAGCCCGTGCTGTGAAAAGAGGAGGGTCAGATGCTGGGACAAGCAAACCAGCTCTGTAAAAACTATTTGCTACTGCGGTCAGGGAGGGCCTTGGAAAAGCTCATTGGGATTCCTCAGGATCTCAAACAAATAAATGAATAAATAAATAAATAATGTTTTCAACATTTTTTAACTCTGCCGTGGCCGGTCCCAAGCCCGTGCTGTGAAAAGAGGAGGGTCAGATGCTGGGACAAGGAAACCAGCTCTGTAAAAACTATTTGCTACTGCGGTCAGGGAGGGCCTTGGAAAAGCTCATTGGGATTCCTCAGGATCTCAAACAAATAAATGAATAAATAAATAAATAATGTTTTCAACATTTTTTAACTCTGCCATGGCCGGTCCCAAGCCCGTGCTGTGAATAGAGGAGGGTCAGATGCTGGGACAAGCAAACCAGCTCTGTAAAAACTATTTGCTTTTGCGGTCAGGGAGGGCCTTGGAAAAGATCATTGGGATTCCTCAGGATCTCAAACAAATAAATGAATAAATAAATAATGTTTTCAACATTTTTTTAACTCTGCCATGGCCGGTCCCAAGCCCGTGCTGTGAAAAGAGGAGGGTCAGATGCTGGGACAAGCAAACCAGCTCTGTAAAAACTATTTGCTAGTGCAGTCAGGGAGGGCCTTGGAAAAGCTCATTGGGATTCCTCATGATCTCAAACAAATAAATGAATAAATAAATAATGTTTTCAACATTTTTTTTAACTCTGCCGTGGTCTGTCCCAAGCCCGTGCTGTGAAAAGAGGAGGGTCAGATGCTGGGACAAGCAAACCAGCTCTGTAAAAACTATTTGCTACTGCGGTCAGGGAGGGCCTTGGAAAAGCTCATTGGGATTCCTCAGGATCTCAAACAAATAAATGAATAAATAAATAAATAATGTTTTCAACATTTTTTAACTCTGCCGTGGCCGGTCCCAAGCCTGTGCTGTGAAAAGAGGAGGGTCAGATGCTGGGACAAGGAAACCAGCTCTGTAAAAACTATTTGCTACTGCGGTCAGGGAGGGCCTTGGAAAAGCTCATTGGGATTCCTCAGGATCTCAAACAAATAAATGAATAAATAAATAATGTTTTCAACATTTTTTAACTCTGCCATGGCCGGTCCCAAGCCCGTGCTGTGAATAGAGGAGGGTCAGATGCTGGGACAAGCAAACCAGCTCTGTAAAAACTATTTGCTACTGCGGTCAGGGAGGGCCTTGGAAAAGCTCATTGGGATTCCTCAGGATCTCAAACAAATAAATGAATAAATAATGTTTTCAACATTTTTTTAACTCTGCCGTGGCCGGTCCCAAGCCCGTGCTGTGAAAAGAGGAGGGTCAGATGCTGGGATAAGCAAACCAGCTCTGTAAAAACTATTTGATACTGCAGTCAGGGAGGGCCTTGGAAAAGCTCATTGGGATTCCTCAGGATCTCAAACAAATAAATGAATAAATAAATAAATAATGTTTTCAACATTTTTTTAACTCTGCCGTGGCCGGTCCCAAGCCCGTGCTGTGAAAAGAGGAGGGTCAGATGCTGGGACAAGCAAACCAGCTCTGTAAAAACTATTTGCTACTGCGGTCAGGGAGGGCCTTGGAAAAGCTCATTGGGATTCCTCAGGATCTCAAACAAATAAATGAATAAATAAATAATGTTTTCAACATTTTTTTAACTCTGCCGTGGCCGGTCCCAAGCCCGTGCTGTGAAAAGAAGAGGGTCAGATGCTGGGACAAGCAAACCAGCTCTGTAAAAAAAACTATTTGCTACTGCCGTCAGGGAGGGCCTTGGAAAAGCTCATTGGGATTCCTCAGGATCTCAAACAAATAAATGAATAAATAAATAAATAATGTTTTCAACATTTTTTAACTCTGCCGTGGCTGGTCCCAAGCCCGTGCTGTGAAAAGAGGAGGGTCAGATGCTGGGACAAGGAAACCAGCTCTGTAAAAACTATTTGCTACTGCGGTCAGGGAGGGCCTTGGAAAAGCTCATTGGGATTTCTCAGGATCTCAAACAAATAAATGAATAAATAAATAATGTTTTCAACATTTTTTAACTCTGCCATGGCCGGTCCCAAGCCTGTGCTGTGAATAGAGGAGGGTCAGATGCTGGGATAAGCAAACCAGCTCTGTAAAAACTATTTGCTACTGCTGTCAGGGAGGGCCTTGGAAAAGCTCATTGGGATTCCTCAGGATCTCAAACAAATAAATGAATAAATAAATAATGTTTTCAACATTTTTTTAACTCTGCCATGGCCGGTCCCAAGCCCGTGCTGTGAAAAGAGGAGGGTCAGATGCTGGGATAAGCAAACCAGCTCTGTAAAAACTATTTGATACTGCAGTCAGGGAGGGCCTTGGAAAAGCTCATTGGGATTCCTCAGGATCTCAAACAAATAAATGAATAAATAAATAAATAATGTTTTCAACATTTTCTAACTCTGCCGTGGCCGGTCCCAAGCCCGTGCTGTGAAAAGAGGAGGGTCAGATGCTGGGACAAGCAAACCAGCTCTGTAAAAACTATTTGCTAGTGCAGTCAGGGAGGGCCTTGGAAAAGCTCATTGGGATTCCTCATGATCTCAAACAAATAAATGAATAAATAAATAATGTTTTCAACATTTTTTTTAACTCTGCCGTGGTCTGTCCCAAGCCCGTGCTGTGAAAAGAGGAGGGTCAGATGCTGGAACATGCAAACCAGCTCTGTAAAAACTATTTGCTACTGCGGTCAGGGAGGGCCTTGGAAAAGCTCATTGGGATTCCTCAGGATCTCAAACAAATAAATGAATAAATAAATAAATAATGTTTTCAACATTTTTTAACTCTGCCGTGGCCGGTCCCAAGCCCGTGCTGTGAAAAGAGGAGGGTCAGATGCTGGGACAAGGAAACCAGCTCTGTAAAAACTATTTGCTACTGCGGTCAGGGAGGGCCTTGGAAAAGCTCATTGGGATTCCTCAGGATCTCAAACAAATAAATGAATAAATAAATAATGTTTTCAACATTTTTTTAACTCTGCCATGGCCGGTCCCAAGCCCGTGCTGTGAAAAGAGGAGGGTCAGATGCTGGGATAAGCAAACCAGCTCTGTAAAAACTATTTGATACTGCAGTCAGTGAGGGCCTTGGAAAAGCTCATTGGGATTCCTCAGGATCTCAAACAAATAAATGAATAAATAAATAAATAATGTTTTCAACATTTTTAACTCTGCCGTGGCCGGTCCCAAGCCCGTGCTGTGAAAAGAGGAGGGTCAGATGCTGGGACAAGCAAACCAGCTCTGTAAAAACTATTTGCTAGTGCAGTCAGGGAGGGCCTTGGAAAAGCTCATTGGGATTCCTCATGATCTCAAACAAATAAATGAATAAATAAATAATGTTTTCAACATTTTTTTAACTCTGCCGTGGCCGGTCCCAAGCCCGTGCTGTGAAAAGAGGAGGGTCAGATGCTGGGACAAGCAAACCAGCTCTGTAAAAACTATTTTCTACTGAGGTCAGGAAGGGCCTTGGAAAAGCTCATTGGGATTCCTCAGGATCTCAAACAAATAAATGAATAAATAAATAAATAATGTTTTCAACATTTTTTAACTCTGCCGTCGCCGGTCCCAAGCCCGTGCTGTGAAAAGAGGAGGGTCAGATGCTGGGACAAGCAAACCAGCTCTGTAAAAACTATTTGCTACTGCGGTCAGGGAGGGCCTTGGAAAAGCTCATTGGGATTCCTCAGGATCTCAAACAAATAAATGAATAAATAAATAATGTTTTCAACATTTATTTAACTCCGCCGTGGCCGGTCCCAAGCCCGTGCTGTGAAAAGAGGAGGGTCAGATGCTGGGATAAGCAAACCAGCTCTGTAAAAACTATTTGATACTGCAGTCAGGGAGGGCCTTGAAAAAGCTCATTGGGATTCCTCAGGATCTCAAACAAATAAATGAATAAATAAATAAATAATGTTTTCAACATTTTTTTAACTCTGCCGTGGCCGGTCCCAAGCCCGTGCTGTGAAAAGAGGAGGGTCAGATGCTGGGACAAGCAAACCAGCTCTGTAAAAACTATTTGCTACTGCGGTCAGGGAGGGCCTTGGAAAAGCTCATTGGGATTCCTCAGGATCTCAAACAAATAAATGAATAAATAAATAATGTTTTCAACATTTTTTTAACTCTGCCGTGGCCGGTCCCAAGCCCGTGCTGTGAAAAGAAGAGGGTCAGATGCTGGGACAAGCAAACCAGCTCTTTAAAAAAAACTATTTGCTACTGCGGTCAGGGAGGGCCTTGGAAAAGCTCATTGGGATTCCTCAGAATCTCAAACAAATAAATGAATAAATAAATAAATAATGTTTTTAACATTTTTTAACTCTGCCCTTGCCGGTCCCAAGCCCGTGCTGTGAAAAGAGGAGGGTCAGATGTTGGGACAAGCAAACCAGCTCTGTAAAAACTATTTGCTACTGCGGTCAGGGAGAGCCTTGAAAAAGCTCATTGGGATTAATCAGGATCTCAAACAAATAAATGAATAAATAAATAATGTTTTCAACATTTTTTTAACTCTGCCGTGGCCGGTCCCAAGCCCATGCTGTGAAAAGAGGAGGGTCAGATGCTGGGACAAGCAAACCAGCTCTTTAAAAACTATTTTCTTCTGAGGTCAGGAAGGGCCTTGGAAAAGCTCATTGGGATTCCTCAGGATCTCAAACAAATAAATGAATAAATAAATAAATAATGTTTTCAACATTTTTTAACTCTGCCGTCGCCGGTCCCAAGCCCGTGCTGTGAAAAGAGGAGGGTCAGATGCTGGGACAAGCAAACCAGCTCTGTAAAAACTATTTGCTACTGCGGTCAGGGAGGGCCTTGGAAAAGCTCATTGGGATTCCTCAGGATCTCAAACAAATAAATTATTAAATAAATAAATAATGTTTTCAACATTTTATAACTCTGCCGCGGCCGGTCCCAAGCCCGTGCTGTGAAAAGAGGAGGGTCAGATGCTGGGACAAGGAAACCAGCTCTGTAAAAACTATTTGCTACTGCGGTCAGGGAGGGCCTTGGAAAAGCTCATTGGGATTCCTCGGGATCTCAAACAAATAAATGAATAAATAAATAATGTTTTCAACATTTTTTAACTCTGCCATGGCCGGTCCCAAGCCCGTGCTGTGAATAGAGGAGGGTCAGATGCTGGGACAAGCAAACCAGCTCTGTAAAAACTATTTGCTACTGCGGTCAGGGAGGGCCTTGGAAAAGCTCATTGGGATTCCTCAGGATCTCAAACAAATAAATGAATAAATAAATAATGTTTTCAACATTTTTTTAACTCTGCCATGGCCGGTCCCAAGCCCGTGCTGTGAAAAGAGGAGGGTCAGATGCTGGGATAAGCAAACCAGCTCTGTAAAAACTATTTGATACTGCAGTCAGGGAGGGCCTTGGAAAAGCTCATTGGGATTCCTCAGGATCTCAAACAAATAAATGAATAAATAAATAATGTTTTCAACATTTTTTAACTCTGCCGTGGCCGGTCCCAAGCCCGTGCTGTGAAAAGAGGAGGGTCAGATGCTGGGACAAGCAAACCAGCTCTGTAAAAACTATTTGCTAGTGCAGTCAGGGAGGGCCTTGGAAAAGCTCATTGGGATTCCTCATGATCTCAAACAAATAAATGAATAAATAAATAATGTTTTCAACATTTTTTTTAACTCTGCCGTGGTCTGTCCCAAGCCCGTGCTGTGAAAAGAGGAGGGTCAGATGCTGGGACAAGCAAACCAGCTCTGTAAAAACTATTTGCTACTGCGGTCAGGGAGGGCCTTGGAAAAGCTCATTGGGATTCCTCAGGATCTCAAACAAATAAATGAATAAATAAATAATGTTTTCAACATTTTTTTTAACTCTGCCGTGGTCTGTCCCAAGCCCGTGCTGTGAAAAGAGGAGGGTCAGATGCTGGGACAAGCAAACCAGCTCTGTAAAAACTATTTGCTACTGCGGTCAGGGAGGGCCTTGGAAAAGCTCATTGGGATTCCTCAGGATCTCAAACAAATAAATGAATAAATAATGTTTTCAACATTTTTTTAACTCTGCCGTGGCCGGTCCCAAGCCCGTGCTGTGAAAAGAAGAGGGTCAGATGCTGGGACAAGCAAACCAGCTCTGTAAAAAAACTATTTGCTACTGCGGTCAGGGAGGGCCTTGGAAAAGCTCATTGGGATTCCTCATGATCTCAAACAAATAAATGAATAAATAAATAAATAATGTTTTCAACATTTTTTTTAACTCTGCCGTGGTCGGTCCCAAGCCCGTGCTGTGAAAAGAAGAGGGTCAGATGCTGGGACAAGCAAACCAGCTCTGTAAAAAAAACTATTTGCTACTGCGGTCAGGGAGGGCCTTGGAAAAGCTCATTGGGATTCCTTAGGATCTCAAACAAATAAATGAATAAATAAATAAATAATGTTCTCAACATTTTTTAACTCTGCCGTGGCCGGTCCCAAGCCCGTGCTGTGAAAAGAGGAGGGTCAGATGCTGGGACAAGCAAACCAGCTCTGTAAAAACTATTTGCTACTACGGTCAGGGAGGGCCTTGGAAAAGCTCATTGGGATTCCTCAGGATCTCAAACAAATAAATGAATAAATAAATAATGTTTTCAACATTTTTTAAACTCTGCCGTGGACGGTCCCAAGCCCGTGCTGTGAAAAGAGGAGGGTCAGATGCTGAGACAAGCAAACCAGCTCTGTAAAAAAAACTATTTGCTACTGCGGTCAGGGAGGGCCTTGGAAAAGCTCATTGGGATTCCTCAGGATCTCAAACAAATAAATGAATAAATAAATAAATAATGTTTTCAACATTTTTTAACTCTGCCGTGGACAGTCCCAAGCCCATGCTGTGAAAAGAGGAGGGTCAGATGCTGGGACAAGCAATCCAGCTCTGTAAAAACTATTTGCTAGTGCAGTCAGGGAGGGCCTTGTAAATGCTCATTGGGATTCCTCATGATCTCAAACAAATAAATGAATAAATAAATAATGTTTTCAACATTTTTTAACTCTGCCATGGCCGGTCCCAAGCCCGTGCTGTGAATAGAGGAGGGTCAGATGCTGGGACAAGCAAACCAGCTCTGTAAAAACTATTTGCTACTGCGGTCAGGGAGGGCCTTGGAAAAGCTCATTGGGATTCCTCAGGATCTCAAACAAATAAATGAATAAATAAATAATGTTTTCAACATTTTTTTAACTCTGCCGTGGCCGGTCCCAAGCCCGTGCTGTGAAAAGAGGAGGGTCAGATGCTGGGATAAGCAAACCAGCTCTGTAAAAACTATTTGATACTGCAGTCAGGGAGGGCCTTGGAAAAGCTCATTGGGATTCCTCAGGATCTCAAACAAATAAATGAATAAATAAATAAATAATGTTTTCAACATTTTTTTAACTCTGCCATGGCCGGTCCCAAGCCCATGCTGTGAAAAGAGGAGGGTCAGATGCTGGGACAAGCAAACCAGCTCTGTAAAAACTATTTGCTACTGCGGTCAGGGAGGGCCTTGGAAAAGCTCATTGGGATTCCTCAGGATCTCAAACAAATAAATGAATAAATAAATAATGTTTTCAACATTTTTTTTAACTCTGCCGTGGTCGGTCCCAAAACCGTGCTGTGAAAAGAGGAGGGTCAGATGTTGGGACAAGCAAACCAGCTCTGTAAAAAATATTTGCTACTGCGGTCAGGGAGGGCCTCGGAAAAGCTCATTGGGATTCCTCAGGATCTCAAACAAATAAATTAATAAATAAATAAATAATGTTTTCAACATTTTTTAACTCTGCCGTGGCCGGTCCCAAGCCCGTGCTGTGAAAAGAGGAGGGTCAGATGCTGGGACAAGGAAACCAGTTCTGTAAAAACTATTTGCTACTGCAGTCAGGGAGGGCCTTGGAAAAGCTCATTGGGATTCCTCAGGATCTCAAACAAATAAATGAATAAATAAATAATGTTTTCAACATTTTTTTTAACTCTGCCGTGGTCTGTCCCAAGCCCGTGCTGTGAAAAGAGGAGGGTCAGATGCTGGGACAAGCAAACCAGCTCTGTAAAAACTATTTGCTACTGCGGTCAGGGAGGGCCTTGGAAAAGCTCATTGGGATTCCTCAGGATCTCAAACAAATAAATGAATAAATAATGTTTTCAACATTTTTTTAACTCTGCCGTGGCCGGTCCCAAGCCCGTGCTGTGAAAAGAAGAGGGTCAGATGCTGGGACAAGCAAACCAGCTCTGTAAAAAAAACTATTTGCTACTGCGGTCAGGGAGGGCCTTGGAAAAGCTCATTGGGATTCCTCATGATCTCAAACAAATAAATGAATAAATAAATAAATAATGTTTTCAACATTTTTTTTAACTCTGCCGTGGTCGGTCCCAAGCCCGTGCTGTGAAAAGAGGAGGGTCAGATGCTGGGACAAGCAAACCAACTCTGTAAAAACTATTTGCTACTTCGGTCAGGGAGGGCCTTGGAAAAGCTCATTGGGATTCCTCAGGATCTCAAACAAATAAATGAATAAATAAATAATGTTTTCAACATTTTTTTAACTCTGCCGTGGCCGGTCCCAAGCCCGTGCTGTGAAAAGAGGAGGGTCAGATGCTGGGACAAGCAAACCAGCTCTGTAAAAACTATTTTCTACTGCGGTCAGGGAGGGCCTTCGAAAAACTCATTGGGATTCCTCAAGATCTCAAACAAATAAATGAACAAATAAATAAATAATGTTTTCAACATTTTTTTAACTCTGCCGTGGCCGGTCCCATGCCCGTGCTGTGAAAAGAGGAGGGTCAGATGCTGGGACAAGCAAACCAGCTCTGTAAAATCTATTTGCTACTGCGGTCAGGGAGGGCCTTGGAAAAGCTCATTGGGATTCCTCAGGATCTCAAATAAATAATGTTTTCAACATTTTTTTAACTCTGCCGTGGCCGGTCCCAAGCCCGTGCTGTGAAAAGAGGAGGGTCAGATGCTGGGACAAGCAAACCAGCTCTGTAAAATCTATTTGCTACTGCGGTCAGGGAGGGCCTTGGAAAAGCTCATTGGGATTCCTCAGGATCTCAAACAAATAAATGAATAAATAAATAAATAATGTTTTCAACATTTTTTTAACTCTACCGTGGCTGGTCCCAAGCCCGTGCTGTGAAAAGAGGAGGGTCAGATGCTGGGACAAGCAAACCAGCTCTGTAAAAACTATTTGCTAGTGCAGTCAGGGAGGGCCTTGGAAAAGCTCATTGGGATTCCTCATGATCTCAAACAAATGAATGAATAAATAAATAATGTTTTCAACATTTTTTTTAACTCTGCCGTGGTCGGTCCCAAGCCCGTGCTGTGAAAAGAGGAGGGTCAGATGCTGGGACAAGCAAACCAGCTCTGTAAAATCTATTTGCTACTGCGGTCAGGGAGGGCCTTGGAAAAGCTCATTGGGATTCCTCAGGATCTCAAACAAATAAATGAATAAATAAATAAATAATGTTTTCAACATTTTTTTAACTCTACCGTGGCTGGTCCCAAGCCCGTGCTGTGAAAAGAGGAGGGTCAGATGCTGGGACAAGCAAACCAGCTCTGTAAAAACTGTTTGCTAGTGCAGTCAGGGAGGGCCTTGGAAAAGCTCATTGGGATTCCTCATGATCTCAAACAAATAAATGAATAAATAAATAATGTTTTCAACATTTTTTTTTAACTCTGCCGTTGCCGGTCCCAAGCCCGTGCTGTGAAAAGAAGAGGGTCAGATGCTGGGACAAGCAAACCAGCTCTGTAAAAAAAACTATTTGCTACTGCGGTCAGGGAGGGCCTTGGAAAAGCTCATTGGGATTCCTTAGGATCTCAAACAAATAAATGAATAAATAAATAAATAATGTTCTCAACATTTTTTAACTCTGCCGTGGCCGGTCCCAAGCCCGTGCTGTGAAAAGAGGAGGGTCAGATGCTGGGACAAGCAAACCAGCTCTGTAAAAACTATTTGCTACTACGGTCAGGGAGGGCCTTGGAAAAGCTCATTGGGATTCCTCAGGATCTCAAACAAATAAATGAATAAATAAATAATGTTTTCAACATTTTTTAAACTCTGCCGTGGACGGTCCCAAGCCCGTGCTGTGAAAAGAGGAGGGTCAGATGCTGAGACAAGCAAACCAGCTCTGTAAAAAAAACTATTTGCTACTGCGGTCAGGGAGGGCCTTGGAACAGCTCATTGGGATTCCTCAGGATCTCAAACAAATAAATGAATAAATAAATAAATAATGTTTTCAACATTTTTTAACTCTGCCGTGGACAGTCCCAAGCCCATGCTGTGAAAAGAGGAGGGTCAGATGCTGGGACAAGCAATCCAGCTCTGTAAAAACTATTTGCTAGTGCAGTCAGGGAGGGCCTTGTAAAAGCTCATTGGGATTCCTCATGATCTCAAACAAATAAATGAATAAATAAATAATGTTTTCAACATTTTTTTAACTCTGCCGTGGCCGGTCCCAAGCCCGTGCTGTGAAAAGAGGAGGGTCAGATGCTGGGATAAGCAAACCAGCTCTGTAAAAACTATTTGATACTGCAGTCAGGGAGGGCCTTGGAAAAGCTCATTGGGATTCCTCAGGATCTCAAACAAATAAATGAATAAATAAATAAATAATGTTTTCAACATTTTTTTAACTCTGCCATGGCCGGTCCCAAGCCCATGCTGTGAAAAGAGGAGGGTCAGATGCTGGGACAAGCAAACCAGCTCTGTAAAAACTATTTGCTACTGCGGTCAGGGAGGGCCTTGGAAAAGCTCATTGGGATTCCTCAGGATCTCAAACAAATAAATGAATAAATAAATAATGTTTTCAACATTTTTTTTAACTCTGCCGTGGTCGGTCCCAAAACCGTGCTGTGAAAAGAGGAGGGTCAGATGCTGGGACAAGCAAACCAGCTCTGTAAAAAATATTTGCTACTGCGGTCAGGGAGGGCCTTGGAAAAGCTCATTGGGATTCCTCAGGATCTCAAACAAATAAATTAATAAATAAATAAATAATGTTTTCAACATTTTTTAACTCTGCCGTGGCCGGTCCCAAGCCCGTGCTGTGAAAAGAGGAGGGTCAGATGCTGGGACAAGGAAACCAGTTCTGTAAAAACTATTTGCTACTGCAGTCAGGGAGGGCCTTGGAAAAGCTCACTGGGATTCCTCAGGATCTCAAACAAATAAATGAATAAATAAATAATGTTTTCAACATTTTTTTAACTCTGCCGTGGCCGGTCCCAAGCCCGTGCTGTGAAAAGAAGAGGGTCAGATGCTGGGACAAGCAAACCAGCTCTGTAAAAAAAACTATTTGCTACTGCGGTCAGGGAGGGCCTTGGAAAAGCTCATTGGGATTCCTCAGGATCTCAAACAAATAAATGAATAAATAAATAAATAATGTTTTCAACATTTTTTTAACTCTGCCGTGGCCGGTCCCAAGCCCGTGCTGTGAAAAGAGGAGGGTCAGATGCTGGGACAAGCAAACCAGCTCTGTAAAAACTATTTGCTAGTGCAGTCAGGGAGGGCCTTGGAAAAGCTCATTGGGATTCCTCATGATCTCAAACAAATAAATGAATAAATAAATAATGTTTTCAACATTTTTTTTAACTCTGCCGTGGTCTGTCCCAAGCCCGTGCTGTGAAAAGAGGAGGGTCAGATGCTGGGACAAGCAAACCAGCTCTGTAAAAACTATTTGCTACTGCGGTCAGGGAGGGCCTTGGAAAAGCTCATTGGGATTCCTCAGGATCTCAAACAAATAAATGAATAAATAATGTTTTCAACATTTTTTTAACTCTGCCGTGGCCGGTCCCAAGCCCGTGCTGTGAAAAGAAGAGGGTCAGATGCTGGGACAAGCAAACCAGCTCTGTAAAAAAACTATTTGCTACTGCGGTCAGGAAGGGCCTTGGAAAAGCTCATTGGGATTCCTCATGATCTCAAACAAATAAATGAATAAATAAATAAATAATGTTTTCAACATTTTTTTTAACTCTGCCGTGGTCGGTCCCAAGCCCGTGCTGTGAAAAGAGGAGGGTCAGATGCTGGGACAAGCAAAACCAACTCTGTAAAAACTATTTGCTACTTCGGTCAGGGAGGGCCTTGGAAAAGCTCATTGGGATTCCTCAGGATCTCAAACAAATAAATGAATAAATAAATAATGTTTTCAACATTTTTTTAACTCTGCCGTGGCCGGTCCCAAGCCCATGCTGTGAAAAGAGGAGGGTCAGATGCTGGGACAAGCAAACCAGCTCTGTAAAAACTATTTTCTACTGCGGTCAGGGAGGGCCTTCGAAAAACTCATTGGGATTCCTCAAGATCTCAAACAAATAAATGAACAAATAAATAAATAATGTTTTCAACATTTTTTTAACTCTGCCGTGGCCGGTCCCAAGCCCGTGCTGTGAAAAGAGGAGGGTCAGATGCTGGGACAAGCAAACCAGCTCTGTAAAATCTATTTGCTACTGCGGTCAGGGAGGGCCTTGGAAAAGCTCATTGGGATTCCTCAGGATCTCAAATAAATAATGTTTTCAACATCTTTTTAACTCTGCCGTGGCCGGTCCCAAGCCCGTGCTGTGAAAAGAGGAGGGTCAGATGCTGGGACAAGCAAACCAGCTCTGTAAAATCTATTTGCTACTGCGGTCAGGGAGGGCCTTGGAAAAGCTCATTGGGATTCCTCAGGATCTCAAACAAATAAATGAATAAATAAATAAATAATGTTTTCAACATTTTTTTAACTCTACCGTGGCTGGTCCCAAGCCCGTGCTGGGAAAAGAGGAGGGTCAGATGCTGGGACAAGCAAACCAGCTCTGTAAAAACTATTTGCTAGTGCAGTCAGGGAGGGCCTTGGAAAAGCTCATTGGGATTCCTCATGATCTCAAACAAATAAATGAATAAATAAATAATGTTTTCAACATTTTTTTTAACTCTGCCGTGGTCGGTCCCAAGCCCGTGCTGTGAAAAGAGGAGGGTCAGATGCTGGGACAAGCAAACCAGCTCTGTAAAATCTATTTGCTACTGCGGTCAGGGAGGGCCTTGGAAAAGCTCATTGGGATTCCTCAGGATCTCAAACAAATAAATGAATAAATAAATAAATAATGTTTTCAACATTTTTTTAACTCTGCCGTGGCCGGTCCCAAGCCCGTGCTGTGAAAAGAAGAGGGTCAGATGCTGGGACAAGCAAACCAGCTCTGTAAAAAAAACTATTTGCTACTGCGGTCAGGGAGGGCCTTGGAAAAGCTCATTGGGATTCCTCAGGATCTCAAACAAATAAATGAATAAATAAATAAATAATGTTTTCAACATTTTTTTAACTCTGCCGTGGCCGGTCCCAAGCCCGTGCTGTGAAAAGAGGAGGGTCAGATACTGGGACAAGCAAACCAGCTCTGTAAAAACTATTTGCTACTGCGGTCAGGGAGGGCCTTGGAAAAGCTCATTGGGATTCCTCAGGATCTCAAACAAATAAATGAATAAATAAATAATGTTTTCAACATTTTTTAACTCTGCCATGGCCGGTCCCAAGTCCGTGCTGTGAATAGAGGAGGGTCAGATGCTGGGACAAGCAAACCAGCTCTGTAAAAATTATTTGCTACTGCGGTCAGGGAGGGCCTTGGAAAAGCTCATTGGGATTCCTCAGGATCTCAAACAAATAAATGAATAAATAATGTTTTCAACATTTTTTTAACTCTGCCGTGGCCGGTCCCAAGCCCGTGCTGTGAAAAGAGGAGGGTCAGATGCTGGGATAAGCAAACCAGCTCTGTAAAAACTATTTGATACTGCAGTCAGGGAGGGCCTTGGAAAAGCTCATTGGGATTCCTCAGGATCTCAAACAAATAAATGAATAAATAAATAAATAATGTTTTCAACATTTTTTTAACTCTGCCGTGGCCGGTCCCAAGCCCGTGCTGTGAAAAGAGGAGGGTCAGATGCTGGGACAAGCAAACCAGCTCTGTAAAAACTATTTGCTACTGCGGTCAGGGAGGGCCTTGGAAAAGCTCATTGGGATTCCTCAGGATCTCAAACAAATAAATGAATAAATAAATAATGTTTTCAACATTTTTTTAACGCTGCCGTGTCCGGTCCCAAGCCCGTGCTGTGAAAAGAAGAGGGTCAGATGCTGGGACAAGCAAACCAGCTCTGTAAAAAAAACTATTTGCTACTGCGGTCAGGGAGGGCCTTGGAAAAGCTCATTGGGATTCCTCAGAATCTCAAACAAATAAATGAATAAATAAATAAATAATGTTTTCAACATTTTTTAACTCTGCCGTGGCCGGTCCCAAGCCCGTGCTGTGAAAAGAGGAGGGTCAGATGTTGGGACAAGCAAACCAGCTCTGTAAAAACGATTTGCTACTGCGGTCAGGGAGGGCCTTGGAAAAGCTCATTGGGATTCCTCAGGATCTCAAACAATTAAATGAATAAATAAATAATGTTTTCAACATTTTTTTAACTCTGCCGTGGCCGGTCCCAAGCCCGTGCTGTGAAAAGAGGAGGGTCAGATGCTGGGACAAGCAAACCAGCTCTGTAAAAACTATTTGCTACTGCGGTCAGGGAGGGCCTTGGAAAAGCTCATTGGGATTCCTCAGGATCTCAAACAAATAAATGAATAAATAAATAATGTTTTCAACATTTTTTAACTCTGCCATGGCCGGTCCCAAGCCCGTGCTGTGAAAAGAGGAGGGTCAGATGCTGGGACAAGCAAACCAGCTCTGTAAAAACTATTTGCTACTGCGGTCAGGGAGGGCCTTGGAAAAGCTCATTGGGATTCCTCAGGATCTCAAACAAATAAATGAATAAATAAATAAATAATGTTTTCAACATTTTTTTAACTCTGCCGTGGCCGGTCCCAAGCCCGTGCTGTGAAAAGAGGAGGGTCAGATGCTGGGACAAGCAAACCAGCTCTGTAAAAACTATTTGCTACTGCGGTCAGGGAGGGCCTTGGAAAAGCTCATTGGGATTCCTCAGGATCTCAAACAAATAAATGAATAAATAAATAATGTTTTCAACATTTTTTTAACTCTGCCGTGTCCGGTCCCAAGCCCGTGCTGTGAAAAGAAGAGGGTCAGATGCTGGGACAAGCAAACCAGCTCTGTAAAAAAAACTATTTGCTACTGCGGTCAGGGAGGGCCTTGGAAAAGCTCATTGGGATTCCTCAGAATCTCAAACAAATAAATGAATAAATAAATAAATAATGTTTTCAACATTTTTTAACTCTGCCGTGGCCGGTCCCAAGCCCGTGCTGTGAAAAGAGGAGGGTCAGATGTTGGGACAAGCAAACCAGCTCTGTAAAAACGATTTGCTACTGCGGTCAGGGAGGGCCTTGTAAAAGCTCATTGGGATTCCTCAGGATCTCAAACAATTAAATGAATAAATAAATAATGTTTTCAACATTTTTTTAACTCTGCCGTGGCCGGTCCCAAGCCCGTGCTGTGAAAAGAGGAGGGTCAGATGCTGGGACAAGCAAACCAGCTCTGTAAAAACTATTTTCTACTGAGGTCAGGAAGGGCCTTGGAAAAGCTCATTGGGATTCCTCAGGATCTCAAACAAATAAATGAATAAATAAATAAATAATGTTTTCAACATTTTTTTAACTCTGCCGTGGCCGGTCCCAAGCCCGTGCTGTGAAAAGAGGAGGGTCAGATACTGGGACAAGCAAACCAGCTCTGTAAAAACTATTTGCTACTGCGGTCAGGGAGGGCCTTGGAAAAGCTCATTGGGATTCCTCAGGATCTCAAACAAATAAATGAATAAATAAATAATGTTTTCAACATTTTTTAACTCTGCCATGGCCGGTCCCAAGCCCGTGCTGTGAATAGAGGAGGGTCAGATGCTGGGACAAGCAAACCAGCTCTGTAAAAATTATTTGCTACTGCGGTCAGGGAGGGCCTTGGAAAAGCTCATTGGGATTCCTCAGGATCTCAAACAAATAAATGAATAAATAATGTTTTCAACATTTTTTTAACTCTACCGTGGCTGGTCCCAAGCCCGTGCTGGGAAAAGAGGAGGGTCAGATGCTGGGACAAGCAAACCAGCTCTGTAAAAACTATTTGCTAGTGCAGTCAGGGAGGGCCTTGGAAAAGCTCATTGGGATTCCTCATGATCTCAAACAAATAAATGAATAAATAAATAATGTTTTCAACATTTTTTTTAACTCTGCCGTGGTCGGTCCCAAGCCCGTGCTGTGAAAAGAGGAGGGTCAGATGCTGGGACAAGCAAACCAGCTCTGTAAAATCTATTTGCTACTGCGGTCAGGGAGGGCCTTGGAAAAGCTCATTGGGATTCCTCAGGATCTCAAACAAATAAATGAATAAATAAATAATGTTTTCAACATTTTTTTAACTCTGCCGTGGCCGGTCCCAAGCCCGTGCTGTGAAAAGAAGAGGGTCAGATGCTGGGACAAGCAAACCAGCTCTGTAAAAAAAACTATTTGCTACTGCGGTCAGGGAGGGCCTTGGAAAAGCTCATTGGGATTCCTCAGGATCTCAAACAAATAAATGAATAAATAAATAAATAATGTTTTCAACATTTTTTTAACTCTGCCGTGGCCGGTCCCAAGCCCGTGCTGTGAAAAGAGGAGGGTCAGATACTGGGACAAGCAAACCAGCTCTGTAAAAACTATTTGCTACTGCGGTCAGGGAGGGCCTTGGAAAAGCTCATTGGGATTCCTCAGGATCTCAAACAAATAAATGAATAAATAAATAATGTTTTCAACATTTTTTAACTCTGCCATGGCCGGTCCCAAGCCCGTGCTGTGAATAGAGGAGGGTCAGATGCTGGGACAAGCAAACCAGCTCTGTAAAAATTATTTGCTACTGCGGTCAGGGAGGGCCTTGGAAAAGCTCATTGGGATTCCTCAGGATCTCAAACAAATAAATGAATAAATAATGTTTTCAACATTTTTTTAACTCTGCCGTGGCCGGTCCCAAGCCCGTGCTGTGAAAAGAGGAGGGTCAGATGCTGGGATAAGCAAACCAGCTCTGTAAAAACTATTTGATACTGCAGTCAGGGAGGGCCTTGGAAAAGCTCATTGGGATTCCTAAGGATCTCAAACAAATAAATGAATAAATAAATAAATAATGTTTTCAACATTTTTTTAACTCTGCCGTGGCCGGTCCCAAGCCCGTGCTGTGAAAAGAGGAGGGTCAGATGCTGGGACAAGCAAACCAGCTCTGTAAAAACTATTTGCTACTGCGGTCAGGGAGGGCCTTGGAAAAGCTCATTGGGATTCCTCAGGATCTCAAACAAATAAATGAATAAATAAATAATGTTTTCAACATTTTTTTAACTCTGCCGTGTCCGGTCCCAAGCCCGTGCTGTGAAAAGAGGAGGGTCAGATGCTGGGACAAGCAAACCAGCTCTGTAAAAATTATTTGCTACTGCGGTCAGGGAGGGCCTTGGAAAAGCTCATTGGGATTCCTCAGGATCTCAAATAAATAAATGAATAAATAATGTTTTCAACATTTTTTTAACTCTGCCGTGGCCGGTCCCAAGCCCGTGCTGTGAAAAGAAGAGGGTCAGATGCTGGGACAAGCAAACCAGCTCTGTAAAAAAAACTATTTGCTACTGCGGTCAGGGAGGGCCTTGGAAAAGCTCATTGGGATTCCTCATGATCTCAAACAAATAAATGAATAAATAAATAAATAATGTTTTCAACATTTTTTTTAACTCTGCCGTGGTCGGTCCCAAGCCCGTGCTGTGAAAAGAGGAGGGTCAGATGCTGGGACAAGCAAACCAACTCTGTAAAAACTATTTGCTACTTCGGTCAGGGAGGGCCTTGGAAAAGCTCATTGGGATTCCTCAGGATCTCAAACAAATAAATGAATAAATAAATAATGTTTTCAACATTTTTTTAACTCTGCCGTGGCCGGTCCCAAGCCCGTGCTGTGAAAAGAGGAGGGTCAGATGCTGGGACAAGCAAACCAGCTCTGTAAAATCTATTTGCTACTGCGGTCAGGGAGGGCCTTGGAAAAGCTCATTGGGATTCCTCAGGATCTCAAATAAATAATGTTTTCAACATTTTTTTAACTCTGCCGTGGCCGGTCCCAAGCCCGTGCTGTGAAAAGAGGAGGGTCAGATGCTGGGACAAGCAAACCAGCTCTGTAAAATCTATTTGCTACTGCGGTCAGGGAGGGCCTTGGAAAAGCTCATTGGGATTCCTCAGGATCTCAAACAAATAAATGAATAAATAAATAAATAATGATTTCAACATTTTTTTAACTCTACCGTGGCTGGTCCCAAGCCCGTGCTGGGAAAAGAGGAGGGTCAGATGCTGGGACAAGCAAACCAGCTCTGTAAAAACTATTTGCTAGTGCAGTCAGGGAGGGCCTTGGAAAAGCTCATTGGGATTCCTCATGATCTCAAACAAATGAATGAATAAATAAATAATGTTTTCAACATTTTTTTTAACTCTGCCGTGGTCGGTCCCAAGCCCGTGCTGTGAAAAGAGGAGGGTCAGATGCTGGGACAAGCAAACCAGCTCTGTAAAATCTATTTGCTACTGCGGTCAGGGAGGGCCTTGGAAAAGCTCATTGGGATTCCTCAGGATCTCAAACAAATAAATGAATAAATAAATAAATAATGTTTTCAACATTTTTTTAACTCTACCGTGGCTGGTCCCAAGCCCGTGCTGTGAAAAGAGGAGGGTCAGATGCTGGGACAAGCAAACCAGCTCTGTAAAAACTGTTTGCTAGTGCAGTCAGGGAGGGCCTTGGAAAAGCTCATTGGGATTCCTCATGATCTCAAACAAATAAATGAATAAATAAATAATGTTTTCAACATTTTTTTTTAACTCTGCCGTTGCCGGTCCCAAGCCCGTGCTGTGAAAAGAAGAGGGTCAGATGCTGGGACAAGCAAACCAGCTCTGTAAAAAAAACTATTTGCTACTGCGGTCAGGGAGGGCCTTGGAAAAGCTCATTGGGATTCCTTAGGATCTCAAACAAATAAATGAATAAATAAATAAATAATGTTCTCAACATTTTTTAACTCTGCCGTGGCCGGTCCCAAGCCCGTGCTGTGAAAAGAGGAGGGTCAGATGCTGGGACAAGCAAACCAGCTCTGTAAAAACTATTTGCTACTACGGTCAGGGAGGGCCTTGGAAAAGCTCATTGGGATTCCTCAGGATCTCAAACAAATAAATGAATAAATAAATAATGTTTTCAACATTTTTTAAACTCTGCCGTGGACGGTCCCAAGCCCGTGCTGTGAAAAGAGGAGGGTCAGATGCTGAGACAAGCAAACCAGCTCTGTAAAAAAAACTATTTGCTACTGCGGTCAGGGAGGGCCTTGGAACAGCTCATTGGGATTCCTCAGGATCTCAAACAAATAAATGAATAAATAAATAAATAATGTTTTCAACATTTTTTAACTCTGCCGTGGACAGTCCCAAGCCCATGCTGTGAAAAGAGGAGGGTCAGATGCTGGGACAAGCAATCCAGCTCTGTAAAAACTATTTGCTAGTGCAGTCAGGGAGGGCCTTGTAAAAGCTCATTGGGATTCCTCATGATCTCAAACAAATAAATGAATAAATAAATAATGTTTTCAACATTTTTTTAACTCTGCCGTGGCCGGTCCCAAGCCCGTGCTGTGAAAAGAGGAGGGTCAGATGCTGGGATAAGCAAACCAGCTCTGTAAAAACTATTTGATACTGCAGTCAGGGAGGGCCTTGGAAAAGCTCATTGGGATTCCTCAGGATCTCAAACAAATAAATGAATAAATAAATAAATAATGTTTTCAACATTTTTTTAACTCTGCCATGGCCGGTCCCAAGCCCATGCTGTGAAAAGAGGAGGGTCAGATGCTGGGACAAGGAAACCAGTTCTGTAAAAACTATTTGCTACTGCAGTCAGGGAGGGCCTTGGAAAAGCTCACTGGGATTCCTCAGGATCTCAAACAAATAAATTAATAAATAAATAAATAATGTTTTCAACATTTTTTAACTCTGCCGTGGCCGGTCCCAAGCCCGTGCTGTGAAAAGAGGAGGGTCAGATGCTGGGACAAGGAAACCAGTTCTGTAAAAACTATTTGCTACTGCAGTCAGGGAGGGCCTTGGAAAAGCTCACTGGGATTCCTCAGGATCTCAAACAAATAAATGAATAAATAAATAATGTTTTCAACATTTTTTTAACTCTGCCATGGCCGGTCCCAAGCCCGTGCTGTGAAAAGAAGAGGGTCAGATGCTGGGACAAGCAAACCAGCTCTGTAAAAAAAACTATTTGCTACTGCGGTCAGGGAGGGCCTTGGAAAAGCTCATTGGGATTCCTCAGGATCTCAAACAAATAAATGAATAAATAAATAAATAATGTTTTCAACATTTTTTTAACTCTGCCGTGGCCGGTCCCAAGCCCGTGCTGTGAAAAGAGGAGGGTCAGATGCTGGGACAAGCAAACCAGCTCTGTAAAAACTATTTGCTAGTGCAGTCAGGGAGGGCCTTGGAAAAGCTCATTGGGATTCCTCATGATCTCAAACAAATAAATGAATAAATAAATAATGTTTTCAACATTTTTTTTAACTCTGCCGTGGTCTGTCCCAAGCCCGTGCTGTGAAAAGAGGAGGGTCAGATGCTGGGACAAGCAAACCAGCTCTGTAAAAACTATTTGCTACTGCGGTCAGGGAGGGCCTTGGAAAAGCTCATTGGGATTCCTCAGGATCTCAAACAAATAAATGAATAAATAATGTTTTCAACATTTTTTTAACTCTGCCGTGGCCGGTCCCAAGCCCGTGCTGTGAAAAGAAGAGGGTCAGATGCTGGGACAAGCAAACCAGCTCTGTAAAAAAACTATTTGCTACTGCGGTCAGGGAGGGCCTTGGAAAAGCTCATTGGGATTCCTCATGATCTCAAACAAATAAATGAATAAATAAATAAATAATGTTTTCAACATTTTTTTTAACTCTGCCGTGGTCGGTCCCAAGCCCGTGCTGTGAAAAGAGGAGGGTCAGATGCTGGGACAAGCAAAACCAACTCTGTAAAAACTATTTGCTACTTCGGTCAGGGAGGGCCTTGGAAAAGCTCATTGGGATTCCTCAGGATCTCAAACAAATAAATGAATAAATAAATAATGTTTTCAACATTTTTTTAACTCTGCCGTGGCCGGTCCCAAGCCCGTGCTGTGAAAAGAGGAGGGTCAGATGCTGGGACAAGCAAACCAGCTCTGTAAAAACTATTTTCTACTGCGGTCAGGGAGGGCCTTCGAAAAACTCATTGGGATTCCTCAGGATCTCAAACAAATAAATGAACAAATAAATAAATAATGTTTTCAACATTTTTTTAACTCTGCCGTGGCCGGTCCCAAGCCCGTGCTGTGAAAAGAGGAGGGTCAGATGCTGGGACAAGCAAACCAGCTCTGTAAAATCTATTTGCTACTGCGGTCAGGGAGGGCCTTGGAAAAGCTCATTGGGATTCCTCAGGATCTCAAACAAATAAATGAATAAATAAATAAATAATGTTTTCAACATTTTTTTAACTCTACCGTGGCTGGTCCCAAGCCCGTGCTGGGAAAAGAGGAGGGTCAGATGCTGGGACAAGCAAACCAGCTCTGTAAAAACTATTTGCTAGTGCAGTCAGGGAGGGCCTTGGAAAAGCTCATTGGGATTCCTCATGATCTCAAACAAATAAATGAATAAATAAATAATGTTTTCAACATTTTTTTTAACTCTGCCGTGGTCGGTCCCAAGCCCGTGCTGTGAAAAGAGGAGGGTCAGATGCTGGGACAAGCAAACCAGCTCTGTAAAATCTATTTGCTACTGCGGTCAGGGAGGGCCTTGGAAAAGCTCATTGGGATTCCTCAGGATCTCAAACAAATAAATGAATAAATAAATAAATAATGTTTTCAACATTTTTTTAACTCTGCCGTGGCCGGTCCCAAGCCCGTGCTGTGAAAAGAAGAGGGTCAGATGCTGGGACAAGCAAACCAGCTCTGTAAAAAAAACTATTTGCTACTGCGGTCAGGGAGGGCCTTGGAAAAGCTCATTGGGATTCCTCAGGATCTCAAACAAATAAATGAATAAATAAATAAATAATGTTTTCAACATTTTTTTAACTCTGCCGTGGCCGGTCCCAAGCCCGTGCTGTGAAAAGAGGAGGGTCAGATACTGGGACAAGCAAACCAGCTCTGTAAAAACTATTTGCTACTGCGGTCAGGGAGGGCCTTGGAAAAGCTCATTGGGATTCCTCAGGATCTCAAACAAATAAATGAATAAATAAATAATGTTTTCAACATTTTTTAACTCTGCCATGGCCGGTCCCAAGTCCGTGCTGTGAATAGAGGAGGGTCAGATGCTGGGACAAGCAAACCAGCTCTGTAAAAATTATTTGCTACTGCGGTCAGGGAGGGCCTTGGAAAAGCTCATTGGGATTCCTCAGGATCTCAAACAAATAAATGAATAAATAATGTTTTCAACATTTTTTTAACTCTGCCGTGGCCGGTCCCAAGCCCGTGCTGTGAAAAGAGGAGGGTCAGATGCTGGGATAAGCAAACCAGCTCTGTAAAAACTATTTGATACTGCAGTCAGGGAGGGCCTTGGAAAAGCTCATTGGGATTCCTCAGGATCTCAAACAAATAAATGAATAAATAAATAAATAATGTTTTCAACATTTTTTTAACTCTGCCGTGGCCGGTCCCAAGCCCGTGCTGTGAAAAGAGGAGGGTCAGATGCTGGGACAAGCAAACCAGCTCTGTAAAAACTATTTGCTACTGCGGTCAGGGAGGGCCTTGGAAAAGCTCATTGGGATTCCTCAGGATCTCAAACAAATAAATGAATAAATAATGTTTTCAACATTTTTTTAACTCTGCCGTGTCCGGTCCCAAGCCCGTGCTGTGAAAAGAAGAGGGTCAGATGCTGGGACAAGCAAACCAGCTCTGTAAAAAAAACTATTTGCTACTGCGGTCAGGGAGGGCCTTGGAAAAGCTCATTGGGATTCCTCAGAATCTCAAACAAATAAATGAATAAATAAATAAATAATGTTTTCAACATTTTTTAACTCTGCCGTGGCCGGTCCCAAGCCCGTGCTGTGAAAAGAGGAGGGTCAGATGTTGGGACAAGCAAACCAGCTCTGTAAAAACGATTTGCTACTGCGGTCAGGGAGGGCCTTGGAAAAGCTCATTGGGATTCCTCAGGATCTCAAACAATTAAATGAATAAATAAATAATGTTTTCAACATTTTTTTAACTCTGCCGTGGCCGGTCCCAAGCCCGTGCTGTGAAAAGAGGAGGGTCAGATGCTGGGACAAGCAAACCAGCTCTGTAAAAACTATTTGCTACTGCGGTCAGGGAGGGCCTTGGAAAAGCTCATTGGGATTCCTCAGGATCTCAAACAAATAAATTATTAAATAAATAAATAATGTTTTCAACATTTTTTTAACTCTGCCGTGGCCGGTCCCAAGCCCGTGCTGTGAAAAGAGGAGGGTCAGATACTGGGACAAGCAAACCAGCTCTGTAAAAACTATTTGCTACTGCGGTCAGGGAGGGCCTTGGAAAAGCTCATTGGGATTCCTCAGGATCTCAAACAAATAAATGAATAAATAAATAATGTTTTCAACATTTTTTAACTCTGCCATGGCCGGTCCCAAGCCCGTGCTGTGAATAGAGGAGGGTCAGATGCTGGGACAAGCAAACCAGCTCTGTAAAAATTATTTGCTACTGCGGTCAGGGAGGGCCTTGGAAAAGCTCATTGGGATTCCTCAGGATCTCAAACAAATAAATGAATAAATAATGTTTTCAACATTTTTTTAACTCTACCGTGGCTGGTCCCAAGCCCGTGCTGGGAAAAGAGGAGGGTCAGATGCTGGGACAAGCAAACCAGCTCTGTAAAAACTATTTGCTAGTGCAGTCAGGGAGGGCCTTGGAAAAGCTCATTGGGATTCCTCATGATCTCAAACAAATAAATGAATAAATAAATAATGTTTTCAACATTTTTTTTAACTCTGCCGTGGTCGGTCCCAAGCCCGTGCTGTGAAAAGAGGAGGGTCAGATGCTGGGACAAGCAAACCAGCTCTGTAAAATCTATTTGCTACTGCGGTCAGGGAGGGCCTTGGAAAAGCTCATTGGGATTCCTCAGGATCTCAAACAAATAAATGAATAAATAAATAAATAATGTTTTCAACATTTTTTTAACTCTGCCGTGGCCGGTCCCAAGCCCGTGCTGTGAAAAGAAGAGGGTCAGATGCTGGGACAAGCAAACCAGCTCTGTAAAAAAAACTATTTGCTACTGCGGTCAGGGAGGGCCTTGGAAAAGCTCATTGGGATTCCTCAGGATCTCAAACAAATAAATGAATAAATAAATAAATAATGTTTTCAACATTTTTTTAACTCTGCCGTGGCCGGTCCCAAGCCCGTGCTGTGAAAAGAGGAGGGTCAGATACTGGGACAAGCAAACCAGCTCTGTAAAAACTATTTGCTACTGCGGTCAGGGAGGGCCTTGGAAAAGCTCATTGGGATTCCTCAGGATCTCAAACAAATAAATGAATAAATAAATAATGTTTTCAACATTTTTTAACTCTGCCATGGCCGGTCCCAAGCCCGTGCTGTGAATAGAGGAGGGTCAGATGCTGGGACAAGCAAACCAGCTCTGTAAAAATTATTTGCTACTGCGGTCAGGGAGGGCCTTGGAAAAGCTCATTGGGATTCCTCAGGATCTCAAACAAATAAATGAATAAATAATGTTTTCAACATTTTTTTAACTCTGCCGTGGCCGGTCCCAAGCCCGTGCTGTGAAAAGAGGAGGGTCAGATGCTGGGATAAGCAAACCAGCTCTGTAAAAACTATTTGATACTGCAGTCAGGGAGGGCCTTGGAAAAGCTCATTGGGATTCCTCAGGATCTCAAACAAATAAATGAATAAATAAATAAATAATGTTTTCAACATTTTTTTAACTCTGCCGTGGCCGGTCCCAAGCCCGTGCTGTGAAAAGAGGAGGGTCAGATGCTGGGACAAGCAAACCAGCTCTGTAAAAACTATTTGCTACTGCGGTCAGGGAGGGCCTTGGAAAAGCTCATTGGGATTCCTCAGGATCTCAAACAAATAAATGAATAAATAAATAATGTTTTCAACATTTTTTTAACTCTGCCGTGTCCGGTCCCAAGCCCGTGCTGTGAAAAGAGGAGGGTCAGATGCTGGGACAAGCAAACCAGCTCTGTAAAAATTATTTGCTACTGCGGTCAGGGAGGGCCTTGGAAAAGCTCATTGGGATTCCTCAGGATCTCAAACAAATAAATGAATAAATAATGTTTTCAACATTTTTTTAACTCTGCCGTGGCCGGTCCCAAGCCCGTGCTGTGAAAAGAAGAGGGTCAGATGCTGGGACAAGCAAACCAGCTCTGTAAAAAAAACTATTTGCTACTGCGGTCAGGGAGGGCCTTGGAAAAGCTCATTGGGATTCCTCATGATCTCAAACAAATAAATGAATAAATAAATAAATAATGTTTTCAACATTTTTTTTAACTCTGCCGTGGTCGGTCCCAAGCCCGTGCTGTGAAAAGAGGAGGGTCAGATGCTGGGACAAGCAAACCAACTCTGTAAAAACTATTTGCTACTTCGGTCAGGGAGGGCCTTGGAAAAGCTCATTGGGATTCCTCAGGATCTCAAACAAATAAATGAATAAATAAATAATGTTTTCAACATTTTTTTAACTCTGCCGTGGCCGGTCCCAAGCCCGTGCTGTGAAAAGAGGAGGGTCAGATGCTGGGACAAGCAAACCAGCTCTGTAAAAACTATTTTCTACTGCGGTCAGGGAGGGCCTTCGAAAAACTCATTGGGATTCCTCAAGATCTCAAACAAATAAATGAACAAATAAATAAATAATGTTTTCAACATTTTTTTAACTCTGCCGTGGCCGGTCCCAAGCCCGTGCTGTGAAAAGAGGAGGGTCAGATGCTGGGACAAGCAAACCAGCTCTGTAAAATCTATTTGCTACTGCGGTCAGGGAGGGCCTTGGAAAAGCTCATTGGGATTCCTCAGGATCTCAAATAAATAATGTTTTCAACATTTTTTTAACTCTGCCGTGGCCGGTCCCAAGCCCGTGCTGTGAAAAGAGGAGGGTCAGATGCTGGGACAAGCAAACCAGCTCTGTAAAATCTATTTGCTACTGCGGTCAGGGAGGGCCTTGGAAAAGCTCATTGGGATTCCTCAGGATCTCAAACAAATAAATGAATAAATAAATAAATAATGATTTCAACATTTTTTTAACTCTACCGTGGCTGGTCCCAAGCCCGTGCTGGGAAAAGAGGAGGGTCAGATGCTGGGACAAGCAAACCAGCTCTGTAAAAACTATTTGCTAGTGCAGTCAGGGAGGGCCTTGGAAAAGCTCATTGGGATTCCTCATGATCTCAAACAAATGAATGAATAAATAAATAATGTTTTCAACATTTTTTTTAACTCTGCCGTGGTCGGTCCCAAGCCCGTGCTGTGAAAAGAGGAGGGTCAGATGCTGGGACAAGCAAACCAGCTCTGTAAAATCTATTTGCTACTGCGGTCAGGGAGGGCCTTGGAAAAGCTCATTGGGATTCCTCAGGATCTCAAACAAATAAATGAATAAATAAATAAATAATGTTTTCAACATTTTTTTAACTCTACCGTGGCTGGTCCCAAGCCCGTGCTGTGAAAAGAGGAGGGTCAGATGCTGGGACAAGCAAACCAGCTCTGTAAAAACTGTTTGCTAGTGCAGTCAGGGAGGGCCTTGGAAAAGCTCATTGGGATTCCTCATGATCTCAAACAAATAAATGAATAAATAAATAATGTTTTCAACATTTTTTTTTAACTCTGCCGTTGCCGGTCCCAAGCCCGTGCTGTGAAAAGAAGAGGGTCAGATGCTGGGACAAGCAAACCAGCTCTGTAAAAACTATTTGCTACTGCGGTCAGGGAGGGCCTTGGAAAAGCTCATTGGGATTCCTCAGGATCTCAAACAAATAAATGAATAAATAATGTTTTCAACATTTTTTTAACTCTGCCGTGGCCGGTCCCAAGCCCGTGCTGTGAAAAGAGGAGGGTCAGATGCTGGGATAAGCAAACCAGCTCTGTAAAAACTATTTGATACTGCAGTCAGGGAGGGCCTTGGAAAAGCTCATTGGGATTCCTCAGGATCTCAAACAAATAAATGAATAAATAAATAAATAATGTTTTCAACATTTTTTTAACTCTGCCGTGGCCGGTCCCAAGCCCGTGCTGTGAAAAGAGGAGGGTCAGATGCTGGGACAAGCAAACCAGCTCTGTAAAAACTATTTGCTACTGCGGTCAGGGAGGGCCTTGGAAAAGCTCATTGGGATTCCTCAGGATCTCAAACAAATAAATGAATAAATAAATAATGTTTTCAACATTTTTTTAACTCTGCCGTGGCCGGTCCCAAGCCCGTGCTGTGAAAAGAAGAGGGTCAGATGCTGGGACAAGCAAACCAGCTCTGTAAAAAAAACTATTTGCTACTGCCGTCAGGGAGGGCCTTGGAAAAGCTCATTGGGATTCCTCAGGATCTCAAACAAATAAATGAATAAATAAATAAATAATGTTTTCAACATTTTTTAACTCTGCCGTGGCTGGTCCCAAGCCCGTGCTGTGAAAAGAGGAGGGTCAGATGCTGGGACAAGGAAACCAGCTCTGTAAAAACTATTTGCTACTGCGGTCAGGGAGGGCCTTGGAAAAGCTCATTGGGATTTCTCAGGATCTCAAACAAATAAATGAATAAATAAATAATGTTTTCAACATTTTTTAACTCTGCCATGGCCGGTCCCAAGCCTGTGCTGTGAATAGAGGAGGGTCAGATGCTGGGATAAGCAAACCAGCTCTGTAAAAACTATTTGCTACTGCTGTCAGGGAGGGCCTTGGAAAAGCTCATTGGGATTCCTCAGGATCTCAAACAAATAAATGAATAAATAAATAATGTTTTCAACATTTTTTTAACTCTGCCATGGCCGGTCCCAAGCCCGTGCTGTGAAAAGAGGAGGGTCAGATGCTGGGATAAGCAAACCAGCTCTGTAAAAACTATTTGATACTGCAGTCAGGGAGGGCCTTGGAAAAGCTCATTGGGATTCCTCAGGATCTCAAACAAATAAATGAATAAATAAATAAATAATGTTTTCAACATTTTCTAACTCTGCCGTGGCCGGTCCCAAGCCCGTGCTGTGAAAAGAGGAGGGTCAGATGCTGGGACAAGCAAACCAGCTCTGTAAAAACTATTTGCTAGTGCAGTCAGGGAGGGCCTTGGAAAAGCTCATTGGGATTCCTCATGATCTCAAACAAATAAATGAATAAATAAATAATGTTTTCAACATTTTTTTTAACTCTGCCGTGGTCTGTCCCAAGCCCGTGCTGTGAAAAGAGGAGGGTCAGATGCTGGAACATGCAAACCAGCTCTGTAAAAACTATTTGCTACTGCGGTCAGGGAGGGCCTTGGAAAAGCTCATTGGGATTCCTCAGGATCTCAAACAAATAAATGAATAAATAAATAAATAATGTTTTCAACATTTTTTAACTCTGCCGTGGCCGGTCCCAAGCCCGTGCTGTGAAAAGAGGAGGGTCAGATGCTGGGACAAGGAAACCAGCTCTGTAAAAACTATTTGCTACTGCGGTCAGGGAGGGCCTTGGAAAAGCTCATTGGGATTCCTCAGGATCTCAAACAAATAAATGAATAAATAAATAATGTTTTCAACATTTTTTTAACTCTGCCATGGCCGGTCCCAAGCCCGTGCTGTGAAAAGAGGAGGGTCAGATGCTGGGATAAGCAAACCAGCTCTGTAAAAACTATTTGATACTGCAGTCAGTGAGGGCCTTGGAAAAGCTCATTGGGATTCCTCAGGATCTCAAACAAATAAATGAATAAATAAATAAATAATGTTTTCAACATTTTTAACTCTGCCGTGGCCGGTCCCAAGCCCGTGCTGTGAAAAGAGGAGGGTCAGATGCTGGGACAAGCAAACCAGCTCTGTAAAAACTATTTGCTAGTGCAGTCAGGGAGGGCCTTGGAAAAGCTCATTGGGATTCCTCATGATCTCAAACAAATAAATGAATAAATAAATAATGTTTTCAACATTTTTTTAACTCTGCCGTGGCCGGTCCCAAGCCCGTGCTGTGAAAAGAGGAGGGTCAGATGCTGGGACAAGCAAACCAGCTCTGTAAAAACTATTTTCTACTGAGGTCAGGAAGGGCCTTGGAAAAGCTCATTGGGATTCCTCAGGATCTCAAACAAATAAATGAATAAATAAATAAATAATGTTTTCAACATTTTTTAACTCTGCCGTCGCCGGTCCCAAGCCCGTGCTGTGAAAAGAGGAGGGTCAGATGCTGGGACAAGCAAACCAGCTCTGTAAAAACTATTTGCTACTGCGGTCAGGGAGGGCCTTGGAAAAGCTCATTGGGATTCCTCAGGATCTCAAACAAATAAATGAATAAATAAATAATGTTTTCAACATTTGTTTAACTCCGCCGTGGCCGGTCCCAAGCCCGTGCTGTGAAAAGAGGAGGGTCAGATGCTGGGATAAGCAAACCAGCTCTGTAAAAACTATTTGATACTGCAGTCAGGGAGGGCCTTGAAAAAGCTCATTGGGATTCCTCAGGATCTCAAACAAATAAATGAATAAATAAATAAATAATGTTTTCAACATTTTTTTAACTCTGCCGTGGCCGGTCCCAAGCCCGTGCTGTGAAAAGAGGAGGGTCAGATGCTGGGACAAGCAAACCAGCTCTGTAAAAACTATTTGCTACTGCGGTCAGGGAGGGCCTTGGAAAAGCTCATTGGGATTCCTCAGGATCTCAAACAAATAAATGAATAAATAAATAATGTTTTCAACATTTTTTTAACTCTGCCGTGGCCGGTCCCAAGCCCGTGCTGTGAAAAGAAGAGGGTCAGATGCTGGGACAAGCAAACCAGCTCTTTAAAAAAAACTATTTGCTACTGCGGTCAGGGAGGGCCTTGGAAAAGCTCATTGGGATTCCTCAGAATCTCAAACAAATAAATGAATAAATAAATAAATAATGTTTTTAACATTTTTTAACTCTGCCCTTGCCGGTCCCAAGCCCGTGCTGTGAAAAGAGGAGGGTCAGATGTTGGGACAAGCAAACCAGCTCTGTAAAAACTATTTGCTACTGCGGTCAGGGAGAGCCTTGAAAAAGCTCATTGGGATTAATCAGGATCTCAAACAAATAAATGAATAAATAAATAATGTTTTCAACATTTTTTTAACTCTGCCGTGGCCGGTCCCAAGCCCATGCTGTGAAAAGAGGAGGGTCAGATGCTGGGACAAGCAAACCAGCTCTTTAAAAACTATTTTCTTCTGAGGTCAGGAAGGGCCTTGGAAAAGCTCATTGGGATTCCTCAGGATCTCAAACAAATAAATGAATAAATAAATAAATAATGTTTTCAACATTTTTTAACTCTGCCGTCGCCGGTCCCAAGCCCGTGCTGTGAAAAGAGGAGGGTCAGATGCTGGGACAAGCAAACCAGCTCTGTAAAAACTATTTGCTACTGCGGTCAGGGAGGGCCTTGGAAAAGCTCATTGGGATTCCTCAGGATCTCAAACAAATAAATTATTAAATAAATAAATAATGTTTTCAACATTTTATAACTCTGCCGCGGCCGGTCCCAAGCCCGTGCTGTGAAAAGAGGAGGGTCAGATGCTGGGACAAGGAAACCAGCTCTGTAAAAACTATTTGCTACTGCGGTCAGGGAGGGCCTTGGAAAAGCTCATTGGGATTCCTCGGGATCTCAAACAAATAAATGAATAAATAAATAATGTTTTCAACATTTTTTAACTCTGCCATGGCCGGTCCCAAGCCCGTGCTGTGAATAGAGGAGGGTCAGATGCTGGGACAAGCAAACCAGCTCTGTAAAAACTATTTGCTACTGCGGTCAGGGAGGGCCTTGGAAAAGCTCATTGGGATTCCTCAGGATCTCAAACAAATAAATGAATAAATAAATAATGTTTTCAACATTTTTTTAACTCTGCCATGGCCGGTCCCAAGCCCGTGCTGTGAAAAGAGGAGGGTCAGATGCTGGGATAAGCAAACCAGCTCTGTAAAAACTATTTGATACTGCAGTCAGGGAGGGCCTTGGAAAAGCTCATTGGGATTCCTCAGGATCTCAAACAAATAAATGAATAAATAAATAATGTTTTCAACATTTTTTAACTCTGCCGTGGCCGGTCCCAAGCCCGTGCTGTGAAAAGAGGAGGGTCAGATGCTGGGACAAGCAAACCAGCTCTGTAAAAACTATTTGCTAGTGCAGTCAGGGAGGGCCTTGGAAAAGCTCATTGGGATTCCTCATGATCTCAAACAAATAAATGAATAAATAAATAATGTTTTCAACATTTTTTTTAACTCTGCCGTGGTCTGTCCCAAGCCCGTGCTGTGAAAAGAGGAGGGTCAGATGCTGGGACAAGCAAACCAGCTCTGTAAAAACTATTTGCTACTGCGGTCAGGGAGGGCCTTGGAAAAGCTCATTGGGATTCCTCAGGATCTCAAACAAATAAATGAATAAATAAATAATGTTTTCAACATTTTTTTTAACTCTGCCGTGGTCTGTCCCAAGCCCGTGCTGTGAAAAGAGGAGGGTCAGATGCTGGGACAAGCAAACCAGTTCTGTAAAAACTATTTGCTACTGCGGTCAGGGAGGGCCTTGGAAAAGTTCATTGGGATTCCTCAGGATCTCAAACAAATAAATGAATAAATAAATAATGTTTTCAACATTTTTTTAACTCTGCCGTGGCCGGTCCCAAGCCCGTGCTGTGAAAAGAAGAGGGTCAGATGCTGGGACAAGCAAACCAGCTCTTTAAAAAAAACTATTTGCTACTGCGGTCAGGGAGGGCCTTGGAAAAGCTCATTGGGATTCCTGAGAATCTCAAACAAATAAATGAATAAATAAATAAATAATGTTTTTAACATTTTTTAACTCTGCCCTTGCCGGTCCCAAGCCCGTGCTGTGAAAAGAGGAGGGTCAGATGTTGGGACAAGCAAACCAGCTCTGTAAAAACTATTTGCTACTGCGGTCAGGGAGGGCCTTGGAAAAGCTCATTGGGATTCCTCAGGATCTCAAACAAATAAATGAATAAATAAATAATGTTTTCAACATTTTTTTAACTCTGCCGTGGCCGGTCCCAAGCCCGTGCTGTGAAAAGAGGAGGGTCAGATGCTGGGACAAGCAAACCAGCTCTGTAAAAACTATTTGCTACTGCGGTCAGGGAGGGCCTTGGAAAAGCTCATTGGGATTCCTCAGGATCTCAAACAAATAAATTATTAAATAAATAAATAATGTTTTCAACATTTTTTAACTCTGCCGTGGCCGGTCCCAAGCCCGTGCTGTGAAAAGAGGAGGGTCAGATGCTGGGACAAGGAAACCAGCTCTGTAAAAACTATTTGCTACTGCGGTCAGGGAGGGCCTTGGAAAAGCTCATTGGGATTCCTCAGGATCTCAAACAAATAAATGAATAAATAAATAATGTTTTCAACATTTTTTAACTCTGCCATGGCCGGTCCCAAGCCCGTGCTGTGAATAGAGGAGGGTCAGATGCTGGGACAAGCAAACCAGCTCTGTAAAAACTATTTGCTACTGCGGTCAGGGAGGGCCTTGGAAAAGCTCATTGGGATTCCTCAGGATCTCAAATAAATAAATCAATAAATAAATAATGTTTTCAACATTTTTTTAACTCTGCCGTGGCCGGTCCCAAGCCCATGCTGTGAAAAGAGGAGGGTCAGATGCTGGGACAAGCAAACCAGCTCTGTAAAAACTATTTGCTACTGCGGTCAGGGAGGGCCTTGGAAAAGCTCATTGGGATTCCTCAGGATCTCAAATAAATAAATCAATAAATAAATAATGTTTTCAACATTTTTTTAACTCTGCCGTGGCCGGTCCCAAGCCCGTGCTGTGAAAAGAGGAGGGTCAGAGGCTGTGACAAGCACACAAGCTCTGTAAAAACTATTTTCTACTGCGGTCAGGGAGGGTTTTGGAAAAGCTCATTGGGATTCCTCAGGATCTCAAACAAATAAATGAATAAATAAATAATGTTTTCAACATTTTTTAACTCTGCCGTGGCCGGTCCCAAGCCCGTGCTGTGAAAAGAGGAGGGTCAGATGTTGGGACAAGCAAACCAGCTCTGTAAAAACTATTTGCTACTGCGGTCAGGGAGGGCCTTGGAAAAGCTCATTGGGATTCCTCAGGATCTCAAACAAATAAATTAATAAATAAATAATGTTTTCAACATTTTTTTAACTCTGCCGTTGGCGGTCCCAAGCCCGTGCTGTGAAAAGAGGAGGGTCAGATGCTGGGACAAGCAAACCAGCTCTGTAAAAACGATTTGCTACTGAGGTCAGGAAGGGCCTTGGAAAAGCTCATTGGGATTCCTCAGGATCTCAAACAAATAAATGAATAAATAAATAAATAATGTTTTCAACATTTTTTAACTCTGCCGTCGCCGGTCCCAAGCCCGTGCTGTGAAAAGAGGAGGGTCAGATGCTGGGACAAGCAAACCAGCTCTGTAAAAACTATTTGCTACTGCGGTCAGGGAGGGCCTTGGAAAAGCTCATTGGGATTCCTCAGGATCTCAAACAAATAAATGAATAAATAAATAATGTTTTCAACATTTGTTTAACTCCGCCGTGGCCGGTCCCAAGCCCGTGCTGTGAAAAGAGGAGGGTCAGATGCTGGGATAAGCAAACCAGCTCTGTAAAAACTATTTGATACTGCAGTCAGGGAGGGCCTTGAAAAAGCTCATTGGGATTCCTCAGGATCTCAAACAAATAAATGAATAAATAAATAAATAATGTTTTCAACATTTTTTTAACTCTGCCGTGGCCGGTCCCAAGCCCGTGCTGTGAAAAGAGGAGGGTCAGATGCTGGGACAAGCAAACCAGCTCTGTAAAAACTATTTGCTACTGCGGTCAGGGAGGGCCTTGGAAAAGCTCATTGGGATTCCTCAGGATCTCAAACAAATAAATGAATAAATAAATAATGTTTTCAACATTTTTTTAACTCTGCCGTGGCCGGTCCCAAGCCCGTGCTGTGAAAAGAAGAGGGTCAGATGCTGGGACAAGCAAACCAGCTCTTTAAAAAAAACTATTTGCTACTGCGGTCAGGGAGGGCCTTGGAAAAGCTCATTAGGATTCCTCAGAATCTCAAACAAATAAATGAATAAATAAATAAATAATGTTTTTAACATTTTTTAACTCTGCCCTTGCCGGTCCCAAGCCCGTGCTGTGAAAAGAGGAGGGTCAGATGTTGGGACAAGCAAACCAGCTCTGTAAAAACTATTTGCTACTGCGGTCAGGGAGGGCCTTGAAAAAGCTCATTGGGATTCCTCAGGATCTCAAACAAATAAATGAATAAATAAATAATGTTTTCAACATTTTTTAACTCTGCCGTGGCCGGTCCCAAGCCCGTGCTGTGAAAAGAGGAGGGTCAGATGCTGGGACAAGCAAACCAGCTCTGTAAAAACTATTTTCTACTGAGGTCAGGAAGGGCCTTGGAAAAGCTCATTGGGATTCCTCAGGATCTCAAACAAATAAATTATTAAATAAATAAATAATGTTTTCAACATTTTTTAACTCTGCCGTGGCCGGTCCCAAGCCCGTGCTGTGAAAAGAGGAGGGTCAGATGCTGGGACAAGGAAACCAGCTCTGTAAAAACTATTTGCTACTGCGGTCAGGGAGGGCCTTGGAAAAGCTCATTGGGATTCCTCAGGATCTCAAACAAATAAATGAATAAATAAATAATGTTTTCAACATTTTTTAACTCTGCCATGGCCGGTCCCAAGCCCGTGCTGTGAATAGAGGAGGGTCAGATGCTGGGACAAGCAAACCAGCTCTGTAAAAACTATTTGCTACTGCGGTCAGGGAGGGCCTTGGAAAAGCTCATTGGGATTCCTCAGGATCTCAAATAAATAAATCAATAAATAAATAATGTTTTCAACATTTTTTTAACTCTGCCGTGGCCAGTCCCAAGCCCATGCTGTGAAAAGAGGAGGGTCAGATGCTGGGACAAGCAAACCAGCTCTGTAAAAACTATTTGCTACTGCGGTCAGGGAGGGCCTTGGAAAAGCTCATTGGGATTCCTCAGGATCTCAAATAAATAAATCAATAAATAAATAATGTTTTCAACATTTTTTTAACTCTGCCGTGGCCGGTCCCAAGCCCGTGCTGTGAAAAGAGGAGGGTCAGAGGCTGTGACAAGCACACAAGCTCTGTAAAAACTATTTTCTACTGCGGTCAGGGAGGGTTTTGGAAAAGCTCATTGGGATTCCTCAGGATCTCAAACAAATAAATGAATAAATAAATAATGTTTTCAACATTTTTTAACTCTGCCGTGGCCGGTCCCAAGCCCGTGCTGTGAAAAGAGGAGGGTCAGATGTTGGGACAAGCAAACCAGCTCTGTAAAAACTATTTGCTACTGCGGTCAGGGAGGGCCTTGGAAAAGCTCATTGGGATTCCTCAGGATCTCAAACAAATAAATTAATAAATAAATAATGTTTTCAACATTTTTTTAACTCTGCCGTTGGCGGTCCCAAGCCCGTGCTGTGAAAAGAGGAGGGTCAGATGCTGGGACAAGCAAACCAGCTCTGTAAAAACGATTTGCTACTGAGGTCAGGAAGGGCCTTGGAAAAGCTCATTGGGATTCCTCAGGATCTCAAACAAATAAATGAATAAATAAATAAATAATGTTTTCAACATTTTTTAACTCTGCCGTCGCCGGTCCCAAGCCCGTGCTGTGAAAAGAGGAGGGTCAGATGCTGGGACAAGCAAACCAGCTCTGTAAAAACTATTTGCTACTGCGGTCAGGGAGGGCCTTGGAAAAGCTCATTGGGATTCCTCAGGATCTCAAACAAATAAATGAATAAATAAATAATGTTTTCAACATTTGTTTAACTCCGCCGTGGCCGGTCCCAAGCCCGTGCTGTGAAAAGAGGAGGGTCAGATGCTGGGATAAGCAAACCAGCTCTGTAAAAACTATTTGATACTGCAGTCAGGGAGGGCCTTGAAAAAGCTCATTGGGATTCCTCAGGATCTCAAACAAATAAATGAATAAATAAATAAATAATGTTTTCAACATTTTTTTAACTCTGCCGTGGCCGGTCCCAAGCCCGTGCTGTGAAAAGAGGAGGGTCAGATGCTGGGACAAGCAAACCAGCTCTGTAAAAACTATTTGCTACTGCGGTCAGGGAGGGCCTTGGAAAAGCTCATTGGGATTCCTCAGGATCTCAAACAAATAAATGAATAAATAAATAATGTTTTCAACATTTTTTTAACTCTGCCGTGGCCGGTCCCAAGCCCGTGCTGTGAAAAGAAGAGGGTCAGATGCTGGGACAAGCAAACCAGCTCTTTAAAAAAAACTATTTGCTACTGCGGTCAGGGAGGGCCTTGGAAAAGCTCATTGGGATTCCTCAGAATCTCAAACAAATAAATGAATAAATAAATAAATAATGTTTTTAACATTTTTTAACTCTGCCCTTGCCGGTCCCAAGCCCGTGCTGTGAAAAGAGGAGGGTCAGATGTTGGGACAAGCAAACCAGCTCTGTAAAAACTATTTGCTACTGCGGTCAGGGAGGGCCTTGAAAAAGCTCATTGGGATTCCTCAGGATCTCAAACAAATAAATGAATAAATAAATAATGTTTTCAACATTTTTTTAACTCTGCCGTGGCCGGTCCCAAGCCCGTGCTGTGAAAAGAGGAGGGTCAGATGCTGGGACAAGCAAACCAGCTCTGTAAAAACTATTTTCTACTGAGGTCAGGAAGGGCCTTGGAAAAGCTCATTGGGATTCCTCAGGATCTCAAACAAATAAATTATTAAATAAATAAATAATGTTTTCAACATTTTTTAACTCTGCCGCGGCCGGTCCCAAGCCTGTGCTGTGAAAAGAGGAGGGTCAGATGCTGGGACAAGGAAACCAGCTCTGTAAAAACTATTTGCTACTGCGGTCAGGGAGGGCCTTGGAAAAGCTCATTGGGATTCCTCGGGATCTCAAACAAATAAATGAATAAATAAATAATGTTTTCAACATTTTTTAACTCTGCCATGGCCGGTCCCAAGCCCGTGCTGTGAATAGAGGAGGGTCAGATGCTGGGACAAGCAAACCAGCTCTGTAAAAACTATTTGCTACTGCGGTCAGGGAGGGCCTTGGAAAAGCTCATTGGGATTCCTCAGGATCTCAAACAAATAAATGAATAAATAAATAATGTTTTCAACATTTTTTTAACTCTGCCATGGCCGGTCCCAAGCCCGTGCTGTGAAAAGAGGAGGGTCAGATGCTGGGATAAGCAAACCAGCTCTGTAAAAACTATTTGATACTGCAGTCAGGGAGGGCCTTGGAAAAGCTCATTGGGATTCCTCAGGATCTCAAACAAATAAATGAATAAATAAATAATGTTTTCAACATTTTTTAACTCTGCCGTGGCCGGTCCCAAGCCCGTGCTGTGAAAAGAGGAGGGTCAGATGCTGGGACAAGCAAACCAGCTCTGTAAAAACTATTTTCTACTGAGGTCAGGAAGGGCCTTGGAAAAGCTCATTGGGATTCCTCAGGATCTCAAACAAATAAATGAATAAATAAATAAATAATGTTTTCAACATTTTTTAACTCTGCCGTCGCCGGTCCCAAGCCCGTGCTGTGAAAAGAGGAGGGTCAGATGCTGGGACAAGCAAACCAGCTCTGTAAAAACTATTTGCTACTGCAGTCAGGGAGGGCCTTGGAAAAGCTCATTGGGATTCCTCAGGATCTCAAACAAATAAATTATTAAATAAATAAATAATGTTTTAAACATTTTTTAACTCTGCCGCGGCCGGTCCCAAGCCCGTGCTGTGAAAAGAGGAGGGTCAGATGCTGGGACAAGGAAACCAGCTCTGTAAAAACTATTTGCTACTGCGGTCAGGGAGGGCCTTGGAAAAGCTCATTGGGATTCCTCGGGATCTCAAACAAATAAATGAATAAATAAATAATGTTTTCAACATTTTTTAACTCTGCCATGGCCGGTCCCAAGCCCGTGCTGTGAATAGAGGAGGGTCAGATGCTGGGACAAGCAAACCAGCTCTGTAAAAACTATTTGCTACTGCGGTCAGGGAGGGCCTTGGAAAAGCTCATTGGGATTCCTCAGGATCTCAAACAAATAAATGAATAAATAAATAATGTTTTCAACATTTTTTTAACTCTGCCATGGCCGGTCCCAAGCCCGTGCTGTGAAAAGAGGAGGGTCAGATGCTGGGATAAGCAAACCAGCTCTGTAAAAACTATTTGATACTGCAGTCAGGGAGGGCCTTGGAAAAGCTCATTGGGATTCCTCAGGATCTCAAACAAATAAATGAATAAATAAATAATGTTTTCAACATTTTTTAACTCTGCCGTGGCCGGTCCCAAGCCCGTGCTGTGAAAAGAGGAGGGTCAGATGCTGGGACAAGCAAACCAGCTCTGTAAAAACTATTTGCTAGTGCAGTCAGGGAGGGCCTTGGAAAAGCTCATTGGGATTCCTCATGATCTCAAACAAATAAATGAATAAATAAATAATGTTTTCAACATTTTTTTTAACTCTGCCGTGGTCTGTCCCAAGCCCGTGCTGTGAAAAGAGGAGGGTCAGATGCTGGGACAAGCAAACCAGCTCTGTAAAAACTATTTGCTACTGCGGTCAGGGAGGGCCTTGGAAAAGCTCATTGGGATTCCTCAGGATCTCAAACAAATAAATGAATAAATAAATAATGTTTTCAACATTTTTTTTAACTCTGCCGTGGTCTGTCCCAAGCCCGTGCTGTGAAAAGAGGAGGGTCAGATGCTGGGACAAGCAAACCAGTTCTGTAAAAACTATTTGCTACTGCGGTCAGGGAGGGCCTTGGAAAAGCTCATTGGGATTCCTCAGGATCTCAAACAAATAAATGAATAAATAAATAATGTTTTCAACATTTTTTTAACTCTGCCGTGGCCGGTCCCAAGCCCGTGCTGTGAAAAGAAGAGGGTCAGATGCTGGGACAAGCAAACCAGCTCTTTAAAAAAAACTATTTGCTACTGCGGTCAGGGAGGGCCTTGGAAAAGCTCATTGGGATTCCTGAGAATCTCAAACAAATAAATGAATAAATAAATAAATAATGTTTTTAACATTTTTTAACTCTGCCCTTGCCGGTCCCAAGCCCGTGCTGTGAAAAGAGGAGGGTCAGATGTTGGGACAAGCAAACCAGCTCTGTAAAAACTATTTGCTACTGCGGTCAGGGAGGGCCTTGGAAAAGCTCATTGGGATTCCTCAGGATCTCAAACAAATAAATGAATAAATAAATAATGTTTTCAACATTTTTTTAACTCTGCCGTGGCCGGTCCCAAGCCCGTGCTGTGAAAAGAGGAGGGTCAGATGCTGGGACAAGCAAACCAGCTCTGTAAAAACTATTTGCTACTGCGGTCAGGGAGGGCCTTGGAAAAGCTCATTGGGATTCCTCAGGATCTCAAACAAATAAATTATTAAATAAATAAATAATGTTTTCAACATTTTTTAACTCTGCCGTGGCCGGTCCCAAGCCCGTGCTGTGAAAAGAGGAGGGTCAGATGCTGGGACAAGGAAACCAGCTCTGTAAAAACTATTTGCTACTGCGGTCAGGGAGGGCCTTGGAAAAGCTCATTGGGATTCCTCAGGATCTCAAACAAATAAATGAATAAATAAATAATGTTTTCAACATTTTTTAACTCTGCCATGGCCGGTCCCAAGCCCGTGCTGTGAATAGAGGAGGGTCAGATGCTGGGACAAGCAAACCAGCTCTGTAAAAACTATTTGCTACTGCGGTCAGGGAGGGCCTTGGAAAAGCTCATTGGGATTCCTCAGGATCTCAAACAAATAAATGAATAAATAAATAATGTTTTCAACATTTTTTTTAACTCTGCCGTGGTCTGTCCCAAGCCCGTGCTGTGAAAAGAGGAGGGTCAGATGCTGGGACAAGCAAACCAGCTCTGTAAAAACTATTTGCTACTGCGGTCAGGGAGGGCCTTGGAAAAGCTCATTGGGATTCCTCAGGATCTCAAACAAATAAATGAATAAATAAATAATGTTTTCAACATTTTTTAACTCTGCCGTGGCCGGTCCCAAGCCCGTGCTGTGAAAAGAGGAGGGTCAGATGCTGGGACAAGCAAACCAGCTCTGTAAAAACTATTTGCTACTGCGGTCAGGGAGGGCCTTGGAAAAGCTCATTGGGATTCCTCAGGATCTCAAACAAATAAATGAATAAATAAATAATGTTTTCAACATTTTTTTAACTCTGCCGTGGCCGGTCCCAAGCCCGTGCTGTGAAAAGAAGAGGGTCAGATGCTGGGACAAGCAAACCAGCTCTGTAAAAAAAAACTATTTGCTACTGCGGTCAGGGAGGGCCTTGGAAAAGCTCATTGGGATTCCTCAGAATCTCAAACAAATAAATGAATAAATAAATAAATAATGTTTTCAACATTTTTTAACTCTGCCGTGGCCGGTCCCAAGCCCGTGCTGTGAAAAGAGGAGGGTCAGATGTTGGGAGAAGCAAACCAGCTCTGTAAAAACTATTTGCTACTGCGGTCAGGGAGGGCCTTGGAAAAGCTCATTGGGATTCCTCAGGATCTCAAACAAATAAATGAATAAATAAATAATGTTTTCAACATTTTTTAAACTCTGCCGTGGCCGGTCCCAAGCCCGTGCTGTGAAAAGAGGAGGGTCAGATGCTGGGACAAGCAAACCAGCTCTGTAAAAACTATTTTCTACTGAGGTCAGGAAGGGCCTTGGAAAAGCTCATTGGGATTCCTCAGGATCTCAAACAAATAAATGAATAAATAAATAAATAATGTTTTCAACATTTTTTTAACTCTGCCGTGGCCGGTCCCAAGCCCGTGCTGTGAAAAGAGGAGGGTCAGATGCTGGGACAAGCAAACCAGCTCTGTAAAAATGATTTGCTACCGCGGTCAGGGAGGGCCTTGGAAAAGCTCATTGGGATTCCTCAGGATCTCAAACAAATAAATGAATAAATAAATAAATAATGTTTTCAACATTTTTTTAACTCTGCCGTGGCCGGTCCCAAGCCCGTGCTGTGAAAAGAGGAGGGTCAGATGCTGGGACAAGCAAACCAGCTCTGTAAAAACTATTTGCTACTGCGGTCAGGGAGGGCCTTGGAAAAGCTCATTGGGATTCCTCAGGATCTCAAACAAATAAATGAATAAATAAATAATGTTTTCAACATTTTTTTAACTCTGCCGTGGCCGGTCCCAAGCCCGTGCTGTGAAAAGAAGAGGGTCAGATGCTGGGACAAGCAAACCAGCTCTGTAAAAAAAACTATTTGCTACTGCGGTCAGGGAGGGCCTTGGAAAAGCTCATTGGGATTCCTCAGAATCTCAAACAAATAAATGAATAAATAAATAAATAATGTTTTCAACATTTTTTAACTCTGCCGTGGCCGGTCCCAAGCCCGTGCTGTGAAAAGAGGAGGGTCAGATGTTGGGAGAAGCAAACCAGCTCTGTAAAAACTATTTGCTACTGCGGTCAGGGAGGGCCTTGGAAAAGCTCATTGGGATTCCTCAGGATCTCAAACAAATAAATGAATAAATAAATAATGTTTTCAACATTTTTTTAACTCTGCCGTGGCCGGTCCCAAGCCCGTGCTGTGAAAAGAGGAGGGTCAGATGCTGGGACAAGCAAACCAGCTCTGTAAAAACTATTTTCTACTGAGGTCAGGAAGGGCCTTGGAAAAGCTCATTGGGATTCCTCAGGATCTCAAACAAATAAATGAATAAATAAATAAATAATGTTTTCAACATTTTTTAACTCTGCCGTCGCCGGTCCCAAGCCCGTGCTGTGAAAAGAGAAGGGTCAGATGCTGGGACAAGCAAACCAGCTCTGTAAAAACTATTTGCTACTGCGGTCAGGGAGGGCCTTGGAAAAGCTCATTGGGATTCCTCAGGATCTCAAACAAATAAATTATTAAATAAATAAATAATGTTTTCAACATTTTTTAACTCTGCCGTGGCCGGTCCCAAGCCCGTGCTGTGAAAAGAGGAGGGTCAGATGCTGGGACAAGGAAACCAGCTCTGTAAAAACTATTTGCTACTGCGGTCAGGGAGGGCCTTGGAAAAGCTCATTGGGATTCCTCAGGATCTCAAACAAATAAATGAATAAATAAATAATGTTTTCAACATTTTTTTAACTCTGCCGTGGCCGGTCCCAAGCCCGTGCTGTGAAAAGAGGAGGGTCAGATGCTGGGACAAGCAAACCAGCTCTGTAAAAACTATTTGCTACTGCGGTCAGGGAGGGCCTTGGAAAAGCTCATTGGGATTCCTCAGGATCTCAAACAAATAAATTATTAAATAAATAAATAATGTTTTCAACATTTTTTAACTCTGCCGTGGCCTGTCCCAAGCCCGTGCTGTGAAAAGAGGAGGGTCAGATGCTGGGACAAGGAAACCAGCTCTGTAAAAACTATTTGCTACTGCGGTCAGGGAGGGCCTTGGAAAAGCTCATTGGGATTCCTCAGGATCTCAAACAAATAAATGAATAAATAAATAATGTTTTCAACATTTTTTAACTCTGCCATGGCCGGTCCCAAGCCCGTGCTGTGAATAGAGGAGGGTCAGATGCTGGGACAAGCAAACCAGCTCTGTAAAAACTATTTGCTACTGCGGTCAGGGAGGGCCTTGGAAAAGCTCATTGGGATTCCTCAGGATCTCAAACAAATAAATGAATAAATAAATAATGTTTTCAACATTTTTTTAACTCTGCCATGGCCGGTCCCAAGCCCGTGCTGTGAAAAGAGGAGGGTCAGATGCTGGGACAAGCAAACCAGCTCTGTAAAAACTATTTGCTAGTGCCGTCAGGGAGGCCCTTGGAAAAGCTCATTGGGATTCCTCATGATCTCAAACAAATAAATGAATAAATAAATAATGTTTTTAACATTTTTTTTAACTCTGCCGTGGTCTGTCCCAAGCCCGTGCTGTGAAAAGAGGAGGGTCAGATGCTGGGACAAGCAAACCAGCTCTGTAAAAACTATTTGCTACTGCGGTCAGGGAGGGCCTTGGAAAAGCTCATTGGGATTCCTCAGGATCTCAAACAAATAAATGAATAAATAAATAATGTTTTCAACATTTTTTAACTCTGCCGTGGCTGGTCCCAAGCCCGTGCTGTGAAAAGAGGAGGGTCAGATGCTGGGACAAGCAAACCAGCTCTGTAAAAACTATTTGCTAGTGCCGTCAGGGAGGGCCTTGGAAAAGCTCATTGGGATTCCTCATGATCTCAAACAAATAAATGAATAAATAAATAAATAATGTTTTCAACATTTTTTTAACTCTGCCGTGGCCGGTCCCAAGCCCATGCTGTGAAAAGAGGAGGGTCAGATGCTGGGACAAGCAAACCAGCTCTGTAAAAACTATTTGCTACTGCGGTCAGGGAGGGCCTTGGAAAAGCTCATTGGGATTCCTCAGGATCTCAAACAAATAAATGAATAAATAAATAATGTTTTCAACATTTTTTAACTCTGCCGTGGCTGGTCCCAAGCCCGTGCTGTGAAAAGAGGAGGGTCAGATGCTGGGACAAGCAAACCAGCTCTGTAAAAACTATTTGCTAGTGCCGTCAGGGAGGGCCTTGGAAAAGCTCATTGGGATTCCTCATGATCTCAAACAAATAAATGAATAAATAAATAATGTTTTCAACATTTTTTTTAACTCTGTCGTGGTCTGTCCCAAGCCCGTGCTGTGAAAAGAGGAGGGTCAGATGCTGGGACAAGCAAACCAGCTCTGTAAAAACTATTTGCTACTGCGGTCAGGGAGGGCCTTGGAAAAGCTCATTGGGATTCCTCAGGATCTCAAACAAATAAATGAATAAATAAATAATGTTTTCAACATTTTTTAAACTCTGCCGTGGCCGGTCCCAAGCCCGTGCTGTGAAAAGAGGAGGGTCAGATGCTGGGACAAGCAAACCAGCTCTGTAAAAACTATTTTCTACTAAGGTCAGGAAGGGCCTTGGAAAAGCTCATTGGGATTCCTCAGGATCTCAAACAAATAAATGAATAAATAAATAAATAATGTTTTCAACATTTTTTTAACTCTGCCGTGGCCGGTCCCAAGCCCGTGCTGTGAAAAGAGGAGGGTCAGATGCTGGGACAAGCAAACCAGCTCTGTAAAAATGATTTGCTACCGCGGTCAGGGAGGGCCTTGGAAAAGCTCATTGGGATTCCTCAGGATCTCAAACAAATAAATGAATAAATAAATAAATAATGTTTTCAACATTTTTTTAACTCTGCCGTGGCCGGTCCCAAGCCCGTGCTGTGAAAAGAGGAGGGTCAGATGCTGGGACAAGCAAACCAGCTCTGTAAAAACTATTTGCTACTGCGGTCAGGGAGGGCCTTGGAAAAGCTCATTGGGATTCCTCAGGATCTCAAACAAATAAATGAATAAATAAATAATGTTTTCAACATTTTTTTAACTCTGCCGTGGCCGGTCCCAAGCCCGTGCTGTGAAAAGAAGAGGGTCAGATGCTGGGACAAGCAAACCAGCTCTGTAAAAAAAACTATTTGCTACTGCGGTCAGGGAGGGCCTTGGAAAAGCTCATTGGGATTCCTCAGAATCTCAAACAAATAAATGAATAAATAAATAAATAATGTTTTCAACATTTTTTAACTCTGCCGTGGCCGGTCCCAAGCCCGTGCTGTGAAAAGAGGAGGGTCAGATGTTGGGAGAAGCAAACCAGCTCTGTAAAAACTATTTGCTACTGCGGTCAGGGAGGGCCTTGGAAAAGCTCATTGGGATTCCTCAGGATCTCAAACAAATAAATGAATAAATAAATAATGTTTTCAACATTTTTTTAACTCTGCCGTGGCCGGTCCCAAGCCCGTGCTGTGAAAAGAGGAGGGTCAGATGCTGGGACAAGCAAACCAGCTCTGTAAAAACTATTTTCTACTGAGGTCAGGAAGGGCCTTGGAAAAGCTCATTGGGATTCCTCAGGATCTCAAACAAATAAATGAATAAATAAATAAATAATGTTTTCAACATTTTTTAACTCTGCCGTCGCCGGTCCCAAGCCCGTGCTGTGAAAAGAGGAGGGTCAGATGCTGGGACAAGCAAACCAGCTCTGTAAAAACTATTTGCTACTGCGGTCAGGGAGGGCCTTGGAAAAGCTCATTGGGATTCCTCAGGATCTCAAACAAATAAATTATTAAATAAATAAATAATGTTTTCAACATTTTTTAACTCTGCCGTGGCCGGTCCCAAGCCCGTGCTGTGAAAAGAGGAGGGTCAGATGCTGGGACAAGGAAACCAGCTCTGTAAAAACTATTTGCTACTGCGGTCAGGGAGGGCCTTGGAAAAGCTCATTGGGATTCCTCATGATCTCAAACAAATAAATGAATAAATAAATAATGTTTTTAACATTTTTTTTAACTCTGCCGTGGTCTGTCCCAAGCCCGTGCTGTGAAAAGAGGAGGGTCAGATGCTGGGACAAGCAAACCAGCTCTGTAAAAACTATTTGCTACTGCGGTCAGGGAGGGCCTTGGAAAAGCTCATTGGGATTCCTCAGGATCTCAAACAAATAAATGAATAAATAAATAAATAATGTTTTCAACATTTTTTTAACTCTGCCGTGGCCGGTCCCAAGCCCATGCTGTGAAAAGAGGAGGGTCAGATGCTGGGACAAGCAAACCAGCTCTGTAAAAACTATTTGCTACTGCGGTCAGGGAGGGCCTTGGAAAAGCTCATTGGGATTCCTCAGGATCTCAAACAAATAAATGAATAAATAAATAATGTTTTCAACATTTTTTTAACTCTGCCGTGGCCGGTCCCAAGCCCGTGCTGTGAAAAGAAGAGGGTCAGATGCTGGGACAAGCAAACCAGCTCTGTAAAAAAAACTATTTGCTACTGCGGTCAGGGAGGGCCTTGGAAAAGCTCATTGGGATTCCTCAGAATCTCAAACAAATAAATGAATAAATAAATAAATAATGTTTTCAACATTTTTTAACTCTGCCGTGGCCGGTCCCAAGCCCGTGCTGTGAAAAGAGGAGGGTCAGATGTTGGGAGAAGCAAACCAGCTCTGTAAAAACTATTTGCTACTGCGGTCAGGGAGGGCCTTGGAAAAGCTCATTGGGATTCCTCAGGATCTCAAACAAATAAATGAATAAATAAATAATGTTTTCAACATTTTTTTAACTCTGCCGTGGCCGGTCCCAAGCCCGTGCTGTGAAAAGAGGAGGGTCAGATGCTGGGACAAGCAAACCAGCTCTGTAAAAACTATTTTCTACTGAGGTCAGGAAGGGCCTTGGAAAAGCTCATTGGGATTCCTCAGGATCTCAAACAAATAAATGAATAAATAAATAAATAATGTTTTCAACATTTTTTAACTCTGCCGTCGCCGGTCCCAAGCCCGTGCTGTGAAAAGAGGAGGGTCAGATGCTGGGACAAGCAAACCAGCTCTGTAAAAACTATTTGCTACTGCGGTCAGGGAGGGCCTTGGAAAAGCTCATTGGGATTCCTCAGGATCTCAAACAAATAAATTATTAAATAAATAAATAATGTTTTCAACATTTTTTAACTCTGCCGTGGCCGGTCCCAAGCCTGTGCTGTGAAAAGAGGAGGGTCAGATGCTGGGACAAGGAAACCAGCTCTGTAAAAACTATTTGCTACTGCGGTCAGGGAGGGCCTTGGAAAAGCTCATTGGGATTCCTCAGGATCTCAAACAAATAAATGAATAAATAAATAATGTTTTCAACATTTTTTTAACTCTGCCGTGGCCGGTCCCAAGCCCGTGCTGTGAAAAGAGGAGGGTCAGATGCTGGGACAAGCAAACCAGCTCTGTAAAAACTATTTGCTACTGCGGTCAGGGAGGGCCTTGGAAAAGCTCATTGGGATTCCTCAGGATCTCAAACAAATAAATTATTAAATAAATAAATAATGTTTTCAACATTTTTTAACTCTGCCGTGGCCTGTCCCAAGCCCGTGCTGTGAAAAGAGGAGGGTCAGATGCTGGGACAAGGAAACCAGCTCTGTAAAAAATATTTGCTACTGCGGTCAGGGAGGGCCTTGGAAAAGCTCATTGGGATTCCTCAGGATCTCAAACAAATAAATGAATAAATAAATAATGTTTTCAACATTTTTTAACTCTGCCATGGCCGGTCCCAAGCCCGTGCTGTGAATAGAGGAGGGTCAGATGCTGGGACAAGCAAACCAGCTCTGTAAAAACTATTTGCTACTGCGGTCAGGGAGGGCCTTGGAAAAGCTCATTGGGATTCCTCAGGATCTCAAACAAATAAATGAATAAATAAATAATGTTTTCAACATTTTTTTAACTCTGCCATGGCCGGTCCCAAGCCCCTGCTGTGAAAAGAGGAGGGTCAGATGCTGGGACAAGCAAACCAGCTCTGTAAAAACTATTTGCTAGTGCCGTCAGGGAGGGCCTTGGAAAAGCTCATTGGGATTCCTCATGATCTCAAACAAATAAATGAATAAATAAATAATGTTTTCAACATTTTTTTTAACTCTGTCGTGGTCTGTCCCAAGCCCGTGCTGTGAAAAGAGGAGGGTCAGATGCTGGGACAAGCAAACCAGCTCTGTAAAAACTATTTGCTACTGCGGTCAGGGAGGGCCTTGGAAAAGCTCATTGGGATTCCTCAGGATCTCAAACAAATAAATGAATAAATAAATAAATAATGTTTTCAACATTTTTTTAACTCTGCCGTGGCCGGTCCCAAGCCCATGCTGTGAAAAGAGGAGGGTCAGATGCTGGGACAAGCAAACCAGCTCTGTAAAAACTATTTGCTACTGCGGTCAGGGAGGGCCTTGGAAAAGCTCATTGGGATTCCTCAGGATCTCAAACAAATAAATGAATAAATAAATAATGTTTTCAACATTTTTTAACTCTGCCGTGGCCGGTCCCAAGCCCGTGCTGTGAAAAGAGGAGGGTCAGATGCTGGGACAAGCAAACCAGCTCTGTAAAAACTATTTGCTACTGCGGTCAGGGAGGGCCTTGGAAAAGCTCATTGGGATTCCTCAGGATCTCAAACAAATAAATGAATAAATAAATAAATAATGTTTTCAACATTTTTTTAACTCTGCCGTGGCCGGTCCCAAGCCCATGCTGTGAAAAGAGGAGGGTCAGATGCTGGGACAAGCAAACCAGCTCTGTAAAAACTATTTGCTACTGCGGTCAGGGAGGGCCTTGGAAAAGCTCATTGGGATTCCTCAGGATCTCAAACAAATAAATGAATAAATAAATAATGTTTTCAACATTTTTTAACTCTGCCGTGGCCGGTCCCAAGCCCGTGCTGTGAAAAGAGGAGGGTCAGATGCTGGGACAAGCAAACCAGCTCTGTAAAAACTATTTGCTAGTGCCGTCAGGGAGGGCCTTGGAAAAGCTCATTGGGATTCCTCATGATCTCAAACAAATAAATGAATAAATAAATAATGTTTTCAACATTTTTTTTAACTCTGTCGTGGTCTGTCCCAAGCCCGTGCTGTGAAAAGAGGAGGGTCAGATGCTGGGACAAGCAAACCAGCTCTGTAAAAACTATTTGCTACTGCGGTCAGGGAGGGCCTTGGAAAAGCTCATTGGGATTCCTCAGGATCTCAAACAAATAAATGAATAAATAAATAAATAATGTTTTCAACATTTTTTTATATCTGCCGTGGCCGGTCCCAAGCCCATGCTGTGAAAAGAGGAGGGTCAGATGCTGGGACAAGCAAACCAGCTCTGTAAAAACTATTTGCTACTGCGGTCAGGGAGGGCCTTGGAAAAGCTCATTGGGATTCCTCAGGATCTCAAATAAATAAATCAATAAATAAATAATGTTTTCAACATTTTTTTAACTCTGCCGTGGCCGGTCCCAAGCCCGTGCTGTGAAAAGAGGAGGGTCAGAGGCTGTGACAAGCACGCCAGCTCTGTAAAAACTATTTTCTACTGCGGTCAGGGAGGGTTTTGGAAAAGCTCATTGGGATTCCTCAGGATCTCAAACAAATAAATGAATAAATAAATAATGTTTTCAACATTTTTTAACTCTGCCGTGGCCGGTCCCAAGCCCGTGCTGTGAAAAGGGGAGGGTCAGATGCTGGGACAAGCAAACCAGCTCTGTAAAAACTATTTGCTACTGAGGTCAGGGAGGGCCTTGGAAAAGCTCATTGGGATTCCTCAGGATCTCAAACAAATAAATGAATAAATAAATAATGTTTTCAACATTTTTTTAACTCTGCCGTGGCCGGTCCCAAGCCCGTGCTGTGAAAAGAGGAGGGTCAGATGCTGGGACAAGCAAACCAGCTCTGTAAAAATGATTTGCTACCGCGGTCAGGGAGGGCCTTGGAAAAGCTCATTGGAATTCCTCAGGATCTCAAACAAATAAATGAATAAATAAATAAATAATGTTTTCAACATTTTTTTAACTCTGCCGTGGCCGGTCCCAAGCCCGTGCTGTGAAAAGAGGAGGGTCAGATGCTGGGACAAGCAAACCAGCTCTGTAAAAACTATTTGCTACTGCGGTCAGGGAGGGCCTTGGAAAAGCTCATTGGGATTCCTCAGGATGTCAAACAAATAAATGAATAAATAAATAATGTTTTCAACATTTTTTTAACTCTGCCGTGGCCGGTCCCAAGCCCGTGCTGTGAAAAGAAGAGGGTCAGATGCTGGGACAAGCAAACCAGCTCTGTAAAAAAAACTATTTGCTACTGCGGTCAGGGAGGGCCTTGGAAAAGCTCATTGGGATTCCTCAGAATCTCAAACAAATAAATGAATAAATAAATAAATAATGTTTTAAACATTTTTTAACTCTGCCGTGGCCAGTCCCAAGCCCGTGCTGTGAAAAGAGGAGGGTCAGATGTTGGGACAAGCAAACCAGCTCTGTAAAAACTATTTGCTACTGCGGTCAGGGAGGGCCTTGGAAAAGCTCATTGGGATTCCTCAGGATCTCAAACAAATAAATGAATAAATAAATAATGTTTTCAACATTTTTTTAACTCTGCCGTGGCCGGTCCCAAGCCCGTGCTGTGAAAAGAGGAGGGTCAGATGCTGGGACAAGCAAACCAGCTCTGTAAAAACTATTTTCTACTGAGGTCAGGAAGGGCCTTGGAAAAGCTCATTGGGATTCCTCAGGATCTCAAACAAATAAATGAATAAATAAATAAATAATGTTTTCAACATTTTTTAACTCTGCCGTCGCCGGTCCCAAGCCCGTGCTGTGAAAAGAGGAGGGTCAGATGCTGGGACAAGCAAACCAGCTCTGTAAAAACTATTTGCTACTGCGGTCAGGGAGGGCCTTGGAAAAGCTCATTGGGATTCCTCAGGATCTCAAACAAATAAATGAATAAATAAATAATGTTTTCAACATTTTTTTAACTCCGCCGTGGCCGGTCCCAAGCCCGTGCTGTGAAAAGAGGAGGGTCAGATGCTGGGATAAGCAAACCAGCTCTGTAAAAACTATTTGATACTGCAGTCAGGGAGGGCCTTGGAAAAGCTCATTGGGATTCCTCAGGATCTCAAACAAATAAATGAATAAATAAATAAATCATGTTTTCAACATTTTTTAACTCTGCCGTGGCCGGTCCCAAGCCCGTGCTGTGAAAAGAGGAGGGTCAGATGCTGGGACAAGCAAACCAGCTCTGTAAAAACTATTTGCTACTTCGGTCAGGGAGGGCCTTGGAAAAGCTCATTGGGATTCCTCAGGATCTCAAACAAATAAATGAATAAATAAATAATGTTTTCAACATTTTTTTATCTCTGCCGTGGCCGGTCCCAAGCCCGTGCTGTGAAAAGAAGAGGGTCAGATGCTGGGACAAGCAAACCAGCTCTTTAAAAAAAACTATTTGCTACTGCGGTCAGGGAGGGCCTTGGAAAAGCTCATTGGGATTCCTCAGAATCTCAAACAAATAAATGAATAAATAAATAAATAATGTTTTTAACATTTTTTAACTCTGCCCTTGCCGGTCCCAAGCCCGTGCTGTGAAAAGAGGAGGGTCAGATGTTGGGACAAGCAAACCAGCTCTATAAAAACTATTTGCTACTGCGGTCAGGGAGGGCCTTGGAAAAGCTCATTGGGATTCCTCAGGATCTCAAACAAATAAATGAATAAATAAATAAATAATGTTCTCAACATTTTTTTAACTCTGCCGTGGCCGGTCCCAAGCCCGTGCTGTGAAAAGAGGAGGGTCAGATGCTGGGACAGGCAAACCAGCTCTGTAAAAACTATTTTCTACTGAGGTCAGGAAGGGCCTTGGAAAAGCTCATTGGGATTCCTCAGGATCTCAAACAAATAAATGAATAAATAAATAAATAATGTTTTCAACATTTTTTAACTCTGCCGTCGCCGGTCCCAAGCCCGTGCTGTGAAAAGAGGAGGGTCAGATGCTGGGACAAGCAAACCAGCTCTGTAAAAACTATTTGCTACTGCGGTCAGGGAGGGCCTTGGAAAAGCTCATTGGGATTCCTCAGGATCTCAAACAAATAAATTATTAAATAAATAAATAATGTTTTCAACATTTTTTAACTCTGCCGTGGCCGGTCCCAAGCCCGTGCTGTGAAAAGAGGAGGGTCAGATGCTGGGATAAGCAAACCAGCTCTGTAAAAACTATTTGATACTGCAGTCAGGGAGGGCCTTGAAAAAGCTCATTGGGATTCCTCAGGATCTCAAACAAATAAATGAATAAATAAATAAATCATGTTTTCAACATTTTTTTAACTCTGCCGTGGCCGGTCCCAAGCCCGTGCTGTGAAAAGAGGAGGGTCAGATGCTGGGACAAGCAAACCAGCTCTGTAAAAACTATTTACTACTGCGGTCAGGGAGGGCCTTGGAAAAGCTCATTGGGATTCCTCAGGATCTCAAACAAATAAATGAATAAATAAATAATGTTTTCAACATTTTTTTAACTCTGCCGTGGCCGGTCCCAAGCCCGTGCTGTGAAAAGAAGAGGGTCAGATGCTGGGACAAGCAAACCAGCCCTTTAAAAAAAACTATTTGCTACTGCGGTCAGGGAGGGCCTTGGAAAAGCTCATTGGGATTCCTCAGAATCTCAAACAAATAAATGAATAAATAAATAATGTTTTCAACATTTTTTTAACTCTGCCATGGCCGGTCCCAAGCCCGTGCTGTGAAAAGAGGAGGGTCAGATGCTGGGATAAGCAAACCAGCTATGTAAAAACTATTTGATACTGCAGTCAGGGAGGGCCTTGGAAAAGCTCATTGGGATTCCTCAGGATCTCAAACAAATAAATGAATAAATAAATAAATAATGTTTTCAACATTTTTTAACTCTGCCGTGGCCGGTCCCAAGCCCGTGCTGTGAAAAGAGGAGGGTCAGATGCTGGGACAAGCAAACCAGCTCTGTAAAAACTATTTGCTAGTGCAGTCAGGGAGGGCCTTGGAAAAGCTCATTGGGATTCCTCATGATCTCAAACAAATAAATGAATAAATAAATAATGTTTTCAACATTTTTTTTAACTCTGCCGTGGTCTGTCCCAAGCCCGTGCTGTGAAAAGAGGAGGGTCAGATGCTGGGACAAGCAAACCAGCTCTGTAAAAACTATTTGCTACTGCGGTCAGGGAGGGCCTTGGAAAAGCTCATTGGGATTCCTCAGGATCTCAAACAAATAAATGAATAAATAAATAAATAATGTTTTCAACATTTTTTTAACTCTGCCGTGGCCGGTCCCAAGCCCATGCTGTGAAAAGAGGAGGGTCAGATGCTGGGACAAGCAAACCAGCTCTGTAAAAACTATTTGCTACTGCGGTCAGGGAGGGCCTTGGAAAAGCTCATTGGGATTCCTCAGGATCTCAAATAAATAAATCATTAAATAAATAATGTTTTCAACATTTTTTTAACTCTGCCGTGGCCGGTCCCAAGCCCGTGCTGTTAAAAGAGGAGGGTCAGAGGCTGTGACAAGCACACCAGCTCTGTAAAAACTATTTTCTACTGCGGTCAGGGAGGGTTTTGGAAAAGCTCATTGGGATTCCTCAGGATCTCAAACAAATAAATGAATAAATAAATAATGTTTTCAACATTTTTTTAACTCTGCCGTGGCCGGTCCCAAGCCCGTGCTGTGAAAAGAAGAGGGTCAGATGCTGGGACAAGCAAACCAGCTCTGTAAAAAAAACTATTTGCTACTGCGGTCAGGGAGGGCCTTGGAAAAGCTCATTGGGATTCCTCAGAATCTCAAACAAATAAATAAATGAATAAATAAATAATGTTTTCAACATTTTTTAACTCTGCCGTGGCCGGTCCCAAGCCCGTGCTGTGAAAAGAGGAGGGTCAGATGCTGGGACAAGCAAACCAGCTCTGTAAAAACTATTTGCTACTGCGGTCAGGGAGGGCCTTGGAAAAGCTCATTGGGATTCCTCAGGATCTCAAACAAATAAATTATTAAATAAATAAATAATGTTTTCAACATTTTTTAACTCTGCCGTGGCCGGTCCCAAGCCCGTGCTGTGAAAAGAGGAGGGTCAGATGCTGGGACAAGGAAACCAGCTCTGTAAAAACTATTTGCTACTGCGGTCAGGGAGGGCCTTGGAAAAGCTCATTGGAATTCCTCAGGATCTCAAACAAATAAATTATTAAATAAATAAATAATGTTTTCAACATTTTTTAACTCTGCCATGGCCGGTCCCAAGCCCGTGCTGTGAATAGAGGAGGGTCAGATGCTGGGACAAGCAAACCAGCTCTGTAAAAACTATTTGATACTGCAGTCAGGGAGGGCCTTGGAAAAGCTCATTGGGATTCCTCAGGATCTCAAACAAATAAATGAATAAATAAATAAATAATGTTTTCAACATTTTTTAACTCTGCCGTGGCCGGTCCCAAGCCCGTGCTGTGAAAAGAGGAGGGTCAGATGCTGGGACAAGCAAACCAGCTCTTTAAAAACTATTTGCTAGTGCAGTCAGGGAGGGCCTTGGAAAAGCTCATTGGGATTCCTCATGATCTCAAACAAATAAATGAATAAATAAATAATGTTTTCAACATTTTTTTTAACTCTGCCGTGGTCTGTCCCAAGCCCGTGCTGTGAAAAGAGGAGGGTCAGATGCTGGGACAAGCAAACCAGCTCTGTAAAAACTATTTGCTACTGTGGTCAGGGAGGGCCTTGGAAAAGCTCATTGGTATTCCTCAGGATCTCAAACAAATAAATGAATAAATAAATAAATAATGTTTTCAACATTTTTTTAACTATGCCGTGGCCGGTCCCAAGCCCGTGCTGTGAAAAGAGGAGGGTCAGAGGCTGGGACAAGCACACCAGCTCTGTAAAAACTATTTTCTACTGCGGTCAGGGAGGGTTTTGGAAAAGCTCATTGGGATTCCTAAGGATCTCAAACAAATAAATGAATAAATAAATAATGTTTTCAACATTTTTTAACTCTGCCGTGGCCGGTCCCAAGCCCGTGCTGTGAAAAGAGGAGGGTCAGATGCTGGGACAAGCAAACCAGCTCTGTAAAAACTATTTGCTACTGAGGTCAGGGAGGGCCTTGGAAAAGCTCATTGGGATTCCTCAGGATCTCAAACAAATAAATGAATAAATAAATAATGTTTTCAACATTTTTTTAACTCTGCCGTGGCCGGTCCCAAGCCCGTGCTGTGAAAAGAGGAGGGTCAGATGCTGGGACAAGCAAACCAGCTCTGTAAAAACTATTTGCTACTGCGGTCAGGGAGGGCCTTGGAAAAGCTCATTGGGATTCCTCAGGATCTCAAACAAATAAACTAATAAATCAATAAATAATGTTTTCAACATTTTTTTAACTCTGCCGTGGCCGGTCCCAAGCCCGTGCTGTGAAAAGAGGAGGGTCAGATGCTGGGACAAGTAAACCAGCTCTGTAAAAACTATTTGCTACTGCGGTCAGGGAGGGCCTTGGAAAAGCTCATTGGGATTCCTCAGGATCTCAAACAAATAAATGAATAAATAAATAATGTTTTCAACATTTTTTTAACTCTGCCGTGGCCGGTCCCAAGCCCGTGCTGTGAAAAGAAGAGGGTCAGATGCTGGGACAAGCAAACCAGCTCTGTAAAAAAAATATTTGCTACTGCAGTCAGGGAGGGCCTTGGAAAAGCTCATTGGGATTCCTCAGGATCTCAAACAAATAAATGAATAAATAAATAAATAATGTTTTCAACATTTTTTAACTCTGCCGTGGCCGGTCCCAAGCCCGTGCTGTGAAAAGAGGAGGGTCAGATGCTGGGACAAGCAAACCAGCTCTGTAAAAACTATTTTCTACTGAGGTCAGGGAGTGCCTTGGAAAAGCTCATTGGGATTCCTCAGGATCTCAAACAAATAAATGAATAAATAAATAAATAATGTTTTCAACATTTTTTAACTCTGCCGTCGCCGGTCCCAAGCCCGTGCTGTGAAAAGAGGAGGGTCAGATGCTGGGACAAGCAAACCAGCTGTGTAAAAACTATTTGCTACTGCGGTCAGGGAGGGCCTTGGAAAAGCTCATTGGGATTCCTCAGGATCTCAAACAAATAAATTAATAAATAAATAAATAATGTTTTCAACATTTTTTAACTCTGCCGTGGCCGGTCCCAAGCCCGTGCTGTGAAAAGAGGAGGGTCAGATGCTAGGACAAGCAAACCAGCTCTGTAAAAACTATTTGCTACTGAGGTCAGGGAGGGCCTTGGAAAAGCTCATTGGGATTCCTCAGGATCTCAAACAAATAAATGAATAAATAAATAATGTTTTCAACATTTTTTTAACTCTGCCGTGGCCGGTCCCAAGCCTGTGCTGTGAAAAGAGGAGGGTCAGATGCTGGGACAAGCAAACTAGCTCTGTAAAAACTATTTGCTACTGCGGTCAGGGAGGGCCTTGGAAAAGCTCATTGGGATTCCTCAGGATCTCAAACAAATAAACTAATAAATCAATAAATAATGTTTTCAACATTTTTTTAACTCTGCCGTGGCCGGTCCCAAGCCCGTGCTGTGAAAAGAGGAGGGTCAGATGCTGGGACAAGTAAACCAGCTCTGTAAAAACTATTTGCTACTGCGGTCAGGGAGGGCCTTGGAAAAGCTCATTGGGATTCCTCAGGATCTCAAACAAATAAATGAATAAATAAATAATGTTTTCAACATTTTTTTAACTCTGCCGTGGCCGGTCCCAAGCCCGTGCTGTGAAAAGAAGAGGGTCAGATGCTGGGACAAGCAAACCAGCTCTGTAAAAAAAACTATTTGCTACTGCAGTCAGGGAGGGCCTTGGAAAAGCTCATTGGGATTCCTCAGGATCTCAAACAAATAAATGAATAAATAAATAAATAATGTTTTCAACATTTTTTAACTCTGCCGTGGCCGGTCCCAAGCCCGTGCTGTGAAAAGAGGAGGGTCAGATGCTGGGACAAGCAAACCAGCTCTGTAAAAACTATTTTCTACTGAGGTCAGGGAGTGCCTTGGAAAAGCTCATTGGGATTCCTCAGGATCTCAAACAAATAAATGAATAAATAAATAAATAATGTTTTCAACATTTTTTAACTCTGCCGTCGCCGGTCCCAAGCCCGTGCTGTGAAAAGAGGAGGGTCAGATGCTGGGACAAGCAAACCAGCTGTGTAAAAACTATTTGCTACTGCGGTCAGGGAGGGCCTTGGAAAAGCTCATTGGGATTCCTCAGGATCTCAAACAAATAAATTAATAAATAAATAAATAATGTTTTCAACATTTTTTAACTCTGCCGTGGCCGGTCCCAAGCCCGTGCTGTGAAAAGAGGAGGGTCAGATGCTGGGACAAGGAAACCAGCTCTGTAAAAACTATTTGCTACTGCGGTCAGGGAGGGCCTTGGAAAAGCTCATTGGGATTCCTCAGGATCTCAAACAAATAAATGAATAAATAAATAATGTTTTCAACATTTTTTTAACTCTGCCGTGGCCGGTCCCAAGCCCGTGCTGTGAAAAGAGGAGGGTCAGATGCTGGGACAAGCAAACCAGCTCTGTAAAAACTATTTTCTACTGAGGTCAGGAAGAGCCTTGGAAAAGCTCATTGGGATTCCTCAGGATCTCAAACAAATAAATGAATAAATAAATAATGTTTTCAACATTTTTTAACTCTGCCGTGGCCGGTCCCAAGCCCGTGCTGTGAAAAGAGGAGGGTCAGATGCTGGGACAAGCAAACCAGCTCTTTAAAAACTATTTGCTAGTGCAGTCAGGGAGGGCCTTGGAAAAGCTCATTGGGATTCCTCATGATCTCAAACAAATAAATGAATAAATAAATAATGTTTTCAACATTTTTTTTAACTCTGCCGTGGTCTGTCCCAAGCCCGTGCTGTGAAAAGAGGAGGGTCAGATGCTAGAACAAGCAAACCAGCTCTGTAAAAACTATTTGCTACTGTGGTCAGGGAGGGCCTTGGAAAAGCTCATTGGTATTCCTCAGGATCTCAAACAAATAAATGAATAAATAAATAAATAATGTTTTCAACATTTTTTTAACTCTGCCGTGGCCGGTCCCAAGCCCGTGCTGTGAAAAGAGGAGGGTCAGATGCTGGGACAAGCACACCAGCTCTGTAAAAACTATTTTCTACTGCGGTCAGGGAGGGTTTTGGAAAAGCTCATTGGGATTCCTAAGGATCTCAAACAAATAAATGAATAAATAAATAATGTTTTCAACATTTTTTAACTCTGCCGTGGCCGGTCCCAAGCCCGTGCTGTGAAAAGAGGAGGGTCAGATGCTGGGACAAGCAAACCAGCTCTGTAAAAACTATTTGCTACTGCGGTCAGGGAGGGCCTTGGAAAAGCTCATTGGGATTCCTCAGGATCTCAAATAAATAAATCAATAAATAAATAATGTTTTCAACATTTTTTTAACTCTGCCGTGGCCGGTCCCAAGCCCGTGCTGTGAAAAGAGGAGGGTCAGAGGCTGTGACAAGCACACCAGCTCTGTAAAAACTATTTTCTACTGCGGTCAGGGAGGGTTTTGGAAAAGCTCATTGGGATTCCTCAGGATCTCAAACAAATAAATGAATAAATAAATAATGTTTTCAACATTTTTTTAACTCTGCCGTGGCCGGTCCCAAGCCCGTGCTGTGAAAAGAGGAGGGTCAGATGCTGGGACAAGCAAACCAGCTCTGTAAAAACTATTTGCTACTGCGGTCAGGGAGGGCCTTGGAAAAGCTCATTGGGATTCCTCAGGATCTCAAACAAATAAATGAATAAATAAATAATGTTTTCAACATTTTTTTAACTCTGCCGTGGCCGGTCCCAAGCCCGTGCTGTGAAAAGAAGAGGGTCAGATGCTGGGACAAGCAAACCAGCTCTGTAAAAAAAACTATTTGCTACTGCGGTCAGGGAGGGCCTTGGAAAAGCTCATTGGGATTCCTCAGAATCTCAAACAAATAAATTAATAAATAAATAAATAATGTTTTCAACATTTTTTAACTCTGCCGTGGCCAGTCCCAAGCCCGTGCTGTGAAAAGAGGAGGGTCAGATGTTGGGACAAGCAAACCAGCTCTGTAAAAACTATTTGCTACTGCGGTCAGGGAGAGCCTTGGAAAAGCTCATTGGGATTCCTCAGGATCTCAAACAAATAAATGAATAAATAAATAATGTTTTCAACATTTTTTAACTCTGCCGTGGCCGGTCCCAAGCCCGTGCTGTGAAAAGAGGAGGGTCAGATGCTGGGACAAGCAAACCAGCTCTGTAAAAACTATTTTCTACTGAGGTCAGGAAGGGCCTTGGAAAAGCTCATTGGGATTCCTCAGGATCTCAAAACAAATAAATGAATAAATAAATAAATAATGTTTTCAACATTTTTTAACTCTGCCGTCGCCGGTCCCAAGCCCGTGCTGTGAAAAGAGGAGGGTCAGATGCTGGGACAAGCAAACCAGCTCTGTAAAAACTATTTGCTACTGCGGTCAGGGAGGGCCTTGGAAAAGCTCATTGGGATTCCTCAGGATCTCAAACAAATAAATTATTAAATAAATAAATAATGTTTTCAACATTTTTTAACTCTGCCGTGGCCGGTCCCAAGCCCGTGCTGTGAAAAGAGGAGGGTCAGATGCTGGGATAAGCAAACCAGCTCTGTAAAAACTATTTGATACTGCAGTCAGGGAGGGCCTTGAAAAAGCTCATTGGGATTCCTCAGGATCTCAAACAAATAAATGAATAAATAAATAAATCATGTTTTCAACATTTTTTTAACTCTGCCGTGGCCGGTCCCAAGCCCGTGCTGTGAAAAGAGGAGGGTCAGATGCTGGGACAAGCAAACCAGCTCTGTAAAAACTATTTGCTACTGCGGTCAGGGAGGGCCTTGGAAAAGCTCATTGGGATTCCTCAGGATCTCAAACAAATAAATGAATAAATAAATAATGTTTTCAACATTTTTTTAACTCTGCCGTGGCCGGTCCCAAGCCCGTGCTGTGAAAAGAAGAGGGTCAGATGCTGGGACAAGCAAACCAGCCCTTTAAAAAAAACTATTTGCTACTGCGGTCAGGGAGGGCCTTGGAAAAGATCATTGGGATTCCTCAGAATCTCAAACAAATAAATGAATAAATAAATAAATAATGTTTTTAACATTTTTTAACTCTGCCCTTGCCGGTCCCAAGCCCGTGCTGTGAAAAGAGGAGGGTCAGATGTTGGGACAAGCAAACCAGCTCTGTAAAAACTATTTGCTACTGCGGTCAGGGAGGGCCTTGGAAAAGCTCATTGGGATTCCTCAGGATCTCAAACAAATAAATGAATAAATAAATAATGTTTTCAACATTTTTTTAACTCTGCCGTGGCCGGTCCCAAGCCCGTGCTGTGAAAAGAGGAGGGTCAGATGCTGGGACAGGCAAACCAGCTCTGTAAAAACTATTTTCTACTGAGGTCAGGAAGGGCCTTGGAAAAGCTCATTGGGATTCCTCAGGATCTCAAACAAATAAATGAATAAATAAATAAATAATGTTTTCAACATTTTTTAACTCTGCCGTCGCCGGTCCCAAGCCCGTGCTGTGAAAAGAGGAGGGTCAGATGCTGGGACAAGCAAACCAGCTCTGTAAAAACTATTTGCTACTGCGGTCAGGGAGGGCCTTGGAAAAGCTCATTGGGATTCCTCAGGACCTCAAACAAATAAATTATTAAATAAATAAATAATGTTTTCAACATTTTTTAACTCTGCCGTGGCCGGTCCCAAGCCCGTGCTGTGAAAAGAGGAGGGTCAGATGCTGGGACAAGGAAACCAGCTCTGTAAAAACTATTTGCTACAGCGGTCAGGGAGGGCCTTGGAAAAGCTCATTGGGATTCCTCAGGATCTCAAATAAATGAATAAATAAATAAATAAATAATGTTTTCAACATTTTTTAACTCTGCCGTGGCCGGTCCCAAGCCCGTGCTGTGAAAAGAGGAGGGTCAGATGCTGGGACAAGCAAACCAGCTCTGTAAAAACTATTTGCTAGTGCAGTCAGGGAGGGCCTTGGAAAAGCTCAATGGGATTCCTCATGATCTCAAACAAATAAATGAATAAATAAATAATGTTTTCAACATTTTTTTTAACTCTGCCGTGGTCTGTCCCAAGCCCGTGCTGTGAAAAGAGGAGGGTCAGATGCTGGGACAAGCAAACCAGCTCTGTAAAAACTATTTGCTACTGCGGTCAGGGAGGGCCTTGGAAAAGCTCATTGGGATTCCTCAGGATCTCAAACAAATAAATGAATAAATAAATAAATAATGTTTTCAACATTTTTTTAACTCTGCCGTGGCCGGTCCCAAGCCCATGCTGTGAAAAGAGGAGGGTCAGATGCTGGGACAAGCAAACCAGCTCTGTAAAAACTATTTGCTACTGCGGTCAGGGAGGGGCTTGGAAAAGCTCATTGGGATTCCTCAGGATCTCAAATAAATAAATCAATAAATAAATAATGTTTTCAACATTTTTTTAACTCTGCTGTGGCCGGTCCCAAGCCCGTGCTGTTAAAAGAGGAGGGTCAGAGGCTGTGACAAGCACACCAGCTCTGTAAAAACTATTTTCTACTGCGGTCAGGGAGGGTTTTGGAAAAGCTCATTGGGATTCCTCAGGATCTCAAACAAATAAATGAATAAATAAATAATGTTTTCAACATTTTTTTAACTCTGCCGTGGCCGGTCCCAAGCCCGTGCTGTGAAAAGAGGAGGGTCAGATGCTGGGACAAGCAAACCAGCTCTGTAAAAACTATTTGCTACTGCGGTCAGGGAGGGCCTTGGAAAAGCTCATTGGGATTCCTCAGGATCTCAAACAAATAAATGAATAAATAAATAATGTTTTCAACATTTTTTTAACTCTGCCGTGGCCGGTCCCAAGCCCGTGCTGTGAAAAGAAGAGGGTCAGATGCTGGGACAAGCAAACCAGCTCTGTAAAAAAACTATTTGCTACTGCGGTCAGGGAGGGCCTTGGAAAAGCTCATTGGGATTCCTCAGAATCTCAAACAAATAAATGAATAAATAAATAAATAATGTTTTCAACATTTTTTAAATCTGCCGTGGCCGGTCCCAAGCCCGTGCTGTGAAAAGAGGAGGGTCAGATGTTGGGACAAGCAAACCAGCTCTGTAAAAACTATTTGCTACTGCGGTCAGGGAGAGCCTTGGAAAAGCTCATTGGGATTCCTCAGGATCTCAAACAAATAAATGAATAAATAAATAATGTTTTCAACATTTTTTAACTCTGCCGTGGCCGGTCCCAAGCCCGTGCTGTGAAAAGAGGAGGGTCAGATGCTGGGACAAGCAAACCAGCTCTGTAAAAACTATTTTCTACTGAGGTCAGGAAGGGCCTTGGAAAAGCTCATTGGGATTCCTCAGGATCTCAAAACAAATAAATGAATAAATAAATAAATAATGTTTTCAACATTTTTTAACTCTGCCGTCGCTTGTCCCAAGCCCGTGCTGTGAAAAGAGGAGGGTCAGATGCTGGGACAAGCAAACCAGCTCTGTAAAAACTATTTGCTACTGCGGTCAGGGAGGGCCTTGGAAAAGCTCATTGGGATTCCTCAGGATCTCAAACAAATAAATTATTAAATAAATAAATAATGTTTTCAACATTTTTTAACTCTGCCGTGGCCGGTCCCAAGCCCGTGCTGTGAAAAGAGGAGGGTCAGATGCTGGGACAAGCAAACCAGCTCTGTAAAAACTATTTGATACTGCAGTCAGGGAGGGCCTTGGAAAAGCTCATTGGGATTCCTCAGAATCTCAAACAAATAAATGAATAAATAAATAAATAATGTTTTCAACATTTTTTAACTCTGCCGTGGCCGGTCCCAAGCCCGTGCTGTGAAAAGAGGAGGGTCAGATGCTGGGACAAGCAAACCAGCTCTTTAAAAACTATTTGCTAGTGCAGTCAGGGAGGGCCTTGGAAAAGCTCATTGGGATTCCTCATGATCTCAAACAAACAAATAAATGAATAAATAAATAATGTTTTCAACATTTTTTTTAACTCTGCCGTGGTCTGTCCCAAGCCCGTGCTGTGAAAAGAGGAGGGTCAGATGCTGGGACAAGCAAACCAGCTCTGTAAAAACTATTTGCTACTGTGGTCAGGGAGGGCCTTGGAAAAGCTCATTGGTATTCCTCAGGATCTCAAACAAATAAATGAATAAATAAATAAATAATGTTTTCAACATTTTTTTAACTCTGCCGTGGCCGGTCCCAAGCCCGTGCTGTGAAAAGAGGAGGGTCAGATGCTGGGACAAGCAAACCAGCTCTGTAAAAACTATTTGCTACTGCGGTCAGGGAGGGCCTTGGAAAAGCTAATTGGGATTCCTCAGGATCTCAAATAAATAAATCAATAAATAAATAATGTTTTCAACATTTTTTTAACTCTGCCGTGGCCGGTCCCAAGCCCGTGCTGTGAAAAGAGGAGGGTCAGAGGCTGGGACAAGCACACCAGCTCTGTAAAAACTATTTTCTACTGCGGTCAGGGAGGGTTTTGGAAAAGCTCATTGGGATTCCTAAGGATCTCAAACAAATAAATGAATAAATAAATAATGTTTTCAACATTTTTTAACTCTGCCGTGGCCGGTCCCAAGCCCGTGCTGTGAAAAGAGGAGGGTCAGATGCTGGGACAAGCAAACCAGCTCTGTAAAAACTATTTGCTACTGAGGTCAGGGAGGGCCTTGGAAAAGCTCATTGGGATTCCTCAGGATCTCAAACAAATAAATGAATAAATAAATAATGTTTTCAACATTTTTTTAACTCTGCCGTTGCCGGTCCCAAGCCCGTGCTGTGAAAAGAGGAGGGTCAGATGCTGGGACAAGCAAACCAGCTCTGTAAAAACTATTTGCTACTGCGGTCAGGGAGGGCCTTGGAAAAGCTCATTGGGATTCCTCAGGATCTCAAACAAATAAACTAATAAATCAATAAATAATGTTTTCAACATTTTTTTAACTCTGCCGTGGCCGGTCCCAAGCCCGTGCTGTGAAAAGAGGAGGGTCAGATGCTGGGACAAGTAAACCAGCTCTGTAAAAACTATTTGCTACTGCGGTCAGGGAGGGCCTTGGAAAAGCTCATTGGGATTCCTCAGGATCTCAAACAAATAAATGAATAAATAAATAATGTTTTCAACATTTTTTTAACTCTGCCGTGGCCGGTCCCAAGCCCGTGCTGTGAAAAGAAGAGGGTCAGATGCTGGGACAAGCAAACCAGCTCTGTAAAAAAAATATTTGCTACTGCAGTCAGGGAGGGCCTTGGAAAAGCTCATTGGGATTCCTCAGGATCTCAAACAAATAAATGAATAAATAAATAAATAATGTTTTCAACATTTTTTAACTCTGCCGTGGCCGGTCCCAAGCCCGTGCTGTGAAAAGAGGAGGGTCAGATGCTGGGACAAGCAAACCAGCTGTGTAAAAACTATTTGCTACTGCGGTCAGGGAGGGCCTTGGAAAAGCTCATTGGGATTCCTCAGGATCTCAAACAAATAAATTAATAAATAAATAAATAATGTTTTCAACATTTTTTAACTCTGCCGTGGCCGGTCCCAAGCTCGTGCTGTGAAAAGAGGAGGGTCAGATGCTGGGACAAGCAAACCAGCTCTGTAAAAACTATTTGCTACTGAGGTCAGGGAGGGCCTTGGAAAAGCTCATTGGGATTCCTCAGGATCTCAAACAAATAAATTAATAAATAAATAAATAATGTTTTTAACATTTTTTAACTCTGCCGTGGCCGGTCCCAAGCCCGTGCTGTGAAAAGAGGAGGGTCAGATGCTGGGACAAGGAAACCAGCTCTGTAAAAACTATTTGCTACTGCGGTCAGGGAGGGCCTTGGAAAAGCTCATTGGGATTCCTCAGGATCTCAAACAAATAAATGAATAAATAAATAATGTTTTCAACATTTTTTTAACTCTGCCGTGGCCGGTCCCAAGCCCGTGCTGTGAAAAGAGGAGGGTCAGATGCTGGGACAAGCAAACCAGCTCTGTAAAAACTATTTTCTACTGAGGTCAGGAAGGGCCTTGGAAAAGCTCATTGGGATTCCTCAGGATCTCAAACAAATAAATGAATAAATAAATAATGTTTTCAACATTTTTTAACTCTGCCGTGGCCGGTCCCAAGCCCGTGCTGTGAAAAGAGGAGGGTCAGATGCTGGGACAAGCAAACCAGCTCTTTAAAAACTATTTGCTAGTGCAGTCAGGGAGGGCCTTGGAAAAGCTCATTGGGATTCCTCATGATCTCAAACAAATAAATGAATAAATAAATAATGTTTTCAACATTTTTTTTAACTCTGCCGTGGTCTGTCCCAAGCCCGTGCTGTGAAAAGAGGAGGGTCAGATGCTAGAACAAGCAAACCAGCTCTGTAAAAACTATTTGCTACTGTGGTCAGGGAGGGCCTTGGAAAAGCTCATTGGTATTCCTCAGGATCTCAAACAAATAAATGAATAAATAAATAAATAATGTTTTCAACATTTTTTTAACTCTGCCGTGGCCGGTCCCAAGCCCGTGCTGTGAAAAGAGGAGGGTCAGATGCTGGGACAAGCAAACCAGCTCTGTAAAAACTATTTGCTACTGAGGTCAGGGAGGGCCTTGGAAAAGCTAATTGGGATTCCTCAGGATCTCAAATAAATAAATCAATAAATAAATAATGTTTTCAACATTTTTTTAACTCTGCCGTGGCCGGTCCCAAGCCCGTGCTGTGAAAAGAGGAGGGTCAGATGCTGGGACAAGCAAACCAGCTCTGTAAAAACTATTTGCTACTGCGGTCAGGGAGGGCCTTGGAAAAGCTCATTGGGATTCCTCAGGATCTCAAATAAATAAATCAATAAATAAATAATGTTTTCAACATTTTTTTAACTCTGCCGTGGCCGGTCCCAAGCCCGTGCTGTGAAAAGAGGAGGATCAGAGGCTGTGACAAGCACACCAGCTCTGTAAAAACTATTTTCTACTGCGGTCAGGGAGGGTTTTGGAAAAGCTCATTGGGATTCCTCAGGATCTCAAACAAATAAATGAATAAATAAATAATGTTTTCAACATTTTTTTAACTCTGCCGTGGCCGGTCCCAAGCCCGTGCTGTGAAAAGAGGAGGGTCAGATGCTGGGACAAGCAAACCAGCTCTGTAAAAACTATTTGCTACTGCGGTCAGGGAGGGCCTTGGAAAAGCTCATTGGGATTCCTCAGGATCTCAAACAAATAAATGAATAAATAAATAATGTTTTCAACATTTTTTTAACTCTGCCGTGGCCGGTCCCAAGCCCGTGCTGTGAAAAGAAGAGGGTCAGATGCTGGGACAAGCAAACCAGCTCTGTAAAAAAAACTATTTGCTACTGCGGTCAGGGAGGGCCTTGGAAAAGCTCATTGGGATTCCTCAGAATCTCAAACAAATAAATGAATAAATAAATAAATAATGTTTTCAACATTTTTTAACTCTGCCGTGGCCGGTCCCAAGCCCGTGCTGTGAAAAGAGGAGGGTCAGATGTTGGGACAAGCAAACCAGCTCTGTAAAAACTATTTGCTACTGCGGTCAGGGAGAGCCTTGGAAAAGCTCATTGGGATTCCTCAGGATCTCAAACAAATAAATGAATAAATAAATAATGTTTTCAACATTTTTTAACTCTGCCGTGGCCGGTCCCAAGCCCGTGCTGTGAAAAGAGGAGGGTCAGATGCTGGGACAAGCAAACCAGCTCTGTAAAAACTATTTTCTACTGAGGTCAGGAAGGGCCTTGGAAAAGCTCATTGGGATTCCTCAGGATCTCAAAACAAATAAATGAATAAATAAATAAATAATGTTTTCAACATTTTTTAACTCTGCCGTCGCCGGTCCCAAGCCCGTGCTGTGAAAAGAGGAGGGTCAGATGCTGGGACAAGCAAACCAGCTCTGTAAAAACTATTTGCTACTGCGGTCAGGGAGGGCCTTGGAAAAGCTCATTGGGATTCCTCAGGATCTCAAACAAATAAATTATTAAATAAATAAATAATGTTTTCAACATTTTTTTAACTCTGCCGTGGCCGGTCCCAAGCCCGTGCTGTGAAAAGAGGAGGGTCAGATGCTGGGACAAGGAAACCAGCTCTGTAAAAACTATTTGCTACTGCGGTCAGGGAGGGCCTTGGAAAAGCTCATTGGGATTCCTCAGGATCTCAAACAAATAAATGAATAAATAAATAATGTTTTCAACATTTTTTAACTCTGCCATGGCCGGTCCCAAGCCCGTGCTATGAATAGAGGAGGGTCAGATGCTGGGACAAGCAAACCAGCTCTGTAAAAACTATTTGATACTGCAGTCAGGGAGGGCCTTGGAAAAGCTCATTGGGATTCCTCAGGATCTCAAACAAATAAATGAATAAATAAATAAATAATGTTTTCAACATTTTTTAACTCTGCCGTGGCCGGTCCCAAGCCCGTGCTGTGAAAAGAGGAGGGTCAGATGCTGGGACAAGCAAACCAGCTCTTTAAAAACTATTTGCTAGTGCAGTCAGGGAGGGCCTTGGAAAAGCTCATTGGGATTCCTCATGATCTCAAACAAATAAATGAATAAATAAATAATGTTTTCAACATTTTTTTTAACTCTGCCGTGGTCTGTCCCAAGCCCGTGCTGTGAAAAGAGGAGGGTCAGATGCTGGGACAAGCAAACCAGCTCTGTAAAAACTATTTGCTACTGTGGTAAGGGAGGGCCTTGGAAAAGCTCATTGGTATTCCTCAGGATCTCAAACAAATAAATGAATAAATAAATAAATAATGTTTTCAACATTTTTTTAACTCTGCCGTGGCTGGTCCCAAGCCCGTGCTGTGAAAAGAGGAGGGTCAGATGCTGGGACAAGCAAACCAGCTCTGTAAAAACTATTTGCTACTGCGGTCAGGGAGGGCCTTGGAAAAGCTAATTGGGATTCCTCAGGATCTCAAATAAATAAATCAATAAATAAATAATGTTTTCAACATTTTTTTAACACTGCCGTGGCCGGTCCCAAGCCCGTGCTGTGAAAAGAGGAGGGTCAGATGCTGGGACAAGCAAACCAGCTCTGTAAAAACTATTTGCTACTGAGGTCAGGGAGGGCCTTGGAAAAGCTCATTGGGATTCCTCAGGATCTCAAACAAATAAATGAATAAATAAATAATGTTTTCAACATTTTTTTAACTCTGCCGTGGCCGGTCCCAAGCCCGTGCTGTGAAAAGAGGAGGGTCAGATGCTGGGACAAGCAAACCAGCTCTGTAAAAACTATTTGCTACTGCGGTCAGGGAGGGCCTTGGAAAAGCTCATTGGGATTCCTCAGGATCTCAAACAAATAAACTAATAAATCAATAAATAATGTTTTCAACATTTTTTTAACTCTGCCGTGGCCGGTCCCAAGCCCGTGCTGTGAAAAGAGGAGGGTCAGATGCTGGGACAAGTAAACCAGCTCTGTAAAAACTATTTGCTACTGCGGTCAGGGAGGGCCTTGGAAAAGCTCATTGGGATTCCTCAGGATCTCAAACAAATAAATGAATAAATAAATAATGTTTTCAACATTTTTTTAACTCTGCCGTGGCCGGTCCCAAGCCCGTGCTGTGAAAAGAAGAGGGTCAGATGCTGGGACAAGCAAACCAGCTCTGTAAAAAAAACTATTTGCTACTGCAGTCAGGGAGGGCCTTGGAAAAGCTCATTGGGATTCCTCAGGATCTCAAACAAATAAATGAATAAATAAATAAATAATGTTTTCAACATTTTTTAACTCTGCCGTGGCCGGTCCCAAGCCCGTGCTGTGAAAAGAGGAGGGTCAGATGCTGGGACAAGCAAACCAGCTCTGTAAAAACTATTTTCTACTGAGGTCAGGGAGTGCCTTGGAAAAGCTCATTGGGATTCCTCAGGATCTCAAACAAATAAATGAATAAATAAATAAATAATGTTTTCAACATTTTTTAACTCTGCCGTCGCCGGTCCCAAGTCCGTGCTGTGAAAAGAGGAGGGTCAGATGCTGGGACAAGCAAACCAGCTGTGTAAACACTATTTGCTACTGCGGTCAGGGAGGGCCTTGGAAAAGCTCATTGGGATTCCTCAGGATCTCAAACAAATAAATTAATAAATAAATAAATAATGTTTTCAACATTTTTTAACTCTGCCGTGGCCGGTCCCAAGCCCGTGCTGTGAAAAGAGGAGGGTCAGATGCTGGGACAAGCAAACCAGCTCTGTAAAAACTATTTGCTACTGAGGTCAGGGAGGGCCTTGGAAAAGCTCATTGGGATTCCTCAGGATCTCAAACAAATAAATGAATAAATAAATAATGTTTTCAACATTTTTTTAACTCTGCCGTGGCCGGTCCCAAGCCTGTGCTGTGAAAAGAGGAGGGTCAGATGCTGGGACAAGCAAACCAGCTCTGTAAAAACTATTTGCTACTGCGGTCAGGGAGGGCCTTGGAAAAGCTCATTGGGATTCCTCAGGATCTCAAACAAATAAACTAATAAATCAATAAATAATGTTTTCAACATTTTTTTAACTCTGCCGTGGCCGGTCCCAAGCCCGTGCTTTGAAAAGAGGAGGGTCAGATGCTGGGACAAGTAAACCAGCTCTGTAAAAACTATTTGCTACTGCGGTCAGGGAGGGCCTTGGAAAAGCTCATTGGGATTCCTCAGGATCTCAAACAAATAAATGAATAAATAAATAATGTTTTCAACATTTTTTTAACTCTGCCATGGCCGGTCCCAAGCCCGTGCTGTGAAAAGAAGAGGGTCAGATGCTGGGACAAGCAAACCAGCTCTGTAAAAAAAACTATTTGCTACTGCGGTCAGGGAGGGCCTTGGAAAAGCTCATTGGGATTCCTCAGGATCTCAAACAAATAAATGAATAAATAAATAAATAATGTTTTCAACATTTTTTAACTCTGCCGTCGCCGCTCCCAAGTCCGTGCTGTGAAAAGAGGAGGGTCAGATGCTGGGACAAGCAAACCAGCTGTGTAAACACTATTTGCTACTGCGGTCAGGGAGGGCCTTGGAAAAGCTCATTGGGATTCCTCAGGATCTCAAACAAATAAATTAATAAATAAATAAATAATGTTTTCAACATTTTTTAACTCTGCCGTGGCCGGTCCCAAGCCCGTGCTGTGAAAAGAGGAGGGTCAGATGCTGGGACAAGCAAACCAGCTCTGTAAAAACTATTTGCTACTGAGGTCAGGGAGGGCCTTGGAAAAGCTCATTGGGATTCCTCAGGATCTCAAACAAATAAATGAATAAATAAATAATGTTTTCAACATTTTTTTAACTCTGCCGTGGCCGGTCCCAAGCCTGTGCTGTGAAAAGAGGAGGGTCAGATGCTGGGACAAGCAAACCAGCTCTGTAAAAACTATTTGCTACTGCGGTCAGGGAGGGCCTTGGAAAAGCTCATTGGGATTCCTCAGGATCTCAAACAAATAAACTAATAAATCAATAAATAATGTTTTCAACATTTTTTTAACTCTGCCGTGGCCGGTCCCAAGCCCGTGCTGTGAAAAGAGGAGGGTCAGATGCTGGGACAAGTAAACCAGCTCTGTAAAAACTATTTGCTACTGCGGTCAGGGAGGGCCTTGGAAAAGCTCATTGGGATTCCTCAGGATCTCAAACAAATAAATGAATAAATAAATAATGTTTTCAACATTTTTTTAACTCTGCCATGGCCGGTCCCAAGCCCGTGCTGTGAAAAGAAGAGGGTCAGATGCTGGGACAAGCAAACCAGCTCTGTAAAAAAAACTATTTGCTACTGCGGTCAGGGAGGGCCTTGGAAAAGCTCATTGGGATTCCTCAGGATCTCAAACAAATAAATGAATAAATAAATAAATAATGTTTTCAACATTTTTTAACTCTGCCGTCGCCGGTCCCAAGCCCGTGCTGTGAAAAGAGGAGGGTCAGATGCTGGGACAAGCAAACCAGCTGTGTAAAAACTAATTGCTACTGCGGTCAGGGAGGGCCTTGGAAAAGCTCATTGGGATTCCTCAGGATCTCAAACAAATAAATTAATAAATAAATAAATAATGTTTTCAACATTTTTTAACTCTGCCGTGGCCGGTCCCAAGCCCGTGCTGTGAAAAGAGGAGGGTCAGATGCTGGGACAAGGAAACCAGCTCTGTAAAAACTATTTGCTACTGCGGTCAGGGAGGGCCTTGGAAAAGCTCATTGGGATTCCTCAGGATCTCAAACAAATAAATTAATAAATAAATAAATAATGTTTTTAACATTTTTTAACTCTGCCGTGGCCGGTCCCAAGCCCGTGCTGTGAATAGAGGAGGGTCAGATGCTGGGAAAAGGAAACCAGCTCTGTAAAAACTATTTGCTACTGCGGTCAGGGAGGGCCTTGGAAAAGCTCTTTGGGATTCCTCATGATCTCAAACAAATAAATGAATAAATAAATAATGTTTTCAACATTTTTTTTAACTCTGCCGTGGTCTGTCCCAAGCCCGTGCTGTGAAAAGAGGAGGGTCAGATGCTAGAACAAGCAAACCAGCTCTGTAAAAACGATTTGCTACTGTGGTCAGGGAGGGCCTTGGAAAAGCTCATTGGTATTCCTCAGGATCTCAAACAAATAAATGAATAAATAAATAAATAATGTTTTCAACATTTTTTTAACTCTGCCGTGGCCGGTCCAAAGCCCGTGCTGTGAAAAGAGGAGGGTCAGATGCTGGGACAAGCAAACCAGCTCTGTAAAAACTATTTGCTACTGCGGTCAGGGAGGGCCTTGGAAAAGCTAATTGGGATTCCTCAGGATCTCAAATAAATAAATCAATAAATAAATAATGTTTTCAACATTTTTTTAACTCTGCCGTGGCCGGTCCCAAGCCCGTGCTGTGAAAAGAGGAGGGTCAGAGGCTGGGACAAGCACACCAGCTCTGTAAAAACTATTTTCTACTGCGGTCAGGGAGGGTTTTGGAAAAGCTCATTGGGATTCCTAAGGATCTCAAACAAATAAATGAATAAATAAATAATGTTTTCAACATTTTTTAACTCTGCCGTGGCCGGTCCCAAGCCCGTGCTGTGAAAAGAGGAGGGTCAGATGCTGGGACAAGCAAACCAGCTCTGTAAAAACTATTTGCTACTGAGGTCAGGGAGGGCCTTGGAAAAGCTCATTGGGATTCCTCAGGATTTCAAACAAATAAATGAATAAATAAATAATGTTTTCAACATTTTTTTAACTCTGCCGTGGCCGGTCCCAAGCCCGTGCTGTGAAAAGAGGAGGGTCAGATGCTGGGACAAGCAAACCAGCTCTGTAAAAACTATTTGCTACTGCGGTCAGGGAGGGCCTTGGAAAAGCTCATTGGGATTCCTCAGGATCTCAAACAAATAAACTAATAAATCAATAAATAATGTTTTCAAGATTTTTTTAACTCTGCCGTGGCCGGTCCCAAGCCCGTGCTGTGAAAAGAGGAGGGTCAGATGCTGGGACAAGTAAACCAGCTCTGTAAAAACTATTTGCTACTGCGGTCAGGGAGGGCCTTGGAAAAGCTCATTGGTATTCCTCAGGATCTCAAACAAATAAATGAATAAATAAATAAATAATGTTTTCAACATTTTTTTAACTCTGCCGTGGCCGGTCCCAAGCCCGTGCTGTGAAAAGAGGAGGGTCAGATGCTGGGACAAGCAAACCAGCTCTGTAAAAACTATTTGCTACTGCGGTCAGGGAGGGCCTTGGAAAAGCTAATTGGGATTCCTCAGGATCTCAAATAAATAAATCAATAAATAAATAATGTTTTCAACATTTTTTTAACTCTGCCGTGGCCGGTCCCAAGCCCGTGCTGTGAAAAGAGGAGGGTCAGAGGCTGGGACAAGCACACCAGCTCTGTAAAAACTATTTTCTACTGCGGTCAGGGAGGGTTTTGGTAAAGCTCATTGGGATTCCTAAGGATCTCAAACAAATAAATGAATAAATAAATAATGTTTTCAACATTTTTTAACTCTGCCGTGGCCGGTCCCAAGCCCGTGCTGTGAAAAGAGGAGGGTCAGATGCTGGGACAAGCAAACCAGCTCTGTAAAAACTATTTGCTACTGAGGTCAGGGAGGGCCTTGGAAAAGCTCATTGGGATTCCTCAGGATTTCAAACAAATAAATGAATAAATAAATAATGTTTTCAACATTTTTTTAACTCTGCCGTGGCCGGTCCCAAGCCCGTGCTGTGAAAAGAGGAGGGTCAGATGCTGGGACAAGCAAACCAGCTCTGTAAAAACTATTTGCTACTGCGGTCAGGGAGGGCCTTGGAAAAGCTCATTGGGATTCCTCAGGATCTCAAACAAATAAACTAATAAATCAATAAATAATGTTTTCAAGATTTTTTTAACTCTGCCGTGGCCGGTCCCAAGCCCGTGCTGTGAAAAGAGGAGGGTCAGATGCTGGGACAAGTAAACCAGCTCTGTAAAAACTATTTGCTACTGCGGTCAGGGAGGGCCTTGGAAAAGCTCATTGGGATTCCTCAGGATCTCAAACAAATAAATGAATAAATAAATAAATAATGTTTTCAACATTTTTTAACTCTGCCGTCGCCGGTCCCAAGCCCGTGCTGTGAAAAGAGGAGGGTCAGATGCTGGGACAAGCAAACCAGCTGTGTAAAAACTATTTGCTACTGCGGTCAGGGAGGGCCTTGGAAAAGCTCATTGGGATTCCTCAGGATCTCAAACAAATAAATTAATAAATAAATAAATAATGTTTTCAACATTTTTTAACTCTGCCGTGGCCGGTCCCAAGCCCGTGCTGTGAAAAGAGGAGGGTCAGATGCTGGGACAAGGAAACCAGCTCTGTAAAAACTATTTCCTACTGCGGTCAGGGAGGGCCTTGGAAAAGCTCATTGGGATTCCTCAGGATCTCAAACAAATAAATTAATAAATAAATAAATAATGTTTTTAACATTTTTTAACTCTGCCGTGGCCGGTCCCAAGCCCGTGCTGTGAAAAGAGGAGGGTCAGATGCTGGGACAAGGAAACCAGCTCTGTAAAAACTATTTGCTACTGCGGTCAGGGAGGGCCTTGGAAAAGCTCATTGGGATTCCTCAGGATCTCAAACAAATAAATGAATAAATAAATAATGTTTTCAACATTTTTTTAACTCTGCCGTGGCCGGTCCCAAGCCCGTGCTGTGAAAAGAGGAGGGTCAGATGCTGGGACAAGCAAACCAGCTCTGTAAAAACTATTTTCTACTGAGGTCAGGAAGGGCCTTGGAAAAGCTCATTGGGATTCCTCAGGATCTCAAACAAATAAATGAATAAATAAATAAATAATGTTTTCAACATTTTTTAACTCTGCCGTCGCCGGTCCCAAGCCCGTGCTGTGAAAAGAGGAGGGTCAGATGCTGGGACAAGCAAACCAGCTCTGTAAAAACTATTTGCTACTGCGGTCAGGGAGGGCCTTGGAAAAGCTCATTGGGATTCCTCAGGATCTCAAACAAATAAATGAATAAATAAATAATGTTTTCAACATTTTTTTAACTCCGCCGTGGCCGGTCCCAAGCCCGTGCTGTGAAAAGAGGAGGGTCAGATGCTGGGATAAGCAAACCAGCTCTGTAAAAACTATTTGATACTGCAGTCAGGGAGGGCCTTGGAAAAGCTCATTGGGATTCCTCAGGATCTCAAACAAATAAATGAATAAATAATTAAATAATGTTTTCAACATTTTTTTAACTCTGCCGTGGCCGGTCCCAAGCCCGTGCTGTGAAAAGAGGAGGGTCAGATGCTGGGACAAGCAAACCAGCTCTGTAAAAACTATTTGCTACTGCGGTCAGGGAGGGCCTTGGAAAAGCTCATTGGGATTCCTCAGGATCTCAAACAAATAAATGAATAAATAAATAATGTTTTCAACATTTTTTTAACTCTGCCGTGGCCGGTCCCAAGCCCGTGCTGTGAAAAGAAGAGGGTCAGGTGCTGGGACAAGCAAACCAGCTCTTTAAAAAAAACTATTTGCTACTGCGGTCAGGGAGGGCCTTGGAAAAGCTCATTGGGATTCCTCAGAATCTCAAACAAATAAATGAATAAATAAATAAATAATGTTTTTAACATTTTTTTACTCTGCCCTTGCCGGTCCCAAGCCCGTGCTGTGAAAAGAGGAGGGTCAGATGTTGGGACAAGCAAACCAGCTCTGTAAAAACTATTTACTACTGCGGTCAGGGAGGGCCTTGGAAAAGCTCATTGGGATTCCTCAGGATCTCAAACAAATAAATGAATAAATAAATAATGTTTTCAACATTTCTTTAACTCTGCCGTGGCCGATCCCAAGCCCGTGCTGTGAAAAGAGGAGGGTCAGATGCTGGGACAGGCAAACCAGCTCTGTAAAAACTATTTTCTACTGAGGTCAGGAAGGGCCTTGGAAAAGCTCATTGGGATTCCTCAGGATCTCAAACAAATAAATGAATAAATAAATAATGTTTTCAACATTTTTTAACTCTGCCGTTGCCGGTCCCAAGCCCGTGCTGTGAAAAGAGGAGGGTCAGATGCTGGGACAAGCAAACCAGCTCTGTAAAAACTATTTGCTACTGCGGTCAGGGAGGGCCTTGGAAAAGCTCATTGGGATTCCTCAGGATCTCAAACAAATAAATTATTAAATAAATAAATAATGTTTTCAACATTTTTTAACTCTGCCGTCGCCGGTCCCAAGCCCGTGCTGTGAAAAGAGGACGGTCAGATGCTGGGACAAGCAAACCAGCTCTGTAAAAACTATTTGCTACTGCGGTCAGGGAGGGCCTTGGAAAAGCTCATTGGGATTCCTCAGGATCTCAAACAAATAAATTATTAAATAAATAAATAATGTTTTCAACATTTTTTAACTCTGCCGTGGCCGGTCCCAAGCCCGTGCTGTGAAAAGAGGAGGGTCAGATGCTGGGACAAGGAAACCAGCTCTGTAAAAACTATTTGCTACTGCGGTCAGGGAGGGCCTTGGAAAAGCTCATTGGGATTCCTCAGGATCTCAAACAAATAAATGAATAAATAAATAATGTTTTCAACATTTTTTAACTCTGCCGTGGCCGGTCCCAAGCCCGTGCTGTGAAAAGAGGAGGGTCAGATGCTGGGACAAGCAAACCAGCTCTGTAAAAACTATTTGCTACTGAGGTCAGGGAGGGCCTTGGAAAAGCTCATTGGGATTCCTCAGGATCTCAAACAAATAAATGAATAAATAAATAATGTTTTCAACATTTTTTTAACTCTGCCGTGGCCGGTCCCAAGCCCGTGCTGTGAAAAGAGGAGGGTCAGATGCTGGGACAAGCAAACCAGCTCTGTAAAAACTATTTGCTACTGCGGTCAGGGAGGGCCTTGGAAAAGCTCATTGGGATTCCTCAGGATCTCAAACAAATAAACGAATAAATCAATAATTAATGTTTTCAACATTTTTTTAACTCTGCCGTGGCCGGTCCCAAGCCCGTGCTGTGAAAAGAGGAGGGTCAGATGCTGGGACAAGCAAACCAGCTCTGTAAAAACTATTTGCTACTGCGGTCAAGGAGGGCCTTGGAAAAGCTCATTGGGATTCCTCAGGATCTCAAACAAATAAATGAATAAATAAATAATGTTTTCAACATTTTTTTAACTCTGCCGTGGCCGGTCCCAAGCCCGTGCTGTGAAAAGAAGAGGGTCAGATGCTGGGACAAGCAAACCAGCTCTGTAAAAAAAACTATTTGCTACTGCAGTCAGGGAGGGCCTTGGAAAAGCTCATTGGGATTCCTCAGGATCTCAAACAAATAAATGAATAAATAAATAAATAATGTTTTCAACATTTTTTAACTCTGCCGTCGCCGGTCCCAAGCCCGTGCTGTGAAAAGAGGAGGGTCAGATGCTGGGACAAGCAAACCAGCTGTGTAAAAACTATTTGCTACTGCGGTCAGGGAGGGCCTTGGAAAAGCTCATTGGGATTCCTCAGGATCTCAAACAAATAAATTAATAAATAAATAAATAATGTTTTCAACATTTTTTAACTCTGCCGTGGCCGGTCCCAAGCCCGTGCTGTGAAAAGAGGAGGGTCAGATGCTGGGACAAGGAAACCAGCTCTGTAAAAACTATTTGCTACTGCGGTCAGGGAGGGCCTTGGAAAAGCTCATTGGGATTCCTCAGGATCTCAAACAAATAAATTAATAAATAAATAAATAATGTTTTTAACATTTTTTAACTCTGCCGTGGCCGGTCACAAGCCCGTGCTGTGAAAAGAGGAGGGTCAGATGCTGGGACAAGGAAACCAGCTCTGTAAAAACTATTTGCTACTGCGGTCAGGGAGGGCCTTGGAAAAGCTCATTGGGATTCCTCAGGATCTCAAACAAATAAATGAATAAATAAATAATGTTTTCAACATTTTTTTAACTCTGCCGTGGCCGGTCCCAAGCCCGTGCTGTGAAAAGAGGAGGGTCAGATGCTGGGACAAGCAAACCAGCTCTGTAAAAACTATTTTCTACTGAGGTCAGGAAGGGCCTTGGAAAAGCTCATTGGGATTCCTCAGGATCTCAAACAAATAAATGAATAAATAAATAAATAATGTTTTCAACATTTTTTAACTCTGCCGTCGCCGGTCCCAAGCCCGTGCTGTGAAAAGAGGAGGGTCAGATGCTGGGACAAGCAAACCAGCTCTGTAAAAACTATTTGCTACTGCGGTCAGGGAGGGCCTTGGAAAAGCTCATTGGGATTCCTCAGGATCTCAAACAAATAAATGAATAAATAAATAATGTTTTCAACATTTTTTTAACTCCGCCGTGGCCGGTCCCAAGCCCGTGCTGTGAAAAGAGGAGGGTCAGATGCTGGGATAAGCAAACCAGCTCTGTAAAAACTATTTGATACTGCAGTCAGGGAGGGCCTTGGAAAAGCTCATTGGGATTCCTCAGGATCTCAAACAAATAAATGAATAAATAAATAAATAATGTTTTCAACATTTTTTTAACTCTGCCGTGGCCGGTCCCAAGCCCGTGCTGTGAAAAGAGGAGGGTCAGATGCTGGGACAAGCAAACCAGCTCTGTAAAAACTATTTGCTACTGCGGTCAGGGAGGGCCTTGGAAAAGCTCATTGGGATTCCTCAGGATCTCAAACAAATAAATGAATAAATCAATAAATAATGTTTTCAAGATTTTTTTAACTCTGCCGTGGCCGGTCCCAAGCCCGTGCTGTGAAAAGAGGAGGGTCAGATGCTGGGACAAGTAAACCAGCTCTGTAAAAACTATTTGCTACTGCGGTCAGGGAGGGCCTTGGAAAAGCTCATTGGTATTCCTCAGGATCTCAAACAAATAAATGAATAAATAAATAAATAATGTTTTCAACATTTTTTTAACTCTGCCGTGGCCGGTCCCAAGCCCGTGCTGTGAAAAGAGGAGGGTCAGATGCTGGGACAAGCAAACCAGCTCTGTAAAAACTATTTGCTACTGCGGTCAGGGAGGGCCTTGGAAAAGCTAATTGGGATTCCTCAGGATCTCAAATAAATAAATCAATAAATAAATAATGTTTTCAACATTTTTTTAACTCTGCCGTGGCCGGTCCCAAGCCCGTGCTGTGAAAAGAGGAGGGTCAGAGGCTGGGACAAGCACACCAGCTCTGTAAAAACTATTTTCTACTGCGGTCAGGGAGGGTTTTGGAAAAGCTCATTGGGATTCCTAAGGATCTCAAACAAATAAATGAATAAATAAATAATGTTTTCAACATTTTTTAACTCTGCCGTGGCCGGTCCCAAGCCCGTGCTGTGAAAAGAGGAGGGTCAGATGCTGGGACAAGCAAACCAGCTCTGTAAAAACTATTTGCTACTGAGGTCAGGGAGGGCCTTGGAAAAGCTCATTGGGATTCCTCAGGATTTCAAACAAATAAATGAATAAATAAATAATGTTTTCAACATTTTTTTAACTCTGCCGTGGCCGGTCCCAAGCCCGTGCTGTGAAAAGAGGAGGGTCAGATGCTGGGACAAGCAAACCAGCTCTGTAAAAACTATTTGCTACTGCGGTCAGGGAGGGCCTTGGAAAAGCTCATTGGGATTCCTCAGGATCTCAAACAAATAAACTAATAAATCAATAAATAATGTTTTCAAGATTTTTTTAACTCTGCCGTGGCCGGTCCCAAGCCCGTGCTGTGAAAAGAGGAGGGTCAGATGCTGGGACAAGTAAACCAGCTCTGTAAAAACTATTTGCTACTGCGGTCAGGGAGGGCCTTGGAAAAGCTCATTGGGATTCCTCAGGATCTCAAACAAATAAATGAATAAATAAATAAATAATGTTTTCAACATTTTTTAACTCTGCCGTCGCCGGTCCCAAGCCCGTGCTGTGAAAAGAGGAGGGTCAGATGCTGGGACAAGCAAACCAGCTGTGTAAAAACTATTTGCTACTGCGGTCAGGGAGGGCCTTGGAAAAGCTCATTGGGATTCCTCAGGATCTCAAACAAATAAATTAATAAATAAATAAATAATGTTTTCAACATTTTTTAACTCTGCCGTGGCCGGTCCCAAGCCCGTGCTGTGAAAAGAGGAGGGTCAGATGCTGGGACAAGGAAACCAGCTCTGTAAAAACTATTTCCTACTGCGGTCAGGGAGGGCCTTGGAAAAGCTCATTGGGATTCCTCAGGATCTCAAACAAATAAATTAATAAATAAATAAATAATGTTTTTAACATTTTTTAACTCTGCCGTGGCCGGTCCCAAGCCCGTGCTGTGAAAAGAGGAGGGTCAGATGCTGGGACAAGGAAACCAGCTCTGTAAAAACTATTTGCTACTGCGGTCAGGGAGGGCCTTGGAAAAGCTCATTGGGATTCCTCAGGATCTCAAACAAATAAATGAATAAATAAATAATGTTTTCAACATTTTTTTAACTCTGCCGTGGCCGGTCCCAAGCCCGTGCTGTGAAAAGAGGAGGGTCAGATGCTGGGACAAGCAAACCAGCTCTGTAAAAACTATTTTCTACTGAGGTCAGGAAGGGCCTTGGAAAAGCTCATTGGGATTCCTCAGGATCTCAAACAAATAAATGAATAAATAAATAAATAATGTTTTCAACATTTTTTAACTCTGCCGTCGCCGGTCCCAAGCCCGTGCTGTGAAAAGAGGAGGGTCAGATGCTGGGACAAGCAAACCAGCTCTGTAAAAACTATTTGCTACTGCGGTCAGGGAGGGCCTTGGAAAAGCTCATTGGGATTCCTCAGGATCTCAAACAAATAAATGAATAAATAAATAATGTTTTCAACATTTTTTTAACTCCGCCGTGGCCGGTCCCAAGCCCGTGCTGTGAAAAGAGGAGGGTCAGATGCTGGGATAAGCAAACCAGCTCTGTAAAAACTATTTGATACTGCAGTCAGGGAGGGCCTTGGAAAAGCTCATTGGGATTCCTCAGGATCTCAAACAAATAAATGAATAAATAATTAAATAATGTTTTCAACATTTTTTTAACTCTGCCGTGGCCGGTCCCAAGCCCGTGCTGTGAAAACATAGAAACATAGAAACATAGAATGTGTCGGCAGATAAGAACCATTTGGCCCATCTAGTCTGCCCAATATATCTGAATCCTATGAATAGTCCCTGGCCCTATCTTGTATGAAGGATAGCCTTATGCCTATCCCATGCATGCTTAAACTCCTTCACTGTATTTGCAGCTACCACTTCTGCAGGAAGGTTATTCCATGCATCCACTACTCTCTCAGTAAAGTAATACTTCCTCATATTACTTTTAAACCTTTGCCCCTCTAATTGAAAAGAGGAGGGTCAGATGCTGGGACAAGCAAACCAGCTCTGTAAAAACTATTTGCTACTGCGGTCAGGGAGGGCCTTGGAAAAGCTCATTGGGATTCCTCAGGATCTCAAACAAATAAATGAATAAATAAATAATGTTTTCAACATTTTTTTAACTCTGCCGTGGCCGGTCCCAAGCCCGTGCTGTGAAAAGAAGAGGGTCAGGTGCTGGGACAAGCAAACCAGCTCTTTAAAAAAAACTATTTGCTACTGCGGTCAGGGAGGGCCTTGGAAAAGCTCATTGGGATTCCTCAGAATCTCAAACAAATAAATGAATAAATAAATAAATAATGTTTTTAACATTTTTTTACTCTGCCCTTGCCGGTCCCAAGCCCGTGCTGTGAAAAGAGGAGGGTCAGATGTTGGGACAAGCAAACCAGCTCTGTAAAAACTATTTACTACTGCGGTCAGGGAGGGCCTTGGAAAAGCTCATTGGGATTCCTCAGGATCTCAAACAAATAAATGAATAAATAAATAATGTTTTCAACATTTCTTTAACTCTGCCGTGGCCGATCCCAAGCCCGTGCTGTGAAAAGAGGAGGGTCAGATGCTGGGACAGGCAAACCAGCTCTGTAAAAACTATTTTCTACTGAGGTCAGGAAGGGCCTTGGAAAAGCTCATTGGGATTCCTCAGGATCTCAAACAAATAAATGAATAAATAAATAATGTTTTCAACATTTTTTAACTCTGCCGTTGCCGGTCCCAAGCCCGTGCTATGAAAAGAGGAGGGTCAGATGCTGGGACAAGCAAACCAGCTCTGTAAAAACTATTTGCTACTGCGGTCAGGGAGGGCCTTGGAAAAGCTCATTGGGATTCCTCAGGATCTCAAACAAATAAATTATTAAATAAATAAATAATGTTTTCAACATTTTTTAACTCTGCCGTCGCCGGTCCCAAGCCCGTGCTGTGAAAAGAGGACGGTCAGATGCTGGGACAAGCAAACCAGCTCTGTAAAAACTATTTGCTACTGCGGTCAGGGAGGGCCTTGGAAAAGCTCATTGGGATTCCTCAGGATCTCAAACAAATAAATTATTAAATAAATAAATAATGTTTTCAACATTTTTTAACTCTGCCGTGGCCGGTCCCAAGCCCGTGCTGTGAAAAGAGGAGGGTCAGATGCTGGGACAAGGAAACCATCTCTGTAAAAACTATTTGCTACTGCGGTCAGGGAGGGCCTTGGAAAAGCTCATTGGGATTCCTCAGGATCTCAAACAAATAAATGAATAAATAAATAATGTTTTCAACATTTTTTAACTCTGCCGTGGCCGGTCCCAAGCCCGTGCTGTGAAAAGAGGAGGGTCAGATGCTGGGACAAGCAAACCAGCTCTGTAAAAACTATTTGCTACTGAGGTCAGGGAGGGCCTTGGAAAAGCTCATTGGGATTCCTCAGGATCTCAAACAAATAAATGAATAAATAAATAATGTTTTCAACATTTTTTTAACTCTGCCGTGGCCGGTCCCAAGCCCGTGCTGTGAAAAGAGGAGGGTCAGATGCTGGGACAAGCAAACCAGCTCTGTAAAAACTATTTGCTACTGCGGTCAGGGAGGGCCTTGGAAAAGCTCATTGGGATTCCTCAGGATCTCAAACAAATAAACGAATAAATCAATAATTAATGTTTTCAACATTTTTTTAACTCTGCCGTGGCCGGTCCCAAGCCCGTGCTGTGAAAAGAGGAGGGTCAGATGCTGGGACAAGCAAACCAGCTCTGTAAAAAAAACTATTTGCTACTGCAGTCAGGGAGGGCCTTGGAAAAGCTCATTGGGATTCCTCAGGATCTCAAACAAATAAATGAATAAATAAATAAATAATGTTTTCAACATTTTTTAACTCTGCCGTGGCCGGTCCCAAGCCCGTGCTGTGAAAAGAGGAGGGTCAGATGCTGGGACAAGCAAACCAGCTCTGTAAAAACTATTTTCTACTGAGGTCAGGGAGTGCCTTGGAAAAGCTCATTGGGATTCCTCAGGATCTCAAACAAATAAATGAATAAATAAATAAATAATGTTTTCAACATTTTTTAACTCTGCCGTCGCCGGTCCCAAGCCCATGCTGTGAAAAGAGGAGGGTCAGATGCTGGGACAAGCAAACCAGCTGTGTAAAAACTATTTGCTACTGCGGTCAGGGAGGGCCTTGGAAAAGCTCATTGGGATTCCTCAGGATCTCAAACAAATAAATTAATAAATAAATAAATAATGTTTTCAACATTTTTTAACTCTGCCGTGGCCGGTCCCAAGCCCGTGCTGTGAAAAGAGGAGGGTCAGATGCTGGGACAAGGAAACCAGCTCTGTAAAAACTATTTGCTACTGCGGTCAGGGAGGGCCTTGGAAAAGCTCATTGGGATTCCTCAGGATCTCAAACAAATAAATTAATAAATAAATAAATAATGTTTTTAACATTTTTTAACTCTGCCGTGGCCGGTCACAAGCCCGTGCTGTGAAAAGAGGAGGGTCAGATGCTGGGACAAGGAAACCAGCTCTGTAAAAACTATTTGCTACTGCGGTCTGGGAGGGCCTTGGAAAAGCTCATTGGGATTCCTCAGGATCTCAAACAAATAAATGAATAAATAAATAATGTTTTCAACATTTTTTTAACTCTGCCGTGGCCGGTCCCAAGCCCGTGCTGTGAAAAGAGGAGGGTCAGATGCTGGGACAAGCAAACCAGCTCTGTAAAAACTATTTTCTACTGAGGTCAGGAAGGGCCTTGGAAAAGCTCATTGGGATTCCTCAGGATCTCAAACAAATAAATGAATAAATAAATAAATAATGTTTTCAACATTTTTTAACTCTGCCGTCGCCGGTCCCAAGCCCGTGCTGTGAAAAGAGGAGGGTCAGATGCTGGGACAAGCAAACCAGCTCTGTAAAAACTATTTACTACTGCGGTCAGGGAGGGCCTTGGAAAAGCTCATTGGGATTCCTCAGGATCTCAAACAAATAAATGAATAAATAAATAATGTTTTCAACATTTCTTTAACTCTGCCGTGGCCGATCCCAAGCCCGTGCTGTGAAAAGAGGAGGGTCAGATGCTGGGACAGGCAAACCAGCTCTGTAAAAACTATTTTCTACTGAGGTCAGGAAGGGCCTTGGAAAAGCTCATTGGGATTCCTCAGGATCTCAAACAAATAAATGAATAAATAAATAATGTTTTCAACATTTTTTAACTCTGCCGTGGCCGGTCCCAAGCCCGTGCTGTGAAAAGAGGAGGGTCAGATGCTGGGACAAGCAAACCAGCTCTGTAAAAACTATTTGCTACTGAGGTCAGGGAGGGCCTTGGAAAAGCTCATTGGGATTCCTCAGGATCTCAAACAAATAAATGAATAAATAAATAATGTTTTCAACATTTTTTTAACTCTGCCGTGGCCGGTCCCAAGCCCGTGCTGTGAAAAGAGGAGGGTCAGATGCTGGGACAAGCAAACCAGCTCTGTAAAAACTATTTGCTACTGCGGTCAGGGAGGGCCTTGGAAAAGCTCATTGGGATTCCTCAGGATCTCAAACAAATAAACGAATAAATCAATAATTAATGTTTTCAACATTTTTTTAACTCTGCCGTGGCCGGTCCCAAGCCCGTGCTGTGAAAAGAGGAGGGTCAGATGCTGGGACAAGCAAACCAGCTCTGTAAAAAAAACTATTTGCTACTGCAGTCAGGGAGGGCCTTGGAAAAGCTCATTGGGATTCCTCAGGATCTCAAACAAATAAATGAATAAATAAATAAATAATGTTTTCAACATTTTTTAACTCTGCCGTGGCCGGTCCCAAGCCCGTGCTGTGAAAAGAGGAGGGTCAGATGCTGGGACAAGCAAACCAGCTCTGTAAAAACTATTTTCTACTGAGGTCAGGGAGTGCCTTGGAAAAGCTCATTGGGATTCCTCAGGATCTCAAACAAATAAATGAATAAATAAATAAATAATGTTTTCAACATTTTTTAACTCTGCCGTCGCCGGTCCCAAGCCCATGCTGTGAAAAGAGGAGGGTCAGATGCTGGGACAAGCAAACCAGCTGTGTAAAAACTATTTGCTACTGCGGTCAGGGAGGGCCTTGGAAAAGCTCATTGGGATTCCTCAGGATCTCAAACAAATAAATTAATAAATAAATAAATAATGTTTTCAACATTTTTTAACTCTGCCGTGGCCGGTCCCAAGCCCGTGCTGTGAAAAGAGGAGGGTCAGATGCTGGGACAAGGAAACCAGCTCTGTAAAAACTATTTGCTACTGCGGTCAGGGAGGGCCTTGGAAAAGCTCATTGGGATTCCTCAGGATCTCAAACAAATAAATTAATAAATAAATAAATAATGTTTTTAACATTTTTTAACTCTGCCGTGGCCGGTCACAAGCCCGTGCTGTGAAAAGAGGAGGGTCAGATGCTGGGACAAGGAAACCAGCTCTGTAAAAACTATTTGCTACTGCGGTCAGGGAGGGCCTTGGAAAAGCTCATTGGGATTCCTCAGGATCTCAAACAAATAAATGAATAAATAAATAATGTTTTCAACATTTTTTTAACTCTGCCGTGGCCGGTCCCAAGCCCGTGCTGTGAAAAGAGGAGGGTCAGATGCTGGGACAAGCAAACCAGCTCTGTAAAAACTATTTTCTACTGAGGTCAGGAAGGGCCTTGGAAAAGCTCATTGGGATTCCTCAGGATCTCAAACAAATAAATGAATAAATAAATAAATAATGTTTTCAACATTTTTTAACTCTGCCGTCGCCGGTCCCAAGCCCGTGCTGTGAAAAGAGGAGGGTCAGATGCTGGGACAAGCAAACCAGCTCTGTAAAAACTATTTACTACTGCGGTCAGGGAGGGCCTTGGAAAAGCTCATTGGGATTCCTCAGGATCTCAAACAAATAAATGAATAAATAAATAATGTTTTCAACATTTCTTTAACTCTGCCGTGGCCGATCCCAAGCCCGTGCTGTGAAAAGAGGAGGGTCAGATGCTGGGACAGGCAAACCAGCTCTGTAAAAACTATTTTCTACTGAGGTCAGGAAGGGCCTTGGAAAAGCTCATTGGGATTCCTCAGGATCTCAAACAAATAAATGAATAAATAAATAATGTTTTCAACATTTTTTAACTCTGCCGTTGCCGGTCCCAAGCCCGTGCTGTGAAAAGAGGAGGGTCAGATGCTGGGACAAGCAAACCAGCTCTGTAAAAACTATTTGCTACTGCGGTCAGGGAGGGCCTTGGAAAAGCTCATTGGGATTCCTCAGGATCTCAAACAAATAAATGATTAAATAAATAAATAATGTTTTCAACATTTTTTAACTCTGCCGTCGCCGGTCCCAAGCCCGTGCTGTGAAAAGAGGACGGTCAGATGCTGGGACAAGCAAACCAGCTCTGTAAAAACTATTTGCTACTGCGGTCAGGGAGGGCCTTGGAAAAGCTCATTGGGATTCCTCAGGATCTCAAACAAATAAATTATTAAATAAATAAATAATGTTTTCAACATTTTTTAACTCTGCCGTGGCCGGTCCCAAGCCCGTGCTGTGAAAAGAGGAGGGTCAGATGCTGGGACAAGGAAACCAGCTCTGTAAAAACTATTTGCTACTGCGGTCAGGGAGGGCCTTGGAAAAGCTCATTGGGATTCCTCAGGATCTCAAACAAATAAATGAATAAATAAATAATGTTTTCAACATTTTTTAACTCTGCCGTGGCCGGTCCCAAGCCCGTGCTGTGAAAAGAGGAGGGTCAGATGCTGGGACAAGCAAACCAGCTCTGTAAAAACTATTTGCTACTGAGGTCAGGGAGGGCCTTGGAAAAGCTCATTGGGATTCCTCAGGATCTCAAACAAATAAATGAATAAATAAATAATGTTTTCAACATTTTTTTAACTCTGCCGTGGCCGGTCCCAAGCCCGTGCTGTGAAAAGAGGAGGGTCAGATGCTGGGACAAGCAAACCAGCTCTGTAAAAACTATTTGCTACTGCGGTCAGGGAGGGCCTTGGAAAAGCTCATTGGGATTCCTCAGGATCTCAAACAAATAAACGAATAAATCAATAATTAATGTTTTCAACATTTTTTTAACTCTGCCGTGGCCGGTCCCAAGCCCGTGCTGTGAAAAGAGGAGGGTCAGATGCTGGGACAAGCAAACCAGCTCTGTAAAAAAAACTATTTGCTACTGCAGTCAGGGAGGGCCTTGGAAAAGCTCATTGGGATTCCTCAGGATCTCAAACAAATAAATGAATAAATAAATAAATAATGTTTTCAACATTTTTTAACTCTGCCGTGGCCGGTCCCAAGCCCGTGCTGTGAAAAGAGGAGGGTCAGATGCTGGGACAAGCAAACCAGCTCTGTAAAAACTATTTTCTACTGAGGTCAGGGAGTGCCTTGGAAAAGCTCATTGGGATTCCTCAGGATCTCAAACAAATAAATGAATAAATAAATAAATAATGTTTTCAACATTTTTTAACTCTGCCGTCGCCGGTCCCAAGCCCGTGCTGTGAAAAGAGGAGGGTCAGATGCTGGGACAAGCAAACCAGCTGTGTAAAAACTATTTGCTACTGCGGTCAGGGAGGGCCTTGGAAAAGCTCATTGGGATTCCTCAGGATCTCAAACAAATAAATTAATAAATAAATAAATAATGTTTTCAACATTTTTTAACTCTGCCGTGGCCGGTCCCAAGCCCGTGCTGTGAAAAGAGGAGGGTCAGATGCTGGGACAAGGAAACCAGCTCTGTAAAAACTATTTGCTACTGCGGTCAGGGAGGGCCTTGGAAAAGCTCATTGGGATTCCTCAGGATCTCAAACAAATAAATTAATAAATAAATAAATAATGTTTTTAACATTTTTTAACTCTGCCGTGGCCGGTCACAAGCCCGTGCTGTGAAAAGAGGAGGGTCAGATGCTGGGACAAGGAAACCAGCTCTGTAAAAACTATTTGCTACTGCGGTCAGGGAGGGCCTTGGAAAAGCTCATTGGGATTCCTCAGGATCTCAAACAAATAAATGAATAAATAAATAATGTTTTCAACATTTTTTTAACTCTGCCGTGGCCGGTCCCAAGCCCGTGCTGTGAAAAGAGGAGGGTCAGATGCTGGGACAAGCAAACCAGCTCTGTAAAAACTATTTTCTACTGAGGTCAGGAAGGGCCTTGGAAAAGCTCATTGGGATTCCTCAGGATCTCAAACAAATAAATGAATAAATAAATAAATAATGTTTTCAACATTTTTTAACTCTGCCGTCGCCGGTCCCAAGCCCGTGCTGTGAAAAGAGGAGGGTCAGATGCTGGGACAAGCAAACCAGCTCTGTAAAAACTATTTGCTACTGCGGTCAGGGAGGGCCTTGGAAAAGCTCATTGGGATTCCTCAGGATCTCAAACAAATAAATGAATAAATAAATAATGTTTTCAACATTTTTTTAACTCCGCCGTGGCCGGTCCCAAGCCCGTGCTGTGAAAAGAGGAGGGTCAGATGCTGGGATAAGCAAACCAGCTCTGTAAAAACTATTTGATACTGCAGTCAGGGAGGGCCTTGGAAAAGCTCATTGGGATTCCTCAGGATCTCAAACAAATAAATGAATAAATAAATAAATAATGTTTTCAACATTTTTTTAACTCTGCCGTGGCCGGTCCCAAGCCCGTGCTGTGAAAAGAGGAGGGTCAGATGCTGGGACAAGCAAACCAGCTCTGTAAAAACTATTTGCTACTGCGGTCAGGGAGGGCCTTGGAAAAGCTCATTGGGATTCCTCAGGATCTCAAACAAATAAATGAATAAATAAATAATGTTTTCAACATTTTTTTAACTCTGCCGTGGCCGGTCCCAAGCCCGTGCTGTGAAAAGAAGAGGGTCAGATGCTGGGACAAGCAAACCAGCTCTTTAAAAAAAACTATTTGCTACTGCGGTCAGGGAGGGCCTTGGAAAAGCTCATTGGGATTCCTCAGAATCTCAAACAAATAAATGAATAAATAAATAAATAATGTTTTTAACATTTTTTAACTCTGCCCTTGCCGGTCCCAAGCCCGTGCTGTGAAAAGAGGAGGGTCAGATGTTGGGACAAGCAAACCAGCTCTGTAAAAACTATTTACTACTGCGGTCAGGGAGGGCCTTGGAAAAGCTCATTGGGATTCCTCAGGATCTCAAACAAATAAATGAATAAATAAATAATGTTTTCAACATTTTTTTAACTCTGCCGTGGCCGGTCCCAAGCCCGTGCTGTGAAAAGAGGAGGGTCAGATGCTGGGACAGGCAAACCAGCTCTGTAAAAACTATTTTCTACTGAGGTCAGGAAGGGCCTTGGAAAAGCTCATTGGGATTCCTCAGGATCTCAAACAAATAAATGAATAAATAAATAAATAATGTTTTCAACATTTTTTAACTCTGCCGTTGCCGGTCCCAAGCCCGTGCTGTGAAAAGAGGAGGGTCAGATGCTGGGACAAGCAAACCAGCTCTGTAAAAACTATTTGCTACTGCGGTCAGGGAGGGCCTTGGAAAAGCTCATTGGGATTCCTCAGGATCTCAAACAAATAAATTATTAAATAAATAAATAATGTTTTCAACATTTTTTAACTCTGCCGTCGCCGGTCCCAAGCCCGTGCTGTGAAAAGAGGACGGTCAGATGCTGGGACAAGCAAACCAGCTCTGTAAAAACTATTTGCTACTGCGGTCAGGGAGGGCCTTGGAAAAGCTCATTGGGATTCCTCAGGATCTCAAACAAATAAATTATTAAATAAATGAATAATGTTTTCAACATTTTTTAACTCTGCCGTGGCCGGTCCCAAGCCCGTGCTATGAAAAGAGGAGGGTCAGATGCTGGGACAAGGAAACCAGCTCTGTAAAAACTATTTGCTACTGCGGTCAGGGAGGGCCTTGGAAAAGTTCATTGGGATTCCTCAGGATCTCAAACAAATAAATGAATAAATAAATAATGTTTTCAACATTTTTTTAACTCTGCCGTGGCCGGTCCCAAGCCCGTGCTGTGAAAAGAGGAGGGTCAGATGCTGGGACAAGCAAACCAGCTCTGTAAAAACTATTTTCTACTGAGGTCAGGAAGGGCCTTGGAAAAGCTCATTGGGATTCCTCAGGATCTCAAACAAATAAATGAATAAATAAATAAATAATGTTTTTAACATTTTTTAACTCTGCCGTCGCCGGTCCCAAGCCCGTGCTGTGAAAAGAGGAGGGTCAGATGCTGGGACAAGCAAACCAGCTCTGTAAAAACTATTTGCTACTGCGGTCAGGGAGGGCCTTGGAAAAGCTCATTGGGATTCCTCAGGATCTCAAACAAATAAATGAATAAATAAATAATGTTTTCAACATTTTTTTAACTCCGCCGTGGCCGGTCCCAAGCCCGTGCTGTGAAAAGAGGAGGGTCAGATGCTGGGATAAGCAAACCAGCTCTGTAAAAACTATTTGATACTGCAGTCAGGGAGGGCCTTGGAAAAGCTCATTGGGATTCCTCAGGATCTCAAACAAATAAATGAATAAATAAATAAATAATGTTTTCAACATTTTTTTAACTCTGCCGTGGCCGGTCCCAAGCCCGTGCTGTGAAAAGAGGAGGGTCAGATGCTGGGACAAGCAAACCAGCTCTGTAAAAACTATTTGCTACTGCGGTCAGGGAGGGCCTTGGAAAAGCTCATTGGGATTCCTCAGGATCTCAAACAAATAAATGAATAAATAAATAATGTTTTCAACATTTTTTTAACTCTGCCGTGGCCGGTACCAAGCCCGTGCTGTGAAAAGAAGAGGGTCAGATGCTGGGACAAGCAAACCAGCTCTTTAAAAAAAACTATTTGCTACTGCGGTCAGGGAGGGCCTTGGAAAAGCTCATTGGGATTCCTCAGAATCTCAAACAAATAAATGAATAAATAAATAAATAATGTTTTTAACATTTTTTAACTCTGCCCTTGCCGGTCCCAAGCCCGTGCTGTGAAAAGAGGAGGGTCAGATGTTGGGACAAGCAAACCAGCTCTGTAAAAACTATTTGCTACTGCGGTCAGGGAGGGCCTTGGAAAAGCTCATTGGGATTCCTCAGGATCTCAAACAAATAAATTATTAAATAAATAAATAATGTTTTCAACATTTTTTAACTCTGCCGTCGCCGGTCCCAAGCCCGTGCTGTGAAAAGAGGAGGGTCAGATGCTGGGACAAGCAAACCAGCTCTGTAAAAACTATTTGCTACTGCGGTCAGGGAGGGCCTTGGAAAAGCTCATTGGGATTCCTCAGGATCTCAAACAAATAAATTATTAAATAAATAAATAATGTTTTCAACATTTTTTAACTCTGCCGTGGCCGGTCCCAAGCCCGTGCTGTGAAAAGAGGAGGGTCAGATGCTGGGACAAGGAAACCAGCTCTGTAAAAACTATTTGCTACTGCGGTCAGGGAGGGCCTTGGAAAAGCTCATTGGGATTCCTCAGGATCTCAAACAAATAAATGAATAAATAAATAATGTTTTCAACATTTTTTAACTCTGCCATGGCCGGTCCCAAGCCCGTGCTGTGAATAGAGGAGGGTCAGATGCTGGGACAAGCAAACCAGCTCTGTAAAAACTATTTGATACTGCAGTCAGGGAGGGCCTTGGAAAAGCTCATTGGGATTCCTCAGGATCTCAAACAAATAAATGAATAAATAAATAAATAATGTTTTCAACATTTTTTAACTCTGCCGTGGCCGTTCCCAAGCCCGTGCTGTGAAAAGAGGAGGGTCAGATGCTGGGACAAGCAAACCAGCTCTGTAAAAACTATTTGCTACTGTGGTCAGGGAGGGCCTTGGAAAAGCTCATTGGTATTCCTCAGGATCTCAAACAAATAAATAAATAAATAAATAAATAATGTTTTCAACATTTTTTTAACTCTGTCGTGGCCGGTCCCAAGCCCGTGCTGTGAAAAGAGGAGGGTCAGATGCTGGGACAAGCAAACCAGCTCTGTAAAAACTATTTGCTACTGGGGTCAGGGAGGGCCATGGAAAAGCTAATTGGGATTCATCAGGATCTCAAATAAATAAATCAATAAATAAATAATGTTTTCAACATTTTTTTAACTCTGCCGTGGCCGGTCCCAAGCCCGTGCTGTGAAAAGAGGAGGGTCAGAGGCTGGGACAAGCACACCAGCTCTGTAAAAACTATTTTCTACTGCGGTCAGGGAGGGTTTTGGAAAAGCTCATTGGGATTCCTAAGGATCTCAAACAAATAAATGAATAAATAAATAATGTTTTCAACATTTTTTAACTCTGCCGTGGCCGGTCCCAAGCCCGTGCTGTGAAAAGAGGAGGGTCAGATGCTGGGACAAGCAAACCAGCTCTGTAAAAACTATTTGCTACTGAGGTCAGGGAGGGCCTTGGAAAAGCTCATTGGGATTCCTCAGGATCTCAAACAAATAAATGAATAAATAAATAATGTTTTCAACATTTTTTTAACTCTGCCGTGGCCGGTCCCAAGCCCGTGCTGTGAAAAGAGGAGGGTCAGATGCTGGGACAAGCAAACCAGCTCTGTAAAAACTATTTGCTACTGCGGTCAGGGAGGGCCTTGGAAAAGCTCATTGGGATTCCTCAGGATCTCAAACAAATAAACGAATAAATCAATAAATAATGTTTTCAACATTTTTTTAACTCTGCCGTGGCCGGTCCCAAGCCCGTGCTGTGAAAAGAGGAGGGTCAGATGCTGGGACAAGCAAACCAGCTCTGTAAAAACTATTTGCTACTGCGGTCAGGGAGGGCCTTGGAAAAGCTCATTGGGATTCCTCAGGATCTCAAACAAATAAATGAATAAATAAATAATGTTTTCAACATTTTTTTAACTCTGCCGTGGCCGGTCCCAAGCCCGTGCTGTGAAAAGAAGAGGGTCAGGTGCTGGGACAAGCAAACCAGCTCTTTAAAAAAAACTATTTGCTACTGCGGTCAGGGAGGGCCTTGGAAAAGCTCATTGGGATTCCTCAGAATCTCAAACAAATAAATGAATAAATAAATAAATAATGTTTTTAACATTTTTTTACTCTGCCCTTGCCGGTCCCAAGCCCGTGCTGTGAAAAGAGGAGGGTCAGATGTTGGGACAAGCAAACCAGCTCTGTAAAAACTATTTACTACTGCGGTCAGGGAGGGCCTTGGAAAAGCTCATTGGGATTCCTCAGGATCTCAAACAAATAAATGAATAAATAAATAATGTTTTCAACATTTCTTTAACTCTGCCGTGGCCGATCCCAAGCCCGTGCTGTGAAAAGAGGAGGGTCAGATGCTGGGACAGGCAAACCAGCTCTGTAAAAACTATTTTCTACTGAGGTCAGGAAGGGCCTTGGAAAAGCTCATTGGGATTCCTCAGGATCTCAAACAAATAAATGAATAAATAAATAATGTTTTCAACATTTTTTAACTCTGCCGTTGCCGGTCCCAAGCCCGTGCTGTGAAAAGAGGAGGGTCAGATGCTGGGACAAGCAAACCAGCTCTGTAAAAACTATTTGCTACTGCGGTCAGGGAGGGCCTTGGAAAAGCTCATTGGGATTCCTCAGGATCTCAAACAAATAAATTATTAAATAAATAAATAATGTTTTCAACATTTTTTAACTCTGCCGTGGCCGGTCCCAAGCCCGTGCTGTGAAAAGAGGAGGGTCAGATGCTGGGACAAGGAAACCAGCTCTGTAAAAACTATTTGCTACTGCGGTCAGGGAGGGCCTTGGAAAAGCTCATTGGGATTCCTCAGGATCTCAAACAAATAAATGAATAAATAAATAATGTTTTCAACATTTTTTTAACTCTGCCGTGGCCGGTCCCAAGCCCGTGCTGTGAAAAGAGGAGGGTCAGATGCTGGGACAAGCAAACCAGCTCTGTAAAAACTATTTGCTACTGCGGTCAGGGAGGGCCTTGGAAAAGCTCATTGGGATTCCTCAGGATCTCAAACAAATAAATGAATAAATAAATAATGTTTTCAACATTTTTTTAACTCTGCCGTGGCCGGTCCCAAGCCCGTGCTGTGAAAAGAGGAGGGTCAGATGCTGGGACAAGCAAACCAGCTCTGTAAAAACTATTTGCTACTGCGGTCAGGGAGGGCCTTGGAAAAGCTCATTGGGATTCCTCAGGATCTCAAACAAATAAATGAATAAATAAATAATGTTTTCAACATTTTTTTAACTCTGCCGTGGCCGGTCCCAAGCCCGTGCTGTGAAAAGAAGAGGGTCAGATGCTGGGACAAGCAAACCAGCTCTGTAAAAAAAACTATTTGCTACTGCAGTCAGGGAGGGCCTTGGAAAAGCTCATTGGGATTCCTCAGGATCTCAAACAAATAAATGAATAAATAAATAAATAATGTTTTCAACATTTTTTAACTCTGCCGTGGCCGGTCCCAAGCCCGTGCTGTGAAAAGAGGAGGGTCAGATGCTGGGACAAGCAAACCAGCTCTGTAAAAACTATTTTCTACTGAGGTCAGGGAGTGCCTTGGAAAAGCTCATTGGGATTCCTCAGGATCTCAAACAAATAAATGAATAAATAAATAAATAATGTTTTCAACATTTTTTAACTCTGCCGTCGCCGGTCCCAAGCCCGTGCTGTGAAAAGAGGAGGGTCAGATGCTGGGACAAGCAAACCAGCTGTGTAAAAACTATTTGCTACTGCGGTCAGGGAGGGCCTTGGAAAAGCTCATTGGGATTCCTCAGGATCTCAAACAAATAAATTAATAAATAAATAAATAATGTTTTCAACATTTTTTAACTCTGCCGTGGCCGGTCCCAAGCCCGTGCTGTGAAAAGAGGAGGGTCAGATGCCGGGACAAGGAAACCAGCTCTGTAAAAACTATTTGCTACTGCGGTCAGGGAGGGCCTTGGAAAAGCTCATTGGGATTCCTCAGGATCTCAAACAAATAAATTAATAAATAAATAAATAATGTTTTTAACATTTTTTAACTCTGCCGTGGCCGGTCACAAGCCCGTGCTGTGAAAAGAGGAGGGTCAGATGCTGGGACAAGGAAACCAGCTCTGTAAAAACTATTTGCTACTGCGGTCAGGGAGGGCCTTGGAAAAGCTCATTGGGATTCCTCAGGATCTCAAACAAATAAATGAATAAATAAATAATGTTTTCAACATTTTTTTAACTCTGCCGTGGCCGGTCCCAAGCCCGTGCTGTGAAAAGAGGAGGGTCAGATGCTGGGACAAGCAAACCAGCTCTGTAAAAACTATTTTCTACTGAGGTCAGGAAGGGCCTTGGAAAAGCTCATTGGGATTCCTCAGGATCTCAAACAAATAAATGAATAAATAAATAAATATTGTTTTCAACATTTTTAACTCTGCCGTCGCCGGTCCCAAGCCCGTGCTGTGAAAAGAGGAGGGTCAGATGCTGGGACAAGCAAACCAGCTCTGTAAAAACTATTTGCTACTGCGGTCAGGGAGGGCCTTGGAAAAGCTCATTGGGATTCCTCAGGATCTCAAACAAATAAATGAATAAATAAATAATGTTTTCAACATTTTTTTAACTCCGCCGTGGCCGGTCCCAAGCCCGTGCTGTGAAAAGAGGAGGGTCAGATGCTGGGATAAGCAAACCAGCTCTGTAAAAACTATTTGATACTGCAGTCAGGGAGGGCCTTGGAAAAGCTCATTGGGATTCCTCAGGATCTCAAACAAATAAATGAATAAATAAATAAATAATGTTTTCAACATTTTTTTAACTCTGCCGTGGCCGGTCCCAAGCCCGTGCTGTGAAAAGAGGAGGGTCAGATGCTGGGACAAGCAAACCAGCTCTGTAAAAACTATTTGCTACTGCGGTCAGGGAGGGCCTTGGAAAAGCTCATTGGGATTCCTCAGGATCTCAAACAAATAAATGAATAAATAAATAATGTTTTCAACATTTTTTTAACTCTGCCGTGGCCGGTCCCAAGCCCGTGCTGTGAAAAGAAGAGGGTCAGATGCTGGGACAAGCAAACCAGCTCTTTAAAAAAAACTATTTGCTACTGCGGTCAGGGAGGGCCTTGGAAAAGCTCATTGGGATTCCTCAGAATCTCAAACAAATAAATGAATAAATAAATAAATAATGTTTTTAACATTTTTTAACTCTGCCCTTGCCGGTCCCAAGCCCGTGCTGTGAAAAGAGGAGGGTCAGATGTTGGGACAAGCAAACCAGCTCTGTAAAAACTATTTACTACTGCGGTCAGGGAGGGCCTTGGAAAAGCTCATTGGGATTCCTCAGGATCTCAAACAAATAAATGAATAAATAAATAATGTTTTCAACATTTTTTTAACTCTGCCGTGGCCGGTCCCAAGCCCGTGCTGTGAAAAGAGGAGGGTCAGATGCTGGGACAGGCAAACCAGCTCTGTAAAAACTATTTTCTACTGAGGTCAGGAAGGGCCTTGGAAAAGCTCATTGGGATTCCTCAGGATCTCAAACAAATAAATGAATAAATAAATAAATAATGTTTTCAACATTTTTTAACTCTGCCGTTGCCAGTCCCAAGCCCGTGCTGTGAAAAGAGGAGGGTCAGATGCTGGGACAAGCAAACCAGCTCTGTAAAAACTATTTGCTACTGCGGTCAGGGAGGGCCTTGGAAAAGCTCATTGGGATTCCTCAGGATCTCAAACAAATAAATTATTAAATAAATAAATAATGTTTTCAACATTTTTTAACTCTGCCGTCGCCGGTCCCAAGCCCGTGCTGTGAAAAGAGGACGGTCAGATGCTGGGACAAGCAAACCAGCTCTGTAAAAACTATTTGCTACTGCGGTCAGGGAGGGCCTTGGAAAAGCTCATTGGGATTCCTCAGGATCTCAAACAAATAAATTATTAAATAAATAAATAATGTTTTCAACATTTTTTAACTCTGCCGTGGCCGGTCCCAAGCCCGTGCTGTGAAAAGAGGAGGGTCAGATGCTGGGACAAGGAAACCAGCTCTGTAAAAACTATTTGCTACTGCGGTCAGGGAGGGCCTTGGAAAAGTTCATTGGGATTCCTCAGGATCTCAAACAAATAAATGAATAAATAAATAATGTTTTCAACATTTTTTTAACTCTGCCGTGGCCGGTCCCAAGCCCGTGCTGTGAAAAGAGGAGGGTCAGATGCTGGGACAAGCAAACCAGCTCTGTAAAAACTATTTTCTACTGAGGTCAGGAAGGGCCTTGGAAAAGCTCATTGGGATTCCTCAGGATCTCAAACAAATAAATGAATAAATAAATAAATAATGTTTTCAACATTTTTTAACTCTGCCGTCGCCGGTCCCAAGCCCGTGCTGTGAAAAGAGGAGGGTCAGATGCTGGGACAAGCAAACCAGCTCTGTAAAAACTATTTGCTACTGCGGTCAGGGAGGGCCTTGGAAAAGCTCATTGGGATTCCTCAGGATCTCAAACAAATAAATGAATAAATAAATAATGTTTTCAACATTTTTTTAACTCCGCCGTGGCCGGTCCCAAGCCCGTGCTGTGAAAAGAGGAGGGTCAGATGCTGGGATAAGCAAACCAGCTCTGTAAAAACTATTTGATACTGCAGTCAGGGAGGGCCTTGGAAAAGCTCATTGGGATTCCTCAGGATCTCAAACAAATAAATGAATAAATAAATAAATAATGTTTTCAACATTTTTTTAACTCTGCCGTGGCCGGTCCCAAGCCCGTGCTGTGAAAAGAGGAGGGTCAGATGCTGGGACAAGCAAACCAGCTCTGTAAAAACTATTTGCTACTGCGGTCAGGGAGGGCCTTGGAAAAGCTCATTGGGATTCCTCAGGATCTCAAACAAATAAATGAATAAATAAATAATGTTTTCAACATTTTTTTAACTCTGCCGTGGCCGGTACCAAGCCCGTGCTGTGAAAAGAAGAGGGTCAGATGCTGGGACAAGCAAACCAGCTCTTTAAAAAAAACTATTTGCTACTGCGGTCAGGGAGGGCCTTGGAAAAGCTCATTGGGATTCCTCAGAATCTCAAACAAATAAATGAATAAATAAATAAATAATGTTTTTAACATTTTTTAACTCTGCCCTTGCCGGTCCCAAGCCCGTGCTGTGAAAAGAGGAGGGTCAGATGTTGGGACAAGCAAACCAGCTCTGTAAAAACTATTTGCTACTGCGGTCAGGGAGGGCCTTGGAAAAGCTCATTGGGATTCCTCAGGATCTCAAACAAATAAATTATTAAATAAATAAATAATGTTTTCAACATTTTTTAACTCTGCCGTCGCCGGTCCCAAGCCCGTGCTGTGAAAAGAGGAGGGTCAGATGCTGGGACAAGCAAACCAGCTCTGTAAAAACTATTTGCTACTGCGGTCAGGGAGGGCCTTGGAAAAGCTCATTGGGATTCCTCAGGATCTCAAACAAATAAATTATTAAATAAATAAATAATGTTTTCAACATTTTTTAACTCTGCCGTGGCCGGTCCCAAGCCCGTGCTGTGAAAAGAGGAGGGTCAGATGCTGGGACAAGGAAACCAGCTCTGTAAAAACTATTTGCTACTGCGGTCAGGGAGGGCCTTGGAAAAGCTCATTGGGATTCCTCAGGATCTCAAACAAATAAATGAATAAATAAATAATGTTTTCAACATTTTTTAACTCTGCCATGGCCGGTCCCAAGCCCGTGCTGTGAATAGAGGAGGGTCAGATGCTGGGACAAGCAAACCAGCTCTGTAAAAACTATTTGATACTGCAGTCAGGGAGGGCCTTGGAAAAGCTCATTGGGATTCCTCAGGATCTCAAACAAATAAATGAATAAATAAATAAATAATGTTTTCAACATTTTTTAACTCTGCCGTGGCCGTTCCCAAGCCCGTGCTGTGAAAAGAGGAGGGTCAGATGCTGGGACAAGCAAACCAGCTCTGTAAAAACTATTTGCTACTGTGGTCAGGGAGGGCCTTGGAAAAGCTCATTGGTATTCCTCAGGATCTCAAACAAATAAATGAATAAATAAATAAATAATGTTTTCAACATTTTTTTAACTCTGTCGTGGCCGGTTCCAAGCCCGTGCTGTGATAAGAGGAGGGTCAGATGCTGGGACAAGCAAACCAGCTCTGTAAAAACTATTTGCTACTGGGGTCAGGGAGGGCCATGGAAAAGCTAATTGGGATTCCTCAGGATCTCAAATAAATAAATCAATAAATAAATAATGTTTTCAACATTTTTTTAACTCTGCCGTGGCCGGTCCCAAGCCCGTGCTGTGAAAAGAGGAGGGTCAGAGGCTGGGACAAGCACACCAGCTCTGTAAAAACTATTTTCTACTGCGGTCAGGGAGGGTTTTGGAAAAGCTCATTGGGATTCCTAAGGATCTCAAACAAATAAATGAATAAATAAATAATGTTTTCAACATTTTTTAACTCTGCCGTGGCCGGTCCCAAGCCCGTGCTGTGAAAAGAGGAGGGTCAGATGCTGGGACAAGCAAACCAGCTCTGTAAAAACTATTTGCTACTGAGGTCAGGGAGGGCCTTGGAAAAGCTCATTGGGATTCCTCAGGATCTCAAACAAATAAATGAATAAATAAATAATGTTTTCAACATTTTTTTAACTCTGCCGTGGCCGGTCCCAAGCCCGTGCTGTGAAAAGAGGAGGGTCAGATGCTGGGACAAGCAAACCAGCTCTGTAAAAACTATTTGCTACTGCGGTCAGGGAGGGCCTTGGAAAAGCTCATTGGGATTCCTCAGGATCTCAAACAAATAAACGAATAAATCAATAAATAATGTTTTCAACATTTTTTTAACTCTGCCGTGGCCGGTCCCAAGCCCGTGCTGTGAAAAGAGGAGGGTCAGATGCTGGGACAAGCAAACCAGCTCTGTAAAAACTATTTGCTACTGCGGTCAGGGAGGGCCTTGGAAAAGCTCATTGGGATTCCTCAGGATCTCAAACAAATAAATGAATAAATAAATAATGTTTTCAACATTTTTTTAACTCTGCCGTGGCCGGTCCCAAGCCCGTGCTGTGAAAAGAAGAGGGTCAGATGCTGGGACAAGCAAACCAGCTCTGTAAAAAAAACTATTTGCTACTGCAGTCAGGGAGGGCCTTGGAAAAGCTCATTGGGATTCCTCAGGATCTCAAACAAATAAATGAATAAATAAATAATGTTTTCAACATTTTTTTAACTCTGCCGTGGCCGGTCCCAAGCCCGTGCTGTGAAAAGAGGAGGGTCAGATGCTGGGACAAGCAAACCAGCTCTGTAAAAACTATTTTCTACTGAGGTCAGGAAGGGCCTTGGAAAAGCTCATTGGGATTCCTCAGGATCTCAAAATAAATAAATGAATAAATAAATAAATAATGTTTTCAACATTTTTTAACTCTGCCGTCGCCGGTCCCAAGCCCGTGCTGTGAAAAGAGGAGGGTCAGATGCTGGGACAAGCAAACCAGCTCTGTAAAAACTATTTGCTACTGCGGTCAGGGAGGGCCTTGGAAAAGCTCATTGGGATTCCTCAGGATCTCAAACAAATAAATTATTAAATAAATAAATAATGTTTTCAACATTTTTTAACTCTGCCGTGGCCGGTCCCAAGCCCGTGCTGTGAAAAGAGGAGGGTCAGATGCTGGGACAAGGAAACCAGCTCTGTAAAAACTATTTGCTACTGCGGTCAGGGAGGGCCTTGGAAAAGCTCATTGGGATTCCTCAGGATCTCAAAACAAATAAATGAATAAATAAATAAATAATGTTTTCAACATTTTTTAACTCTGCCGTCGCCGGTCCCAAGCCCGTGCTGTGAAAAGAGGAGGGTCAGATGCTGGGACAAGCAAACCAGCTCTGTAAAAACTATTTGCTACTGCGGTCAGGGAGGGCCTTGGAAAAGCTCATTGGGATTCCTCAGGATCTCAAACAAATAAATTATTAAATAAATAAATAATGTTTTCAACATTTTTTAACTCTGCCGTGGCCGGTCCCAAGCCTGTGCTGTGAAAAGAGGAGGGTCAGATGCTGGGACAAGGAAACCAGCTCTGTAAAAACTATTTGCTACTGCGGTCAGGGAGGGCCTTGGAAAAGCTCATTGGGATTCCTCAGGATCCCAAACAAATAAATGAATAAATAAATAATGTTTTCAACATTTTTTAACTCTGCCATGGCCGGTCCCAAGCCCGTGCTGTGAATAGAGGAGGGTCAGATGCTGGGACAAGCAAACCAGCTCTGTAAAAACTATTTGATACTGCAGTCAGGGAGGGCCTTGGAAAAGCTCATTGGGATTCCTCAGGATCTCAAACAAATAAATGAATAAATAAATAAATAATGTTTTCAACATTTTTTAACTCTGCCGTGGCCGTTCCCAAGCCCGTGCTGTGAAAAGAGGAGGGTCAGATGCTGGGACAAGCAAACCAGCTCTTTAAAAACTATTTGCTAGTGCAGTCAGGGAGGGCCTTGGAAAAGCTCATTGGGATTCCTCATGATCTCAAACAAATAAATGAATAAATAAATAATGTTTTCAACATTTTTTTTAACTCTGCCGTGGTCTGTCCCAAGCCCGTGCTGTGAAAAGAGGAGGGTCAGATGCTGGGACAAGCAAACCAGCTCTGTAAAACCTATTTGCTACTGCGGTCAGGGAGATCCTTGGAAAAGCTCATTGGGAATCCTCAGGATCTCAAACAAATAAATGAATAAATAAATAAATAATGTTTTCAACATTTTTTAACTCTGCCGTGGCCGGTCCCAAGCCCGTGCTGTGAAAAGAGGAGGGTCAGATGCTGGGACAAGCAAACCAGCTCTGTAAAAACTATTTGCTACTGTGGTCAGGGAGGGCCTTGGAAAAGCTCATTGGTATTCCTCAGGATCTCAAACAAATAAATGAATAAATAAATAAATAATGTTTTCAACATTTTTTTAACTCTGCCGTGGCCGGTCCCAAGCCCGTGCTGTGAAAAGAGGAGGGTCAGATGCTGGGACAAGCAAACCAGCTCTGTAAAAACTATTTGCTACTGCGGTCAGGGAGGGCCATGGAAAAGCTAATTGGGATTCCTCAGGATCTCAAATAAATAAATCAATAAATAAATAATGTTTTCAACATTTTTTTAACTCTGCCGTGGCCGGTCCCAAGCCCGTGCTGTGAAAAGAGGAGGGTCAGAGGCTGGGACAAGCACACCAGCTCTGTAAAAACTATTTTCTACTGCGGTCAGGGAGGGTTTTGGAAAAGCTCATTGGGATTCCTAAGGATCTCAAACAAATAAATGAATAAATAAATAATGTTTTCAACATTTTTTAACTCTGCCGTGGCCGGTCCCAAGCCCGTGCTGTGAAAAGAGGAGGGTCAGATGCTGGGACAAGAAAACCAGCTCTGTAAAAACTATTTGCTACTGAGGTCAGGGAGGGCCTTGGAAAAGCTCATTGGGATTCCTCAGGATCTCAAACAAATAAATGAATAAATAAATAATGTTTTCAACATTTTTTTAACTCTGCCGTGGCCGGTCCCAAGCCCGTGCTGTGAAAAGAAGAGGGTGAGATGCTGGGACAAGCAAACCAGCTCTGTAAAAAAAACTATTTGCTACTGCAGTCAGGGAGGGCCTTGGAAAAGCTCATTGGGATTCCTCAGGATCTCAAACAAATAAATGAATAAATAAATAAATAATGTTTTCAACATTTTTTAACTCTGCCGTGGCCGGTCCCAAGCCCGTGCTGTGAAAAGAAGAGGGTCAGATGCTGGGACAAGCAAACCAGCTCTGTAAAAAAAACTATTTGCTACTGCAGTCAGGGAGGGCCTTGGAAAAGCTCATTGGGATTCCTCAGGATCTCAAACAAATAAATGAATAAATAAATAAATAATGTTTTCAACATTTTTTAACTCTGCCGTGGCCGGTCCCAAGCCCGTGCTGTGAAAAGAGGAGGGTCAGATGCTGGGATAAGCAAACCAGCTCTGTAAAAACTATTTGATACTGCAGTCAGGGAGGGCCTTGGAAAAGCTCATTGGGATTCCTCAGGATCTCAAACAAATAAATGAATAAATAAATAAATAATGTTTTCAACATTTTTTTAACTCTGCCGTGGTCGGTCCCAAGCCCGTGCTGTGAAAAGAGGAGGGTCAGATGCTGGGACAAGCAAACCAGCTCTGTAAAAACTATTTGCTACTGCGGTCAGGGAGGGCCTTGGAAAAGCTCATTGGGATTCCTCAGGATCTCAAACAAATAAATGAATAAATAAATAATGTTTTCAACATTTTTTTAACTCTGCCGTGGCCGGTCCCAAGCCCGTGCTGTGAAAAGAAGAGGGTCAGATGCTGGGACAAGCAAACCAGCTCTTTAAAAAAAACTATTTGCTACTGCGGTCAGGGAGGGCCTTGGAAAAGCTCATTGGGATTCCTCAGAATCTCAAACAAATAAATGAATAAATAAATAAATAATGTTTTTAACATTTTTTAACTCTGCCCTTGCCGGTCCCAAGCCCGTGCTGTGAAAAGAGGAGGATCAGATGTTGGGACAAGCAAACCAGCTCTGTAAAAACTATTTGCTACTGCGGTCAGGGAGGGCCTTGGAAAAGCTCATTGGGATTCCTCAGGATCTCAAACAAATAAATGAATAAATAAATAATGTTTTCAACATTTTTTTAACTCTGCCGTGGCCGGTCCCAAGCCCGTGCTGTGAAAAGAGGAGGGTCAGATGCTGGGACAAGCAAACCAGCTCTGTAAAAACTATTTTCTACTGAGGTCAGGAAGGGCCTTGGAAAAGCTCATTGGGATTCCTCAGGATCTCAAACAAATAAATGAATAAATAAATAATGTTTTCAACATTTTTTAACTCTGCCGTCGCCGGTCCCAAGCCCGTGCTGTGAAAAGAGGAGGGTCAGATGCTGGGACAAGCAAACCAGCTGTCAGGGATACCACATGCAGGCATCCAGCAAGGGTGATCAGATCAGTTGGCTGCACCAAGGAATCAGGACCAAGATGGATAAAGATGTAAATAAGTTTATTAAGCAAAATGACACACTCCAATACCAACACCAGTGACCATAAACAAGTAAACAAAATATAAATGATAACAGTACAAAACCCCAATAGAACCTAACAAACTATATACAAAAGGATGGAGCAAACAATAGCAGGACAGGACAGGGACAGGAGACAAGGAAAGCAGGGAGCCAGGTACAGGAAGCAGGGTACAGGGAACAGGATCAGAATACAGCATTCAGGATACAGGTTTCAGGATACAGGTTTCAGGATCAGACAGGGACACGGCTAGCAGAGAAAATACTGAAGCACTGAGCCTCAGTGAAGGGCGGGCTTATATTCCCTCAGCAGTCCTCAGGTGCAGCTTAATTAAAAGAACAGTCCAGCTGCTGAGAGACACCCGCTGGTGGGCCCTGGAACTGCGCCCCTCAGTTCCAGAAACAGTGCCACCAGCAGGTGACCCACGTAATGACACTGATCCTGACAGTTCCCCCCCCTTTAAGGAGCGGCCTCCGGACGCTCCATTGTGCTTCTACCCCGAAAATCCAAAAAGGTCTCCCCTCCATGTCTGTGGGTCTTCTAGCACTCTATAGGCCAAAGGCCTTTGAATTGCCGGAAGGCGTGCCACCAGAGTCCAGCAATTGATCATGCGCCCCACCACCAGGGTCTGGAAGCCGTCTAGGCAACCCACAGGTCAAGTTCCTGAAGAGGCGTAACATTAGGGATACACCTGCCCTCATTGCAACACATGTCCCAACACTGGGACTGAAGGCAAGCTGGACATAAAGCAGGGGAGCGCCAGCGGCATGCAGGATGTCCGGCAGTGGCACACCAGGCTGGGCAACAGACAGTGGCACATCAAACAGGGCGGCAGACCGTGGCTCAGCGGGCACTGGATCAGCAAGCACTGGGTCAGCGGGCACTGGAACAGCAAGCACTGGGTCAGCAGGCACGGTAGTGGTCACCGGAACAGCGGGCACGGGATCAGCTGGCACCGGATTAGTGGGCTGAGTAAGAGACACCGGATCAGCAGGCACCGGAACAGCAGGCACTGGGTCAGCGGGCACTGGAACAGCAAGCACTGGGTCAGCAGACTGGGTAGTGGTCACCAGAACAGCGGGCATGGGATCAGCTGGCACTGGATTAGCGGGCTGAGTAAGAGACACCGGATCTGCGGGCACCAGAACAGCGGGCACTGGACCAGCAGGCTCAGTAGGAGGCACCAGATCAGCGGGCACGGGAACAGCAGGCATCAGAACAGCAGGCACTGGATCAGCAGGCTCAGTAGGAGGCACCAGATCAGTGGGCACTGGATCAGCAGGCTTAGTAGGAGGCACCAGATCAGTGGGCACTGTAACAGCAGGCACTGGATCAGCAGGCTCAGTAGGAGGCACCCGATCAGTGGGCACTGGATCAGCGGGCACTGAAACAACAGGCATCAGAACAGCGGGCACTGGATCAGCAGGCTCAGTAGAAGGCACCGGATCAGTGGGCACTGGATCAGCAGGCTCAGTAGGAGGCACTGGATCAGCGGGCACCGGAACAGCAGGCATCAGAACAGTGGGCACTGGATCAGCAGGCTCAGTAGGAGGCACCGGATCAGTGGGCACTGGATCAGTGGGCACTGGAACAACAGGCATCAGGACAACGGGCACTGGATCAGCAGGCTCAGTAGGAGGCACCGGATCAGTGGGCACTGGATCAAAAGGCTCAGTAGGAGGCACCAGATCAGCGGGCACTGGATCAGCAGGCATCAGAACAGCAGGCTCAGTAGGAGGCACTGGATCAGTGGGCACTGGATCAGCGGGCACTGGAACAACAGGCATCAGAACAACGGGCACTGGATCAGCAGGCTCAGTAGGAGGCACCGGATCAGTGGGCACTGGAACAACAGGCTCAGTAGGAGGCACCAGATCAGCGGGCACTGGATCAGCAGGCACTGGATCAGTAGGCTCAGTAGGAGGCACTGGATCAGTGGGCACTGGATCAGCGGGCATCAGAACAGTGGGCACTGGATCAGCAGGCTGAGAAACAGGCACCGGATCAGCAGGCTGGGTAACAGGTATAATTGTATGTGTTGGGAAAAATCTCCTTTTCTTTTTAGGTTTAGATACAGGAATCTTGCTAGTGGTTGCAGGGCTATGAATAGATTGTGAAGTAGATGGAAGTGAAATGGCAGTATTGGGAGATGGTGGAAAAGGAGAGACAGTTACAGAGGAGAATTTCTGAGAGGTTGCTATGGGCAACAGGGTAGTAGAGGAAGTTTTCACAGGGTTAAATGCAGGAAAAGTGCAACTCGTTAAGCCAGGATATGAACAAGCAGTGGAAAGCAAACCATACCTAACTGCAGCTGTGGTTGCTACGGGTAACGGAGAGGAGAAACTTTGAGAAAACTGGTGTCCAGAGGCAGAAGTGGATTGGTGTGAGTTAGCTGATGCTAAATTGGAAAGATCTGACCAGGTTTGCAGTAAGGCCTGAACAAAACTCAATTTACAACCCCCTTGTCTGATTAGAGAATATACAGCAGTCATGCAATCCAACAGGGCCTCTGGAGAATACACTGAATAATGTTCAATAAAATAGGGTTTATCATCTTCCAAGAGCCACACAAGAGATACCACCTGAGAGACACTAAAAGGAGGAGAATAATCATCACCACCCTTAGGGGTATTAGATAAAGCCAACTCTGCACAGAGCTGAATAAGTGGCTGAATCTCTTTGAACAAAACTCTGCCTTGGTCAACAAACGAGTGGGCCAGACGGATGCATTCCAACAACTGCTCGCTAGTGTAAGTTTTCAAAATTTGGCGACAATATTCCCTGTCTTCTGTTACAAGCAAAGACAAATAAAAGACCTCCTCTGACTGCATCTTGCAACAACCAGAAAATTCCTAATTCCCAGGTGCAACCGATCTGATTGTTAGTGGCTTCAGTATTCTGTCAGGGATACCACATGCAGGCATCCAGCAAGGGTGATCAGATCAGTTGGCTGCACCAAGGAATCAGGACCAAGATGGATAAAGATGTAAATAAGTTTATTAAGCAAAATGACACACTCCAATACCAACACCAGTGACCATAAACAAGTAAACAAAATATAAATGATAACAGTACAAAACCCCAATAGAACCTAACAAACTATATACAAAAGGATGGAGCAAACAATAGCAGGACAGGACAGGGACAGGAGACAAGGAAAGCAGGGAGCCAGGTACAGGAAGCAGGGTACAGGGAACAGGATCAGAATACAGCATTCAGGATACAGGTTTCAGGATACAGGTTTCAGGATCAGACAGGGACACGGCTAGCAGAGAAAATACTGAAGCACTGAGCCTCAGTGAAGGGCGGGCTTATATTCCCTCAGCAGTCCTCAGGTGCAGCTTAATTAAAAGAACAGTCCAGCTGCTGGGAGACACCCGCTGGTGGGCCCTGGAACTGCGCCCCTCAGTTCCAGAAACAGTGCCACCAGCAGGTGACCCAAGTAATGACACTGATCCTGACACCAGCTCTGTAAAAACTATTTGCTACTGCGGTCAGGGAGGGCCTTGGAAAAGCTCATTGGGATTCCTCAGGATCTCAAACAAATAAATGAATAAATAAATAATGTTTTCAACATTTTTTTAACTCCGCCGTGGCCGGTCCCAAGCCCGTGCTGTGAAAAGAGGAGGGTCAGATGCTGGGATAAGCAAACCAGCTCTGTAAAAACTATTTGATACTGCAGTCAGGGAGGGCCTTGGAAAAGCTCATTGGGATTCCTCAGGATCTCAAACAAATAAATGAATAAATAAATAAATAATGTTTTCAACATTTTTTTAACTCTGCCGTGGCCGGTCCCAAGCCCGTGCTGTGAAAAGAGGAGGGTCAGATGCTGGGACAAGCAAACAAGCTCTGTAAAAACTATTTTCTACTGAGGTCAGGAAGGGCCTTGGAAAAGCTCATTGGGATTCCTCAGGATCTCAAACAAATAAATGAATAAATAAATAAATAATGTTTTCAACATTTTTTAACTCTGCCGTCGCCGGTCCCAAGCCCGTGCTGTGAAAAGAGGAGGGTCAGATGCTGGGACAAGCAAACCAGCTCTGTAAAAACTATTTGCTACTGCGGTCAGGGAGGGCCTTGGAAAAGCTCATTGGGATTCCTCAGGATCTCAAACAAATAAATTATTAAATAAATAAATAATGTTTTCAACATTTTTTAACTCTGCCGTGGCCGGTCCCAAGCCCGTGCTGTGAAAAGAGGAGGGTCAGATGCTGGGACAAGGAAACCAGCTCTGTAAAAACTATTTGCTACTGCGGTCAGGGAGGGCCTTGGAAAAGCTCATTGGGATTCCTCAGGATCTCAAACAAATAAATGAATAAACAAATAATGTTTTCAACATTTTTTAACTCTGCCATGGCCGGTCCCAAGCCCGTGCTGTGAATAGAGGAGGGTCAGATGCTGGGACAAGCAAACCAGCTCTGTAAAAACTATTTGCTACTGCGGTCAGGGAGGGCCTTGGAAAAGCTCATTGGGATTCCTCAGGATCTCAAACAAATAAATGAATAAATAAATAATGTTTTCAACATTTTTTTAACTCTGCCATGGCCGGTCCCAAGCCCGTGCTGTGAAAAGAGGAGGGTCAGATGCTGGGATAAGCAAACCAGCTCTGTAAAAACTATTTGATACTGCAGTCAGGGAGGGCCTTGGAAAAGCTCATTGGGATTCCTCAGGATCTCAAACAAATAAATGAATAAATAAATAAATAATGTTTTCAACATTTTTAACTCTGCCGTGGCCGGTCCCAAGCCCGTGCTGTGAAAAGAGGAGGGTCAGATGCTGGGACAAGCAAACCAGCTCTGTAAAAACTATTTGCTAGTGCAGTCAGGGAGGGCCTTGGAAAAGCTCATTGGGATTCCTCATGATCTCAAACAAATAAATGAATAAATAAATAATGTTTTCAACATTTTTTTTAACTCTGCCGTGGTCTGTCCCAAGCCCGTGCTGTGAAAAGAGGAGGGTCAGATGCTGGGACAAGCAAACCAGCTCTGTAAAAACTATTTGCTACTGCGGTCAGGGAGGGCCTTGGAAAAGCTCATTGGGATTCCTCAGGATCTCAAACAAATAAATGAATAAATAAATAAATAAATAATGTTTTCAACATTTTTTTAACTCTGCCGTGGCCGGTCCCAAGCCCATGCTGTGAAAAGAGGAGGGTCAGATGCTGGGACAAGCAAACCAGCTCTGTAAAAACTATTTGCTACTGCGGTCAGGGAGGGCCTTGGAAAATCTCATTGGGATTCCTCAGGATCTCAAATAAATAAATCAATAAATAAATAATGTTTTCAACATTTTTTTAACTCTGCCGTGGCCGGTCCCAAGCCCGTGCTGTGAAAAGAGGAGGGTCAGAGGCTGTGACAAGCACACCAGCTCTGTAAAAACTATTTTCTACTGCGGTCAGGGAGGGCCTTGGAAAAGCTCATTGGGATTCCTCAGGATCTCAAACAAATAAATGAATAAATAAATAAGTAATGTTTTCAACATTTTTTAACTCTGCCGTCGCCGGTCCCAAGCCCGTGCTGTGAAAAGAGGAGGGTCAGATGCTGGGACAAGCAAACCAGCTCTGTAAAAACTATTTGCTACTGCGGTCAGGGAGGGCCTTGGAAAAGCTCATTGGGATTCCTCAGGATCTCAAACAAATAAATGAATAAATAAATAATGTTTTCAACATTTTTTTAACTCCGCCGTGGCCGGTCCCAAGCCCGTGCTGTGAAAAGAGGAGGGTCAGATGCTGGGATAAGCAAACCAGCTCTGTAAAAACTATTTGATACTGCAGTCAGGGAGGGCCTTGGAAAAGCTCATTGGGATTCCTCAGGATCTCAAACAAATAAATGAATAAATAAATAAATAATGTTTTCAACATTTTTTTAACTCTGCCGTGGCCGGTCCCAAGCCCGTGCTGTGAAAAGAGGAGGGTCAGATGCTGGGACAAGCAAACCAGCTCTGTAAAAACTATTTTCTACTGAGGTCAGGAAGGGCCTTGGAAAAGCTCATTGGGATTCCTCAGGATCTCAAACAAATAAATGAATAAATAAATAAATAATGTTTTCAACATTTTTTAACTCTGCCGTCGCCGGTCCCAAGCCCGTGCTGTGAAAAGAGGAGGGTCAGATGCTGGGACAAGCAAACCAGCTCTGTAAAAACTATTTGCTACTGCGGTCAGGGAGGGCCTTGGAAAAGCTCATTGGGATTCCTCAGGATCTCAAACAAATAAATTATTAAATAAATAAATAAATAATGTTTTCAACATTTTTTTAACTCTGCCGTGGCCGGTCCCAAGCCCATGCTGTGAAAAGAGGAGGGTCAGATGCTGGGACAAGCAAACCAGCTCTGTAAAAACTATTTGCTACTGCGGTCAGGGAGGGCCTTGGAAAATCTCATTGGGATTCCTCAGGATCTCAAATAAATAAATCAATAAATAAATAATGTTTTCAACATTTTTTTAACTCTGCCGTGGCCGGTCCCAAGCCCGTGCTGTGAAAAGAGGAGGGTCAGAGGCTGTGACAAGCACACCAGCTCTGTAAAAACTATTTTCTACTGCGGTCAGGGAGGGCCTTGGAAAAGCTCATTGGGATTCCTCAGGATCTCAAACAAATAAATGAATAAATAAATAAGTAATGTTTTCAACATTTTTTAACTCTGCCGTCGCCGGTCCCAAGCTCGTGCTGTGAAAAGAGGAGGGTCAGATGCTGGGACAAGCAAACCAGCTCTGTAAAAACTATTTGCTACTGCGGTCAGGGAGGGCCTTGGAAAAGCTCATTGGGATTCCTCAGGATCTCAAACAAATAAATGAATAAATAAATAATGTTTTCAACATTTTTTTAACTCCGCCGTGGCCGGTCCCAAGCCCGTGCTGTGAAAAGAGGAGGGTCAGATGCTGAGATAAGCAAACCAGCTCTGTAAAAACTATTTGATACTGCAGTCAGGGAGGGCCTTGGAAAAGCTCATTGGGATTCCTCAGGATCTCAAACAAATAAATGAATAAATAAATAAATAATGTTTTCAACATTTTTTTAACTCTGCCGTGGCCGGTCCCAAGCCCGTGCTGTGAAAAGAGGAGGGTCAGATGCTGGGACAAGCAAACCAGCTCTGTAAAAACTATTTTCTACTGAGGTCAGGAAGGGCCTTGGAAAAGCTCATTGGGATTCCTCAGGATCTCAAACAAATAAATGAATAAATAAATAAATAATGTTTTCAACATTTTTTAACTCTGCCGTCGCCGGTCCCAAGCCCGTGCTGTGAAAAGAGGAGGGTCAGATGCTGGGACAAGCAAACCAGCTCTGTAAAAACTATTTGCTACTGCGGTCAGGGAGGGCCTTGGAAAATCTCATTGGGATTCCTCAGGATCTCAAATAAATAAATCAATAAATAAATAATGTTTTCAACATTTTTTTAACTCTGCCGTGGCCGGTCCCAAGCCCGTGCTGTGAAAAGAGGAGGGTCAGATGCTGGGATAAGCAAACCAGCTCTGTAAAAACTATTTGATACTGCAGTCAGGGAGGGCCTTGGAAAAGCTCATTGGGATTCCTCAGGATCTCAAACAAATAAATGAATAAATAAATAAATAATGTTTTCAACATTTTTTTAACTCTGCCGTGGCCGGTCCCAAGCCCGTGCTGTGAAAAGAGGAGGGTCAGAGGCTGTGACAAGCACACCAGCTCTGTAAAAACTATTTTCTACTGCGGTCAGGGAGGGCCTTGGAAAAGCTCATTGGGATTCCTCAGGATCTCAAACAAATAAATGAATAAATAAATAAGTAATGTTTTCAACATTTTTTAACTCTGCCGTCGCCGGTCCCAAGCCCGTGCTGTGAAAAGAGGAGGGTCAGATGCTGGGACAAGCAAACCAGCTCTGTAAAAACTATTTGCTACTGCGGTCAGGGAGGGCCTTGGAAAAGCTCATTGGGATTCCTCAGGATCTCAAACAAATAAATGAATAAATAAATAATGTTTTCAACATTTTTTTAACTCCGCCGTGGCCGGTCCCAAGCCCGTGCTGTGAAAAGAGGAGGGTCAGATGCTGGGATAAGCAAACCAGCTCTGTAAAAACTATTTGATACTGCAGTCAGGGAGGGCCTTGGAAAAGCTCATTGGGATTCCTCAGGATCTCAAACAAATAAATGAATAAATAAATAAATAATGTTTTCAACATTTTTTTAACTCTGCCGTGGCCGGTCCCAAGCCCGTGCTGTGAAAAGAGGAGGGTCAGATGCTGGGACAAGCAAACCAGCTCTGTAAAAACTATTTTCTACTGAGGTCAGGAAGGGCCTTGGAAAAGCTCATTGGGATTCCTCAGGATCTCAAACAAATAAATGAATAAATAAATAAATAATGTTTTCAACATTTTTTAACTCTGCCGTCGCCGGTCCCAAGCCCGTGCTGTGAAAAGAGGAGGGTCAGATGCTGGGACAAGCAAACCAGCTCTGTAAAAACTATTTGCTACTGCGGTCAGGGAGGGCCTTGGAAAAGCTCATTGGGATTCCTCAGGATCTCAAACAAATAAATTATTAAATAAATAAATAATGTTTTCAACATTTTTTAACTCTGCCGTGGCCGGTCCCAAGCCCGTGCTGTGAAAAGAGGAGGGTCAGATGCTGGGACAAGGAAACCAGCTCTGTAAAAACTATTTGCTACTGCGGTCAGGGAGGGCCTTGGAAAAGCTCATTGGGATTCCTCAGGATCTCAAACAAATAAATGAATAAATAAATAATGTTTTCAACATTTTTTAACTCTGCCATGGCCGGTCCCAAGCCCGTGCTGTGAATAGAGGAGGGTCAGATGCTGGGACAAGCAAACCAGCTCTGTAAAAACTATTTGCTGCTGCGGTCAGGGAGGGCCTTGGAAAAGCTCATTGGGATTCCTCAGGATCTCAAACAAATAAATGAATAAATAAATAATGTTTTCAACATTTTTTTAACTCTGCCATGGCCGGTCCCAAGCCCGTGCTGTGAAAAGAGGAGGGTCAGATGCTGGGATAAGCAAACCAGCTCTGTAAAAACTATTTGATACTGCAGTCAGGGAGGGCCTTGGAAAAGCTCATTGGGATTCCTCAGGATCTCAAACAAATAAATGAATAAATAAATAAATAATGTTTTCAACATTTTTAACTCTGCCGTGGCCGGTCCCAAGCCCGTGCTGTGAAAAGAGGAGGGTCAGATGCTGGGACAAGCAAACCAGCTCTGTAAAAACTATTTGCTAGTGCAGTCAGGGAGGGCCTTGGAAAAGCTCATTGGGATTCCTCATGATCTCAAACAAATAAATGAATAAATAAATAATGTTTTCAACATTTTTTTTAACTCTGCCGTGGTCTGTCCCAAGCCCGTGCTGTGAAAAGAGGAGGGTCAGATTCTGGGACAAGCAAACCAGCTCTGTAAAAACTATTTGCTACTGCGGTCAGGGAGGGCCTTGGAAAAGCTCATTGGGATTCCTCAGGATCTCAAACAAATAAATGAATAAATAAATAAATAAATAAATAATGTTTTCAACATTTTTTTAACTCTGCCGTGGCCGGTCCCAAGCCCATGCTGTGAAAAGAGGAGGGTCAGATGCTTGGACAAGCAAACCAGCTCTGTAAAAACTATTTGCTACTGCGGTCAGGGAGGGCCTTGGAAAAGCTCATTGGGATTCCTCAGGATCTCAAATAAATAAATCAATAAATAAATAATGTTTTCAACATTTTTTTAACTCTGCCGTGGCCGGTCCCAAGCCCGTGCTGTGAAAAGAGGAGGGTCAGAGGCTGTGACAAGCACACCAGCTCTGTAAAAACTATTTTCTACTGCAGTCAGGGAGGGTTTTGGAAAAGCTCATTGGGATTCCTCAGGATCTCAAACAAATAAATGAATAAATAAATAATGTTTTCAACATTTTTTAACTCTGCCGTGGCCGGTCCCAAGCCCGTGCTGTGAAAAGAGGAGGGTCAGATGTTGGGACAAGCAAACCAGCTCTGTAAAAACTATTTGCTACTGCGGTCAGGGAGGGCCTTGGAAAAGCTCATTGGGATTCCTCAGGATCTCAAACAAATAAATTAATAAATAAATAATGTTTTCAACATTTTTTTAACTCTGCCGTGGCCGGTCCCAAGCCCGTGCTGTGAAAAGAGGAGGGTCAGATGCTGGGACAAGCAAACCAGCTCTGTAAAAACTATTTTCTACTGAGGTCAGGAAGGGCCTTGGAAAAGCTCATTGGGATTCCTCAGGATCTCAAACAAATAAATGAATAAATAAATAAATAATGTTTTCAACATTTTTTAACTCTGCCGTCGCCGGTCCCAAGCCCGTGCTGTGAAAAGAGGAGGGTCAGATGCTGGGACAAGCAAACCAGCTCTGTAAAAACTATTTGCTACTGCGGTCAGGGAGGGCCTTGGAAAATCTCATTGGGATTCCTCAGGATCTCAAATAAATAAATCAATAAATAAATAATGTTTTCAACATTTTTTTAACTCTGCCGTGGCCGGTCCCAAGCCCGTGCTGTGAAAAGAGGAGGGTCAGATGCTGGGATAAGCAAACCAGCTCTGTAAAAACTATTTGATACTGCAGTCAGGAGGGCCTTGGAAAAGCTCATTGGGATTCCTCAGGATCTCAAACAAATAAATGAATAAATAAATAAATAATGTTTTCAACATTTTTTTAACTCTGCCGTGGCCGGTCCCAAGCCCGTGCTGTGAAAAGAGGAGGGTCAGAGGCTGTGACAAGCACACCAGCTCTGTAAAAACTATTTTCTACTGCGGTCAGGGAGGGCCTTGGAAAAGCTCATTGGGATTCCTCAGGATCTCAAACAAATAAATGAATAAATAAATAAGTAATGTTTTCAACATTTTTTAACTCTGCCGTCGCCGGTCCCAAGCCCGTGCTGTGAAAAGAGGAGGGTCAGATGCTGGGACAAGCAAACCAGCTCTGTAAAAACTATTTGCTACTGCGGTCAGGGAGGGCCTTGGAAAAGCTCATTGGGATTCCTCAGGATCTCAAACAAATAAATGAATAAATAAATAATGTTTTCAACATTTTTTTAACTCCGCCGTGGCCGGTCCCAAGCCCGTGCTGTGAAAAGAGGAGGGTCAGATGCTGGGATAAGCAAACCAGCTCTGTAAAAACTATTTGATACTGCAGTCAGGGAGGGCCTTGGAAAAGCTCATTGGGATTCCTCAGGATCTCAAACAAATAAATGAATAAATAAATAAATAATGTTTTCAACATTTTTTTAACTCTGCCGTGGCCGGTCCCAAGCCCGTGCTGTGAAAAGAGGAGGGTCAGATGCTGGGACAAGCAAACCAGCTCTGTAAAAACTATTTTCTACTGAGGTCAGGAAGGGCCTTGGAAAAGCTCATTGGGATTCCTCAGGATCTCAAACAAATAAATGAATAAATAAATAAATAATGTTTTCAACATTTTTTAACTCTGCCGTCGCCGGTCCCAAGCCCGTGCTGTGAAAAGAGGAGGGTCAGATGCTGGGACAAGCAAACCAGCTCTGTAAAAACTATTTGCTACTGCGGTCAGGGAGGGCCTTGGAAAAGCTCATTGGGATTCCTCAGGATCTCAAACAAATAAATTATTAAATAAATAAATAATGTTTTCAACATTTTTTAACTCTGCCGTGGCCGGTCCCAAGCCCGTGCTGTGAAAAGAGGAGGGTCAGATGCTGGGACAAGGAAACCAGCTCTGTAAAAACTATTTGCTACTGCGGTCAGGGAGGGCCTTGGAAAAGCTCATTGGGATTCCTCAGGATCTCAAACAAATAAATGAATAAATAAATAATGTTTTCAACATTTTTTAACTCTGCCATGGCCGGTCCCAAGCCCGTGCTGTGAATAGAGGAGGGTCAGATGCTGGGACAAGCAAACCAGCTCTGTAAAAACTATTTGCTGCTGCGGTCAGGGAGGGCCTTGGAAAAGCTCATTGGGATTCCTCAGGATCTCAAACAAATAAATGAATAAATAAATAATGTTTTCAACATTTTTTTAACTCTGCCATGGCCGGTCCCAAGCCCGTGCTGTGAAAAGAGGAGGGTCAGATGCTGGGATAAGCAAACCAGCTCTGTAAAAACTATTTGATACTGCAGTCAGGGAGGGCCTTGGAAAAGCTCATTGGGATTCCTCAGGATCTCAAACAAATAAATGAATAAATAAATAAATAAATAATGTTTTCAACATTTTTAACTCTGCCGTGGCCGGTCCCAAGCCCGTGCTGTGAAAAGAGGAGGGTCAGATGCTGGGACAAGCAAACCAGCTCTGTAAAAACTATTTGCTAGTGCAGTCAGGGAGGGCCTTGGAAAAGCTCATTGGGATTCCTCATGATCTCAAACAAATAAATGAATAAATAAATAATGTTTTCAACATTTTTTTTAACTCTGCCGTGGTCTGTCCCAAGCCCGTGCTGTGAAAAGAGGAGGGTCAGATTCTGGGACAAGCAAACCAGCTCTGTAAAAACTATTTGCTACTGCGGTCAGGGAGGGCCTTGGAAAAGCTCATTGGGATTCCTCAGGATCTCAAACAAATAAATGAATAAATAAATAATGTTTTCAACATTTTTTAACTCTGCCATGGCCGGTCCCAAGCCCGTGCTGTGAATAGAGGAGGGTCAGATGCTGGGACAAGCAAACCAGCTCTGTAAAAACTATTTGCTGCTGCGGTCAGGGAGGGCCTTGGAAAAGCTCATTGGGATTCCTCAGGATCTCAAACAAATAAATGAATAAATAAATAATGTTTTCAACATTTTTTTAACTCTGCCATGGCCGGTCCCAAGCCCGTGCTGTGAAAAGAGGAGGGTCAGATGCTGGGATAAGCAAACCAGCTCTGTAAAAACTATTTGATACTGCAGTCAGGGAGGGCCTTGGAAAAGCTCATTGGGATTCCTCAGGATCTCAAACAAATAAATGAATAAATAAATAAATAAATAATGTTTTCAACATTTTTAACTCTGCCGTGGCCGGTCCCAAGCCCGTGCTGTGAAAAGAGGAGGGTCAGATGCTGGGACAAGCAAACCAGCTCTGTAAAAACTATTTGCTAGTGCAGTCAGGGAGGGCCTTGGAAAAGCTCATTGGGATTCCTCATGATCTCAAACAAATAAATGAATAAATAAATAATGTTTTCAACATTTTTTTTAACTCTGCCGTGGTCTGTCCCAAGCCCGTGCTGTGAAAAGAGGAGGGTCAGATTCTGGGACAAGCAAACCAGCTCTGTAAAAACTATTTGCTACTGCGGTCAGGGAGGGCCTTGGAAAAGCTCATTGGGATTCCTCAGGATCTCAAACAAATAAATGAATAAATAAATAAATAAATAAATAATGTTTTCAACATTTTTTTAACTCTGCCGTGGCCGGTCCCAAGCCCATGCTGTGAAAAGAGGAGGGTCAGATGCTTGGACAAGCAAACCAGCTCTGTAAAAACTATTTGCTACTGCGGTCAGGGAGGGCCTTGGAAAAGCTCATTGGGATTCCTCAGGATCTCAAATAAATAAATCAATAAATAAATAATGTTTTCAACATTTTTTTAACTCTGCCGTGGCCGGTCCCAAGCCCGTGCTGTGAAAAGAGGAGGGTCAGAGGCTGTGACAAGCACACCAGCTCTGTAAAAACTATTTTCTACTGCGGTCAGGGAGGGTTTTGGAAAAGCTCATTGGGATTCCTCAGGATCTCAAACAAATAAATGAATAAATAAATAAATAATGTTTTCAACATTTTTTAACTCTGCCGTCGCCGGTCCCAAGCCCGTGCTGTGAAAAGAGGAGGGTCAGATGCTGGGACAAGCAAACCAGCTCTGTAAAAACTATTTGCTACTGCGGTCAGGGAGGGCCTTGGAAAAGCTCATTGGGATTCCTCAGGATCTCAAACAAATAAATGAATAAATAAATAATGTTTTCAACATTTGTTTAACTCCGCCGTGGCCGGTCCCAAGCCCGTGCTGTGAAAAGAGGAGGGTCAGATGCTGGGATAAGCAAACCAGCTCTGTAAAAACTATTTGATACTGCAGTCAGGGAGGGCCTTGAAAAAGCTCATTGGGATTCCTCAGGATCTCAAACAAATAAATGAATAAATAAATAAATAATGTTTTCAACATTTTTTTAACTCTGCCGTGGCCGGTCCCAAGCCCGTGCTGTGAAAAGAGGAGGGTCAGATGCTGGGACAAGCAAACCAGCTCTGTAAAAACTATTTGCTACTGCGGTCAGGGAGGGCCTTGGAAAAGCTCATTGGGATTCCTCAGGATCTCAAACAAATAAATGAATAAATAAATAATGTTTTCAACATTTTTTTAACTCTGCCGTGGCCGGTCCCAAGCCCGTGCTCTGAAAAGAAGAGGGTCAGATGCTGGGACAAGCAAACCAGCTCTTTAAAAAAAACTATTTGCTACTGCGGTCAGGGAGGGCCTTGGAAAAGCTCATTGGGATTCCTCAGAATCTCAAACAAATAAATGAATAAATAAATAAATAATGTTTTTAACATTTTTTAACTCTGCCCTTGCCGGTCCCAAGCCCGTGCTGTGAAAAGAGGAGGGTCAGATGTTGGGACAAGCAAACCAGCTCTGTAAAAACTATTTGCTAGTGCAGTCAGGGAGGGCCTTGGAAAAGCTCATTGGGATTCCTCATGATCTCAAACAAATAAATGAATAAATAAATAATGTTTTCAACATTTTTTTTAACTCTGCCGTGGTCTGTCCCAAGCCCGTGCTGTGAAAAGAGGAGGGTCAGATGCTGGGACAAGCAAACCAGCTCTGTAAAAACTATTTGCTACTGCGGTCAGGGAGGGCCTTGGAAAAGCTCATTGGGATTCCTCAGGATCTCAAACAAATAAATGAATAAATAAATAAATAAATAATGTTTTCAACATTTTTTTAACTCTGCCGTGGCCGGTCCCAAGCCCATGCTGTGAAAAGAGGAGGGTCAGATGCTGGGACAAGCAAACCAGCTCTGTAAAAACTATTTACTACTGCGGTCAGGGAGGGCCTTGGAAAAGCTCATTGGGATTCCTCAGGATCTCAAATAAATAAATCAATAAATAAATAATGTTTTCAACATTTTTTTAACTCTGCCGTGGCCGGTCCCAAGCCCGTGCTGTGAAAAGAGGAGGGTCAGAGGCTGTGACAAGCACACCAGCTCTTTAAAAACTATTTTCTACTGCGTTCAGGGAGGGCCTTGGAAAAGCTCATTGGGATTCCTCAGGATCTCAAACAAATAAATGAATAAATAAATAAGTAATGTTTTCAACATTTTTTAACTCTGCCGTCGCCGGTCCCAAGCCCGTGCTGTGAAAAGAGGAGGGTCAGATGCTGGGACAAGCAAACCAGCTCTGTAAAAACTATTTGCTACTGCGGTCAGGGAGGGCCTTGGAAAAGCTTATTGGGATTCCTCAGGATCTCAAACAAATAAATGAATAAATAAATAATGTTTTCAACATTTTTTTAACTCCGCCGTGGCCGGTCCCAAGCCCGTGCTGTGAAAAGAGGAGGGTCAGATGCTGGGATAAGCAAACCAGCTCTGTAAAAACTATTTGATACTGCAGTCAGGGAGGGCCTTGGAAAAGCTCATTGGGATTCCTCAGGATCTAAAACAAATAAATGAATAAATAAATAAATAATGTTTTCAACATTTTTTTAACTCTGCCGTGGCCGGTCCCAAGCCCGTGCTGTGAAAAGAGGAGGGTCAGATGCTGGGACAAGCAAACCAGCTCTGTAAAAACTATTTTCTACTGAAGTCAGGAAGGGCCTTGGAAAAGCTCATTGGGATTCCTCAGGATCTCAAACAAATAAATGAATAAATAAATAAATAATGTTTTCAACATTTTTTAACTCTGCCGTCGCCGGTCCCAAGCCCGTGCTGTGAAAAGAGGAGGGTCAGATGCTGGGACAAGCAAACCAGCTCTGTAAAAACTATTTGCTACTGCGGTCAGGGAGGGCCTTGGAAAAGCTCATTGGGATTCCTCAGGATCTCAAACAAATAAATTATTAAATAAATAAATAATGTTTTCAACATTTTTTAACTCTGCCGTGGCCGGTCCCAAACCCGTGCTGTGAAAAGAGGAGGGTCAGATGCTGGGACAAGCAAACCAGCTCTGTAAAAACTATTTGCTACTGCGGTCAGGGAGGGCCTTGGAAAAGCTCATTGGGATTCCTCAGGATCTCAAACAAATAAATGAATAAATAAATAATGTTTTCAACATTTTTTAACTCTGCCATGGCCGGTCCCAAGCCCGTGCTGTGAATAGAGGAGGGTCAGATGCTGGGACAAGCAAACCAGCTCTGTAAAAACTATTTGATACTGCAGTCAGGGAGGGCCTTGGAAAAGCTCATTGGGATTCCTCAGGATCTCAAACAAATAAATGAATAAATAAATAAATAATGTTTTCAACATTTTTTAACTCTGCCGTGGCCGTTCCCAAGCCCTTGCTGTGAAAAGAGGAGGGTCAGATGCTGGGACAAGCAAACCAGCTCTGTAAAAACTATTTGCTACTGTGGTCAGGGAGGGCCTTGGAAAAGCTCATTGGTATTCCTCAGGATCTCAAACAAATAAATGAATAAATAAATAAATAATGTTTTCAACATTTTTTTAACTCTGTCGTGGCCGGTCCCAAGCCCGTGCTGTGAAAAGAGGAGGGTCAGATGCTGGGACAAGCAAACCAGCTCTGTAAAAACTATTTGCTACTGGGGTCAGGGAGGGCCATGGAAAAGCTAATTGGGATTCCTCAGGATCTCAAATAAATAAATCAATAAATAAATAATGTTTTCAACATTTTTTTAACTCTGCCGTGGCCGGTCCCAAGCCCGTGCTGTGAAAAGAGGAGGGTCAGAGGCTGGGACAAGCACACCAGCTCTGTAAAAACTATTTTCTACTGCGGTCAGGGAGGGTTTTGGAAAAGCTCATTGGGATTCCTAAGGATCTCAAACAAATAAATGAATAAATAAATAATGTTTTCAACATTTTTTAACTCTGCCGTGGCCGGTCCCAAGCCCGTGCTGTGAAAAGAGGAGGGTCAGATGCTGGGACAAGCAAACCAGCTCTGTAAAAACTATTTGCTACTGAGGTCAGGGAGGGCCTTGGAAAAGCTCATTGGGATTCCTCAGGATCTCAAACAAATAAATGAATAAATAAATAATGTTTTCAACATTTTTTTAACTCTGCCGTGGCCGGTCCCAAGCCCGTGCTGTGAAAAGAGGAGGGTCAGATGCTGGGACAAGCAAACCAGCTCTGTAAAAACTATTTGCTACTGCGGTCAGGGAGGGCCTTGGAAAAGCTCATTGGGATTCCTCAGGATCTCAAACAAATAAACGAATAAATCAATAAATAATGTTTTCAACATTTTTTTAACTCTGCCGTGGCCGGTCCCAAGCCCGTGCTGTGAAAAGAGGAGGGTCAGATGCTGGGACAAGCAAACCATCTCTGTAAAAACTATTTGCTACTGCGGTCAGGGAGGGCCTTGGAAAAGCTCATTGGGATTCCTCAGGATCTCAAACAAATAAATGAATAAATAAATAATGTTTTCAACATTTTTTTAACTCTGCCGTGGCCGGTCCCAAGCCCGTGCTGTGAAAAGAAGAGGGTCAGATGCTGGGACAAGCAAACCAGCTCTGTAAAAAAAACTATTTGCTACTGCAGTCAGGGAGGGCCTTGGAAAAGCTCATTGGGATTCCTCAGGATCTCAAACAAATAAATGAATAAATAAATAATGTTTTCAACATTTTTTTAACTCTGCCGTGGCCGGTCCCAAGCCCGTGCTGTGAAAAGAGGAGGGTCAGATGCTGGGACAAGCAAACCAGCTCTGTAAAAACTATTTTCTACTGAGGTCAGGAAGGGCCTTGGAAAAGCTCATTGGGATTCCTCAGGATCTCAAAATAAATAAATGAATAAATAAATAAATAATGTTTTCAACATTTTTTAACTCTGCCGTCGCCGGTCCCAAGCCCGTGCTGTGAAAAGAGGAGGGTCAGATGCTGGGACAAGCAAACCAGCTCTGTAAAAACTATTTGCTACTGCGGTCAGGGAGGGCCTTGGAAAAGCTCATTGGGATTCCTCAGGATCTCAAACAAATAAATTATTAAATAAATAAATAATGTTTTCAACATTTTTTAACTCTGCCGTGGCCGGTCCCAAGCCCGTGCTGTGAAAAGAGGAGGGTCAGATGCTGGGACAAGGAAACTAGCTCTATAAAAACTATTTGCTACTGCGGTCAGGGAGGGCCTTGGAAAAGCTCATTGGGATTCCTCAGGATCTCAAAACAAATAAATGAATAAATAAATAAATAATGTTTTCAACATTTTTTAACTCTGCCGTCGCCGGTCCCAAGCCCTTGCTGTGAAAAGAGGAGGGTCAGATGCTGGGACAAGCAAACCAGCTCTGTAAAAACTATTTGCTACTGCGGTCAGGGAGGGCCTTGGAAAAGCTCATTGGGATTCCTCAGGATCTCAAACAAATAAATTATTAAATAAATAAATAATGTTTTCAACATTTTTTAACTCTGCCGTGGCCGGTCCCAAGCCCGTGCTGTGAAAAGAGGAGGGTCAGATGCTGGGACAAGGAAACCAGCTCTGTAAAAACTATTTGCTACTGCGGTCAGGGAGGGCCTTGGAAAAGCTCATTGGGATTCCTCAGGATCCCAAACAAATAAATGAATAAATAAATAATGTTTTCAACATTTTTTAACTCTGCCATGGCCGGTCCCAAGCCCGTGCTGTGAATAGAGGAGGGTCAGATGCTGGGACAAGCAAACCAGCTCTGTAAAAACTATTTGATACTGCAGTCAGGGAGGGCCTTGGAAAAGCTCATTGGGATTCCTCAGGATCTCAAACAAATAAATGAATAAATAAATAAATAATGTTTTCAACATTTTTTAACTCTGCCGTGGCCGTTCCCAAGCCCGTGCTGTGAAAAGAGGAGGGTCAGATGCTGGGACAAGCAAACCAGCTCTTTAAAAACTATTTGCTAGTGCAGTCAGGGAGGGCCTTGGAAAAGCTCATTGGGATTCCTCATGATCTCAAACAAATAAATGAATAAATAAATAATGTTTTCAACATTTTTTTTAACTCTGCCGTGGTCTGTCCCAAGCCCGTGCTGTGAAAAGAGGAGGGTCAGATGCTGGGACAAGCAAACCAGCTCTGTAAAAACTATTTGCTACTGCGGTCAGGGAGATCCTTGGAAAAGCTCATTGGGAATCCTCAGGATCTCAAACAAATAAATGAATAAATAAATAAATAATGTTTTCAACATTTTTTAACTCTGCCGTGGCCGGTCCCAAGCCTGTGCTGTGAAAAGAGGAGGGTCAGATGCTGGGACAAGCAAACCAGCTCTGTAAAAACTATTTGCTACTGCGGTCAGGGAGGGCCATGGAAAAGCTAATTGGGATTCCTCAGGATCTCAAATAAATAAATCAATAAATAAATAATGTTTTCAACATTTTTTTAACTCTGCCGTGGCCGGTCCCAAGCCCGTGCTGTGAAAAGAGGAGGGTCAGAGGCTGGGACAAGCACACCAGCTCTGTAAAAACTATTTTCTACTGCGGTCAGGGAGGGTTTTGGAAAAGCTCATTGGGATTCCTAAGGATCTCAAACAAATAAATGAATAAATAAATAATGTTTTCAACATTTTTTAACTCTGCCGTGGCCGGTCCCAAGCCCGTGCTGTGAAAAGAGGAGGGTCAGATGCTGGGACAAGAAAACCAGCTCTGTAAAAACTATTTGCTACTGAGGTCAGGGAGGGCCTTGGAAAAGCTCATTGGGATTCCTCAGGATCTCAAACAAATAAATGAATAAATAAATAATGTTTTCAACATTTTTTTAACTCTGCCGTGGCCGGTCCCAAGCCCGTGCTGTGAAAAGAGGAGGGTCAGATGCTGGGACAAGCAAACCAGCTCTGTAAAAACTATTTGCTACTGCGGTCAGGGAGGGCCTTGGAAAAGCTCATTGGGATTCCTCAGGAACTCAAACAAATAAACGAATAAATCAATAAATAATGTTTTCAAAATTTTTTTAACTCTGCCGTGGCCGGTCCCAAGCCCGTGCTGTGAAAAGAGGAGGGTCAGATGCTGGGACAAGCAAACCAGCTCTGTAAAAACTATTTGCTACTGCGGTCAGGGAGGGCCTTGGAAAAGCTCATTGGGATTCCTCAGGATCTCAAACAAATAAATGAATAAATAAATAATGTTTTCAACATTTTTTTAACTCTGCCGTGGCCGGTCCCAAGCCCGTGCTGTGAAAAGAAGAGGGTCAGATGCTGGGACAAGCAAACCAGCTCTGTAAAAAAAACTATTTGCTACTGCAGTCAGGGAGGGCCTTGGAAAAGCTCATTGGGATTCCTCAGGATCTCAAACAAATAAATGAATAAATAAATAAATAATGTTTTCAACATTTTTTAACTCTGCCGTGGCCGGTCCCAAGCCCGTGCTGTGAAAAGAAGAGGGTCAGATGCTGGGACAAGCAAACCAGCTCTGTAAAAAAAACTATTTGCTACTGCAGTCAGGGAGGGCCTTGGAAAAGCTCATTGGGATTCCTCAGGATCTCAAACAAATAAATGAATAAATAAATAAATAATGTTTTCAACATTTTTTAACTCTGCCGTGGCCGGTCCCAAGCCCGTGCTGTGAAAAGAGGAGGGTCAGATGCTGGGATAAGCAAACCAGCTCTGTAAAAACTATTTGATACTGCAGTCAGGGAGGGCCTTGGAAAAGCTCATTGGGATTCCTCAGGATCTCAAACAAATAAATGAATAAATAAATAAATAATGTTTTCAACATTTTTTTAACTCTGCCGTGGCCGGTCCCAAGCCCGTGCTGTGAAAAGAGGAGGGTCAGATGCTGGGACAAGCAAACCAGCTCTGTAAAAACTATTTGCTACTGCGGTCAGGGAGGGCCTTGGAAAAGCTCATTGGGATTCCTCAGGATCTCAAACAAATAAATGAATAAATAAATAATGTTTTCAACATTTTTTTAACTCTGCCGTGGCCGGTCCCAAGCCCGTGCTGTGAAAAGAAGAGGGTCAGATGCTGGGACAAGCAAACCAGCTCTTTAAAAAAAACTATTTGCTACTGCGGTCAGGGAGGGCCTTGGAAAAGCTCATTGGGATTCCTCAGAATCTCAAACAAATAAATGAATAAATAAATAAATAATGTTTTTAACATTTTTTAACTCTGCCCTTGCCGGTCCCAAGCCCGTGCTGTGAAAAGAGGAGGATCAGATGTTGGGACAAGCAAACCAGCTCTGTAAAAACTATTTGCTACTGCGGTCAGGGAGGGCCTTGGAAAAGCTCATTGGGATTCCTCAGGATCTCAAACAAATAAATGAATAAATAAATAATGTTTTCAACATTTTTTTAACTCTGCCGTGGCCGGTCCCAAGCCCGTGCTGTGAAAAGAGGAGGGTCAGATGCTGGGACAAGCAAACCAGCTCTGTAAAAACTATTTTCTACTGAGGTCAGGAAGGGCCTTGGAAAAGCTCATTGGGATTCCTCAGGATCTCAAACAAATAAATGAATAAATAAATAATGTTTTCAACATTTTTTAACTCTGCCGTCGCCGGTCCCAAGCCCGTGCTGTGAAAAGAGGAGGGTCAGATGCTGGGACAAGCAAACCAGCTGTCAGGGATACCACATGCAGGCATCCAGCAAGGGTGATCAGATCAGTTGGCTGCACCAAGGAATCAGGACCAAGATGGATAAAGATGTAAATAAGTTTATTAAGCAAAATGACACACTCCAATACCAACACCAGTGACCATAAACAAGTAAACAAAATATAAATGATAACAGTACAAAACCCCAATAGAACCTAACAAACTATATACAAAAGGATGGAGCAAACAATAGCAGGACAGGACAGGGACAGGAGACAAGGAAAGCAGGGAGCCAGGTACAGGAAGCAGGGTACAGGGAACAGGATCAGAATATAGCATTCAGGATACAGGTTTCAGGATACAGGTTTCAGGATCAGACAGGGACACGGCTAGCAGAGAAAATACTGAAGCACTGAGCCTCAGTGAAGGGCGGGCTTATATTCCCTCAGCAGTCCTCAGGTGCAGCTTAATTAAAAGAACAGTCCAGCTGCTGAGAGACACCCGCTGGTGGGCCCTGGAACTGCGCCCCTCAGTTCCAGAAACAGTGCCACCAGCAGGTGACCCACGTAATGACACTGATCCTGACAGTTCCCCCCCCTTTAAGGAGCGGCCTCCGGACGCTCCATTGTGCTTCTACCCCGAAAATCCAAAAAGGTCTCCCCTCCATGTCTGTGGGTCTTCTAGCACTCTATAGGCCAAAGGCCTTTGAATTGCCGGAAGGCGTGCCACCAGAGTCCAGCAATTGATCATGCGCCCCACCACCAGGGTCTGGAAGCCGTCTAGGCAACCCACAGGTCAAGTTCCTGAAGAGGCGTAACATTAGGGATACACCTGCCCTCATTGCAACACATGTCCCAACACTGGGACTGAAGGCAAGCTGGACATAAAGCAGGGGAGCGCCAGCGGCATGCAGGATGTCCGGCAGTGGCACACCAGGCTGGGCAACAGACAGTGGCACATCAAACAGGGCGGCAGACCGTGGCTCAGCGGGCACTGGATCAGCAAGCACTGGGTCAGCGGGCACTGGAACAGCAAGCACTGGGTCAGCAGGCACGGTAGTGGTCACCGGAACAGCGGGCACGGGATCAGCTGGCACCGGATTAGTGGGCTGAGTAAGAGACACCGGATCAGCAGGCACCGGAACAGCAGGCACTGGGTCAGCGGGCACTGGAACAGCAAGCACTGGGTCAGCAGACTGGGTAGTGGTCACCAGAACAGCAGGCATGGGATCAGCTGGCACTGGATTAGCGGGCTGAGTAAGAGACACCGGATCTGCGGGCACCAGAACAGCGGGCACTGGACCAGCAGGCTCAGTAGGAGGCACCAGATCAGCGGGCACGGGAACAGCAGGCATCAGAACAGCAGGCACTGGATCAGCAGGCTCAGTAGGAGGCACCAGATCAGTGGGCACTGGATCAGCAGGCTTAGTAGGAGGCACCAGATCAGTGGGCACTGTAACAGCAGGCACTGGATCAGCAGGCTCAGTAGGAGGCACCCGATCAGTGGGCACTGGATCAGCGGGCACTGAAACAACAGGCATCAGAACAGCGGGCACTGGATCAGCAGGCTCAGTAGAAGGCACCGGATCAGTGGGCACTGGATCAGCAGGCTCAGTAGGAGGCACTGGATCAGCGGGCACCGGAACAGCAGGCATCAGAACAGTGGGCACTGGATCAGCAGGCTCAGTAGGAGGCACCGGATCAGTGGGCACTGGATCAGTGGGCACTGGAACAACAGGCATCAGGACAACGGGCACTGGATCAGCAGGCTCAGTAGGAGGCACCGGATCAGTGGGCACTGGATCAAAAGGCTCAGTAGGAGGCACCAGATCAGCGGGCACTGGATCAGCAGGCATCAGAACAGCAGGCTCAGTAGGAGGCACTGGATCAGTGGGCACTGGATCAGCGGGCACTGGAACAACAGGCATCAGAACAACGGGAACTGGATCAGCAGGCTCAGTAGGAGGCACCGGATCAGTGGGCACTGGAACAACAGGCTCAGTAGGAGGCACCAGATCAGCGGGCACTGGATCAGCAGGCACTGGATCAGCAGGCTCAGTAGGAGGCACTGGATCAGTGGGCACTGGATCAGCGGGCATCAGAACAGTGGGCACTGGATCAGCAGGCTGAGAAACAGGCACCGGATCAGCAGGCTGGGTAACAGGTATAATTGTATGTGTTGGGAAAAATCTCCTTTTCTTTTTAGGTTTAGATACAGGAATCTTGCTAGTGGTTGCAGGGCTATGAATAGATTGTGAAGTAGATGGAAGTGAAATGGCAGTATTGGGAGATGGTGGAAAAGGAGAGACAGTTACAGAGGAGAATTTCTGAGAGGTTGCTATGGGCAACAGGGTAGTAGAGGAAGTTTTCACAGGGTTAAATGCAGGAAAAGTGCAACTCGTTAAGCCAGGATATGAACAAGCAGTGGAAAGCAAACCATACCTAACTGCAGCTGTGGTTGCTACGGGTAACGGAGAGGAGAAACTTTGAGAAAACTGGTGTCCAGAGGCAGAAGTGGATTGGTGTGAGTTAGCTGATGCTAAATTGGAAAGATCTGACCAGGTTTGCAGTAAGGCCTGAACAAAACTCAATTTACAACCCCCTTGTCTGATTAGAGAATATACAGCAGTCATGCAATCCAACAGGGCCTCTGGAGAATACACTGAATAATGTTCAATAAAATAGGGTTTATCATCTTCCAAGAGCCACACAAGAGATACCACCTGAGAGACACTAAAAGGAGGAGAATAATCATCACCACCCTTAGGGGTATTAGATAAAGCCAACTCTGCACAGAGCTGAATAAGTGGCTGAATCTCTTTGAACAAAACTCTGCCTTGGTCAACAAACGAGTGGGCCAGACGGATGCATTCCAACAACTGCTCGCTAGTGTAAGTTTTCAAAATTTGGCGACAATATTCCCTGTCTTCTGTTACAAGCAAAGACAAATAAAAGACCTCCTCTGACTGCATCTTGCAACAACCAGAAAATTCCTAATTCCCAGGTGCAACCGATCTGATCGTTAGTGGCTTCAGTATTCTGTCAGGGATACCACATGCAGGCATCCAGCAAGGGTGATCAGATCAGTTGGCTGCACCAAGGAATCAGGACCAAGATGGATAAAGATGTAAATAAGTTTATTAAGCAAAATGACACACTCCAATACCAACACCAGTGACCATAAACAAGTAAACAAAATATAAATGATAACAGTACAAAACCCCAATAGAACCTAACAAACTATATACAAAAGGATGGAGCAAACAATAGCAGGACAGGACAGGGACAGGAGACAAGGAAAGCAGGGAGCCAGGTACAGGAAGCAGGGTACAGGGAACAGGATCAGAATACAGCATTCAGGATACAGGTTTCAGGATACAGGTTTCAGGATCAGACAGGGACACGGCTAGCAGAGAAAATACTGAAGCACTGAGCCTCAGTGAAGGGCGGGCTTATATTCCCTCAGCAGTCCTCAGGTGCAGCTTAATTAAAAGAACAGTCCAGCTGCTGGGAGACACTCGCTGGTGGGCCCTGGAACTGCGCCCCTCAGTTCCAGAAACAGTGCCACCAGCAGGTGACCCAAGTAATGACACTGATCCTGACACCAGCTCTGTAAAAACTATTTGCTACTGCGGTCAGGGAGGGCCTTGGAAAAGCTCATTGGGATTCCTCAGGATCTCAAACAAATAAATGAATAAATAAATAATGTTTTCAACATTTTTTTAACTCCGCCGTGGCCGGTCCCAAGCCCGTGCTGTGAAAAGAGGAGGGTCAGATGCTGGGATAAGCAAACCAGCTCTGTAAAAACTATTTGATACTGCAGTCAGGGAGGGCCTTGGAAAAGCTCATTGGGATTCCTCAGGATCTCAAACAAATAAATGAATAAATAAATAAATAATGTTTTCAACATTTTTTTAACTCTGCCGTGGCCGGTCCCAAGCCCGTGCTGTGAAAAGAGGAGGGTCAGATGCTGGGACAAGCAAACCAGCTCTGTAAAAACTATTTTCTACTGAGGTCAGGAAGGGCCTTGGAAAAGCTCATTGGGATTCCTCAGGATCTCAAACAAATAAATGAATAAATAAATAAATAATGTTTTCAACATTTTTTAACTCTGCCGTCGCCGGTCCCAAGCCCGTGCTGTGAAAAGAGGAGGGTCAGATGCTGGGACAAGCAAACCAGCTCTGTAAAAACTATTTGCTACTGCGGTCAGGGAGGGCCTTGGAAAAGCTCATTGGGATTCCTCAGGATCTCAAACAAATAAATTATTAAATAAATAAATAATGTTTTCAACATTTTTTAACTCTGCCGTGGCCGGTCCCAAGCCCGTGCTGTGAAAAGAGGAGGGTCAGATGCTGGGACAAGGAAACCAGCTCTGTAAAAACTATTTGCTACTGCGGTCAGGGAGGGCCTTGGAAAAGCTCATTGGGATTCCTCAGGATCTCAAACAAATAAATGAATAAACAAATAATGTTTTCAACATTTTTTAACTCTGCCATGGCCGGTCCCAAGCCCGTGCTGTGAATAGAGGAGGGTCAGATGCTGGGACAAGCAAACCAGCTCTGTAAAAACTATTTGCTACTGCGGTCAGGGAGGGCCTTGGAAAAGCTCATTGGGATTCCTCAGGATCTCAAACAAATAAATGAATAAATAAATAATGTTTTCAACATTTTTTTAACTCTGCCATGGCCGGTCCCAAGCCCGTGCTGTGAAAAGAGGAGGGTCAGATGCTGGGATAAGCAAACCAGCTCTGTAAAAACTATTTGATACTGCAGTCAGGGAGGGCCTTGGAAAAGCTCATTGGGATTCCTCAGGATCTCAAACAAATAAATGAATAAATAAATAAATAATGTTTTCAACATTTTTAACTCTGCCGTGGCCGGTCCCAAGCCCGTGCTGTAAAAAGAGGAGGGTCAGATGCTGGGACAAGCAAACCAGCTCTGTAAAAACTATTTGCTAGTGCAGTCAGGGAGGGCCTTGGAAAAGCTCATTGGGATTCCTCATGATCTCAAACAAATAAATGAATAAATAAATAATGTTTTCAACATTTTTTTTAACTCTGCCGTGGTCTGTCCCAAGCCCGTGCTGTGAAAAGAGGAGGGTCAGATTCTGGGACAAGCAAACCAGCTCTGTAAAAACTATTTGCTACTGCGGTCAGGGAGGGCCTTGGAAAAGCTCATTGGGATTCCTCAGGATCTCAAACAAATAAATGAATAAATAAATAAATAAATAAATAATGTTTTCAACATTTTTTTAACTCTGCCGTGGCCGGTCCCAAGCCCATGCTGTGAAAAGAGGAGGGTCAGATGCTGGGACAAGCAAACCAGCTCTGTAAAAACTATTTGCTACTGCGGTCAGGGAGGGCCTTGGAAAAGCTCATTGGGATTCCTCAGGATCTCAAATAAATAAATCAATAAATAAATAATGTTTTCAACATTTTTTTAACTCTGCCGTGGCCGGTCCCAAGCCCGTGCTGTGGAAAGAGGAGGGTCAGAGGCTGTGACAAGCACACCAGCTCTGTAAAAACTATTTTCTACTGCGGTCAGGGAGGGTTTTGGAAAAGCTCATTGGGATTCCTCAGGATCTCAAACAAATAAATGAATAAATAAATAATGTTTTCAACATTTTTTAACTCTGCCGTGGCTGGTCCCAAGCCCGTGCTGTGAAAAGAGGAGGGTCAGATGTTGGGACAAGCAAACCAGCTCTGTAAAAACTATTTGCTACTGCGGTCAGGGAGGGCCTTGGAAAAGTTCATTGGGATTCCTCAGGATCTCAAACAAATAAATTAATAAATAAATAATGTTTTCAACATTTTTTTAACTCTGCCGTGGCCGGTCCCAAGCCCGTGCTGTGAAAAGAGGAGGGTCAGATGCTGGGACAAGCAAACCAGCTCTGTAAAAACTATTTTCTACTGAGGTCAGGAAGGGCCTTGGAAAAGCTCATTGGGATTCCTCAGGATCTCAAACAAATAAATGAATAAATAAATAAATAATGTTTTCAACATTTTTTAACTCTGCCGTCGCCGGTCCCAAGCCCGTGCTGTGAAAAGAGGAGGGTCAGATGCTGGGACAAGCAAACCAGCTCTGTAAAAACTATTTGCTACTGCGGTCAGGGAGGGCCTTGGAAAAGCTCATTGGGATTCCTCAGGATCTCAAACAAATAAATGAATAAATAAATAATGTTTTCAACATTTGTTTAACTCCGCCGTGGCCGGTCCCAAGCCCGTGCTGTGAAAAGAGGAGGGTCAGATGCTGGGATAAGCAAACCAGCTCTGTAAAAACTATTTGATACTGCAGTCAGGGAGGGCCTTGAAAAAGCTCATTGGGATTCCTCAGGATCTCAAACAAATAAATGAATAAATAAATAAATAATGTTTTCAACATTTTTTTAACTCTGCCGTGGCCGGTCCCAAGCCCGTGCTGTGAAAAGAGGAGGGTCAGATGCTGGGACAAGCAAACCAGCTCTGTAAAAACTATTTGCTACTGCGGTCAGGGAGGGCCTTGGAAAAGCTCATTGGGATTCCTCAGGATCTCAAACAAATAAATGAATAAATAAATAATGTTTTCAACATTTTTTTAACTCTGCCGTGGCCGGTCCCAAGCCCGTGCTGTGAAAAGAAGAGGGTCAGATGCTGGGACAAGCAAACCAGCTCTTTAAAAAAAACTATTTGCTACTGCGGTCAGGGAGGGCCTTGGAAAAGCTCATTGGGATTCCTCAGAATCTCAAACAAATAAATGAATAAATAAATAAATAATGTTTTTAACATTTTTTAACTCTGCCCTTGCCGGTCCCAAGCCCGTGCTGTGAAAAGAGGAGGGTCAGATGTTGGGACAAGCAAACCAGCTCTGTAAAAACTATTTGCTACTGCGGTCAGGGAGGGCCTTGAAAAAGCTCATTGGGATTCCTCAGGATCTCAAACAAATAAATGAATAAATAAATAATGTTTTCAACATTTTTTTAACTCTGCCGTGGCCGGTCCCAAGCCCGTGCTGTGAAAAGAGGAGGGTCAGATGCTGGGACAAGCAAACCAGCTCTGTAAAAACTATTTTCTACTGAGGTCAGGAAGGGCCTTGGAAAAGCTCATTGGGATTCCTCAGGATCTCAAACAAATAAATGAATAAATAAATAAATAATGTTTTCAACATTTTTTAACTCTGCCGTCGCCGGTCCCAAGCCCGTGCTGTGAAAAGAGGAGGGTCAGATGCTGGGACAAGCAAACCAGCTCTGTAAAAACTATTTGCTACTGCGGTCAGGGAGGGCCTTGGAAAAGCTCATTGGGATTCCTCAGGATCTCAAACAAATAAATTATTAAATAAATAAATAATGTTTTCAACATTTTTTAACTCTGCCGTGGCCGGTCCCAAGCCCGTGCTGTGAAAAGAGGAGGGTCAGATGCTGGGACAAGGAAACCAGCTCTGTAAAAACTATTTGCTACTGCGGTCAGGGAGGGCCTTGGAAAAGCTCATTGGGATTCCTCAGGATCTCAAACAAATAAATGAATAAATAAATAATGTTTTCAACATTTTTTAACTCTGCCATGGCCGGTCCCAAGCCCGTGCTGTGAATAGAGGAGGGTCAGATGCTGGGACAAGCAAACCAGCTCTGTAAAAACTATTTGCTACTGCGGTCAGGGAGGGCCTTGGAAAAGCTCATTGGGATTCCTCAGGATCTCAAACAAATAAATGAATAAATAAATAATGTTTTCAACATTTTTTTAACTCTGCCATGGCCGGTCCCAAGCCCGTGCTGTGAAAAGAGGAGGGTCAGATGCTGGGATAAGCAAACCAGCTCTGTAAAAACTATTTGATACTGCAGTCAGTGAGGGCCTTGGAAAAGCTCATTGGGATTCCTCAGGATCTCAAACAAATAAATGAATAAATAATGTTTTCAACATTTTTAACTCTGCCGTGGCCGGTCCCAAGCCCGTGCTGTGAAAAGAGGAGGGTCAGATGCTGGGACAAGCAAACCAGCTCTGTAAAAACTATTTGCTAGTGCAGTCAGGGAGGGCCTTGAAAAAGCTCATTGGGATTCCTCAGGATCTCAAACAAATAAATGAATAAATAAATAAATAATGTTTTCAACATTTTTTTAACTCTGCCGTGGCCGGTCCCAAGCCCGTGCTGTGAAAAGAGGAGGGTCAGATGCTGGGACAAGCAAACCAGCTCTGTAAAAACTATTTGCTACTGCGGTCAGGGAGGGCCTTGGAAAAGCTCATTGGGATTCCTCAGGATCTCAAACAAATAAATGAATAAATAAATAATGTTTTCAACATTTTTTTAACTCTGCCGTGGCCGGTCCCAAGCCCGTGCTGTGAAAAGAAGAGGGTCAGATGCTGGGACAAGCAAACCAGCTCTTTAAAAAAAACTATTTGCTACTGCGGTCAGGGAGGGCCTTGGAAAAGCTCATTGGGATTCCTCAGAATCTCAAACAAATAAATGAATAAATAAATAAATAATGTTTTTAACATTTTTTAACTCTGCCCTTGCCGGTCCCAAGCCCGTGCTGTGAAAAGAGGAGGGTCAGATGTTGGGACAAGCAAACCAGCTCTGTAAAAACTATTTGCTACTGCGGTCAGGGAGGGCCTTGAAAAAGCTCATTGGGATTCCTCAGGATCTCAAACAAATAAATGAATAAATAAATAATGTTTTCAACATTTTTTTAACTCTGCCGTGGCCGGTCCCAAGCCCGTGCTGTGAAAAGAGGAGGGTCAGATGCTGGGACAAGCAAACCAGCTCTGTAAAAACTATTTTCTACTGAGGTCAGGAAGGGCCTTGGAAAAGCTCATTGGGATTCCTCAGGATCTCAAACAAATAAATGAATAAATAAATAAATAATGTTTTCAACATTTTTTAACTCTGCCGTCGCCGGTCCCAAGCCCGTGCTGTGAAAAGAGGAGGGTCAGATGCTGGGACAAGCAAACCAGCTCTGTAAAAACTATTTGCTACTGCGGTCAGGGAGGGCCTTGGAAAAGCTCATTGGGATTCCTCAGGATCTCAAACAAATAAATTATTAAATAAATAAATAATGTTTTCAACATTTTTTAACTCTGCCGTGGCCGGTCCCAAGCCCGTGCTGTGAAAAGAGGAGGGTCAGATGCTGGGACAAGGAAACCAGCTCTGTAAAAACTATTTGCTACTGCGGTCAGGGAGGGCCTTGGAAAAGCTCATTGGGATTCCTCAGGATCTCAAACAAATAAATGAATAAATAAATAATGTTTTCAACATTTTTTAACTCTGCCATGGCCGGTCCCAAGCCCGTGCTGTGAATAGAGGAGGGTCAGATGCTGGGACAAGCAAACCAGCTCTGTAAAAACTATTTGCTACTGCGGTCAGGGAGGGCCTTGGAAAAGCTCATTGGGATTCCTCAGGATCTCAAACAAATAAATGAATAAATAAATAATGTTTTCAACATTTTTTTAACTCTGCCATGGCCGGTCCCAAGCCCGTGCTGTGAAAAGAGGAGGGTCAGATGCTGGGATAAGCAAACCAGCTCTGTAAAAACTATTTGATACTGCAGTCAGTGAGGGCCTTGGAAAAGCTCATTGGGATTCCTCAGGATCTCAAACAAATAAATGAATAAATAATGTTTTCAACATTTTTAACTCTGCCGTGGCCGGTCCCAAGCCCGTGCTGTGAAAAGAGGAGGGTCAGATGCTGGGACAAGCAAACCAGCTCTGTAAAAACTATTTGCTAGTGCAGTCAGGGAGGGCCTTGGAAAAGCTCGTTGGGATTCCTCATGATCTCAAACAAATAAATGAATAAATAAATAATGTTTTCAACATTTTTTTTAACTCTGCCGTGGTCTGTCCCAAGCCCGTGCTGTGAAAAGAGGAGGGTCAGATTCTGGGACAAGCAAACCAGCTCTGTAAAAACTATTTGCTACTGCGGTCAGGGAGGGCCTTGGAAAAGCTCATTGGGATTCCTCAGGATCTCAAACAAATAAATGAATAAATAAATCAATAAATAAATAATGTTTTCAACATTTTTTTAACTCTGCCGTGGCCGGTCCCAAGCCCGTGCTGTGAAAAGAGGAGGGTCAGAGGCTGTGACAAGCACACAAGCTCTGTAAAAACTATTTTCTACTGCGGTCAGGGAGGGTTTTGGAAAAGCTCATTGGGATTCCTCAGGATCTCAAACAAATAAATGAATAAATAAATAATGTTTTCAACATTTTTTAACTCTGCCGTGGCCGGTCCCAAGCCCGTGCTGTGAAAAGAGGAGGGTCAGATGTTAGGACAAGCAAACCAGCTCTGTAAAAACTATTTGCTACTGCGGTCAGGGAGGGCCTTGGAAAAGCTCATTGGGATTCCTCAGGATCTCAAACAAATAAATTAATAAATAAATAATGTTTTCAACATTTTTTTAACTCTGCCGTGGCCGGTCCCAAGCCCGTGCTGTGAAAAGAGGAGGGTCAGATGCTTGGACAAGCAAACCAGCTCTGTAAAAACTATTTTCTACTGAGGTCAGGAAGGGCCTTGGAAAAGCTCATTGGGATTCCTCAGGATCTCAAACAAATAAATGAATAAATAAATAAATAATGTTTTCAACATTTTTTAACTCTGCCGTCGCCGGTCCCAAGCCCGTGCTGTGAAAAGAGGAGGGTCAGATGCTGGGACAAGCAAACCAGCTCTGTAAAAACTATTTGCTACTGCGGTCAGGGAGGGCCTTGGAAAAGCTCATTGGGATTCCTCAGGATCTCAAACAAATAAATGAATAAATAAATAATGTTTTCAACATTTGTTTAACTCCGCCGTGGCCGGTCCCAAGCCCGTGCTGTGAAAAGAGGAGGGTCAGATGCTGGGATAAGCAAACCAGCTCTGTAAAAACTATTTGATACTGCAGTCAGGGAGGGCCTTGAAAAAGCTCATTGGGATTCCTCAGGATCTCAAACAAATAAATGAATAAATAAATAAATAATGTTTTCAACATTTTTTTAACTCTGCCGTGGCCGGTCCCAAGCCCGTGCTGTGAAAAGAGGAGGGTCAGATGCTGGGACAAGCAAACCAGCTCTGTAAAAACTATTTGCTACTGCGGTCAGGGAGGGCCTTGGAAAAGCTCATTGGGATTCCTCAGGATCTCAAACAAATAAATGAATAAATAAATAATGTTTTCAACATTTTTTTAACTCTGCCGTGGCCGGTCCCAAGCCCGTGCTGTGAAAAGAAGAGGGTCAGATGCTGGGACAAGCAAACCAGCTCTTTAAAAAAAACTATTTGCTACTGCGGTCAGGGAGGGCCTTGGAAAAGCTCATTGGGATTCCTCAGAATCTCAAACAAATAAATGAATAAATAAATAAATAATGTTTTTAACATTTTTTAACTCTGCCCTTGCCGGTCCCAAGCCCGTGCTGTGAAAAGAGGAGGGTCAGATGTTGGGACAAGCAAACCAGCTCTGTAAAAACTATTTGCTACTGCGGTCAGGGAGGGCCTTGAAAAAGCTCATTGGGATTCCTCAGGATCTCAAACAAATAAATGAATAAATAAATAATGTTTTCAACATTTTTTTAACTCTGCCGTGGCCGGTCCCAAGCCCGTGCTGTGAAAAGAGGAGGGTCAGATGCTGGGACAAGCAAACCAGCTCTGTAAAAACTATTTTCTACTGAGGTCAGGAAGGGCCTTGGAAAAGCTCATTGGGATTCCTCAGGATCTCAAACAAATAAATGAATAAATAAATAAATAATGTTTTCAACATTTTTTAACTCTGCCGTCGCCGGTCCCAAGCCCGTGCTGTGAAAAGAGGAGGGTCAGATGCTGGGACAAGCAAACCAGCTCTGTAAAAACTATTTGCTACTGCGGTCAGGGAGGGCCTTGGAAAAGCTCATTGGGATTCCTCAGGATCTCAAACAAATAAATTATTAAATAAATAAATAATGTTTTCAACATTTTTTAACTCTGCCGCGGCCGGTCCCAAGCCCGTGCTGTGAAAAGAGGAGGGTCAGATGCTGGGACAAGGAAACCAGCTCTGTAAAAACTATTTGCTACTGCGGTCAGGGAGGGCCTTGGAAAAGCTCATTGGGATTCCTCGGGATCTCAAACAAATAAATGAATAAATAAATAATGTTTTCAACATTTTTTAACTCTGCCATGGCCGGTCCCAAGCCCGTGCTGTGAATAGAGGAGGGTCAGATGCTGGGACAAGCAAACCAGCTCTGTAAAAACTATTTGCTACTGCGGTCAGGGAGGGCCTTGGAAAAGCTCATTGGGATTCCTCAGGATCTCAAACAAATAAATGAATAAATAAATAATGTTTTCAACATTTTTTTAACTCTGCCATGGCCGGTCCCAAGCCCGTGCTGTGAAAAGAGGAGGGTCAGATGCTGGGATAAGCAAACCAGCTCTGTAAAAACTATTTGATACTGCAGTCAGGGAGGGCCTTGGAAAAGCTCATTGGGATTCCTCAGGATCTCAAACAAATAAATGAATAAATAAATAATGTTTTCAACATTTTTTAACTCTGCCGTGGCCGGTCCCAAGCCCGTGCTGTGAAAAGAGGAGGGTCAGATGCTGGGACAAGCAAACCAGCTCTGTAAAAACTATTTTCTACTGAGGTCAGGAAGGGCCTTGGAAAAGCTCATTGGGATTCCTCAGGATCTCAAACAAATAAATGAATAAATAAATAAATAATGTTTTCAACATTTTTTAACTCTGCCGTCGCCGGTCCCAAGCCCGTGCTGTGAAAAGAGGAGGGTCAGATGCTGGGACAAGCAAACCAGCTCTGTAAAAACTATTTGCTACTGCGGTCAGGGAGGGCCTTGGAAAAGCTCATTGGGATTCCTCAGGATCTCAAACAAATAAATTATTAAATAAATAAATAATGTTTTCAACATTTTTTAACTCTGCCGCGGCCGGTCCCAAGCCCGTGCTGTGAAAAGAGGAGGGTCAGATGCTGGGACAAGGAAACCAGCTCTGTAAAAACTATTTGCTACTGCGGTCAGGGAGGGCCTTGGAAAAGCTCATTGGGATTCCTCGGGATCTCAAACAAATAAATGAATAAATAAATAATGTTTTCAACATTTTTTAACTCTGCCATGGCCGGTCCCAAGCCCGTGCTGTGAATAGAGGAGGGTCAGATGCTGGGACAAGCAAACCAGCTCTGTAAAAACTATTTGCTACTGCGGTCAGGGAGGGCCTTGGAAAAGCTCATTGGGATTCCTCAGGATCTCAAACAAATAAATGAATAAATAAATAATGTTTTCAACATTTTTTTAACTCTGCCATGGCCGGTCCCAAGCCCGTGCTGTGAAAAGAGGAGGGTCAGATGCTGGGATAAGCAAACCAGCTCTGTAAAAACTATTTGATACTGCAGTCAGGGAGGGCCTTGGAAAAGCTCATTGGGATTCCTCAGGATCTCAAACAAATAAATGAATAAATAAATAATGTTTTCAACATTTTTTAACTCTGCCGTGGCCGGTCCCAAGCCCGTGCTGTGAAAAGAGGAGGGTCAGATGCTGGGACAAGCAAACCAGCTCTGTAAAAACTATTTGCTAGTGCAGTCAGGGAGGGCCTTGGAAAAGCTCATTGGGATTCCTCATGATCTCAAACAAATAAATGAATAAATAAATAATGTTTTCAACATTTTTTTTAACTCTGCCGTGGTCTGTCCCAAGCCCGTGCTGTGAAAAGAGGAGGGTCAGATGCTGGGACAAGCAAACCAGCTCTGTAAAAACTATTTGCTACTGCGGTCAGGGAGGGCCTTGGAAAAGCTCATTGGGATTCCTCAGGATCTCAAACAAATAAATGAATAAATAAATAATGTTTTCAACATTTTTTTTAACTCTGCCGTGGTCTGTCCCAAGCCCGTGCTGTGAAAAGAGGAGGGTCAGATGCTGGGACAAGCAAACCAGTTCTGTAAAAACTATTTGCTACTGCGGTCAGGGAGGGCCTTGGAAAAGCTCATTGGGATTCCTCAGGATCTCAAACAAATAAATGAATAAATAAATAAATAATGTTTTCAACATTTTTTAACTCTGCCGTCGCCGGTCCCAAGCCCGTGCTGTGAAAAGAGGAGGGTCAGATGCTGGGACAAGCAAACCAGCTCTGTAAAAACTATTTGCTACTGCGGTCAGGGAGGGCCTTGGAAAAGCTCATTGGGATTCCTCAGGATCTCAAACAAATAAATTATTAAATAAATAAATAATGTTTTCAACATTTTTTAACTCTGCCGTGGCCGGTCCCAAGCCCGTGCTGTGAAAAGAGGAGGGTCAGATGCTGGGACAAGGAAACCAGCTCTGTAAAAACTATTTGCTACTGCGGTCAGGGAGGGCCTTGGAAAAGCTCATTGGGATTCCTCAGGATCTCAAACAAATAAATGAATAAATAAATAATGTTTTCAACATTTTTTTAACTCTGCCGTGGCCGGTCCCAAGCCCGTGCTGTGAAAAGAAGAGGGTCAGATGCTGGGACAAGCAAACCAGCTCTTTAAAAAAAACTATTTGCTACTGCGGTCAGGGAGGGCCTTGGAAAAGCTCATTGGGATTCCTCAGAATCTCAAACAAATAAATGAATAAATAAATAAATAATGTTTTTAACATTTTTTAACTCTGCCCTTGCCGGTCCCAAGCCCGTGCTGTGAAAAGAGGAGGATCAGATGTTGGGACAAGCAAACCAGCTCTGTAAAAACTATTTGCTACTGCGGTCAGGGAGGGCCTTGGAAAAGCTCATTGGGATTCCTCAGGATCTCAAACAAATAAATGAATAAATAAATAATGTTTTCAACATTTTTTTAACTCTGCCGTGGCCGGTCCCAAGCCCGTGCTGTGAAAAGAGGAGGGTCAGATGCTGGGACAAGCAAACCAGCTCTGTAAAAACTATTTTCTACTGAGGTCAGGAAGGGCCTTGGAAAAGCTCATTGGGATTCCTCAGGATCTCAAACAAATAAATGAATAAATAAATAATGTTTTCAACATTTTTTAACTCTGCCGTCGCCGGTCCCAAGCCCGTGCTGTGAAAAGAGGAGGGTCAGATGCTGGGACAAGCAAACCAGCTGTCAGGGATACCACATGCAGGCATCCAGCAAGGGTGATCAGATCAGTTGGCTGCACCAAGGAATCAGGACCAAGATGGATAAAGATGTAAATAAGTTTATTAAGCAAAATGACACACTCCAATACCAACACCAGTGACCATAAACAAGTAAACAAAATATAAATGATAACAGTACAAAACCCCAATAGAACCTAACAAACTATATACAAAAGGATGGAGCAAACAATAGCAGGACAGGACAGGGACAGGAGACAAGGAAAGCAGGGAGCCAGGTACAGGAAGCAGGGTACAGGGAACAGGATCAGAATACAGCATTCAGGATACAGGTTTCAGGATACAGGTTTCAGGATCAGACAGGGACACGGCTAGCAGAGAAAATACTGAAGCACTGAGCCTCAGTGAAGGGCGGGCTTATATTCCCTCAGCAGTCCTCAGGTGCAGCTTAATTAAAAGAACAGTCCAGCTGCTGAGAGACACCCGCTGGTGGGCCCTGGAACTGCGCCCCTCAGTTCCAGAAACAGTGCCACCAGCAGGTGACCCACGTAATGACACTGATCCTGACAGTTCCCCCCCCTTTAAGGAGCGGCCTCCGGACGCTCCATTGTGCTTCTACCCCGAAAATCCAAAAAGGTCTCCCCTCCATGTCTGTGGGTCTTCTAGCACTCTATAGGCCAAAGGCCTTTGAATTGCCGGAAGGCGTGCCACCAGAGTCCAGCAATTGATCATGCGCCCCACCACCAGGGTCTGGAAGCCGTCTAGGCAACCCACAGGTCAAGTTCCTGAAGAGGCGTAACATTAGGGATACACCTGCCCTCATTGCAACACATGTCCCAACACTGGGACTGAAGGCAAGCTGGACATAAAGCAGGGGAGCGCCAGCGGCATGCAGGATGTCCGGCAGTGGCACACCAGGCTGGGCAACAGACAGTGGCACATCAAACAGGGCGGCAGACCGTGGCTCAGCGGGCACTGGATCAGCAAGCACTGGGTCAGCGGGCACTGGAACAGCAAGCACTGGGTCAGCAGGCACGGTAGTGGTCACCGGAACAGCGGGCACGGGATCAGCTGGCACCGGATTAGTGGGCTGAGTAAGAGACACCGGATCAGCAGGCACCGGAACAGCAGGCACTGGGTCAGCGGGCACTGGAACAGCAAGCACTGGGTCAGCAGACTGGGTAGTGGTCACCAGAACAGCAGGCATGGGATCAGCTGGCACTGGATTAGCGGGCTGAGTAAGAGACACCGGATCTGCGGGCACCAGAACAGCGGGCACTGGACCAGCAGGCTCAGTAGGAGGCACCAGATCAGCGGGCACGGGAACAGCAGGCATCAGAACAGCAGGCACTGGATCAGCAGGCTCAGTAGGAGGCACCAGATCAGTGGGCACTGGATCAGCAGGCTTAGTAGGAGGCACCAGATCAGTGGGCACTGTAACAGCAGGCACTGGATCAGCAGGCTCAGTAGGAGGCACCCGATCAGTGGGCACTGGATCAGCGGGCACTGAAACAACAGGCATCAGAACAGCGGGCACTGGATCAGCAGGCTCAGTAGAAGGCACCGGATCAGTGGGCACTGGATCAGCAGGCTCAGTAGGAGGCACTGGATCAGCGGGCACCGGAACAGCAGGCATCAGAACAGTGGGCACTGGATCAGCAGGCTCAGTAGGAGGCACCGGATCAGTGGGCACTGGATCAGTGGGCACTGGAACAACAGGCATCAGGACAACGGGCACTGGATCAGCAGGCTCAGTAGGAGGCACCGGATCAGTGGGCACTGGATCAAAAGGCTCAGTAGGAGGCACCAGATCAGCGGGCACTGGATCAGCAGGCATCAGAACAGCAGGCTCAGTAGGAGGCACTGGATCAGTGGGCACTGGATCAGCGGGCACTGGAACAACAGGCATCAGAACAACGGGCACTGGATCAGCAGGCTCAGTAGGAGGCACCGGATCAGTGGGCACTGGAACAACAGGCTCAGTAGGAGGCACCAGATCAGCGGGCACTGGATCAGCAGGCACTGGATCAGCAGGCTCAGTAGGAGGCACTGGATCAGTGGGCACTGGATCAGCGGGCATCAGAACAGTGGGCACTGGATCAGCAGGCTGAGAAACAGGCACCGGATCAGCAGGCTGGGTAACAGGTATAATTGTATGTGTTGGGAAAAATCTCCTTTTCTTTTTAGGTTTAGATACAGGAATCTTGCTAGTGGTTGCAGGGCTATGAATAGATTGTGAAGTAGATGGAAGTGAAATGGCAGTATTGGGAGATGGTGGAAAAGGAGAGACAGTTACAGAGGAGAATTTCTGAGAGGTTGCTATGGGCAACAGGGTAGTAGAGGAAGTTTTCACAGGGTTAAATGCAGGAAAAGTGCAACTCGTTAAGCCAGGATATGAACAAGCAGTGGAAAGCAAACCATACCTAACTGCAGCTGTGGTTGCTACGGGTAACGGAGAGGAGAAACTTTGAGAAAACTGGTGTCCAGAGGCAGAAGTGGATTGGTGTGAGTTAGCTGATGCTAAATTGGAAAGATCTGACCAGGTTTGCAGTAAGGCCTGAACAAAACTCAATTTACAACCCCCTTGTCTGATTAGAGAATATACAGCAGTCATGCAATCCAACAGGGCCTCTGGAGAATACACTGAATAATGTTCAATAAAATAGGGTTTATCATCTTCCAAGAGCCACACAAGAGATACCACCTGAGAGACACTAAAAGGAGGAGAATAATCATCACCACCCTTAGGGGTATTAGATAAAGCCAACTCTGCACAGAGCTGAATAAGTGGCTGAATCTCTTTGAACAAAACTCTGCCTTGGTCAACAAACGAGTGGGCCAGACGGATGCATTCCAACAACTGCTCGCTAGTGTAAGTTTTCAAAATTTGGCGACAATATTCCCTGTCTTCTGTTACAAGCAAAGACAAATAAAAGACCTCCTCTGACTGCATCTTGCAACAACCAGAAAATTCCTAATTCCCAGGTGCAACCGATCTGATCGTTAGTGGCTTCAGTATTCTGTCAGGGATACCACATGCAGGCATCCAGCAAGGGTGATCAGATCAGTTGGCTGCACCAAGGAATCAGGACCAAGATGGATAAAGATGTAAATAAGTTTATTAAGCAAAATGACACACTCCAATACCAACACCAGTGACCATAAACAAGTAAACAAAATATAAATGATAACAGTACAAAACCCCAATAGAACCTAACAAACTATATACAAAAGGATGGAGCAAACAATAGCAGGACAGGACAGGGACAGGAGACAAGGAAAGCAGGGAGCCAGGTACAGGAAGCAGGGTACAGGGAACAGGATCAGAATACAGCATTCAGGATACAGGTTTCAGGATACAGGTTTCAGGATCAGACAGGGACACGGCTAGCAGAGAAAATACTGAAGCACTGAGCCTCAGTGAAGGGCGGGCTTATATTCCCTCAGCAGTCCTCAGGTGCAGCTTAATTAAAAGAACAGTCCAGCTGCTGGGAGACACCCGCTGGTGGGCCCTGGAACTGCGCCCCTCAGTTCCAGAAACAGTGCCACCAGCAGGTGACCCAAGTAATGACACTGATCCTGACACCAGCTCTGTAAAAACTATTTGCTACTGCGGTCAGGGAGGGCCTTGGAAAAGCTCATTGGGATTCCTCAGGATCTCAAACAAATAAATGAATAAATAAATAATGTTTTCAACATTTTTTTAACTCCGCCGTGGCCGGTCCCAAGCCCGTGCTGTGAAAAGAGGAGGGTCAGATGCTGGGATAAGCAAACCAGCTCTGTAAAAACTATTTGATACTGCAGTCAGGGAGGGCCTTGGAAAAGCTCATTGGGATTCCTCAGGATCTCAAACAAATAAATGAATAAATAAATAAATAATGTTTTCAACATTTTTTTAACTCTGCCGTGGCCGGTCCCAAGCCCGTGCTGTGAAAAGAGGAGGGTCAGATGCTGGGACAAGCAAACCAGCTCTGTAAAAACTATTTTCTACTGAGGTCAGGAAGGGCCTTGGAAAAGCTCATTGGGATTCCTCAGGATCTCAAACAAATAAATGAATAAATAAATAAATAATGTTTTCAACATTTTTTAACTCTGCCGTCGCCGGTCCCAAGCCCGTGCTGTGAAAAGAGGAGGGTCAGATGCTGGGACAAGCAAACCAGCTCTGTAAAAACTATTTGCTACTGCGGTCAGGGAGGGCCTTGGAAAAGCTCATTGGGATTCCTCAGGATCTCAAACAAATAAATTATTAAATAAATAAATAATGTTTTCAACATTTTTTAACTCTGCCGTGGCCGGTCCCAAGCCCGTGCTGTGAAAAGAGGAGGGTCAGATGCTGGGACAAGGAAACCAGCTCTGTAAAAACTATTTGCTACTGCGGTCAGGGAGGGCCTTGGAAAAGCTCATTGGGATTCCTCAGGATCTCAAACAAATAAATGAATAAACAAATAATGTTTTCAACATTTTTTAACTCTGCCATGGCCGGTCCCAAGCCCGTGCTGTGAATAGAGGAGGGTCAGATGCTGGGACAAGCAAACCAGCTCTGTAAAAACTATTTGCTACTGCGGTCAGGGAGGGCCTTGGAAAAGCTCATTGGGATTCCTCAGGATCTCAAACAAATAAATGAATAAATAAATAATGTTTTCAACATTTTTTTAACTCTGCCATGGCCGGTCCCAAGCCCGTGCTGTGAAAAGAGGAGGGTCAGATGCTGGGATAAGCAAACCAGCTCTGTAAAAACTATTTGATACTGCAGTCAGGGAGGGCCTTGGAAAAGCTCATTGGGATTCCTCAGGATCTCAAACAAATAAATGAATAAATAAATAAATAATGTTTTCAACATTTTTAACTCTGCCGTGGCCGGTCCCAAGCCCGTGCTGTGAAAAGAGGAGGGTCAGATGCTGGGACAAGCAAACCAGCTCTGTAAAAACTATTTGCTAGTGCAGTCAGGGAGGGCCTTGGAAAAGCTCATTGGGATTCCTCATGATCTCAAACAAATAAATGAATAAATAAATAATGTTTTCAACATTTTTTTTAACTCTGCCGTGGTCTGTCCCAAGCCCGTGCTGTGAAAAGAGGAGGGTCAGATGCTGGGACAAGCAAACCAGCTCTGTAAAAACTATTTGCTACTGCGGTCAGGGAGGGCCTTGGAAAAGCTCATTGAGATTCCTCAGGATCTCAAACAAATAAATGAATAAATAAATAAATAAATAATGTTTTCAACATTTTTTTAACTCTGCCGTGGCCGGTCCCAAGCCCATGCTGTGAAAAGAGGAGGGTCAGATGCTGGGACAAGCAAACCAGCTCTGTAAAAACTATTTGCTACTGCGGTCAGGGAGGGCCTTGGAAAATCTCATTGGGATTCCTCAGGATCTCAAATAAATAAATCAATAAATAAATAATGTTTTCAACATTTTTTTAACTCTGCCGTGGCCGGTCCCAAGCCCGTGCTGTGAAAAGAGGAGGGTCAGAGGCTGTGACAAGCACACCAGCTCTGTAAAAACTATTTTCTACTGCGGTCAGGGAGGGCCTTGGAAAAGCTCATTGGGATTCCTCAGGATCTCAAACAAATAAATGAATAAATAAATAAGTAATGTTTTCAACATTTTTTAACTCTGCCGTCGCCGGTCCCAAGCCCGTGCTGTGAAAAGAGGAGGGTCAGATGCTGGGACAAGCAAACCAGCTCTGTAAAAACTATTTGCTACTGCGGTCAGGGAGGGCCTTGGAAAAGCTCATTGGGATTCCTCAGGATCTCAAACAAATAAATGAATAAATAAATAATGTTTTCAACATTTTTTTAACTCCGCCGTGGCCGGTCCCAAGCCCGTGCTGTGAAAAGAGGAGGGTCAGATGCTGGGATAAGCAAACCAGCTCTGTAAAAACTATTTGATACTGCAGTCAGGGAGGGCCTTGGAAAAGCTCATTGGGATTCCTCAGGATCTCAAACAAATAAATGAATAAATAAATAAATAATGTTTTCAACATTTTTTTAACTCTGCCGTGGCCGGTCCCAAGCCCGTGCTGTGAAAAGAGGAGGGTCAGATGCTGGGACAAGCAAACCAGCTCTGTAAAAACTATTTTCTACTGAGGTCAGGAAGGGCCTTGGAAAAGCTCATTGGGATTCCTCAGGATCTCAAACAAATAAATGAATAAATAAATAAATAATGTTTTCAACATTTTTTAACTCTGCCGTCGCCGGTCCCAAGCCCGTGCTGTGAAAAGAGGAGGGTCAGATGCTGGGACAAGCAAACCAGCTCTGTAAAAACTATTTGCTACTGCGGTCAGGGAGGGCCTTGGAAAAGCTCATTGGGATTCCTCAGGATCTCAAACAAATAAATTATTAAATAAATAAATAAATAATGTTTTCAACATTTTTTTAACTCTGCCGTGGCCGGTCCCAAGCCCATGCTGTGAAAAGAGGAGGGTCAGATGCTGGGACAAGCAAACCAGCTCTGTAAAAACTATTTGCTACTGCGGTCAGGGAGGGCCTTGGAAAATCTCATTGGGATTCCTCAGGATCTCAAATAAATAAATCAATAAATAAATAATGTTTTCAACATTTTTTTAACTCTGCCGTGGCAGGTCCCAAGCCCGTGCTGTGAAAAGAGGAGGGTCAGAGGCTGTGACAAGCACACCAGCTCTGTAAAAACTATTTTCTACTGCGGTCAGGGAGGGCCTTGGAAAAGCTCATTGGGATTCCTCAGGATCTCAAACAAATAAATGAATAAATAAATAAGTAATGTTTTCAACATTTTTTAACTCTGCCGTCGCCGGTCCCAAGCCCGTGCTGTGAAAAGAGGAGGGTCAGATGCTGGGACAAGCAAACCAGCTCTGTAAAAACTATTTGCTACTGCGGTCAGGGAGGGCCTTGGAAAAGCTCATTGGGATTCCTCAGGATCTCAAACAAATAAATGAATAAATAAATAATGTTTTCAACATTTTTTTAACTCCGCCGTGGCCGGTCCCAAGCCCGTGCTGTGAAAAGAGGAGGGTCAGATGCTGGGATAAGCAAACCAGCTCTGTAAAAAACTATTTGATACTGCAGTCAGGGAGGGCCTTGGAAAAGCTCATTGGGATTCCTCAGGATCTCAAACAAATAAATGAATAAATAAATAAATAATGTTTTCAACATTTTTTTAACTCTGCCGTGGCCGGTCCCAAGCCCGTGCTGTGAAAAGAGGAGGGTCAGATGCTGGGACAAGCAAACCAGCTCTGTAAAAACTATTTTCTACTGAGGTCAGGAAGGGCCTTGGAAAAGCTCATTGGGATTCCTCAGGATCTCAAACAAATAAATGAATAAATAAATAAATAATGTTTTCAACATTTTTTAACTCTGCCGTCGCCGGTCCCAAGCCCGTGCTGTGAAAAGAGGAGGGTCAGATGCTGGGACAAGCAAACCAGCTCTGTAAAAACTATTTGCTACTGCGGTCAGGGAGGGCCTTGGAAAAGCTCATTGGGATTCCTCAGGATCTCAAACAAATAAATTATTAAATAAATAAATAATGTTTTCAACATTTTTTAACTCTGCCGTGGCCGGTCCCAAGCCCGTGCTGTGAAAAGAGGAGGGTCAGATGCTGGGACAAGGAAACCAGCTCTGTAAAAACTATTTGCTACTGCGGTCAGGGAGGGCCTTGGAAAAGCTCATTGGGATTCCTCAGGATCTCAAACAAATAAATGAATAAATAAATAATGTTTTCAACATTTTTTAACTCTGCCATGGCCGGTCCCAAGCCCGTGCTGTGAATAGAGGAGGGTCAGATGCTGGGACAAGCAAACCAGCTCTGTAAAAACTATTTGCTGCTGCGGTCAGGGAGGGCCTTGGAAAAGCTCATTGGGATTCCTCAGGATCTCAAACAAATAAATGAATAAATAAATAATGTTTTCAACATTTTTTTAACTCTGCCATGGCCGGTCCCAAGCCCGTGCTGTGAAAAGAGGAGGGTCAGATGCTGGGATAAGCAAACCAGCTCTGTAAAAACTATTTGATACTGCAGTCAGGGAGGGCCTTGGAAAAGCTCATTGGGATTCCTCAGGATCTCAAACAAATAAATAAATAAATAAATAAATAATGTTTTCAACATTTTTAACTCTGCCGTGGCCGGTCCCAAGCCCGTGCTGTGAAAAGAGGAGGGTCAGATGCTGGGACAAGCAAACCAGCTCTGTAAAAACTATTTGCTAGTGCAGTCAGGGAGGGCCTTGGAAAAGCTCATTGGGATTCCTCATGATCTCAAACAAATAAATGAATAAATAAATAATGTTTTCAACATTTTTTTTAACTCTGCCGTGGTCTGTCCCAAGCCCGTGCTGTGAAAAGAGGAGGGTCAGATTCTGGGACAAGGAAACCAGCTCTGTAAAAACTATTTGCTACTGCGGTCAGGGAGGGCCTTGGAAAAGCTCATTGGGATTCCTCAGGATCTCAAACAAATAAATGAATAAATAAATAAATAAATAAATAAATAATGTTTTCAACATTTTTTTAACTCTGCCGTGGCCGGTCCCAAGCCCATGCTGTGAAAAGAGGAGGGTCAGATGCTTGGACAAGCAAACCAGCTCTGTAAAAACTATTTGCTACTGCGGTCAGGGAGGGCCTTGGAAAAGCTCATTGGGATTCCTCAGGATCTCAAATAAATAAATCAATAAATAAATAATGTTTTCAACATTTTTTTAACTCTGCCGTGGCCGGTCCCAAGCCCGTGCTGTGAAAAGAGGAGGGTCAGAGGCTGTGACAAGCACACCAGCTCTGTAAAAACTATTTTCTACTGCGGTCAGGGAGGGTTTTGGAAAAGCTCATTGGGATTCCTCAGGATCTCAAACAAATAAATGAATAAATAAATAATGTTTTCAACATTTTTTAACTCTGCCGTGGCCGGTCCCAAGCCCGTGCTGTGAAAAGAGGAGGGTCAGATGTTGGGACAAGCAAACCAGCTCTGTAAAAACTATTTGCTACTGCGGTCAGGGAGGGCCTTGGAAAAGCTCATTGGGATTCCTCAGGATCTCAAACAAATAAATTAATAAATAAATAATGTTTTCAACATTTTTTTAACTCTGCCGTGGCCGGTCCCAAGCCCGTGCTGTGAAAAGAGGAGGGTCAGATGCTGGGACAAGCAAACCAGCTCTGTAAAAACTATTTTCTACTGAGGTCAGGAAGGGCCTTGGAAAAGCTCATTGGGATTCCTCAGGATCTCAAACAAATAAATGAATAAATAAATAAATAATGTTTTCAACATTTTTTAACTCTGCCATCGCCGGTCCCAAGCCCGTGCTGTGAAAAGAGGAGGGTCAGATGCTGGGACAAGCAAACCAGCTCTGTAAAAACTATTTGCTACTGCGGTCAGGGAGGGCCTTGGAAAAGCTCATTGGGATTCCTCAGGATCTCAAACAAATAAATGAATAAATAAATAATGTTTTCAACATTTGTTTAACTCCGCCGTGGCCGGTCCCAAGCCCGTGCTGTGAAAAGAGGAGGGTCAGATGCTGGGATAAGCAAACCAGCTCTGTAAAAACTATTTGATACTGCAGTCAGGGAGGGCCTTGAAAAAGCTCATTGGGATTCCTCAGGATCTCAAACAAATAAATGAATAAATAAATAAATAATGTTTTCAACATTTTTTTAACTCTGCCGTGGCCGGTCCCAAGCCCGTGCTGTGAAAAGAGGAGGGTCAGATGCTGGGACAAGCAAACCAGCTCTGTAAAAACTATTTGCTACTGCGGTCAGGGAGGGCCTTGGAAAAGCTCATTGGGATTCCTCAGGATCTCAAACAAATAAATGAATAAATAAATAATGTTTTCAACATTTTTTTAACTCTGCCGTGGCCGGTCCCAAGCCCGTGCTGTGAAAAGAAGAGGGTCAGATGCTGGGACAAGCAAACCAGCTCTTTAAAAAAAACTATTTGCTACTGCGGTCAGGGAGGGCCTTGGAAAAGCTCATTGGGATTCCTCAGAATCTCAAACAAATAAATGAATAAATAAATAAATAATGTTTTTAACATTTTTTAACTCTGCCCTTGCCGGTCCCAAGCCCGTGCTGTGAAAAGAGGAGGGTCAGATGTTGGGACAAGCAAACCAGCTCTGTAAAAACTATTTGCTAGTGCAGTCAGGGAGGGCCTTGGAAAAGCTCATTGGGATTCCTCATGATCTCAAACAAATAAATGAATAAATAAATAATGTTTTCAACATTTTTTTTAACTCTGCCGTGGTCTGTCCCAAGCCCGTGCTGTGAAAAGAGGAGGGTCAGATGCTGGGACAAGCAAACCAGCTCTGTAAAAACTATTTGCTACTGCGGTCAGGGAGGGCCTTGGAAAAGCTCATTGGGATTCCTCAGGATCTCAAACAAAGAAATGAATAAATAAATAAATAAATAATGTTTTCAACATTTTTTTAACTCTGCCGTGGCCGGTCCCAAGCCCATGCTGTGAAAAGAGGAGGGTCAGATGCTGGGACAAGCAAACCAGCTCTGTAAAAACTATTTGCTACTGCGGTCAGGGAGGGCCTTGGAAAAGCTCATTGGGATTCCTCAGGATCTCAAATAAATAAATCAATAAATAAATAATGTTTTCAACATTTTTTTAACTCTGCCGTGGCCGGTCCCAAGCCCGTGCTGTGAAAAGAGGAGGGTCAGAGGCTGTGACAAGCACACCAGCTCTGTAAAAACTATTTTCTACTGCGGTCAGGGAGGGCCTTGGAAAAGCTCATTGGGATTCCTCAGGATCTCAAACAAATAAATGAATAAATAAATAAGTAATGTTTTCAACATTTTTTAACTCTGCCGTCGCCGGTCCCAAGCCCGTGCTGTGAAAAGAGGAGGGTCAGATGCTGGGACAAGCAAACCAGCTCTGTAAAAACTATTTGCTACTGCGGTCAGGGAGGGCCTTGGAAAAGCTTATTGGGATTCCTCAGGATCTCAAACAAATAAATGAATAAATAAATAATGTTTTCAACATTTTTTTAACTCCGCCGTGGCCGGTCCCAAGCCCGTGCTGTGAAAAGAGGAGGGTCAGATGCTGGGATAAGCAAACCAGCTCTGTAAAAACTATTTGATACTGCAGTCAGGGAGGGCCTTGGAAAAGCTCATTGGGATTCCTCAGGATCTAAAACAAATAAATGAATAAATAAATAAATAATGTTTTCAACATTTTTTTAACTCTGCCGTGGCCGGTCCCAAGCCCGTGCTGTGAAAAGAGGAGGGTCAGATGCTGGGACAAGCAAACCAGCTCTGTAAAAACTATTTGCTACTGCGGTCAGGGAGGGCCTTGGAAAAGCTCATTGGGATTCCTCAGGATCTCAAACAAATAAATGAATAAATAAATAAATAATGTTTTCAACATTTTTTAACTCTGCCGTCGCCGGTCCCAAGCCCGTGCTGTGAAAAGAGGAGGGTCAGATGCTGGGACAAGCAAACCAGCTCTGTAAAAACTATTTGCTACTGCGGTCAGGGAGGGCCTTGGAAAAGCTCATTGGGATTCCTCAGGATCTCAAACAAATAAATTATTAAATAAATAAATAATGTTTTCAACATTTTTTAACTCTGCCGTGGCCGGTCCCAAGCCCGTGCTGTGAAAAGAGGAGGGTCAGATGCTGGGACAAGGAAACCAGCTCTGTAAAAACTATTTGCTACTGCGGTCAGGGAGGGCCTTGGAAAAGCTCATTGGGATTCCTCAGGATCTCAAACAAATAAAGGAATAAATAAATAAATAATGTTTTCAACATTTTTTAACTCTGCCATGGCCGGTCCCAAGCCCGTGCTGTGAATAGAGGAGGGTCAGATGCTGGGACAAGCAAACCAGCTCTGTAAAAACTATTTGATACTGCAGTCAGGGAGGGCCTTGGAAAAGCTCATTGGGATTCCTCAGGATCTCAAACAAATAAATGAATAAATAAATAAATAATGTTTTCAACATTTTTTAACTCTGCCGTGGCCGTTCCCAAGCCCGTGCTGTGAAAAGAGGAGGGTCAGATGCTGGGACAAGCAAACCAGCTCTGTAAAAACTATTTGCTACTGTGGTCAGGGAGGGCCTTGGAAAAGCTCATTGGTATTCCTCAGGATCTCAAACAAATAAATGAATAAATAAATAAATAATGTTTTCAACATTTTTTTAACTCTGTCGTGGCCGGTCCCAAGCCCGTGCTGTGAAAAGAGGAGGGTCAGATGCTGGGACAAGCAAACCAGCTCTGTAAAAACTATTTGCTACTGGGGTCAGGGAGGGCCATGGAAAAGCTAATTGGGATTCGTCAGGATCTCAAATAAATAAATCAATAAATAAATAATGTTTTCAACATTTTTTTAACTCTGCCGTGGCCGGTCCCAAGCCCGTGCTGTGAAAAGAGGAGGGTCAGAGGCTGGGACAAGCACACCAGCTCTGTAAAAACTATTTTCTACTGCGGTCAGGGAGGGTTTTGGAAAAGCTCATTGGGATTCCTAAGGATCTCAAACAAATAAATGAATAAATAAATAATGTTTTCAACATTTTTTAACTCTGCCGTGGCCGGTCCCAAGCCCGTGCTGTGAAAAGAGGAGGGTCAGATGCTGGGACAAGCAAACCAGCTCTGTAAAAACTATTTGCTACTGAGGTCAGGGAGGGCCTTGGAAAAGCTCATTGGGATTCCTCAGGATCTCAAACAAATAAATGAATAAATAAATAATGTTTTCAACATTTTTTTAACTCTGCCGTGGCCGGTCCCAAGCCCGTGCTGTGAAAAGAGGAGGGTCAGATGCTGGGACAAGCAAACCAGCTCTGTAAAAACTATTTGCTACTGCGGTCAGGGAGGGCCTTGGAAAAGCTCATTGGGATTCCTCAGGATCTCAAACAAATAAACGAATAAATCAATAAATAATGTTTTCAACATTTTTTTAACTCTGCTGTGGCCGGTCCCAAGCCCGTGCTGTGAAAAGAGGAGGGTCAGATGCTGGGACAAGCAAACCAGCTCTGTAAAAACTATTTGCTACTGCGGTCAGGGAGGGCCTTGGAAAAGCTCATTGGGATTCCTCAGGATCTCAAACAAATAAATGAATAAATAAATAATGTTTTCAACATTTTTTTAACTCTGCCGTGGCCGGTCCCAAGCCCGTGCTGTGAAAAGAAGAGGGTCAGATGCTGGGACAAGCAAACCAGCTCTGTAAAAAAAACTATTTGCTACTGCAGTCAGGGAGGGCCTTGGAAAAGCTCATTGGGATTCCTCAGGATCTCAAACAAATAAATGAATAAATAAATAATGTTTTCAACATTTTTTTAACTCTGCCGTGGCCGGTCCCAAGCCCGTGCTGTGAAAAGAGGAGGGTCAGATGCTGGGACAAGCAAACCAGCTCTGTAAAAACTATTTTCTACTGAGGTCAGGAAGGGCCTTGGAAAAGCTCATTGGGATTCCTCAGGATCTCAAAATAAATAAATGAATAAATAAATAAATAATGTTTTCAACATTTTTTAACTCTGCCGTCGCCGGTCCCAAGCCCGTGCTGTGAAAAGAGGAGGGTCAGATGCTGGGACAAGCAAACCAGCTCTGTAAAAACTATTTGCTACTGCGGTCAGGGAGGGCCTTGGAAAAGCTCATTGGGATTCCTGAGGATCTCAAACAAATAAATTATTAAATAAATAAATAATGTTTTCAACATTTTTTAACTCTGCCGTGGCCGGTCCCAAGCCCGTGCTGTGAAAAGAGGAGGGTCAGATGCTGGGACAAGGAAACCAGCTCTGTAAAAACTATTTGCTACTGCGGTCAGGGAGGGCCTTGGAAAAGCTCATTGGGATTCCTCAGGATCTCAAAACAAATAAATGAATAAATAAATAAATAATGTTTTCAACATTTTTTAACTCTGCCGTCGCCGGTCCCAAGCCCGTGCTGTGAAAAGAGGAGGGTCAGATGCTGGGACAAGCAAACCAGCTCTGTAAAAACTATTTGCTACTGCGGTCAGGGAGGGCCTTGGAAAAGCTCATTGGGATTCCTCAGGATCTCAAACAAATAAATTATTAAATAAATAAATAATGTTTTCAACATTTTTTAACTCTGCCGTGGCCGGTCCCAAGCCCGTGCTGTGAAAAGAGGAGGGTCAGATGCTGGGACAAGGAAACCAGCTCTGTAAAAACTATTTGCTACTGCGGTCAGGGAGGGCCTTGGAAAAGCTCATTGGGATTCCTCAGGATCCCAAACAAATAAATGAATAAATAAATAATGTTTTCAACATTTTTTAACTCTGCCATGGCCGGTCCCAAGCCCGTGCTGTGAATAGAGGAGGGTCAGATGCTGGGACAAGCAAACCAGCTCTGTAAAAACTATTTGATACTGCAGTCAGGGAGGGCCTTGGAAAAGCTCATTGGGATTCCTCAGGATCTCAAACAAATAAATGAATAAATAAATAAATAATGTTTTCAACATTTTTTAACTCTGCCGTGGCCGTTCCCAAGCCCGTGCTGTGAAAAGAGGAGGGTCAGATGCTGGGACAAGCAAACCAGCTCTTTAAAAACTATTTGCTAGTGCAGTCAGGGAGGGCCTTGGAAAAGCTCATTGGGATTCCTCATGATCTCAAACAAATAAATGAATAAATAAATAATGTTTTCAACATTTTTTTTAACTCTGCCGTGGTCTGTCCCAAGCCCGTGCTGTGAAAAGAGGAGGGTCAGATGCTGGGACAAGCAAACCAGCTCTGTAAAAACTATTTGCTACTGCGGTCAGGGAGATCCTTGGAAAAGCTCATTGGGAATCCTCAGGATCTCAAACAAATAAATGAATAAATAAATAAATAATGTTTTCAACATTTTTTAACTCTGCCGTGGCCGGTCCCAAGCCCGTGCTGTGAAAAGAGGAGGGTCAGATGCTGGGACAAGCAAACCAGCTCTGTAAAAACTATTTGCTACTGTGGTCAGGGAGGGCCTTGGAAAAGCTCATTGGTATTCCTCAGGATCTCAAACAAATAAATGAATAAATAAATAAATAATGTTTTCAACATTTTTTTAACTCTGCCGTGGCCGGTCCCAAGCCCGTGCTGTGAAAAGAGGAGGGTCAGATGCTGGGACAAGCAAACCAGCTCTGTAAAAACTATTTGCTACTGCGGTCAGGGAGGGCCATGGAAAAGCTAATTGGGATTCCTCAGGATCTCAATTAATTAAATCAATAAATAAATAATGTTTTCAACATTTTTTTAACTCTGCCGTGGCCGGTCCCAAGCCCGTGCTGTGAAAAGAGGAGGGTCAGAGGCTGGGACAAGCACACCAGCTCTGTAAAAACTATTTTCTACTGCGGTCAGGGAGGGTTTTGGAAAAGCTCATTGGGATTCCTAAGGATCTCAAACAAATAAATGAATAAATAAATAATGTTTTCAACATTTTTTAACTCTGCCGTGGCCGGTCCCAAGCCCGTGCTGTGAAAAGAGGAGGGTCAGATGCTGGGACAAGAAAACCAGCTCTGTAAAAACTATTTGCTACTGAGGTCAGGGAGGGCCTTGGAAAAGCTCATTGGGATTCCTCAGGATCTCAAACAAATAAATGAATAAATAAATAATGTTTTCAACATTTTTTTAACTCTGCCGTGGCCGGTCCCAAGCCCGTGCTGTGAAAAGAGGAGGGTCAGATGCTGGGACAAGCAAACCAGCTCTGTAAAAAATATTTGCTACTGCGGTCAGGGAGGGCCTTGGAAAAGCTCATTGGGATTCCTCAGGAACTCAAACAAATAAACGAATAAATCAATAAATAATGTTTTCAAAATTTTTTTAACTCTGCCGTGGCCGGTCCCAAGCCCGTGCTGTGAAAAGAGGAGGGTCAGATGCTGGGACAAGCAAACCAGCTCTGTAAAAACTATTTGCTACTGCGGTCAGGGAGGGCCTTGGAAAAGCTCATTGGGATTCCTCAGGATCTCAAACAAATAAATGAATAAATAAATAATGTTTTCAACATTTTTTTAACTCTGCCGTGGCCGGTCCCAAGCCCGTGCTGTGAAAAGAAGAGGGTCAGATGCTGGGACAAGCAAACCAGCTCTGTAAAAAAAACTATTTGCTACTGCAGTCAGGGAGGGCCTTGGAAAAGCTCATTGGGATTCCTCAGAATCTCAAACAAATAAATGAATAAATAAATAAATAATGTTTTCAACATTTTTTAACTCTGCCGTGGCCGGTCCCAAGCCCGTGCTGTGAAAAGAAGAGGGTCAGATGCTGGGACAAGCAAACCAGCTCTGTAAAAAAAACTATTTGCTACTGCAGTCAGGGAGGGCCTTGGAAAAGCTCATTGGGATTCCTCAGGATCTCAAACAAATAAATGAATAAATAAATAAATAATGTTTTCAACATTTTTTAACTCTGCCGTGGCCGGTCCCAAGCCCGTGCTGTGAAAAGAGGAGGGTCAGATGCTGGGATAAGCAAACCAGCTCTGTAAAAACTATTTGATACTGCAGTCAGGGAGGGCCTTGGAAAAGCTCATTGGGATTCCTCAGGATCTCAAACAAATAAATGAATAAATAAATAAATAATGTTTTCAACATTTTTTTAACTCTGCCGTGGCCGGTCCCAAGCCCGTGCTGTGAAAAGAGGAGGGTCAGATGCTGGGACAAGCAAACCAGCTCTGTAAAAACTATTTGCTACTGCGGTCAGGGAGGGCCTTGGAAAAGCTCATTGGGATTCCTCAGGATCTCAAACAAATAAATGAATAAATAAATAATGTTTTCAACATTTTTTTAACTCTGCCGTGGCCGGTCCCAAGCCCGTGCTGTGAAAAGAAGAGGGTCAGATGCTGGGACAAGCAAACCAGCTCTTTAAAAAAAACTATTTGCTACTGCGGTCAGGGAGGGCCTTGGAAAAGCTCATTGGGATTCCTCAGAATCTCAAACAAATAAATGAATAAATAAATAAATAATGTTTTTAACATTTTTTAACTCTGCCCTTGCCGGTCCCAAGCCCGTGCTGTGAAAAGAGGAGGATCAGATGTTGGGACAAGCAAACCAGCTCTGTAAAAACTATTTGCTACTGCGGTCAGGGAGGGCCTTGGAAAAGCTCATTGGGATTCCTCAGGATCTCAAACAAATAAATGAATAAATAAATAATGTTTTCAACATTTTTTTAACTCTGCCGTGGCCGGTCCCAAGCCCGTGCTGTGAAAAGAGGAGGGTCAGATGCTGGGACAAGCAAACCAGCTCTGTAAAAACTATTTTCTACTGAGGTCAGGAAGGGCCTTGGAAAAGCTCATTGGGATTCCTCAGGATCTCAAAATAAATAAATGAATAAATAAATAAATAATGTTTTCAACATTTTTTAACTCTGCCGTCGCCGGTCCCAAGCCCGTGCTGTGAAAAGAGGAGGGTCAGATGCTGGGACAAGCAAACCAGCTCTGTAAAAACTATTTGCTACTGCGGTCAGGGAGGGCCTTGGAAAAGCTCATTGGGATTCCTGAGGATCTCAAACAAATAAATTATTAAATAAATAAATAATGTTTTCAACATTTTTTAACTCTGCCGTGGCCGGTCCCAAGCCCGTGCTGTGAAAAGAGGAGGGTCAGATGCTGGGACAAGGAAACCAGCTCTGTAAAAACTATTTGCTACTGCGGTCAGGGAGGGCCTTGGAAAAGCTCATTGGGATTCCTCAGGATCTCAAAACAAATAAATGAATAAATAAATAAATAATGTTTTCAACATTTTTTAACTCTGCCGTCGCCGGTCCCAAGCCCGTGCTGTGAAAAGAGGAGGGTCAGATGCTGGGACAAGCAAACCAGCTCTGTAAAAACTATTTGCTACTGCGGTCAGGGAGGGCCTTGGAAAAGCTCATTGGGATTCCTCAGGATCTCAAACAAATAAATTATTAAATAAATAAATAATGTTTTCAACATTTTTTAACTCTGCCGTGGCCGGTCCCAAGCCCGTGCTGTGAAAAGAGGAGGGTCAGATGCTGGGACAAGGAAACCAGCTCTGTAAAAACTATTTGCTACTGCGGTCAGGGAGGGCCTTGGAAAAGCTCATTGGGATTCCTCAGGATCCCAAACAAATAAATGAATAAATAAATAATGTTTTCAACATTTTTTAACTCTGCCATGGCCGGTCCCAAGCCCGTGCTGTGAATAGAGGAGGGTCAGATGCTGGGACAAGCAAACCAGCTCTGTAAAAACTATTTGATACTGCAGTCAGGGAGGGCCTTGGAAAAGCTCATTGGGATTCCTCAGGATCTCAAACAAATAAATGAATAAATAAATAAATAATGTTTTCAACATTTTTTAACTCTGCCGTGGCCGTTCCCAAGCCCGTGCTGTGAAAAGAGGAGGGTCAGATGCTGGGACAAGCAAACCAGCTCTTTAAAAACTATTTGCTAGTGCAGTCAGGGAGGGCCTTGGAAAAGCTCATTGGGATTCCTCATGATCTCAAACAAATAAATGAATAAATAAATAATGTTTTCAACATTTTTTTTAACTCTGCCGTGGTCTGTCCCAAGCCCGTGCTGTGAAAAGAGGAGGGTCAGATGCTGGGACAAGCAAACCAGCTCTGTAAAAACTATTTGCTACTGCGGTCAGGGAGATCCTTGGAAAAGCTCATTGGGAATCCTCAGGATCTCAAACAAATAAATGAATAAATAAATAAATAATGTTTTCAACATTTTTTAACTCTGCCGTGGCCGGTCCCAAGCCCGTGCTGTGAAAAGAGGAGGGTCAGATGCTGGGACAAGCAAACCAGCTCTGTAAAAACTATTTGCTACTGTGGTCAGGGAGGGCCTTGGAAAAGCTCATTGGTATTCCTCAGGATCTCAAACAAATAAATGAATAAATAAATAAATAATGTTTTCAACATTTTTTTAACTCTGCCGTGGCCGGTCCCAAGCCCGTGCTGTGAAAAGAGGAGGGTCAGATGCTGGGACAAGCAAACCAGCTCTGTAAAAACTATTTGCTACTGCGGTCAGGGAGGGCCATGGAAAAGCTAATTGGGATTCCTCAGGATCTCAATTAATTAAATCAATAAATAAATAATGTTTTCAACATTTTTTTAACTCTGCCGTGGCCGGTCCCAAGCCCGTGCTGTGAAAAGAGGAGGGTCAGAGGCTGGGACAAGCACACCAGCTCTGTAAAAACTATTTTCTACTGCGGTCAGGGAGGGTTTTGGAAAAGCTCATTGGGATTCCTAAGGATCTCAAACAAATAAATGAATAAATAAATAATGTTTTCAACATTTTTTAACTCTGCCGTGGCCGGTCCCAAGCCCGTGCTGTGAAAAGAGGAGGGTCAGATGCTGGGACAAGAAAACCAGCTCTGTAAAAACTATTTGCTACTGAGGTCAGGGAGGGCCTTGGAAAAGCTCATTGGGATTCCTCAGGATCTCAAACAAATAAATGAATAAATAAATAATGTTTTCAACATTTTTTTAACTCTGCCGTGGCCGGTCCCAAGCCCGTGCTGTGAAAAGAGGAGGGTCAGATGCTGGGACAAGCAAACCAGCTCTGTAAAAAATATTTGCTACTGCGGTCAGGGAGGGCCTTGGAAAAGCTCATTGGGATTCCTCAGGAACTCAAACAAATAAACGAATAAATCAATAAATAATGTTTTCAAAATTTTTTTAACTCTGCCGTGGCCGGTCCCAAGCCCGTGCTGTGAAAAGAGGAGGGTCAGATGCTGGGACAAGCAAACCAGCTCTGTAAAAACTATTTGCTACTGCGGTCAGGGAGGGCCTTGGAAAAGCTCATTGGGATTCCTCAGGATCTCAAACAAATAAATGAATAAATAAATAATGTTTTCAACATTTTTTTAACTCTGCCGTGGCCGGTCCCAAGCCCGTGCTGTGAAAAGAAGAGGGTCAGATGCTGGGACAAGCAAACCAGCTCTGTAAAAAAAACTATTTGCTACTGCAGTCAGGGAGGGCCTTGGAAAAGCTCATTGGGATTCCTCAGAATCTCAAACAAATAAATGAATAAATAAATAAATAATGTTTTCAACATTTTTTAACTCTGCCGTGGCCGGTCCCAAGCCCGTGCTGTGAAAAGAAGAGGGTCAGATGCTGGGACAAGCAAACCAGCTCTGTAAAAAAAACTATTTGCTACTGCAGTCAGGGAGGGCCTTGGAAAAGCTCATTGGGATTCCTCAGGATCTCAAACAAATAAATGAATAAATAAATAAATAATGTTTTCAACATTTTTTAACTCTGCCGTGGCCGGTCCCAAGCCCGTGCTGTGAAAAGAGGAGGGTCAGATGCTGGGATAAGCAAACCAGCTCTGTAAAAACTATTTGATACTGCAGTCAGGGAGGGCCTTGGAAAAGCTCATTGGGATTCCTCAGGATCTCAAACAAATAAATGAATAAATAAATAAATAATGTTTTCAACATTTTTTTAACTCTGCCGTGGCCGGTCCCAAGCCCGTGCTGTGAAAAGAGGAGGGTCAGATGCTGGGACAAGCAAACCAGCTCTGTAAAAACTATTTGCTACTGCGGTCAGGGAGGGCCTTGGAAAAGCTCATTGGGATTCCTCAGGATCTCAAACAAATAAATGAATAAATAAATAATGTTTTCAACATTTTTTTAACTCTGCCGTGGCCGGTCCCAAGCCCGTGCTGTGAAAAGAAGAGGGTCAGATGCTGGGACAAGCAAACCAGCTCTTTAAAAAAAACTATTTGCTACTGCGGTCAGGGAGGGCCTTGGAAAAGCTCATTGGGATTCCTCAGAATCTCAAACAAATAAATGAATAAATAAATAAATAATGTTTTTAACATTTTTTAACTCTGCCCTTGCCGGTCCCAAGCCCGTGCTGTGAAAAGAGGAGGATCAGATGTTGGGACAAGCAAACCAGCTCTGTAAAAACTATTTGCTACTGCGGTCAGGGAGGGCCTTGGAAAAGCTCATTGGGATTCCTCAGGATCTCAAACAAATAAATGAATAAATAAATAATGTTTTCAACATTTTTTTAACTCTGCCGTGGCCGGTCCCAAGCCCGTGCTGTGAAAAGAGGAGGGTCAGATGCTGGGACAAGCAAACCAGCTCTGTAAAAACTATTTTCTACTGAGGTCAGGAAGGGCCTTGGAAAAGCTCATTGGGATTCCTCAGGATCTCAAACAAATAAATGAATAAATAAATAATGTTTTCAACATTTTTTAACTCTGCCGTCGCCGGTCCCAAGCCCGTGCTGTGAAAAGAGGAGGGTCAGATGCTGGGACAAGCAAACCAGCTGTCAGGGATACCACATGCAGGCATCCAGCAAGGGTGATCAGATCAGTTGGCTGCACCAAGGAATCAGGACCAAGATGGATAAAGATGTAAATAAGTTTATTAAGCAAAATGACACACTCCAATACCAACACCAGTGACCATAAACAAGTAAACAAAATATAAATGATAACAGTACAAAACCCCAATAGAACCTAACAAACTATATACAAAAGGATGGAGCAAACAATAGCAGGACAGGACAGGGACAGGAGACAAGGAAAGCAGGGAGCCAGGTACAGGAAGCAGGGTACAGGGAACAGGATCAGAATACAGCATTCAGGATACAGGTTTCAGGATACAGGTTTCAGGATCAGACAGGGACACGGCTAGCAGAGAAAATACTGAAGCACTGAGCCTCAGTGAAGGGCGGGCTTATATTCCCTCAGCAGTCCTCAGGTGCAGCTTAATTAAAAGAACAGTCCAGCTGCTGAGAGACACCCGCTGGTGGGCCCTGGAACTGCGCCCCTCAGTTCCAGAAACAGTGCCACCAGCAGGTGACCCACGTAATGACACTGATCCTGACAGTTCCCCCCCCTTTAAGGAGCGGCCTCCGGACGCTCCATGGTGCTTCTACCCCGAAAATCCAAAAAGGTCTCCCCTCCATGTCTGTGGGTCTTCTAGCACTCTATAGGCCAAAGGCCTTTGAATTGCCGGAAGGCGTGCCACCAGAGTCCAGCAATTGATCATGCGCCCCACCACCAGGGTCTGGAAGCCGTCTAGGCAACCCACAGGTCAAGTTCCTGAAGAGGCGTAACATTAGGGATACACCTGCCCTCATTGCAACACATGTCCCAACACTGGGACTGAAGGCAAGCTGGACATAAAGCAGGGGAGCGCCAGCGGCATGCAGGATGTCCGGCAGTGGCACACCAGGCTGGGCAACAGACAGTGGCACATCAAACAGGGCGGCAGACCGTGGCTCAGCGGGCACTGGATCAGCAAGCACTGTGTCAGCGGGCACTGGAACAGCAAGCACTGGGTCAGCAGGCACGGTAGTGGTCACCGGAACAGCGGGCACGGGATCAGCTGGCACCGGATTAGTGGGCTGAGTAAGAGACACCGGATCAGCAGGCACCGGAACAGCAGGCACTGGGTCAGCGGGCACTGGAACAGCAAGCACTGGGTCAGCAGACTGGGTAGTGGTCACCAGAACAGCGGGCATGGGATCAGCTGGCACTGGATTAGCGGGCTGAGTAAGAGACACCGGATCTGCGGGCACCAGAACAGCGGGCACTGGACCAGCAGGCTCAGTAGGAGGCACCAGATCAGCGGGCACGGGAACAGCAGGCATCAGAACAGCAGGCACTGGATCAGCAGGCTCAGTAGGAGGCACCAGATCAGTGGGCACTGGATCAGCAGGCTTAGTAGGAGGCACCAGATCAGTGGGCACTGTAACAGCAGGCACTGGATCAGCAGGCTCAGTAGGAGGCACCCGATCAGTGGGCACTGGATCAGCGGGCACTGAAACAACAGGCATCAGAACAGCGGGCACTGGATCAGCAGGCTCAGTAGAAGGCACCGGATCAGTGGGCACTGGATCAGCAGGCTCAGTAGGAGGCACTGGATCAGCGGGCACCGGAACAGCAGGCATCAGAACAGTGGGCACTGGATCAGCAGGCTCAGTAGGAGGCACCGGATCAGTGGGCACTGGATCAGTGGGCACTGGAACAACAGGCATCAGGACAACGGGCACTGGATCAGCAGGCTCAGTAGGAGGCACCGGATCAGTGGGCACTGGATCAAAAGGCTCAGTAGGAGGCACCAGATCAGCGGGCACTGGATCAGCAGGCATCAGAACAGCAGGCTCAGTAGGAGGCACTGGATCAGTGGGCACTGGATCAGCGGGCACTGGAACAACAGGCATCAGAACAACGGGCACTGGATCAGCAGGCTCAGTAGGAGGCACCGGATCAGTGGGCACTGGAACAACAGGCTCAGTAGGAGGCACCAGATCAGCGGGCACTGGATCAGCAGGCACTGGATCAGCAGGCTCAGTAGGAGGCACTGGATCAGTGGGCACTGGATCAGCGGGCATCAGAACAGTGGGCACTGGATCAGCAGGCTGAGAAACAGGCACCGGATCAGCAGGCTGGGTAACAGGTATAATTGTATGTGTTGGGAAAAATCTCCTTTTCTTTTTAGGTTTAGATACAGGAATCTTGCTAGTGGTTGCAGGGCTATGAATAGATTGTGAAGTAGATGGAAGTGAAATGGCAGTATTGGGAGATGGTGGAAAAGGAGAGACAGTTACAGAGGAGAATTTCTGAGAGGTTGCTATGGGCAACAGGGTAGTAGAGGAAGTTTTCACAGGGTTAAATGCAGGAAAAGTGCAACTCGTTAAGCCAGGATATGAACAAGCAGTGGAAAGCAAACCATACCTAACTGCAGCTGTGGTTGCTACGGGTAACGGAGAGGAGAAACTTTGAGAAAACTGGTGTCCAGAGGCAGAAGTGGATTGGTGTGAGTTAGCTGATGCTAAATTGGAAAGATCTGACCAGGTTTGCAGTAAGGCCTGAACAAAACTCAATTTACAACCCCCTTGTCTGATTAGAGAATATACAGCAGTCATGCAATCCAACAGGGCCTCTGGAGAATACACTGAATAATGTTCAATAAAATAGGGTTTATCATCTTCCAAGAGCCACACAAGAGATACCACCTGAGAGACACTAAAAGGAGGAGAATAATCATCACCACCCTTAGGGGTATTAGATAAAGCCAACTCTGCACAGAGCTGAATAAGTGGCTGAATCTCTTTGAACAAAACTCTGCCTTGGTCAACAAACGAGTGGGCCAGACGGATGCATTCCAACAACTGCTCGCTAGTGTAAGTTTTCAAAATTTGGCGACAATATTCCCTGTCTTCTGTTACAAGCAAAGACAAATAAAAGACCTCCTCTGACTGCATCTTGCAACAACCAGAAAATTCCTAATTCCCAGGTGCAACCGATCTGATCGTTAGTGGCTTCAGTATTCTGTCAGGGATACCACATGCAGGCATCCAGCAAGGGTGATCAGATCAGTTGGCTGCACCAAGGAATCAGGACCAAGATGGATAAAGATGTAAATAAGTTTATTAAGCAAAATGACACACTCCAATACCAACACCAGTGACCATAAACAAGTAAACAAAATATAAATGATAACAGTACAAAACCCCAATAGAACCTAACAAACTATATACAAAAGGATGGAGCAAACAATAGCAGGACAGGACAGGGACAGGAGACAAGGAAAGCAGGGAGCCAGGTACAGGAAGCAGGGTACAGGGAACAGGATCAGAATACAGCATTCAGGATACAGGTTTCAGGATACAGGTTTCAGGATCAGACAGGGACACGGCTAGCAGAGAAAATACTGAAGCACTGAGCCTCAGTAAAGGGCGGGCTTATATTCCCTCAGCAGTCCTCAGGTGCAGCTTAATTAAAAGAACAGTCCAGCTGCTGGGAGACACCCGCTGGTGGGCCCTGGAACTGCGCCCCTCAGTTCCAGAAACAGTGCCACCAGCAGGTGACCCAAGTAATGACACTGATCCTGACACCAGCTCTGTAAAAACTATTTGCTACTGCGGTCAGGGAGGGCCTTGGAAAAGCTCATTGGGATTCCTCAGGATCTCAAACAAATAAATGAATAAATAAATAATGTTTTCAACATTTTTTTAACTCTGCCGTGGCCGGTCCCAAGCCCGTGCTGTGAAAAGAGGAGGGTCAGATGCTGGGATAAGCAAACCAGCTCTGTAAAAACTATTTGATACTGCAGTCAGGGAGGGCCTTGGAAAAGCTCATTGGGATTCCTCAGGATCTCAAACAAATAAATGAATAAATAAATAAATAATGTTTTCAACATTTTTTTAACTCTGCCGTGGCCGGTCCCAAGCCTGTGCTGTGAAAAGAGGAGGGTCAGATGCTGGGACAAGCAAACCAGCTCTGTAAAAACTATTTTCTACTGAGGTCAGGAAGGGCCTTGGAAAAGCTCATTGGGATTCCTCAGGATCTCAAACAAATAAATGAATAAATAAATAAATAATGTTTTCAACATTTTTTAACTCTGCCGTCGCCGGTCCCAAGCCCGTGCTGTGAAAAGAGGAGGGTCAGATGCTGGGACAAGCAAACCAGCTCTGTAAAAACTATTTGCTACTGCGGTCAGGGAGGGCCTTGGAAAAGCTCATTGGGATTCCTCAGGATCTCAAACAAATAAATTATTAAATAAATAAATAATGTTTTCAACATTTTTTAACTCTGCCGTGGCCGGTCCCAAGCCCGTGCTGTGAAAAGAGGAGGGTCAGATGCTGGGACAAGGAAACCAGCTCTGTAAAAACTATTTGCTACTGCGGTCAGGGAGGGCCTTGGAAAAGCTCATTGGGATTCCTCAGGATCTCAAACAAATAAATGAATAAACAAATAATGTTTTCAACATTTTTTAACTCTGCCATGGCCGGTCCCAAGCCCGTGCTGTGAATAGAGGAGGGTCAGATGCTGGGACAAGCAAACCAGCTCTGTAAAAACTATTTGCTACTGCGGTCAGGGAGGGCCTTGGAAAAGCTCATTGGGATTCCTCAGGATCTCAAACAAATAAATGAATAAATAAATAATGTTTTCAACATTTTTTTAACTCTGCCATGGCCGGTCCCAAGCCCGTGCTGTGAAAAGAGGAGGGTCAGATGCTGGGATAAGCAAACCAGCTCTGTAAAAACTATTTGATACTGCAGTCAGGGAGGGCCTTGGAAAAGCTCATTGGGATTCCTCAGGATCTCAAACAAATAAATGAATAAATAAATAAATAATGTTTTCAACATTTTTAACTCTGCCGTGGCCGGTCCCAAGCCCGTGCTGTGAAAAGAGGAGGGTCAGATGCTGGGACAAGCAAACCAGCTCTGTAAAAACTATTTGCTAGTGCAGTCAGGGAGGGCCTTGGAAAAGCTCATTGGGATTCCTCATGATCTCAAACAAATAAATGAATAAATAAATAATGTTTTCAACATTTTTTTTAACTCTGCCGTGGTCTGTCCCAAGCCCGTGCTGTGAAAAGAGGAGGGTCAGATGCTGGGACAAGCAAACCAGCTCTGTAAAAACTATTTGCTACTGCGGTCAGGGAGGGCCTTGGAAAAGCTCATTGGGATTCCTCAGGATCTCAAACAAATAAATGAATAAATAAATAAATAAATAATGTTTTCAACATTTTTTTAACTCTGCCGTGGCCGGTCCCAAGCCCATGCTGTGAAAAGAGGAGGGTCAGATGCTGGGACAAGCAAACCAGCTCTGTAAAAACTATTTGCTACTGCGGTCAGGGAGGGCCTTGGAAAATCTCATTGGGATTCCTCAGGATCTCAAATAAATAAATCAATAAATAAATAATGTTTTCAACATTTTTTTAACTCTGCCGTGGCCGGTCCCAAGCCCGTGCTGTGAAAAGAGGAGGGTCAGAGGCTGTGACAAGCACACCAGCTCTGTAAAAACTATTTTCTACTGCGGTCAGGGAGGGCCTTGGAAAAGCTCATTGGGATTCCTCAGGATCTCAAACAAATAAATGAATAAATAAATAAGTAATGTTTTCAACATTTTTTAACTCTGCCGTCGCCGGTCCCAAGCCCGTGCTGTGAAAAGAGGAGGGTCAGATGCTGGGACAAGCAAACCAGCTCTGTAAAAACTATTTGCTACTGCGGTCAGGGAGGGCCTTGGAAAAGCTCATTGGGATTCCTCAGGATCTCAAACAAATAAATGAATAAATAAATAATGTTTTCAACATTTTTTTAACTCCGCCGTGGCCGGTCCCAAGCCCGTGCTGTGAAAAGAGGAGGGTCAGATGCTGGGATAAGCAAACCAGCTCTGTAAAAACTATTTGATACTGCAGTCAGGGAGGGCCTTGGAAAAGCTCATTGGGATTCCTCAGGATCTCAAACAAATAAATGAATAAATAAATAAATAATGTTTTCAACATTTTTTTAACTCTGCCGTGGCCGGTCCCAAGCCCGTGCTGTGAAAAGAGGAGGGTCAGATGCTGGGACAAGCAAACCAGCTCTGTAAAAACTATTTTCTACTGAGGTCAGGAAGGGCCTTGGAAAAGCTCATTGGGATTCCTCAGGATCTCAAACAAATAAATGAATAAATAAATAAATAATGTTTTCAACATTTTTTAACTCTGCCGTCGCCGGTCCCAAGCCCGTGCTGTGAAAAGAGGAGGGTCAGATGCTGGGACAAGCAAACCAGCTCTGTAAAAACTATTTGCTACTGCGGTCAGGGAGGGCCTTGGAAAAGCTCATTGGGATTCCTCAGGATCTCAAACAAATAAATTATTAAATAAATAAATAAATAATGTTTTCAACATTTTTTTAACTCTGCCGTGGCCGGTCCCAAGCCCATGCTGTGAAAAGAGGAGGGTCAGATGCTGGGACAAGCAAACCAGCTCTGTAAAAACTATTTGCTACTGCGGTCAGGGAGGGCCTTGGAAAATCTCATTGGGATTCCTCAGGATCTCAAATAAATAAATCAATAAATAAATAATGTTTTCAACATTTTTTTAACTCTGCCGTGGCCGGTCCCAAGCCCGTGCTGTGAAAAGAGGAGGGTCAGAGGCTGTGACAAGCACACCAGCTCTGTAAAAACTATTTTCTACTGCGGTCAGGGAGGGCCTTGGAAAAGCTCATTGGGATTCCTCAGGATCTCAAACAAATAAATGAATAAATAAATAAGTAATGTTTTCAACATTTTTTAACTCTGCCGTCGCCGGTCCCAAGCCCGTGCTGTGAAAAGAGGAGGGTCAGATGCTGGGACAAGCAAACCAGCTCTGTAAAAACTATTTGCTACTGCGGTCAGGGAGGGCCTTGGAAAAGCTCATTGGGATTCCTCAGGATCTCAAACAAATAAATGAATAAATAAATAATGTTTTCAACATTTTTTTAACTCCACCGTGGCCGGTCCCAAGCCCGTGCTGTGAAAAGAGGAGGGTCAGATGCTGGGATAAGCAAACCAGCTCTGTAAAAACTATTTGATACTGCAGTCAGGGAGGGCCTTGGAAAAGCTCATTGGGATTCCTCAGGATCTCAAACAAATAAATGAATAAATAAATAAATAATGTTTTCAACATTTTTTTAACTCTGCCGTTACCGGTCCCAAGCCCGTGCTGTGAAAAGAGGAGGGTCAGATGCTGGGACAAGCAAACCAGCTCTGTAAAAACTATTTTCTACTGAGGTCAGGAAGGGCCTTGGAAAAGCTCATTGGGATTCCTCAGGATCTCAAACAAATAAATGAATAAATAAATAAATAATGTTTTCAACATTTTTTAACTCTGCCGTCGCCGGTCCCAAGCCCGTGCTGTGAAAAGAGGAGGGTCAGATGCTGGGACAAGCAAACCAGCTCTGTAAAAACTATTTGCTACTGCGGTCAGGGAGGGCCTTGGAAAATCTCATTGGGATTCCTCAGGATCTCAAATAAATAAATCAATAAATAAATAATGTTTTCAACATTTTTTTAACTCTGCCGTGGCCGGTCCCAAGCCCGTGCTGTGAAAAGAGGAGGGTCAGAGGCTGTGACAAGCACACCAGCTCTGTAAAAACTATTTTCTACTGCGGTCAGGGAGGGCCTTGGAAAAGCTCATTGGGATTCCTCAGGATCTCAAACAAATAAATGAATAAATAAATAAGTAATGTTTTCAACATTTTTTAACTCTGCCGTCGCCGGTCCCAAGCCCGTGCTGTGAAAAGAGGAGGGTCAGATGCTGGGACAAGCAAACCAGCTCTGTAAAAACTATTTGCTACTGCGGTCAGGGAGGGCCTTGGAAAAGCTCATTGGGATTCCTCAGGATCTCAAACAAATAAATGAATAAATAAATAATGTTTTCAACATTTTTTTAACTCCGCCGTGGCCGGTCCCAAGCCCGTGCTGTGAAAAGAGGAGGGTCAGATGCTGGGATAAGCAAACCAGCTCTGTAAAAACTATTTGATACTGCAGTCAGGGAGGGCTTCGGAAAAGCTCATTGGGATTCCTCAGGATCTCAAACAAATAAATGAATAAATAAATAAATGTTTTCCAAATTTTTTTAACTCTGCCGTGGCCGGTCCCAAGCCCGTGCTGTGAAAAGAGGAGGGTCAGATGCTGGGACAAGCAAACCAGCTCTGTAAAAACTATTTTCTACTGAGGTCAGGAAGGGCCTTGGAAAAGCTCATTGGGATTCCTCAGGATCTCAAACAAATAAATGAATAAATAAATAAATAATGTTTTCAACATTTTTTAACTCTGCCGTCGCCGGTCCCAAGCCCGTGCTGTGAAAAGAGGAGGGTCAGATGCTGGGACAAGCAAACCAGCTCTGTAAAAACTATTTGCTACTGCGGTCAGGGATGGCCTTGGAAAAGCTCATTGGGATTCCTCAGGATCTCAAACAAATAAATTATTAAATAAATAAATAATGTTTTCAACATTTTTTAACTCTGCCGTGGCCGGTCCCAAGCCCGTGCTGTGAAAAGAGGAGGGTCAGATGCTGGGACAAGCAAACCAGCTCTGTAAAAACTATTTGCTAGTGCAGTCAGGGAGGGCCTTGGAAAAGCTCATTGGGATTCCTCATGATCTCAAACAAATAAATGAATAAATAAATAATGTTTTCAACATTTTTTTAACTCTGCCGTGGCCGGTCCCAAGCCCGTGCTGTGAAAAGAGGAGGGTCAGATGCTGGGACAAGCAAACCAGCTCTGTAAAAACTATTTTCTACTGAGGTCAGGAAGGGCCTTGGAAAAGCTCATTGGGATTCCTCAGGATCTCAAACAAATAAATGAATAAATAAATAATGTTTTCAACATTTTTTAACTCTGCCGTCGCCGGTCCCAAGCCCGTGCTGTGAAAAGAGGAGGGTCAGATGCTGGGACAAGCAAACCAGCTGTCAGGGATACCACATGCAGGCATCCAGCAAGGGTGATCAGATCAGTTGGCTGCACCAAGGAATCAGGACCAAGATGGATAAAGATGTAAATAAGTTTATTAAGCAAAATGACACACTCCAATACCAACACCAGTGACCATAAACAAGTAAACAAAATATAAATGATAACAGTACAAAACCCCAATAGAACCTAACAAACTATATACAAAAGGATGGAGCAAACAATAGCAGGACAGGACAGGGACAGGAGACAAGGAAAGCAGGGAGCCAGGTACAGGAAGCAGGGTACAGGGAACAGGATCAGAATACAGCATTCAGGATACAGGTTTCAGGATACAGGTTTCAGGATCAGACAGGGACACGGCTAGCAGAGAAAATACTGAAGCACTGAGCCTCAGTGAAGGGCGGGCTTATATTCCCTCAGCAGTCCTCAGGTGCAGCTTAATTAAAAGAACAGTCCAGCTGCTGAGAGACACCCGCTGGTGGGCCCTGGAACTGCGCCCCTCAGTTCCAGAAACAGTGCCACCAGCAGGTGACCCACGTAATGACACTGATCCTGACAGTTCCCCCCCCTTTAAGGAGCGGCCTCCGGACGCTCCATGGTGCTTCTACCCCGAAAATCCAAAAAGGTCTCCCCTCCATGTCTGTGGGTCTTCTAGCACTCTATAGGCCAAAGGCCTTTGAATTGCCGGAAGGCGTGCCACCAGAGTCCAGCAATTGATCATGCGCCCCACCACCAGGGTCTGGAAGCCGTCTAGGCAACCCACAGGTCAAGTTCCTGAAGAGGCGTAACATTAGGGATACACCTGCCCTCATTGCAACACATGTCCCAACACTGGGACTGAAGGCAAGCTGGACATAAAGCAGGGGAGCGCCAGCGGCATGCAGGATGTCCGGCAGTGGCACACCAGGCTGGGCAACAGACAGTGGCACATCAAACAGGGCGGCAGACCGTGGCTCAGCGGGCACTGGATCAGCAAGCACTGTGTCAGCGGGCACTGGAACAGCAAGCACTGGGTCAGCAGGCACGGTAGTGGTCACCGGAACAGCGGGCACGGGATCAGCTGGCACCGGATTAGTGGGCTGAGTAAGAGACACCGGATCAGCAGGCACCGGAACAGCAGGCACTGGGTCAGCGGGCACTGGAACAGCAAGCACTGGGTCAGCAGACTGGGTAGTGGTCACCAGAACAGCGGGCATGGGATCAGCTGGCACTGGATTAGCGGGCTGAGTAAGAGACACCGGATCTGCGGGCACCAGAACAGCGGGCACTGGACCAGCAGGCTCAGTAGGAGGCACCAGATCAGCGGGCACGGGAACAGCAGGCATCAGAACAGCAGGCACTGGATCAGCAGGCTCAGTAGGAGGCACCAGATCAGTGGGCACTGGATCAGCAGGCTTAGTAGGAGGCACCAGATCAGTGGGCACTGTAACAGCAGGCACTGGATCAGCAGGCTCAGTAGGAGGCACCCGATCAGTGGGCACTGGATCAGCGGGCACTGAAACAACAGGCATCAGAACAGCGGGCACTGGATCAGCAGGCTCAGTAGAAGGCACCGGATCAGTGGGCACTGGATCAGCAGGCTCAGTAGGAGGCACTGGATCAGCGGGCACCGGAACAGCAGGCATCAGAACAGTGGGCACTGGATCAGCAGGCTCAGTAGGAGGCACCGGATCAGTGGGCACTGGATCAGTGGGCACTGGAACAACAGGCATCAGGACAACGGGCACTGGATCAGCAGGCTCAGTAGGAGGCACCGGATCAGTGGGCACTGGATCAAAAGGCTCAGTAGGAGGCACCAGATCAGCGGGCACTGGATCAGCAGGCATCAGAACAGCAGGCTCAGTAGGAGGCACTGGATCAGTGGGCACTGGATCAGCGGGCACTGGAACAACAGGCATCAGAACAACGGGCACTGGATCAGCAGGCTCAGTAGGAGGCACCGGATCAGTGGGCACTGGAACAACAGGCTCAGTAGGAGGCACCAGATCAGCGGGCACTGGATCAGCAGGCACTGGATCAGCAGGCTCAGTAGGAGGCACTGGATCAGTGGGCACTGGATCAGCGGGCATCAGAACAGTGGGCACTGGATCAGCAGGCTGAGAAACAGGCACCGGATCAGCAGGCTGGGTAACAGGTATAATTGTATGTGTTGGGAAAAATCTCCTTTTCTTTTTAGGTTTAGATACAGGAATCTTGCTAGTGGTTGCAGGGCTATGAATAGATTGTGAAGTAGATGGAAGTGAAATGGCAGTATTGGGAGATGGTGGAAAAGGAGAGACAGTTACAGAGGAGAATTTCTGAGAGGTTGCTATGGGCAACAGGGTAGTAGAGGAAGTTTTCACAGGGTTAAATGCAGGAAAAGTGCAACTCGTTAAGCCAGGATATGAACAAGCAGTGGAAAGCAAACCATACCTAACTGCAGCTGTGGTTGCTACGGGTAACGGAGAGGAGAAACTTTGAGAAAACTGGTGTCCAGAGGCAGAAGTGGATTGGTGTGAGTTAGCTGATGCTAAATTGGAAAGATCTGACCAGGTTTGCAGTAAGGCCTGAACAAAACTCAATTTACAACCCCCTTGTCTGATTAGAGAATATACAGCAGTCATGCAATCCAACAGGGCCTCTGGAGAATACACTGAATAATGTTCAATAAAATAGGGTTTATCATCTTCCAAGAGCCACACAAGAGATACCACCTGAGAGACACTAAAAGGAGGAGAATAATCATCACCACCCTTAGGGGTATTAGATAAAGCCAACTCTGCACAGAGCTGAATAAGTGGCTGAATCTCTTTGAACAAAACTCTGCCTTGGTCAACAAACGAGTGGGCCAGACGGATGCATTCCAACAACTGCTCGCTAGTGTAAGTTTTCAAAATTTGGCGACAATATTCCCTGTCTTCTGTTACAAGCAAAGACAAATAAAAGACCTCCTCTGACTGCATCTTGCAACAACCAGAAAATTCCTAATTCCCAGGTGCAACCGATCTGATCGTTAGTGGCTTCAGTATTCTGTCAGGGATACCACATGCAGGCATCCAGCAAGGGTGATCAGATCAGTTGGCTGCACCAAGGAATCAGGACCAAGATGGATAAAGATGTAAATAAGTTTATTAAGCAAAATGACACACTCCAATACCAACACCAGTGACCATAAACAAGTAAACAAAATATAAATGATAACAGTACAAAACCCCAATAGAACCTAACAAACTATATACAAAAGGATGGAGCAAACAATAGCAGGACAGGACAGGGACAGGAGACAAGGAAAGCAGGGAGCCAGGTACAGGAAGCAGGGTACAGGGAACAGGATCAGAATACAGCATTCAGGATACAGGTTTCAGGATACAGGTTTCAGGATCAGACAGGGACACGGCTAGCAGAGAAAATACTGAAGCACTGAGCCTCAGTGAAGGGCGGGCTTATATTCCCTCAGCAGTCCTCAGGTGCAGCTTAATTAAAAGAACAGTCCAGCTGCTGGGAGACACCCGCTGGTGGGCCCTGGAACTGCGCCCCTCAGTTCCAGAAACAGTGCCACCAGCAGGTGACCCAAGTAATGACACTGATCCTGACACCAGCTCTGTAAAAACTATTTGCTACTGCGGTCAGGGAGGGCCTTGGAAAAGCTCATTGGGATTCCTCAGGATCTCAAACAAATAAATGAATAAATAAATAATGTTTTCAACATTTTTTTAACTCCGCCGTGGCCGGTCCCAAGCCCGTGCTGTGAAAAGAGGAGGGTCAGATGCTGGGATAAGCAAACCAGCTCTGTAAAAACTATTTGATACTGCAGTCAGGGAGGGCCTTGGAAAAGCTCATTGGGATTCCTCAGGATCTCAAACAAATAAATGAATAAATAAATAAATAATGTTTTCAACATTTTTTTAACTCTGCCGTGGCCGGTCCCAAGCCCGTGCTGTGAAAAGAGGAGGGTCAGATGCTGGGACAAGCAAACCAGCTCTGTAAAAACTATTTTCTACTGAGGTCAGGAAGGGCCTTGGAAAAGCTCATTGGGATTCCTCAGGATCTCAAACAAATAAATGAATAAATAAATAAATAATGTTTTCAACATTTTTTAACTCTGCCGTCGCCGGTCCCAAGCCCGTGCTGTGAAAAGAGGAGGGTCAGATGCTGGGACAAGCAAACCAGCTCTGTAAAAACTATTTGCTACTGCGGTCAGGGAGGGCCTTGGAAAAGCTCATTGGGATTCCTCAGGATCTCAAACAAATAAATTATTAAATAAATAAATAATGTTTTCAACATTTTTTAACTCTGCCGTGGCCGGTCCCAAGCCCGTGCTGTGAAAAGAGGAGGGTCAGATGCTGGGACAAGGAAACCAGCTCTGTAAAAACTATTTGCTACTGCGGTCAGGGAGGGCCTTGGAAAAGCTCATTGGGATTCCTCAGGATCTCAAACAAATAAATGAATAAACAAATAATGTTTTCAACATTTTTTAACTCTGCCATGGCCGGTCCCAAGCCCGTGCTGTGAATAGAGGAGGGTCAGATGCTGGGACAAGCAAACCAGCTCTGTAAAAACTATTTGCTACTGCGGTCAGGGAGGGCCTTGGAAAAGCTCATTGGGATTCCTCAGGATCTCAAACAAATAAATGAATAAATAAATAATGTTTTCAACATTTTTTTAACTCTGCCATGGCCGGTCCCAAGCCCGTGCTGTGAAAAGAGGAGGGTCAGATGCTGGGATAAGCAAACCAGCTCTGTAAAAACTATTTGATACTGCAGTCAGGGAGGGCCTTGGAAAAGCTCATTGGGATTCCTCAGGATCTCAAACAAATAAATGAATAAATAAATAAATAATGTTTTCAACATTTTTAACTCTGCCGTGGCCGGTCCCAAGCCCGTGCTGTGAAAAGAGGAGGGTCAGATGCTGGGACAAGCAAACCAGCTCTGTAAAAACTATTTGCTAGTGCAGTCAGGGAGGGCCTTGGAAAAGCTCATTGGGATTCCTCATGATCTCAAACAAATAAATGAATAAATAAATAATGTTTTCAACATTTTTTTTAACTCTGCCGTGGTCTGTCCCAAGCCCGTGCTGTGAAAAGAGGAGGGTCAGATGCTGGGACAAGCAAACCAGCTCTGTAAAAACTATTTGCTACTGCGGTCAGGGAGGGCCTTGGAAAAGCTCATTGGGATTCCTCAGGATCTCAAACAAATAAATGAATAAATAAATAAATAAATAATGTTTTCAACATTTTTTTAACTCTGCCGTGGCCGGTCCCAAGCCCATGCTGTGAAAAGAGGAGGGTCAGATGCTGGGACAAGCAAACCAGCTCTGTAAAAACTATTTGCTACTGCGGTCAGGGAGGGCCTTGGAAAATCTCATTGGGATTCCTCAGGATCTCAAATAAATAAATCAATAAATAAATAATGTTTTCAACATTTTTTTAACTCTGCCGTGGCCGGTCCCAAGCCCGTGCTGTGAAAAGAGGAGGGTCAGAGGCTGTGACAAGCACACCAGCTCTGTAAAAACTATTTTCTACTGCGGTCAGGGAGGGCCTTGGAAAAGCTCATTGGGATTCCTCAGGATCTCAAACAAATAAATGAATAAATAAATAAGTAATGTTTTCAACATTTTTTAACTCTGCCGTCGCCGGTCCCAAGCCCGTGCTGTGAAAAGAGGAGGGTCAGATGCTGGGACAAGCAAACCAGCTCTGTAAAAACTATTTGCTACTGCGGTCAGGGAGGGCCTTGGAAAAGCTCATTGGGATTCCTCAGGATCTCAAACAAATAAATGAATAAATAAATAATGTTTTCAACATTTTTTTAACTCCGCCGTGGCCGGTCCCAAGCCCGTGCTGTGAAAAGAGGAGGGTCAGATGCTGGGATAAGCAAACCAGCTCTGTAAAAACTATTTGATACTGCAGTCAGGGAGGGCCTTGGAAAAGCTCATTGGGATTCCTCAGGATCTCAAACAAATAAATGAATAAATAAATAAATAATGTTTTCAACATTTTTTTAACTCTGCCGTGGCCGGTCCCAAGCCCGTGCTGTGAAAAGAGGAGGGTCAGATGCTGGGACAAGCAAACCAGCTCTGTAAAAACTATTTTCTACTGAGGTCAGGAAGGGCCTTGGAAAAGCTCATTGGGATTCCTCAGGATCTCAAACAAATAAATGAATAAATAAATAAATAATGTTTTCAACATTTTTTAACTCTGCCGTCGCCGGTCCCAAGCCCGTGCTGTGAAAAGAGGAGGGTCAGATGCTGGGACAAGCAAACCAGCTCTGTAAAAACTATTTGCTACTGCGGTCAGGGAGGGCCTTGGAAAAGCTCATTGGGATTCCTCAGGATCTCAAACAAATAAATTATTAAATAAATAAATAAATAATGTTTTCAACATTTTTTTAACTCTGCCGTGGCCGGTCCCAAGCCCATGCTGTGAAAAGAGGAGGGTCAGATGCTGGGACAAGCAAACCAGCTCTGTAAAAACTATTTGCTACTGCGGTCAGGGAGGGCCTTGGAAAATCTCATTGGGATTCCTCAGGATCTCAAATAAATAAATCAATAAATAAATAATGTTTTCAACATTTTTTTAACTCTGCCGTGGCCGGTCCCAAGCCCGTGCTGTGAAAAGAGGAGGGTCAGAGGCTGTGACAAGCACACCAGCTCTGTAAAAACTATTTTCTACTGCGGTCAGGGAGGGCCTTGGAAAAGCTCATTGGGATTCCTCAGGATCTCAAACAAATAAATGAATAAATAAATAAGTAATGTTTTCAACATTTTTTAACTCTGCCGTCGCCGGTCCCAAGCCCGTGCTGTGAAAAGAGGAGGGTCAGATGCTGGGACAAGCAAACCAGCTCTGTAAAAACTATTTGCTACTGCGGTCAGGGAGGGCCTTGGAAAAGCTCATTGGGATTCCTCAGGATCTCAAACAAATAAATGAATAAATAAATAATGTTTTCAACATTTTTTTAACTCCACCGTGGCCGGTCCCAAGCCCGTGCTGTGAAAAGAGGAGGGTCAGATGCTGGGATAAGCAAACCAGCTCTGTAAAAACTATTTGATACTGCAGTCAGGGAGGGCCTTGGAAAAGCTCATTGGGATTCCTCAGGATCTCAAACAAATAAATGAATAAATAAATAAATAATGTTTTCAACATTTTTTTAACTCTGCCGTTACCGGTCCCAAGCCCGTGCTGTGAAAAGAGGAGGGTCAGATGCTGGGACAAGCAAACCAGCTCTGTAAAAACTATTTTCTACTGAGGTCAGGAAGGGCCTTGGAAAAGCTCATTGGGATTCCTCAGGATCTCAAACAAATAAATGAATAAATAAATAAATAATGTTTTCAACATTTTTTAACTCTGCCGTCGCCGGTCCCAAGCCCGTGCTGTGAAAAGAGGAGGGTCAGATGCTGGGACAAGCAAACCAGCTCTGTAAAAACTATTTGCTACTGCGGTCAGGGAGGGCCTTGGAAAATCTCATTGGGATTCCTCAGGATCTCAAATAAATAAATCAATAAATAAATAATGTTTTCAACATTTTTTTAACTCTGCCGTGGCCGGTCCCAAGCCCGTGCTGTGAAAAGAGGAGGGTCAGAGGCTGTGACAAGCACACCAGCTCTGTAAAAACTATTTTCTACTGCGGTCAGGGAGGGCCTTGGAAAAGCTCATTGGGATTCCTCAGGATCTCAAACAAATAAATGAATAAATAAATAAGTAATGTTTTCAACATTTTTTAACTCTGCCGTCGCCGGTCCCAAGCCCGTGCTGTGAAAAGAGGAGGGTCAGATGCTGGGACAAGCAAACCAGCTCTGTAAAAACTATTTGCTACTGCGGTCAGGGAGGGCCTTGGAAAATCTCATTGGGATTCCTCAGGATCTCAAATAAATAAATCAATAAATAAATAATGTTTTCAACATTTTTTTAACTCTGCCGTGGCCGGTCCCAAGCCCGTGCTGTGAAAAGAGGAGGGTCAGAGGCTGTGACAAGCACACCAGCTCTGTAAAAACTATTTTCTACTGCGGTCAGGGAGGGCCTTGGAAAAGCTCATTGGGATTCCTCAGGATCTCAAACAAATAAATGAATAAATAAATAAGTAATGTTTTCAACATTTTTTAACTCTGCCGTCGCCGGTCCCAAGCCCGTGCTGTGAAAAGAGGAGGGTCAGATGCTGGGACAAGCAAACCAGCTCTGTAAAAACTATTTGCTACTGCGGTCAGGGAGGGCCTTGGAAAAGCTCATTGGGATTCCTCAGGATCTCAAACAAATAAATGAATAAATAAATAATGTTTTCAACATTTTTTTAACTCCGCCGTGGCCGGTCCCAAGCCCGTGCTGTGAAAAGAGGAGGGTCAGATGCTGGGATAAGCAAACCAGCTCTGTAAAAACTATTTGATACTGCAGTCAGGGAGGGCCTTGGAAAAGCTCATTGGGATTCCTCAGGATCTCAAACAAATAAATGAATAAATAAATAAATAATGTTTTCAACATTTTTTTAACTCTGCCGTGGCCGGTCCCAAGCCCGTGCTGTGAAAAGAGGAGGGTCAGATGCTGGGACAAGCAAACCAGCTCTGTAAAAACTATTTTCTACTGAGGTCAGGAAGGGCCTTGGAAAAGCTCATTGGGATTCCTCAGGATCTCAAACAAATAAATGAATAAATAAATAAATAATGTTTTCAACATTTTTTAACTCTGCCGTCGCCGGTCCCAAGCCCGTGCTGTGAAAAGAGGAGGGTCAGATGCTGGGACAAGCAAACCAGCTCTGTAAAAACTATTTGCTACTGCGGTCAGGGAGGGCCTTGGAAAAGCTCATTGGGATTCCTCAGGATCTCAAACAAATAAATTATTAAATAAATAAATAAATAATGTTTTCAACATTTTTTTAACTCTGCCGTGGCCGGTCCCAAGCCCATGCTGTGAAAAGAGGAGGGTCAGATGCTGGGACAAGCAAACCAGCTCTGTAAAAACTATTTGCTACTGCGGTCAGGGAGGGCCTTGGAAAATCTCATTGGGATTCCTCAGGATCTCAAATAAATAAATCAATAAATAAATAATGTTTTCAACATTTTTTTAACTCTGCCGTGGCCGGTCCCAAGCCCGTGCTGTGAAAAGAGGAGGGTCAGAGGCTGTGACAAGCACACCAGCTCTGTAAAAACTATTTTCTACTGCGGTCAGGGAGGGCCTTGGAAAAGCTCATTGGGATTCCTCAGGATCTCAAACAAATAAATGAATAAATAAATAAGTAATGTTTTCAACATTTTTTAACTCTGCCGTCGCCGGTCCCAAGCCCGTGCTGTGAAAAGAGGAGGGTCAGATGCTGGGACAAGCAAACCAGCTCTGTAAAAACTATTTGCTACTGCGGTCAGGGAGGGCCTTGGAAAAGCTCATTGGGATTCCTCAGGATCTCAAACAAATAAATGAATAAATAAATAATGTTTTCAACATTTTTTTAACTCCACCGTGGCCGGTCCCAAGCCCGTGCTGTGAAAAGAGGAGGGTCAGATGCTGGGATAAGCAAACCAGCTCTGTAAAAACTATTTGATACTGCAGTCAGGGAGGGCCTTGGAAAAGCTCATTGGGATTCCTCAGGATCTCAAACAAATAAATGAATAAATAAATAAATAATGTTTTCAACATTTTTTTAACTCTGCCGTTACCGGTCCCAAGCCCGTGCTGTGAAAAGAGGAGGGTCAGATGCTGGGACAAGCAAACCAGCTCTGTAAAAACTATTTTCTACTGAGGTCAGGAAGGGCCTTGGAAAAGCTCATTGGGATTCCTCAGGATCTCAAACAAATAAATGAATAAATAAATAAATAATGTTTTCAACATTTTTTAACTCTGCCGTCGCCGGTCCCAAGCCCGTGCTGTGAAAAGAGGAGGGTCAGATGCTGGGACAAGCAAACCAGCTCTGTAAAAACTATTTGCTACTGCGGTCAGGGAGGGCCTTGGAAAATCTCATTGGGATTCCTCAGGATCTCAAATAAATAAATCAATAAATAAATAATGTTTTCAACATTTTTTTAACTCTGCCGTGGCCGGTCCCAAGCCCGTGCTGTGAAAAGAGGAGGGTCAGAGGCTGTGACAAGCACACCAGCTCTGTAAAAACTATTTTCTACTGCGGTCAGGGAGGGCCTTGGAAAAGCTCATTGGGATTCCTCAGGATCTCAAACAAATAAATGAATAAATAAATAAGTAATGTTTTCAACATTTTTTAACTCTGCCGTCGCCGGTCCCAAGCCCGTGCTGTGAAAAGAGGAGGGTCAGATGCTGGGACAAGCAAACCAGCTCTGTAAAAACTATTTGCTACTGCGGTCAGGGAGGGCCTTGGAAAAGCTCATTGGGATTCCTCAGGATCTCAAACAAATAAATGAATAAATAAATAATGTTTTCAACATTTTTTTAACTCCGCCGTGGCCGGTCCCAAGCCCGTGCTGTGAAAAGAGGAGGGTCAGATGCTGGGATAAGCAAACCAGCTCTGTAAAAACTATTTGATACTGCAGTCAGGGAGGGCTTCGGAAAAGCTCATTGGGATTCCTCAGGATCTCAAACAAATAAATGAATAAATAAATAAATGTTTTCCAAATTTTTTTAACTCTGCCGTGGCCGGTCCCAAGCCCGTGCTGTGAAAAGAGGAGGGTCAGATGCTGGGACAAGCAAACCAGCTCTGTAAAAACTATTTTCTACTGAGGTCAGGAAGGGCCTTGGAAAAGCTCATTGGGATTCCTCAGGATCTCAAACAAATAAATGAATAAATAAATAAATAATGTTTTCAACATTTTTTAACTCTGCCGTCGCCGGTCCCAAGCCCGTGCTGTGAAAAGAGGAGGGTCAGATGCTGGGACAAGCAAACCAGCTCTGTAAAAACTATTTGCTACTGCGGTCAGGGATGGCCTTGGAAAAGCTCATTGGGATTCCTCAGGATCTCAAACAAATAAATTATTAAATAAATAAATAATGTTTTCAACATTTTTTAACTCTGCCGTGGCCGGTCCCAAGCCCGTGCTGTGAAAAGAGGAGGGTCAGATGCTGGGACAAGGAAACCAGCTCTGTAAAAACTATTTGCTACTGCGGTCAGGGAGGGCCTTGGAAAAGCTCATTGGGATTCCTCAGGATCTCAAACAAATAAATGAATAAATAAATAATGTTTTCAACATTTTTTAACTCTGCCATGGCCGGTCCCAAGCCCGTGCTGTGAATAGAGGAGGGTCAGATGCTGGGACAAGCAAACCAGCTCTGTAAAAACTATTTGCTGCTGCGGTCAGGGAGGGCCTTGGAAAAGCTCATTGGGATTCCTCAGGATCTCAAACAAATAAATGAATAAATAAATAATGTTTTCAACATTTTTTTAACTCTGCCATGGCCGGTCCCAAGCCCGTGCTGTGAAAAGAGGAGGGTCAGATGCTGGGATAAGCAAACCAGCTCTGTAAAAACTATTTGATACTGCAGTCAGGGAGGGCCTTGGAAAAGCTCATTGGGATTCCTCAGGATCTCAAACAAATAAATGAATAAATAAATAAATAATGTTTTCAACATTTTTAACTCTGCCGTGGCCGGTCCCAAGCCCGTGCTGTGAAAAGAGGAGGGTCAGATGCTGGGACAAGCAAACCAGCTCTGTAAAAACTATTTGCTAGTGCAGTCAGGGAGGGCCTTGGAAAAGCTCATTGGGATTCCTCATGATCTCAAACAAATAAATGAATAAATAAATAATGTTTTCAACATTTTTTTTAACTCTGCCGTGGTCTGTCCCAAGCCCGTGCTGTGAAAAGAGGAGGGTCAGATTCTGGGACAAGCAAACCAGCTCTGTAAAAACTATTTGCTACTGCGGTCAGGGAGGGCCTTGGAAAAGCTCATTGGGATTCCTCAGGATCTCAAACAAATAAATGAATAAATAAATAAATAAATAAATAATGTTTTCAACATTTTTTTAACTCTGCCGTGGCCGGTCCCAAGCCCATGCTGTGAAAAGAGGAGGGTCAGATGCTTGGACAAGCAAACCAGCTCTATAAAAACTATTTGCTACTGCGGTCAGGGAGGGCCTTGGAAAAGCTCATTGGGATTCCTCAGGATCTCAAATAAATAAATCAATAAATAAATAATGTTTTCAACATTTTTTTAACTCTGCCGTGGCCGGTCCCAAGCCCGTGCTGTGAAAAGAGGAGGGTCAGAGGCTGTGACAAGCACACCAGCTCTGTAAAAACTATTTTCTACTGCGGTCAGGGAGGGTTTTGGAAAAGCTCATTGGGATTCCTCAGGATCTCAAACAAATAAATGAATAAATAAATAATGTTTTCAACATTTTTTAACTCTGCCGTGGCCGGTCCCAAGCCCGTGCTGTGAAAAGAGGAGGGTCAGATGTTGGGACAAGCAAACCAGCTCTGTAAAAACTATTTGCTACTGCGGTCAGGGAGGGCCTTGGAAAAGCTCATTGGGATTCCTCAGGATCTCAAACAAATAAATTAATAAATAAATAATGTTTTCAACATTTTTTTAACTCTGCCGTGGCCGGTCCCAAGCCCGTGCTGTGAAAAGAGGAGGGTCAGATGCTGGGACAAGCAAACCAGCTCTGTAAAAACTATTTTCTACTGAGGTCAGGAAGGGCCTTGGAAAAGCTCATTGGGATTCCTCAGGATCTCAAACAAATAAATGAATAAATAAATAAATAATGTTTTCAACATTTTTTAACTCTGCCGTCGCCGGTCCCAAGCCCGTGCTGTGAAAAGAGGAGGGTCAGATGCTGGGACAAGCAAACCAGCTCTGTAAAAACTATTTGCTACTGCGGTCAGGGAGGGCCTTGGAAAAGCTCATTGGGATTCCTCAGGATCTCAAACAAATAAATGAATAAATAAATAATGTTTTCAACATTTGTTTAACTCCGCCGTGGCCGGTCCCAAGCCCGTGCTGTGAAAAGAGGAGGGTCAGATGCTGGGATAAGCAAACCAGCTCTGTAAAAACTATTTGATACTGCAGTCAGGGAGGGCCTTGAAAAAGCTCATTGGGATTCCTCAGGATCTCAAACAAATAAATGAATAAATAAATAAATAATGTTTTCAACATTTTTTTAACTCTGCCGTGGCCGGTCCCAAGCCCGTGCTGTGAAAAGAGGAGGGTCAGATGCTGGGACAAGCAAACCAGCTCTGTAAAAACTATTTGCTACTGCGGTCAGGGAGGGCCTTGGAAAAGCTCATTGGGATTCCTCAGGATCTCAAACAAATAAATGAATAAATAAATAATGTTTTCAACATTTTTTTAACTCTGCCGTGGCCGGTCCCAAGCCCGTGCTGTGAAAAGAAGAGGGTCAGATGCTGGGACAAGCAAACCAGCTCTTTAAAAAAAACTATTTGCTACTGCGGTCAGGGAGGGCCTTGGAAAAGCTCATTGGGATTCCTCAGAATCTCAAACAAATAAATGAATAAATAAATAAATAATGTTTTTAACATTTTTTAACTCTGCCCTTGCCGGTCCCAAGCCCGTGCTGTGAAAAGAGGAGGGTCAGATGTTGGGACAAGCAAACCAGCTCTGTAAAAACTATTTGCTAGTGCAGTCAGGGAGGGCCTTGGAAAAGCTCATTGGGATTCCTCATGATCTCAAACAAATAAATGAATAAATAAATAATGTTTTCAACATTTTTTTTAACTCTGCCGTGGTCTGTCCCAAGCCCGTGCTGTGAAAAGAGGAGGGTCAGATGCTGGGACAAGCAAACCAGCTCTGTAAAAACTATTTGCTACTGCGGTCAGGGAGGGCCTTGGAAAAGCTCATTGGGATTCCTCAGGATCTCAAACAAATAAATGAATAAATAAATAAATAAATAATGTTTTCAACATTTTTTTAACTCTGCCGTGGCCGGTCCCAAGCCCATGCTGTGAAAAGAGGAGGGTCAGATGCTGGGACAAGCAAACCAGCTCTGTAAAAACTATTTGCTACTGCGGTCAGGGAGGGCCTTGGAAAAGCTCATTGGGATTCCTCAGGATCTCAAATAAATAAATCAATAAATAAATAATGTTTTCAACATTTTTTTAACTCTGCCGTGGCCGGTCCCAAGCCCGTGCTGTGAAAAGAGGAGGGTCAGAGGCTGTGACAAGCACACCAGCTCTGTAAAAACTATTTTCTACTGCGGTCAGGGAGGGCCTTGGAAAAGCTCATTGGGATTCCTCAGGATCTCAAACAAATAAATGAATAAATAAATAAGTAATGTTTTCAACATTTTTTAACTCTGCCGTCGCCGGTCCCAAGCCCGTGCTGTGAAAAGAGGAGGGTCAGATGCTGGGACAAGCAAACCAGCTCTGTAAAAACTATTTGCTACTGCGGTCAGGGAGGGCCTTGGAAAAGCTCATTGGGATTCCTCAGGATCTCAAACAAATAAATGAATAAATAAATAATGTTTTCAACATTTTTTTAACTCCGCCGTGGCCGGTCCCAAGCCCGTGCTGTGAAAAGAGGAGGGTCAGATGCTGGGATAAGCAAACCAGCTCTGTAAAAACTATTTGATACTGCAGTCAGGGAGGGCCTTGGAAAAGCTCATTGGGATTCCTCAGGATCTAAAACAAATAAATGAATAAATAAATAAATAATGTTTTCAACATTTTTTTAACTCTGCCGTGGCCGGTCCCAAGCCCGTGCTGTGAAAAGAGGAGGGTCAGATGCTGGGACAAGCAAACCAGCTCTGTAAAAACTATTTTCTACTGAAGTCAGGAAGGGCCTTGGAAAAGCTCATTGGGATTCCTCAGGATCTCAAACAAATAAATGAATAAATAAATAAATAATGTTTTCAACATTTTTTAACTCTGCCGTCGCCGGTCCCAAGCCCGTGCTGTGAAAAGAGGAGGGTCAGATGCTGGGACAAGCAAACCAGCTCTGTAAAAACTATTTGCTAGTGCAGTCAGGGAGGGCCTTGGAAAAGCTCATTGGGATTCCTCATGATCTCAAACAAATAAATGAATAAATAAATAATGTTTTCAACATTTTTTTTAACTCTGCCGTGGTCTGTCCCAAGCCCGTGCTGTGAAAAGAGGAGGGTCAGATTCTGGGACAAGCAAACCAGCTCTGTAAAAACTATTTGCTACTGCGGTCAGGGAGGGCCTTGGAAAAGCTCATTGGGATTCCTCAGGATCTCAAACAAATAAATGAATAAATAAATAAATAAATAAATAATGTTTTCAACATTTTTTTAACTCTGCCGTGGCCGGTCCCAAGCCCATGCTGTGAAAAGAGGAGGGTCAGATGCTGGGACAAGCAAACCAGCTCTGTAAAAACTATTTGCTACTGCGGTCAGGGAGGGCCTTGGAAAAGCTCATTGGGATTCCTCAGGATCTCAAATAAATAAATCAATAAATAAATAATTTTTTCAACATTTTTTTTAACTCTGCCGTGGCCGGTCCCAAGCCCGTGCTGTGAAAAGAGGAGGGTCAGATGCTGGGACAAGCAAACCAGCTCTGTAAAAACTATTTTCTACTGAAGTCAGGAAGGGCCTTGGAAAAGCTCATTGGGATTCCTCTGGATCTCAAACAAATAAATGAATAAATAAATAAATAATGTTTTCAACATTTTTTAACTCTGCCGTCGCCGGTCCCAAGCCCGTGCTGTGAAAAGAGGAGGGTCAGATGCTGGGACAAGCAAACCAGCTCTGTAAAAACTATTTGCTACTGCGGTCAGGGAGGGCCTTGGAAAAGCTCATTGGGATTCCTCAGGATCTCAAACAAATAAATTATTAAATAAATAAATAATGTTTTCAACATTTTTTAACTCTGCCGTGGCCGGTCCCAAGCCCGTGCTGTGAAAAGAGGAGGGTCAGATGCTGGGACAAGGAAACCAGCTCTGTAAAAACTATTTGCTACTGCGGTCAGGGAGGGCCTTGGAAAAGCTCATTGGGATTCCTCAGGATCTCAAACAAATAAATGAATAAATAAATAAATAATGTTTTCAACATTTTTAACTCTGCCGTGGCCGGTCCCAAGCCCGTGCTGTGAAAAGAGGAGGGTCAGATGCTGGGACAAGCAAACCAGCTCTGTAAAAACTATTTGCTAGTGCAGTCAGGGAGGGCCTTGGAAAAGCTCATTGGGATTCCTCATGATCTCAAACAAATAAATGAATAAATAAATAATGTTTTCAACATTTTTTTTAACTCTGCCGTGGTCTGTCCCAAGCCCGTGCTGTGAAAAGAGGAGGGTCAGATTCTGGGACAAGCAAACCAGCTCTGTAAAAACTATTTGCTACTGCGGTCAGGGAGGGCCTTGGAAAAGCTCATTGGGATTCCTCAGGATCTCAAACAAATAAATGAATAAATAAATAAATAAATAAATAATGTTTTCAACATTTTTTTAACTCTGCCGTGGCCGGTCCCAAGCCCATGCTGTGAAAAGAGGAGGGTCAGATGCTGGGACAAGCAAACCAGCTCTGTAAAAACTATTTGCTACTGCGGTCAGGGAGGGCCTTGGAAAAGCTCATTGGGATTCCTCAGGATCTCAAATAAATAAATCAATAAATAAATAATGTTTTCAACATTTTTTTAACTCTGCCGTGGCCGGTCCCAAGCCCGTGCTGTGAAAAGAGGAGGGTCAGAGGCTGTGACAAGCACACCAGCTCTGTAAAAACTATTTTCTACTGCGGTCAGGGAGGGTTTTGGAAAAGCTCATTGGGATTCCTCAGGATCTCAAACAAATAAATGAATAAATAAATAATGTTTTCAACATTTTTTAACTCTGCCGTGGCCGGTCCCAAGCCCGTGCTGTGAAAAGAGGAGGGTCAGATGTTGGGACAAGCAAACCAGCTCTGTAAAAACTATTTGCTACTGCGGTCAGGGAGGGCCTTGGAAAAGCTCATTGGGATTCCTCAGGATCTCAAAAAAATAAATGAATAAATAAATAATGTTTTCAACATTTTTTTAACTCCACCGTGGCCGGTCCCAAGCCCGTGCTGTGAAAAGAGGAGGGTCAGATGCTGGGATAAGCAAACCAGCTCTGTAAAAACTATTTGATACTGCAGTCAGGGAGGGCCTTGGAAAAGCTCATTGGGATTCCTCAGGATCTCAAACAAATAAATGAATAAATAAATAAATAATGTTTTCAACATTTTTTTAACTCTGCCGTTACCGGTCCCAAGCCCGTGCTGTGAAAAGAGGAGGGTCAGATGCTGGGACAAGCAAACCAGCTCTGTAAAAACTATTTTCTACTGAGGTCAGGAAGGGCCTTGGAAAAGCTCATTGGGATTCCTCAGGATCTCAAACAAATAAATGAATAAATAAATAAATAATGTTTTCAACATTTTTTAACTCTGCCGTCGCCGGTCCCAAGCCCGTGCTGTGAAAAGAGGAGGGTCAGATGCTGGGACAAGCAAACCAGCTCTGTAAAAACTATTTGCTACTGCGGTCAGGGAGGGCCTTGGAAAATCTCATTGGGATTCCTCAGGATCTCAAATAAATAAATCAATAAATAAATAATGTTTTCAACATTTTTTTAACTCTGCCGTGGCCGGTCCCAAGCCCGTGCTGTGAAAAGAGGAGGGTCAGAGGCTGTGACAAGCACACCAGCTCTGTAAAAACTATTTTCTACTGCGGTCAGGGAGGGCCTTGGAAAAGCTCATTGGGATTCCTCAGGATCTCAAACAAATAAATGAATAAATAAATAAGTAATGTTTTCAACATTTTTTAACTCTGCCGTCGCCGGTCCCAAGCCCGTGCTGTGAAAAGAGGAGGGTCAGATGCTGGGACAAGCAAACCAGCTCTGTAAAAACTATTTGCTACTGCGGTCAGGGAGGGCCTTGGAAAAGCTCATTGGGATTCCTCAGGATCTCAAACAAATAAATGAATAAATAAATAATGTTTTCAACATTTTTTTAACTCCGCCGTGGCCGGTCCCAAGCCCGTGCTGTGAAAAGAGGAGGGTCAGATGCTGGGATAAGCACACCAGCTCTGTAAAAACTATTTGATACTGCAGTCAGGGAGGGCTTCGGAAAAGCTCATTGGGATTCCTCAGGATCTCAAACAAATAAATGAATAAATAAATAAATGTTTTCCAAATTTTTTTAACTCTGCCGTGGCCGGTCCCAAGCCCGTGCTGTGAAAAGAGGAGGGTCAGATGCTGGGACAAGCAAACCAGCTCTGTAAAAACTATTTTCTACTGAGGTCAGGAAGGGCCTTGGAAAAGCTCATTGGGATTCCTCAGGATCTCAAACAAATAAATGAATAAATAAATAAATAATGTTTTCAACATTTTTTAACTCTGCCGTCGCCGGTCCCAAGCCCGTGCTGGGAAAAGAGGAGGGTCAGATGCTGGGACAAGCAAACCAGCTCTGTAAAAACTATTTGCTACTGCGGTCAGGGATGGCCTTGGAAAAGCTCATTGGGATTCCTCAGGATCTCAAACAAATAAATTATTAAATAAATAAATAATGTTTTCAACATTTTTTAACTCTGCCGTGGCCGGTCCCAAGCCCGTGCTGTGAAAAGAGGAGGGTCAGATGCTGGGACAAGGAAACCAGCTCTGTAAAAACTATTTGCTACTGCGGTCAGGGAGGGCCTTGGAAAAGCTCATTGGGATTCCTCAGGATCTCAAACAAATAAATGAATAAATAAATAATGTTTTCAACATTTTTTAACTCTGCCATGGCCGGTCCCAAGCCCGTGCTGTGAATAGAGGAGGGTCAGATGCTGGGACAAGCAAACCAGCTCTGTAAAAACTATTTGCTGCTGCGGTCAGGGAGGGCCTTGGAAAAGCTCATTGGGATTCCTCAGGATCTCAAACAAATAAATGAATAAATAAATAATGTTTTCAACATTTTTTTAACTCTGCCATGGCCGGTCCCAAGCCCGTGCTGTGAAAAGAGGAGGGTCAGATGCTGGGATAAGCAAACCAGCTCTGTAAAAACTATTTGATACTGCAGTCAGGGAGGGCCTTGGAAAAGCTCATTGGGATTCCTCAGGATCTCAAACAAATAAATGAATAAATAAATAAATAATGTTTTCAACATTTTTAACTCTGCCGTGGCCGGTCCCAAGCCCGTGCTGTGAAAAGAGGAGGGTCAGATGCTGGGACAAGCAAACCAGCTCTGTAAAAACTATTTGCTAGTGCAGTCAGGGAGGGCCTTGGAAAAGCTCATTGGGATTCCTCATGATCTCAAACAAATAAATGAATAAATAAATAATGTTTTCAACATTTTTTTTAACTCTGCCGTGGTCTGTCCCAAGCCCGTGCTGTGAAAAGAGGAGGGTCAGATTCTGGGACAAGCAAACCAGCTCTGTAAAAACTATTTGCTACTGCGGTCAGGGAGGGCCTTGGAAAAGCTCATTGGGATTCCTCAGGATCTCAAACAAATAAATGAATAAATAAATAAATAAATAAATAATGTTTTCAACATTTTTTTAACTCTGCCGTGGCCGGTCCCAAGCCCATGCTGTGAAAAGAGGAGGGTCAGATGCTTGGACAAGCAAACCAGCTCTATAAAAACTATTTGCTACTGCGGTCAGGGAGGGCCTTGGAAAAGCTCATTGGGATTCCTCAGGATCTCAAATAAATAAATCAATAAATAAATAATGTTTTCAACATTTTTTTAACTCTGCCGTGGCCGGTCCCAAGCCCGTGCTGTGAAAAGAGGAGGGTCAGAGGCTGTGACAAGCACACCAGCTCTGTAAAAACTATTTTCTACTGCGGTCAGGGAGGGTTTTGGAAAAGCTCATTGGGATTCCTCAGGATCTCAAACAAATAAATGAATAAATAAATAATGTTTTCAACATTTTTTAACTCTGCCGTGGCCGGTCCCAAGCCCGTGCTGTGAAAAGAGGAGGGTCAGATGTTGGGACAAGCAAACCAGCTCTGTAAAAACTATTTGCTACTGCGGTCAGGGAGGGCCTTGGAAAAGCTCATTGGGATTCCTCAGGATCTCAAACAAATAAATTAATAAATAAATAATGTTTTCAACATTTTTTTAACTCTGCCGTGGCCGGTCCCAAGCCCGTGCTGTGAAAAGAGGAGGGTCAGATGCTGGGACAAGCAAACCAGCTCTGTAAAAACTATTTTCTACTGAGGTCAGGAAGGGCCTTGGAAAAGCTCATTGGGATTCCTCAGGATCTCAAACAAATAAATGAATAAATAAATAAATAATGTTTTCAACATTTTTTAACTCTGCCGTCGCCGGTCCCAAGCCCGTGCTGTGAAAAGAGGAGGGTCAGATGCTGGGACAAGCAAACCAGCTCTGTAAAAACTATTTGCTACTGCGGTCAGGGAGGGCCTTGGAAAAGCTCATTGGGATTCCTCAGGATCTCAAACAAATAAATGAATAAATAAATAATGTTTTCAACATTTGTTTAACTCCGCCGTGGCCGGTCCCAAGCCCGTGCTGTGAAAAGAGGAGGGTCAGATGCTGGGATAAGCAAACCAGCTCTGTAAAAACTATTTGATACTGCAGTCAGGGAGGGCCTTGAAAAAGCTCATTGGGATTCCTCAGGATCTCAAACAAATAAATGAATAAATAAATAAATAATGTTTTCAACATTTTTTTAACTCTGCCGTGGCCGGTCCCAAGCCCGTGCTGTGAAAAGAGGAGGGTCAGATGCTGGGACAAGCAAACCAGCTCTGTAAAAACTATTTGCTACTGCGGTCAGGGAGGGCCTTGGAAAAGCTCATTGGGATTCCTCAGGATCTCAAACAAATAAATGAATAAATAAATAATGTTTTCAACATTTTTTTAACTCTGCCGTGGCCGGTCCCAAGCCCGTGCTGTGAAAAGAAGAGGGTCAGATGCTGGGACAAGCAAACCAGCTCTTTAAAAAAAACTATTTGCTACTGCGGTCAGGGAGGGCCTTGGAAAAGCTCATTGGGATTCCTCAGAATCTCAAACAAATAAATGAATAAATAAATAAATAATGTTTTTAACATTTTTTAACTCTGCCCTTGCCGGTCCCAAGCCCGTGCTGTGAAAAGAGGAGGGTCAGATGTTGGGACAAGCAAACCAGCTCTGTAAAAACTATTTGCTAGTGCAGTCAGGGAGGGCCTTGGAAAAGCTCATTGGGATTCCTCATGATCTCAAACAAATAAATGAATAAATAAATAATGTTTTCAACATTTTTTTTAACTCTGCCGTGGTCTGTCCCAAGCCCGTGCTGTGAAAAGAGGAGGGTCAGATGCTGGGACAAGCAAACCAGCTCTGTAAAAACTATTTGCTACTGCGGTCAGGGAGGGCCTTGGAAAAGCTCATTGGGATTCCTCAGGATCTCAAACAAATAAATGAATAAATAAATAAATAAATAATGTTTTCAACATTTTTTTAACTCTGCCGTGGCCGGTCCCAAGCCCATGCTGTGAAAAGAGGAGGGTCAGATGCTGGGACAAGCAAACCAGCTCTGTAAAAACTATTTGCTACTGCGGTCAGGGAGGGCCTTGGAAAAGCTCATTGGGATTCCTCAGGATCTCAAATAAATAAATCAATAAATAAATAATGTTTTCAACATTTTTTTAACTCTGCCGTGGCCGGTCCCAAGCCCGTGCTGTGAAAAGAGGAGGGTCAGAGGCTGTGACAAGCACACCAGCTCTGTAAAAACTATTTTCTACTGCGGTCAGGGAGGGCCTTGGAAAAGCTCATTGGGATTCCTCAGGATCTCAAACAAATAAATGAATAAATAAATAAGTAATGTTTTCAACATTTTTTAACTCTGCCGTCGCCGGTCCCAAGCCCGTGCTGTGAAAAGAGGAGGGTCAGATGCTGGGACAAGCAAACCAGCTCTGTAAAAACTATTTGCTACTGCGGTCAGGGAGGGCCTTGGAAAAGCTCATTGGGATTCCTCAGGATCTCAAACAAATAAATGAATAAATAAATAATGTTTTCAACATTTTTTTAACTCCGCCGTGGCCGGTCCCAAGCCCGTGCTGTGAAAAGAGGAGGGTCAGATGCTGGGATAAGCAAACCAGCTCTGTAAAAACTATTTGATACTGCAGTCAGGGAGGGCCTTGGAAAAGCTCATTGGGATTCCTCAGGATCTAAAACAAATAAATGAATAAATAAATAAATAATGTTTTCAACATTTTTTTAACTCTGCCGTGGCCGGTCCCAAGCCCGTGCTGTGAAAAGAGGAGGGTCAGATGCTGGGACAAGCAAACCAGCTCTGTAAAAACTATTTTCTACTGAAGTCAGGAAGGGCCTTGGAAAAGCTCATTGGGATTCCTCAGGATCTCAAACAAATAAATGAATAAATAAATAAATAATGTTTTCAACATTTTTTAACTCTGCCGTCGCCGGTCCCAAGCCCGTGCTGTGAAAAGAGGAGGGTCAGATGCTGGGACAAGCAAACCAGCTCTGTAAAAACTATTTGCTAGTGCAGTCAGGGAGGGCCTTGGAAAAGCTCATTGGGATTCCTCATGATCTCAAACAAATAAATGAATAAATAAATAATGTTTTCAACATTTTTTTTAACTCTGCCGTGGTCTGTCCCAAGCCCGTGCTGTGAAAAGAGGAGGGTCAGATTCTGGGACAAGCAAACCAGCTCTGTAAAAACTATTTGCTACTGCGGTCAGGGAGGGCCTTGGAAAAGCTCATTGGGATTCCTCAGGATCTCAAACAAATAAATGAATAAATAAATAAATAAATAAATAATGTTTTCAACATTTTTTTAACTCTGCCGTGGCCGGTCCCAAGCCCATGCTGTGAAAAGAGGAGGGTCAGATGCTGGGACAAGCAAACCAGCTCTGTAAAAACTATTTGCTACTGCGGTCAGGGAGGGCCTTGGAAAAGCTCATTGGGATTCCTCAGGATCTCAAATAAATAAATCAATAAATAAATAATGTTTTCAACATTTTTTTAACTCTGCCGTGGCCGGTCCCAAGCCCGTGCTGTGAAAAGAGGAGGGTCAGAGGCTGTGACAAGCACACCAGCTCTGTAAAAACTATTTTCTACTGCGGTCAGGGAGGGTTTTGGAAAAGCTCATTGGGATTCCTCAGGATCTCAAACAAATAAATGAATAAATAAATAATGTTTTCAACATTTTTTAACTCTGCCGTGGCCGGTCCCAAGCCCGTGCTGTGAAAAGAGGAGGGTCAGATGTTGGGACAAGCAAACCAGCTCTGTAAAAACTATTTGCTACTGCGGTCAGGGAGGGCCTTGGAAAAGCTCATTGGGATTCCTCAGGATCTCAAACAAATAAATTAATAAATAAATAATGTTTTCAACATTTTTTTAACTCTGCCGTGGCCGGTCCCAAGCCCGTGCTGTGAAAAGAGGAGGGTCAGATGCTGGGACAAGCAAACCAGCTCTGTAAAAACTATTTGCTACTGCGGTCAGGGAGGGCCTTGGAAAAGCTCATTGGGATTCCTCAGGATCTCAAACAAATAAATGAATAAATAAATAATGTTTTCAACATGTGTTTAACTCCGCCGTGGCCGGTCCCAAGCCGTGCTGTGAAAAGAGGAGGGTCAGATGCTGGGATAAGCAAACCAGCTCTGTAAAAACTATTTGATACTGCAGTCAGGGAGGGCCTTGAAAAAGCTCATTGGGATTCCTCAGGATCTCAAACAAATAAATGAATAAATAAATAAATAATGTTTTCAACATTTTTTTAACTCTGCCGTGGCCGGTCCCAAGCCCGTGCTGTGAAAAGAGGAGGGTCAGATGCTGGGACAAGCAAACCAGCTCTGTAAAAACTATTTGCTACTGCGGTCAGGGAGGGCCTTGGAAAAGCTCATTGGGATTCCTCAGGATCTCAAACAAATAAATGAATAAATAAATAATGTTTTCAACATTTTTTTAACTCTGCCGTGGCCGGTCCCAAGCCCGTGCTGTGAAAAGAAGAGGGTCAGATGCTGGGACAAGCAAACCAGCTCTTTAAAAAAAACTATTTGCTACTGCGGTCAGGGAGGGCCTTGGAAAAGCTCATTGGGATTCCTCAGAATCTCAAACAAATAAATGAATAAATAAATAAATAATGTTTTTAACATTTTTTAACTCTGCCCTTGCCGGTCCCAAGCCCGTGCTGTGAAAAGAGGAGGGTCAGATGTTGGGACAAGCAAACCAGCTCTGTAAAAACTATTTGCTACTGCGGTCAGGGAGGGCCTTGAAAAAGCTCATTGGGATTCCTCAGGATCTCAAACAAATAAATGAATAAATAAATAATGTTTTCAACATTTTTTTAACTCTGCCGTGGCCGGTCCCAAGCCCGTGCTGTGAAAAGAGGAGGGTCAGATGCTGGGACAAGCAAACCAGCTCTGTAAAAACTATTTTCTACTGAGGTCAGGAAGGGCCTTGGAAAAGCTCATTGGGATTCCTCAGGATCTCAAACAAATAAATGAATAAATAAATAAATAATGTTTTCAACATTTTTTAACTCTGCCGTCGCCGGTCCCAAGCCCGTGCTGTGAAAAGAGGAGGGTCAGATGCTGGGACAAGCAAACCAGCTCTGTAAAAACTATTTGCTACTGCGGTCAGGGAGGGCCTTGGAAAAGCTCATTGGGATTCCTCAGGATCTCAAACAAATAAATTATTAAATAAATAAATAATGTTTTCAACATTTTTTAACTCTGCCGCGGCCGGTCCCAAGCCCGTGCTGTGAAAAGAGGAGGGTCAGATGCTGGGACAAGGAAACCAGCTCTGTAAAAACTATTTGCTACTGCGGTCAGGGAGGGCCTTGGAAAAGCTCATTGGGATTCCTCGGGATCTCAAACAAATAAATGAATAAATAAATAATGTTTTCAACATTTTTTAACTCTGCCATGGCCGGTCCCAAGCCCGTGCTGTGAATAGAGGAGGGTCAGATGCAGGGACAAGCAAACCAGCTCTGTAAAAACTATTTGCTACTGCGGTCAGGGAGGGCCTTGGAAAAGCTCATTGGGATTCCTCAGGATCTCAAACAAATAAATGAATAAATAAATAATGTTTTCAACATTTTTTTAACTCTGCCATGGCCGGTCCCAAGCCCGTGCTGTGAAAAGAGGAGGGTCAGATGCTGGGATAAGCAAACCAGCTCTGTAAAAACTATTTGATACTGCAGTCAGGGAGGGCCTTGGAAAAGCTCATTGGGATTCCTCAGGATCTCAAACAAACAAATGAATAAATAAATAATGTTTTCAACATTTTTTAACTCTGCCGTGGCCGGTCCCAAGCCCGTGCTGTGAAAAGAGGAGGGTCAGATGCTGGGACAAGCAAACCAGCTCTGTAAAAACTATTTTCTACTGAGGTCAGGAAGGGCCTTGGAAAAGCTCATTGGGATTCCTCAGGATCTCAAACAAATAAATGAATAAATAAATAAATAATGTTTTCAACATTTTTTAACTCTGCCGTCGCCGGTCCCAAGCCCGTGCTGTGAAAAGAGGAGGGTCAGATGCTGGGACAAGCAAACCAGCTCTGTAAAAACTATTTGCTACTGCGGTCAGGGAGGGCCTTGGAAAAGCTCATTGGGATTCCTCAGGATCTCAAACAAATAAATTATTAAATAAATAAATAATGTTTTCAACATTTTTTAACTCTGCCGCGGCCGGTCCCAAGCCCGTGCTGTGAAAAGAGGAGGGTCAGATGCTGGGACAAGGAAACCAGCTCTGTAAAAACTATTTGCTACTGCGGTCAGGGAGGGCCTTGGAAAAGCTCATTGGGATTCCTCGGGATCTCAAACAAATAAATGAATAAATAAATAATGTTTTCAACATTTTTTAACTCTGCCATGGCCGGTCCCAAGCCCGTGCTGTGAATAGAGGAGGGTCAGATGCTGGGACAAGCAAACCAGCTCTGTAAAAACTATTTGCTAGTGCAGTCAGGGAGGGCCTTGGAAAAGCTCATTGGGATTCCTCATGATCTCAAACAAATAAATGAATAAATAAATAATGTTTTCAACATTTTTTTTAACTCTGCCGTGGTCTGTCCCAAGCCCGTGCTGTGAAAAGAGGAGGGTCAGATGCTGGGACAAGCAAACCAGCTCTGTAAAAACTATTTGCTACTGCGGTCAGGGAGGGCCTTGGAAAAGCTCATTGGGATTCCTCAGGATCTCAAACAAATAAATGAATAAATAAATTATGTTTTCAACATTTTTTTTAACTCTGCCGTGGTCTGTCCCAAGCCCGTGCTGTGAAAAGAGGAGGGTCAGATGCTGGGACAAGCAAACCAGTTCTGTAAAAACTATTTGCTACTGCGGTCAGGGAGGGCCTTGGAAAAGCTCATTGGGATTCCTCAGGATCTCAAACAAATAAATGAATAAATAAATAAATAATGTTTTCAACATTTTTTAACTCTGCCGTCGCCGGTCCCAAGCCCGTGCTGTGAAAAGAGGAGGGTCAGATGCTGGGACAAGCAAACCAGCTCTGTAAAAACTATTTGCTACTGCGGTCAGGGAGGGCCTTGGAAAAGCTCATTGGGATTCCTCAGGATCTCAAACAAATAAATTATTAAATAAATAAATAATGTTTTCAACATTTTTTAACTCTGCCGTGGCTGGTCCCAAGCCCGTGCTGTGAAAAGAGGAGGGTCAGATGCTGGGACAAGGAAACCAGCTCTGTAAAAACTATTTGCTACTGCGGTCAGGGAGGGCCTTGGAAAAGCTCATTGGGATTCCTCAGGATCTCAAACAAATAAATGAATAAATAAATAATGTTTTCAACATTTTTTAACTCTGCCATGGCCGGTCCCAAGCCCGTGCTGTGAATAGAGGAGGGTCAGATGCTGGGACAAGCAAACCAGCTCTATAAAAACTATTTGCTAGTGCAGTCAGGGAGGGCCTTGGAAAAGCTCATTGGGATTCCTCATGATCTCAAACAAATAAATGAATAAATAAATAATGTTTTCAACATTTTTTTTAACTCTGCCGTGGTCTGTCCCAAGCCCGTGCTGTGAAAAGAGGAGGGTCAGATGCTGGGACAAGCAAACCAGCTCTGTAAAAACTATTTGCTACTGCGGTCAGGGAGGGCCTTGGAAAAGCTCATTGGGATTCCTCAGGATCTCAAACAAATAAATGAATAAATAAATAAATAAATAATGTTTTCAACATTTTTTTAACTCTGCCGTGGCCGGTCCCAAGCCCATGCTGTGAAAAGAGGAGGGTCAGATGCTGGGACAAGCAAACCAGCTCTCTAAAAACTATTTGCTACTGCGGTCAGGGAGGGCCTTGGAAAAGCTCATTGGGATTCCTCAGGATCTCAAATAAATAAATCAATAAATAAATAATGTTTTCAACATTTTTTTAACTCTGCCGTGGCCGGTCCCAAGCCCGTGCTGTGAAAAGAGGAGGGTCAGAGGCTGTGACAAGCACACCAGCTCTGTAAAAACTATTTTCTACTGCGGTCAGGGAGGGCCTTGGAAAAGCTCATTGGGATTCCTCAGGATCTCAAACAAATAAATGAATAAATAAATAAGTAATGTTTTCAACATTTTTTAACTCTGCCGTCGCCGGTCCCAAGCCCGTGCTGTGAAAAGAGGAGGGTCAGATGCTGGGACAAGCAAACCAGCTCTGTAAAAACTATTTGCTACTGCGGTCAGGGAGGGCCTTGGAAAAGCTCATTGGGATTCCTCAGGATCTCAAACAAATAAATGAATAAATAAATAATGTTTTCAACATTTTTTTAACTCCGCCGTGGCCGGTCCCAAGCCCGTGCTGTGAAAAGAGGAGGGTCAGATGCTGGGATAAGCAAACCAGCTCTGTAAAAACTATTTGATACTGCAGTCAGGGAGGGCCTTGGAAAAGCTCATTGGGATTCCTCAGGATCTCAAACAAATAAATGAATAAATAAATAAATAATGTTTTCAACATTTTTTTAACTCTGCCGTGGCCGGTCCCAAGCCCGTGCTGTGAAAAGAGGAGGGTCAGATGCTGGGACAAGCAAACCAGCTCTGTAAAAACTATTTTCTACTGAGGTCAGGAAGGGCCTTGGAAAAGCTCATTGGGATTCCTCAGGATCTCAAACAAATAAATGAATAAATAAATAAATAATGTTTTCAACATTTTTTAACTCTGCCGTCGCCCGTCCCAAGCCCGTGCTGTGAAAAGAGGAGGGTCAGATGCTGGGACAAGCAAACCAGCTCTGTAAAAACTATTTGCTACTGCGGTCAGGGAGGGCCTTGGAAAAGCTCATTGGGATTCCTCAGGATCTCAAACAAATAAATTATTAAATAAATAAATAATGTTTTCAACATTTTTTAACTCTGCCGTGGCCGGTCCCAAGCCCGTGCTGTGAAAAGAGGAGGGTCAGATGCTGGGACAAGGAAACCAGCTCTGTAAAAACTATTTGCTACTGCGGTCAGGGAGGGCCTTGGAAAAGCTCATTGGGATTCCTCAGGATCTCAAACAAATAAATGAATAAATAAATAATGTTTTCAACATTTTTTAACTCTGCCATGGCCGGTCCCAAGCCCGTGCTGTGAATAGAGGAGGGTCAGATGCTGGGACAAGCAAACCAGCTCTGTAAAAACTATTTGCTGCTGCGGTCAGGGAGGGCCTTGGAAAAGCTCATTGGGATTCCTCAGGATCTCAAACAAATAAATGAATAAATAAATAATGTTTTCAACATTTTTTTAACTCTGCCATGGCCGGTCCCAAGCCCGTGCTGTGAAAAGAGGAGGGTCAGATGCTGGGATAAGCAAACCAGCTCTGTAAAAACTATTTGATACTGCAGTCAGGGAGGGCCTTGGAAAAGCTCGTTGGGATTCCTCAGGATCTCAAACAAATAAATGAATAAATAAATAAATAATGTTTTCAACATTTTTAACTCTGCCGTGGCCGGTCCCAAGCCCGTGCTGTGAAAAGAGGAGGGTCAGATGCTGGGACAAGCAAACCAGCTCTGTAAAAACTATTTGCTAGTGCAGTCAGGGAGGGCCTTGGAAAAGCTCATTGGGATTCCTCATGATCTCAAACAAATAAATGAATAAATAAATAATGTTTTCAACATTTTTTTTAACTCTGCCGTGGTCTGTCCCAAGCCCGTGCTGTGAAAAGAGGAGGGTCAGATTCTGGGACAAGCAAACCAGCTCTGTAAAAACTATTTGCTACTGCGGTCAGGGAGGGCCTTGGAAAAGCTCATTGGGATTCCTCAGGATCTCAAACAAATAAATGAATAAATAAATAAATAAATAAATAATGTTTTCAACTTTTTTTTAACTCTGCCGTGGCCGGTCCCAAGCCCATGCTGTGAAAAGAGGAGGGTCAGATGCTGGGACAAGCAAACCAGCTCTGTAAAAACTATTTGCTACTGCGGTCAGGGAGGGCCTTGGAAAAGCTCATTGGGATTCCTCAGGATCTCAAATAAATAAATCAATAAATAAATAATGTTTTCAACATTTTTTTAACTCTGCCGTGGCCGGTCCCAAGCCCGTGCTGTGAAAAGAGGAGGGTCAGAGGCTGTGACAAGCACACCAGCTCTGTAAAAACTATTTTCTACTGCGGTCAGGGAGGGTTTTGGAAAAGCTCATTGGGATTCCTCAGGATCTCAAACAAATAAATGAATAAATAAATAATGTTTTCAACATTTTTTAACTCTGCCGTGGCCGGTCCCAAGCCCGTGCTGTGAAAAGAGGAGGGTCAGATGTTGGGACAAGCAAACCAGCTCTGTAAAAACTATTTGCTACTGCGGTCAGGGAGGGCCTTGGAAAAGCTCATTGGGATTCCTCAGGATCTCAAACAAATAAATTAATAAATAAATAATGTTTTCAACATTTTTTTAACTCTGCCGTGGCCGGTCCCAAGCCCGTGCTGTGAAAAGAGGAGGGTCAGATGCTGGGACAAGCAAACCAGCTCTGTAAAAACTATTTTCTACTGAGGTCAGGAAGGGCCTTGGAAAAGCTCATTGGGATTCCTCAGGATCTCAAACAAATAAATGAATAAATAAATAAATAATGTTTTCAACATTTTTTAACTCTGCCGTCGCCGGTCCCAAGCCCGTGCTGTGAAAAGAGGAGGGTCAGATGCTGGGACAAGCAAACCAGCTCTGTAAAAACTATTTGCTACTGCGGTCAGGGAGGGCCTTGGAAAAGCTCATTGGGATTCCTCAGGATCTCAAACAAATAAATGAATAAATAAATAATGTTTTCAACATTTGTTTAACTCCGCCGTGGCCGGTCCCAAGCCCGTGCTGTGAAAAGAGGAGGGTCAGATGCTGGGATAAGCAAACCAGCTCTGTAAAAACTATTTGATACTGCAGTCAGGGAGGGCCTTGAAAAAGCTCATTGGGATTCCTCAGGATCTCAAACAAATAAATGAATAAATAAATAAATAATGTTTTCAACATTTTTTTAACTCTGCCGTGGCCGGTCCCAAGCCCGTGCTGTGAAAAGAGGAGGGTCAGATGCTGGGACAAGCAAACCAGCTCTGTAAAAACTATTTGCTACTGCGGTCAGGGAGGGCCTTGGAAAAGCTCATTGGGATTCCTCAGGATCTCAAACAAATAAATGAATAAATAAATAATGTTTTCAACATTTTTTTAACTCTGCCGTGGCCGGTCCCAAGCCCGTGCTGTGAAAAGAAGAGGGTCAGATGCTGGGACAAGCAAACCAGCTCTTTAAAAAAAACTATTTGCTACTGCGGTCAGGGAGGGCCTTGGAAAAGCTCATTGGGATTCCTCAGAATCTCAAACAAATAAATGAATAAATAAATAAATAATGTTTTTAACATTTTTTAACTCTGCCCTTGCCGGTCCCAAGCCCGTGCTGTGAAAAGAGGAGGGTCAGATGTTGGGACAAGCAAACCAGCTCTGTAAAAACTATTTGCTAGTGCAGTCAGGGAGGGCCTTGGAAAAGCTCATTGGGATTCCTCATGATCTCAAACAAATAAATGAATAAATAAATAATGTTTTCAACATTTTTTTTAACTCTGCCGTGGTCTGTCCCAAGCCCGTGCTGTGAAAAGAGGAGGGTCAGATGCTGGGACAAGCAAACCAGCTCTGTAAAAACTATTTGCTACTGCGGTCAGGGAGGGCCTTGGAAAAGCTCATTGGGATTCCTCAGGATCTCAAACAAATAAATGAATAAATAAATAAATAAATAATGTTTTCAACATTTTTTTAACTCTGCCGTGGCCGGTCCCAAGCCCATGCTGTGAAAAGAGGAGGGTCAGATGCTGGGACAAGCAAACCAGCTCTGTAAAAACTATTTGCTACTGCGGTCAGGGAGGGCCTTGGAAAAGCTCATTGGGATTCCTCAGGATCTCAAATAAATAAATCAATAAATAAATAATGTTTTCAACATTTTTTTAACTCTGCCGTGGCCGGTCCCAAGCCCGTGCTGTGAAAAGAGGAGGGTCAGAGGCTGTGACAAGCACACCAGCTCTGTAAAAACTATTTTCTACTGCGGTCAGGGAGGGCCTTGGAAAAGCTCATTGGGATTCCTCAGGATCTCAAACAAATAAATGAATAAATAAATAAGTAATGTTTTCAACATTTTTTAACTCTGCCGTCGCCGGTCCCAAGCCCGTGCTGTGAAAAGAGGAGGGTCAGATGCTGGGACAAGCAAACCAGCTCTGTAAAAACTATTTGCTACTGCGGTCAGGGAGGGCCTTGGAAAAGCTCATTGGGATTCCTCAGGATCTCAAACAAATAAATGAATAAATAAATAATGTTTTCAACATTTTTTTAACTCCGCCGTGGCCGGTCCCAAGCCCGTGCTGTGAAAAGAGGAGGGTCAGATGCTGGGATAAGCAAACCAGCTCTGTAAAAACTATTTGATACTGCAGTCAGGGAGGGCCTTGGAAAAGCTCATTGGGATTCCTCAGGATCTAAAACAAATAAATGAATAAATAAATAAATAATGTTTTCAACATTTTTTTAACTCTGCCGTGGCCGGTCCCAAGCCCGTGCTGTGAAAAGAGGAGGGTCAGATGCTGGGACAAGCAAACCAGCTCTGTAAAAACTATTTTCTACTGAGGTCAGGAAGGGCCTTGGAAAAGCTCATTGGGATTCCTCAGGATCTCAAACAAATAAATGAATAAATAAATAAATAATGTTTTCAACATTTTTTAACTCTGCCGTCGCCGGTCCCAAGCCCGTGCTGTGAAAAGAGGAGGGTCAGATGCTGGGACAAGCAAACCAGCTCTGTAAAAACTATTTGCTACTGCGGTCAGGGAGGGCCTTGGAAAAGCTCATTGGGATTCCTCAGGATCTCAAACAAATAAATTATTAAAAAAATAAATAATGTTTTCAACATTTTTTAACTCTGCCGTGGCCGGTCCCAAGCCCGTGCTGTGAAAAGAGGAGGGTCAGATGCTGGGACAAGGAAACCAGCTCTGTAAAAACTATTTGCTACTGCGGTCAGGGAGGGCCTTGGAAAAGCTCATTGGGATTCCTCAGGATCTCAAACAAATAAATGAATAAATAAATAATGTTTTCAACATTTTTTAACTCTGCCATGGCCGGTCCCAAGCCCGTGCTGTGAATAGAGGAGGGTCAGATGCTGGGACAAGCAAACCAGCTCTGTAAAAACTATTTGCTGCTGCGGTCAGGGAGGGCCTTGGAAAAGCTCATTGGGATTCCTCAGGATCTCAAACAAATAAATGAATAAATAAATAATGTTTTCAACATTTTTTTAACTCTGCCATGGCCGGTCCCAAGCCCGTGCTGTGAAAAGAGGAGGGTCAGATGCTGGGATAAGCAAACCAGCTCTGTAAAAACTATTTGATACTGCAGTCAGGGAGGGCCTTGGAAAAGCTCATTGGGATTCCTCAGGATCTCAAACAAATAAATGAATAAATAAATAAATAATGTTTTCAACATTTTTAACTCTGCCGTGGCAGGTCCCAAGCCCGTGCTGTGAAAAGAGGAGGGTCAGATGCTGGGACAAGCAAACCAGCTCTGTAAAAACTATTTGCTAGTGCAGTCAGGGAGGGCCTTGGAAAAGCTCATTGGGATTCCTCATGATCTCAAACAAATAAATGAATAAATAAATAATGTTTTCAACATTTTTTTTAACTCTGCCGTGGTCTGTCCCAAGCCCGTGCTGTGAAAAGAGGAGGGTCAGATTCTGGGACAAGCAAACCAGCTCTGTAAAAACTATTTGCTACTGCGGTCAGGGAGGGCCTTGGAAAAGCTCATTGGGATTCCTCAGGATCTCAAACAAATAAATGAATAAATAAATAAATAAATAAATAATGTTTTCAACATTTTTTTAACTCTGCCGTGGCCGGTCCCAAGCCCATGCTGTGAAAAGAGGAGGGTCAGATGCTGGGACAAGCAAACCAGCTCTGTAAAAACTATTTGCTACTGCGGTCAGGGAGGGCCTTGGAAAAGCTCATTGGGATTCCTCAGGATCTCAAATAAATAAATCAATAAATAAATAATGTTTTCAACATTTTTTTAACTCTGCCGTGGCCGGTCCCAAGCCCGTGCTGTGAAAAGAGGAGGGTCAGAGGCTGTGACAAGCACACAAGCTCTGTAAAAACTATTTTCTACTGCGGTCAGGGAGGGTTTTGGAAAAGCTCATTGGGATTCCTCAGGATCTCAAACAAATAAATGAATAAATAAATAATGTTTTCAACATTTTTTAACTCTGCCGTGGCCGGTCCCAAGCCCGTGCTGTGAAAAGAGGAGGGTCAGATGTTGGGACAAGCAAACCAGCTCTGTAAAAACTATTTGCTACTGCGGTCAGGGAGGGCCTTGGAAAAGCTCATTGGGATTCCTCAGGATCTCAAACAAATAAATTAATAAATAAATAATGTTTTCAACATTTTTTTAACTCTGCCGTGGCCGGTCCCAAGCCCGTGCTGTGAAAAGAGGAGGGTCAGATGCTGGGACAAGCAAACCAGCTCTGTAAAAACTATTTTCTACTGAGGTCAGGAAGGGCCTTGGAAAAGCTCATTGGGATTCCTCAGGATCTCAAACAAATAAATGAATAAATAAATAAATAATGTTTTCAACATTTTTTAACTCTGCCGTCGCCGGTCCCAAGCCCGTGCTGTGAAAAGAGGAGGGTCAGATGCTGGGACAAGCAAACCAGCTCTGTAAAAACTATTTGCTACTGCGGTCAGGGAGGGCCTTGGAAAAGCTCATTGGGATTCCTCAGGATCTCAAACAAATAAATGAATAAATAAATAATGTTTTCAACATTTGTTTAACTCCGCCGTGGCCGGTCCCAAGCCCGTGCTGTGAAAAGAGGAGGGTCAGATGCTGGGATAAGCAAACCAGCTCTGTAAAAACTATTTGATACTGCAGTCAGGGAGGGCCTTGAAAAAGCTCATTGGGATTCCTCAGGATCTCAAACAAATAAATGAATAAATAAATAAATAATGTTTTCAACATTTTTTTAACTCTGCCGTGGCCGGTCCCAAGCCCGTGCTGTGAAAAGAGGAGGGTCAGATGCTGGGACAAGCAAACCAGCTCTGTAAAAACTATTTGCTACTGCGGTCAGGGAGGGCCTTGGAAAAGCTCATTGGGATTCCTCAGGATCTCAAACAAATAAATGAATAAATAAATAATGTTTTCAACATTTTTTTAACTCTGCCGTGGCCGGTCCCAAGCCCGTGCTGTGAAAAGAAGAGGGTCAGATGCTGGGACAAGCAAACCAGCTCTTTAAAAAAAACTATTTGCTACTGCGGTCAGGGAGGGCCTTGGAAAAGCTCATTGGGATTCCTCAGAATCTCAAACAAATAAATGAATAAATAAATAAATAATGTTTTTAACATTTTTTAACTCTGCCCTTGCCGGTCCCAAGCCCGTGCTGTGAAAAGAGGAGGGTCAGATGTTGGGACAAGCAAACCAGCTCTGTAAAAACTATTTGCTACTGCGGTCAGGGAGGGCCTTGAAAAAGCTCATTGGGATTCCTCAGGATCTCAAACAAATAAATGAATAAATAAATAATGTTTTCAACATTTTTTTAACTCTGCCGTGGCCGGTCCCAAGCCCGTGCTGTGAAAAGAGGAGGGTCAGATGCTGGGACAAGCAAACCAGCTCTGTAAAAACTATTTTCTACTGAGGTCAGGAAGGGCCTTGGAAAAGCTCATTGGGATTCCTCAGGATCTCAAACAAATAAATGAATAAATAAATAAACAATGTTTTCAACATTTTTTAACTCTGCCGTCGCCGGTCCCAAGCCCGTGCTGTGAAAAGAGGAGGGTCAGATGCTGGGACAAGCAAACCAGCTCTGTAAAAACTATTTGCTACTGCGGTCAGGGAGGGCCTTGGAAAAGCTCATTGGGATTCCTCAGGATCTCAAACAAATAAATTATTAAATAAATAAATAATGTTTTCAACATTTTTTAACTCTGCCGCGGCCGGTCCCAAGCCCGTGCTGTGAAAAGAGGAGGGTCAGATGCTGGGACAAGGAAACCAGCTCTGTAAAAACTATTTGCTACTGCGGTCAGGGAGGGCCTTGGAAAAGCTCATTGGGATTCCTCGGGATCTCAAACAAATAAATGAATAAATAAATAATGTTTTCAACATTTTTTAACTCTGCCATGGCCGGTCCCAAGCCCGTGCTGTGAATAGAGGAGGGTCAGATGCTGGGACAAGCAAACCAGCTCTGTAAAAACTATTTGCTACTGCGGTCAGGGAGGGCCTTGGAAAAGCTCATTGGGATTCCTCAGGATCTCAAACAAATAAATGAATAAATAAATAATGTTTTCAACATTTTTTTAACTCTGCCATGGCCGGTCCCAAGCCCGTGCTGTGAAAAGAGGAGGGTCAGATGCTGGGATAAGCAAACCAGCTCTGTAAAAACTATTTGATACTGCAGTCAGGGAGGGCCTTGGAAAAGCTCATTGGGATTCCTCAGGATCTCAAACAAATAAATGAATAAATAAATAATGTTTTCAACATTTTTTAACTCTGCCGTGGCCGGTCCCAAGCCCGTGCTGTGAAAAGAGGAGGGTCAGATGCTGGGACAAGCAAACCAGCTCTGTAAAAACTATTTTCTACTGAGGTCAGGAAGGGCCTTGGAAAAGCTCATTGGGATTCCTCAGGATCTCAAACAAATAAATGAATAAATAAATAAATAATGTTTTCAACATTTTTTAACTCTGCCGTCGCCGGTCCCAAGCCCGTGCTGTGAAAAGAGGAGGGTCAGATGCTGGGACAAGCAAACCAGCTCTGTAAAAACTATTTGCTACTGCGGTCAGGGAGGGCCTTGGAAAAGCTCATTGGGATTCCTCAGGATCTCAAACAAATAAATTATTAAAAAAATAAATAATGTTTTCAACATTTTTTAACTCTGCCGTGGCCGGTCCCAAGCCCGTGCTGTGAAAAGAGGAGGGTCAGATGCTGGGACAAGGAAACCAGCTCTGTAAAAACTATTTGCTACTGCGGTCAGGGAGGGCCTTGGAAAAGCTCATTGGGATTCCTCAGGATCTCAAACAAATAAATGAATAAATAAATAATGTTTTCAACATTTTTTAACTCTGCCATGGCCGGTCCCAAGCCCGTGCTGTGAATAGAGGAGGGTCAGATGCTGGGACAAGCAAACCAGCTCTGTAAAAACTATTTGCTGCTGCGGTCAGGGAGGGCCTTGGAAAAGCTCATTGGGATTCCTCAGGATCTCAAACAAATAAATGAATAAATAAATAATGTTTTCAACATTTTTTTAACTCTGCCATGGCCGGTCCCAAGCCCGTGCTGTGAAAAGAGGAGGGTCAGATGCTGGGATAAGCAAACCAGCTCTGTAAAAACTATTTGATACTGCAGTCAGGGAGGGCCTTGGAAAAGCTCATTGGGATTCCTCAGGATCTCAAACAAATAAATGAATAAATAAATAAATAATGTTTTCAACATTTTTAACTCTGCCGTGGCAGGTCCCAAGCCCGTGCTGTGAAAAGAGGAGGGTCAGATGCTGGGACAAGCAAACCAGCTCTGTAAAAACTATTTGCTAGTGCAGTCAGGGAGGGCCTTGGAAAAGCTCATTGGGATTCCTCATGATCTCAAACAAATAAATGAATAAATAAATAATGTTTTCAACATTTTTTTTAACTCTGCCGTGGTCTGTCCCAAGCCCGTGCTGTGAAAAGAGGAGGGTCAGATTCTGGGACAAGCAAACCAGCTCTGTAAAAACTATTTGCTACTGCGGTCAGGGAGGGCCTTGGAAAAGCTCATTGGGATTCCTCAGGATCTCAAACAAATAAATGAATAAATAAATAAATAAATAAATAATGTTTTCAACATTTTTTTAACTCTGCCGTGGCCGGTCCCAAGCCCATGCTGTGAAAAGAGGAGGGTCAGATGCTGGGACAAGCAAACCAGCTCTGTAAAAACTATTTGCTACTGCGGTCAGGGAGGGCCTTGGAAAAGCTCATTGGGATTCCTCATGATCTCAAACAAATAAATGAATAAATAAATAATGTTTTCAACATTTTTTTTAACTCTGCCGTGGTCTGTCCCAAGCCCGTGCTGTGAAAAGAGGAGGGTCAGATGCTGGGACAAGCAAACCAGCTCTGTAAAAACTATTTGCTACTGCGGTCAGGGAGGGCCTTGGAAAAGCTCATTGGGATTCCTCAGGATCTCAAACAAATAAATGAATAAATAAATAAATAAATAATGTTTTCAACATTTTTTTAACTCTGCCGTGGCCGGTCCCAAGCCCATGCTGTGAAAAGAGGAGGGTCAGATGCTGGGACAAGCAAACCAGCTCTGTAAAAACTATTTGCTACTGCGGTCAGGGAGGGCCTTGGAAAAGCTCATTGGGATTCCTCAGGATCTCAAATAAATAAATCAATAAATAAATAATGTTTTCAACATTTTTTTAACTCTGCCGTGGCCGGTCCCAAGCCCGTGCTGTGAAAAGAGGAGGGTCAGAGGCTGTGACAAGCACACCAGCTCTGTAAAAACTATTTTCTACTGCGGTCAGGGAGGGCCTTGGAAAAGCTCATTGGGATTCCTCAGGATCTCAAACAAATAAATGAATAAATAAATAAGTAATGTTTTCAACATTTTTTAACTCTGCCGTCGCCGGTCCCAAGCCCGTGCTGTGAAAAGAGGAGGGTCAGATGCTGGGACAAGCAAACCAGCTCTGTAAAAACTATTTGCTACTGCGGTCAGGGAGGGCCTTGGAAAAGCTCATTGGGATTCCTCAGGATCTCAAACAAATAAATGAATAAATAAATAATGTTTTCAACATTTTTTTAACTCCGCCGTGGCCGGTCCCAAGCCCGTGCTGTGAAAAGAGGAGGGTCAGATGCTGGGATAAGCAAACCAGCTCTGTAAAAACTATTTGATACTGCAGTCAGGGAGGGCCTTGGAAAAGCTCATTGGGATTCCTCAGGATCTAAAACAAATAAATGAATAAATAAATAAATAATGTTTTCAACATTTTTTTAACTCTGCCGTGGCCGGTCCCAAGCCCGTGCTGTGAAAAGAGGAGGGTCAGATGCTGGGACAAGCAAACCAGCTCTGTAAAAACTATTTTCTACTGAGGTCAGGAAGGGCCTTGGAAAAGCTCATTGGGATTCCTCAGGATCTCAAACAAATAAATGAATAAATAAATAAATAATGTTTTCAACATTTTTTAACTCTGCCGTCGCCGGTCCCAAGCCCGTGCTGTGAAAAGAGGAGGGTCAGATGCTGGGACAAGCAAACCAGCTCTGTAAAAACTATTTGCTACTGCGGTCAGGGAGGGCCTTGGAAAAGCTCATTGGGATTCCTCAGGATCTCAAACAAATAAATTATTAAAAAAATAAATAATGTTTTCAACATTTTTTAACTCTGCCGTGGCCGGTCCCAAGCCCGTGCTGTGAAAAGAGGAGGGTCAGATGCTGGGACAAGGAAACCAGCTCTGTAAAAACTATTTGCTACTGCGGTCAGGGAGGGCCTTGGAAAAGCTCATTGGGATTCCTCAGGATCTCAAACAAATAAATGAATAAATAAATAATGTTTTCAACATTTTTTAACTCTGCCATGGCCGGTCCCAAGCCCGTGCTGTGAATAGAGGAGGGTCAGATGCTGGGACAAGCAAACCAGCTCTGTAAAAACTATTTGCTGCTGCGGTCAGGGAGGGCCTTGGAAAAGCTCATTGGGATTCCTCAGGATCTCAAACAAATAAATGAATAAATAAATAATGTTTTCAACATTTTTTTAACTCTGCCATGGCCGGTCCCAAGCCCGTGCTGTGAAAAGAGGAGGGTCAGATGCTGGGATAAGCAAACCAGCTCTGTAAAAACTATTTGATACTGCAGTCAGGGAGGGCCTTGGAAAAGCTCATTGGGATTCCTCAGGATCTCAAACAAATAAATGAATAAATAAATAAATAATGTTTTCAACATTTTTAACTCTGCCGTGGCAGGTCCCAAGCCCGTGCTGTGAAAAGAGGAGGGTCAGATGCTGGGACAAGCAAACCAGCTCTGTAAAAACTATTTGCTAGTGCAGTCAGGGAGGGCCTTGGAAAAGCTCATTGGGATTCCTCATGATCTCAAACAAATAAATGAATAAATAAATAATGTTTTCAACATTTTTTTTAACTCTGCCGTGGTCTGTCCCAAGCCCGTGCTGTGAAAAGAGGAGGGTCAGATTCTGGGACAAGCAAACCAGCTCTGTAAAAACTATTTGCTACTGCGGTCAGGGAGGGCCTTGGAAAAGCTCATTGGGATTCCTCAGGATCTCAAACAAATAAATGAATAAATAAATAAATAAATAAATAATGTTTTCAACATTTTTTTAACTCTGCCGTGGCCGGTCCCAAGCCCATGCTGTGAAAAGAGGAGGGTCAGATGCTGGGACAAGCAAACCAGCTCTGTAAAAACTATTTGCTACTGCGGTCAGGGAGGGCCTTGGAAAAGCTCATTGGGATTCCTCAGGATCTCAAATAAATAAATCAATAAATAAATAATGTTTTCAACATTTTTTTAACTCTGCCGTGGCCGGTCCCAAGCCCGTGCTGTGAAAAGAGGAGGGTCAGAGGCTGTGACAAGCACACAAGCTCTGTAAAAACTATTTTCTACTGCGGTCAGGGAGGGTTTTGGAAAAGCTCATTGGGATTCCTCAGGATCTCAAACAAATAAATGAATAAATAAATAATGTTTTCAACATTTTTTAACTCTGCCGTGGCCGGTCCCAAGCCCGTGCTGTGAAAAGAGGAGGGTCAGATGTTGGGACAAGCAAACCAGCTCTGTAAAAACTATTTGCTACTGCGGTCAGGGAGGGCCTTGGAAAAGCTCATTGGGATTCCTCAGGATCTCAAACAAATAAATTAATAAATAAATAATGTTTTCAACATTTTTTTAACTCTGCCGTGGCCGGTCCCAAGCCCGTGCTGTGAAAAGAGGAGGGTCAGATGCTGGGACAAGCAAACCAGCTCTGTAAAAACTATTTTCTACTGAGGTCAGGAAGGGCCTTGGAAAAGCTCATTGGGATTCCTCAGGATCTCAAACAAATAAATGAATAAATAAATAAATAATGTTTTCAACATTTTTTAACTCTGCCGTCGCCGGTCCCAAGCCCGTGCTGTGAAAAGAGGAGGGTCAGATGCTGGGACAAGCAAACCAGCTCTGTAAAAACTATTTGCTACTGCGGTCAGGGAGGGCCTTGGAAAAGCTCATTGGGATTCCTCAGGATCTCAAACAAATAAATGAATAAATAAATAATGTTTTCAACATTTTTTAACTCTGCCATGGCCGGTCCCAAGCCCGTGCTGTGAATAGAGGAGGGTCAGATGCTGGGACAAGCAAACCAGCTCTGTAAAAACTATTTGCTGCTGCGGTCAGGGAGGGCCTTGGAAAAGCTCATTGGGATTCCTCAGGATCTCAAACAAATAAATGAATAAATAAATAATGTTTTCAACATTTTTTTAACTCTGCCATGGCCGGTCCCAAGCCCGTGCTGTGAAAAGAGGAGGGTCAGATGCTGGGATAAGCAAACCAGCTCTGTAAAAACTATTTGATACTGCAGTCAGGGAGGGCCTTGGAAAAGCTCATTGGGATTCCTCAGGATCTCAAACAAATAAATGAATAAATAAATAAATAATGTTTTCAACATTTTTAACTCTGCCGTGGCAGGTCCCAAGCCCGTGCTGTGAAAAGAGGAGGGTCAGATGCTGGGACAAGCAAACCAGCTCTGTAAAAACTATTTGCTAGTGCAGTCAGGGAGGGCCTTGGAAAAGCTCATTGGGATTCCTCATGATCTCAAACAAATAAATGAATAAATAAATAATGTTTTCAACATTTTTTTTAACTCTGCCGTGGTCTGTCCCAAGCCCGTGCTGTGAAAAGAGGAGGGTCAGATTCTGGGACAAGCAAACCAGCTCTGTAAAAACTATTTGCTACTGCGGTCAGGGAGGGCCTTGGAAAAGCTCATTGGGATTCCTCAGGATCTCAAACAAATAAATGAATAAATAAATAAATAAATAAATAATGTTTTCAACATTTTTTTAACTCTGCCGTGGCCGGTCCCAAGCCCATGCTGTGAAAAGAGGAGGGTCAGATGCTGGGACAAGCAAACCAGCTCTGTAAAAACTATTTGCTACTGCGGTCAGGGAGGGCCTTGGAAAAGCTCATTGGGATTCCTCAGGATCTCAAATAAATAAATCAATAAATAAATAATGTTTTCAACATTTTTTTAACTCTGCCGTGGCCGGTCCCAAGCCCGTGCTGTGAAAAGAGGAGGGTCAGAGGCTGTGACAAGCACACAAGCTCTGTAAAAACTATTTTCTACTGCGGTCAGGGAGGGTTTTGGAAAAGCTCATTGGGATTCCTCAGGATCTCAAACAAATAAATGAATAAATAAATAATGTTTTCAACATTTTTTAACTCTGCCGTGGCCGGTCCCAAGCCCGTGCTGTGAAAAGAGGAGGGTCAGATGTTGGGACAAGCAAACCAGCTCTGTAAAAACTATTTGCTACTGCGGTCAGGGAGGGCCTTGGAAAAGCTCATTGGGATTCCTCAGGATCTCAAACAAATAAATTAATAAATAAATAATGTTTTCAACATTTTTTTAACTCTGCCGTGGCCGGTCCCAAGCCCGTGCTGTGAAAAGAGGAGGGTCAGATGCTGGGACAAGCAAACCAGCTCTGTAAAAACTATTTTCTACTGAGGTCAGGAAGGGCCTTGGAAAAGCTCATTGGGATTCCTCAGGATCTCAAACAAATAAATGAATAAATAAATAAATAATGTTTTCAAAATTTTTTAACTCTGCCGTCGCCGGTCCCAAGCCCGTGCTGTGAAAAGAGGAGGGTCAGATGCTGGGACAAGCAAACCAGCTCTGTAAAAACTATTTGCTACTGCGGTCAGGGAGGGCCTTGGAAAAGCTCATTGGGATTCCTCAGGATCTCAAACAAATAAATGAATAAATAAATAATGTTTTCAACATTTGTTTAACTCCGCCGTGGCCGGTCCCAAGCCCGTGCTGTGAAAAGAGGAGGGTCAGATGCTGGGATAAGCAAACCAGCTCTGTAAAAACTATTTGATACTGCAGTCAGGGAGGGCCTTGAAAAAGCTCATTGGGATTCCTCAGGATCTCAAACAAATAAATGAATAAATAAATAAATAATGTTTTCAACATTTTTTTAACTCTGCCGTGGCCGGTCCCAAGCCCGTGCTGTGAAAAGAGGAGGGTCAGATGCTGGGACAAGCAAACCAGCTCTGTAAAAACTATTTGCTACTGCGGTCAGGGAGGGCCTTGGAAAAGCTCATTGGGATTCCTCAGGATCTCAAACAAATAAATGAATAAATAAATAATGTTTTCAACATTTTTTTAACTCTGCCGTGGCCGGTCCCAAGCCCGTGCTGTGAAAAGAAGAGGGTCAGATGCTGGGACAAGCAAACCAGCTCTTTAAAAAAAACTATTTGCTACTGCGGTCAGGGAGGGCCTTGGAAAAGCTCATTGGGATTCCTCAGAATCTCAAACAAATAAATGAATAAATAAATAAATAATGTTTTTAACATTTTTTAACTCTGCCCTTGCCGGTCCCAAGCCCGTGCTGTGAAAAGAGGAGGGTCAGATGTTGGGACAAGCAAACCAGCTCTGTAAAAACTATTTGCTACTGCGGTCAGGGAGGGCCTTGAAAAAGCTCATTGGGATTCCTCAGGATCTCAAACAAATAAATGAATAAATAAATAATGTTTTCAACATTTTTTTAACTCTGCCGTGGCCGGTCCCAAGCCCGTGCTGTGAAAAGAGGAGGGTCAGATGCTGGGACAAGCAAACCAGCTCTGTAAAAACTATTTTCTACTGAGGTCAGGAAGGGCCTTGGAAAAGCTCATTGGGATTCCTCAGGATCTCAAACAAATAAATGAATAAATAAATAAACAATGTTTTCAACATTTTTTAACTCTGCCGTCGCCGGTCCCAAGCCCGTGCTGTGAAAAGAGGAGGGTCAGATGCTGGGACAAGCAAACCAGCTCTGTAAAAACTATTTGCTACTGCGGTCAGGGAGGGCCTTGGAAAAGCTCATTGGGATTCCTCAGGATCTCAAACAAATAAATTATTAAATAAATAAATAATGTTTTCAACATTTTTTAACTCTGCCGCGGCCGGTCCCAAGCCCGTGCTGTGAAAAGAGGAGGGTCAGATGCTGGGACAAGGAAACCAGCTCTGTAAAAACTATTTGCTACTGCGGTCAGGGAGGGCCTTGGAAAAGCTCATTGGGATTCCTCGGGATCTCAAACAAATAAATGAATAAATAAATAATGTTTTCAACATTTTTTAACTCTGCCATGGCCGGTCCCAAGCCCGTGCTGTGAATAGAGGAGGGTCAGATGCTGGGACAAGCAAACCAGCTCTGTAAAAACTATTTGCTACTGCGGTCAGGGAGGGCCTTGGAAAAGCTCATTGGGATTCCTCAGGATCTCAAACAAATAAATGAATAAATAAATAATGTTTTCAACATTTTTTTAACTCTGCCATGGCCGGTCCCAAGCCCGTGCTGTGAAAAGAGGAGGGTCAGATGCTGGGATAAGCAAACCAGCTCTGTAAAAACTATTTGATACTGCAGTCAGGGAGGGCCTTGGAAAAGCTCATTGGGATTCCTCAGGATCTCAAACAAATAAATGAATAAATAAATAATGTTTTCAACATTTTTTAACTCTGCCGTGGCCGGTCCCAAGCCCGTGCTGTGAAAAGAGGAGGGTCAGATGCTGGGACAAGCAAACCAGCTCTGTAAAAACTATTTTCTACTGAGGTCAGGAAGGGCCTTGGAAAAGCTCATTGGGATTCCTCAGGATCTCAAACAAATAAATGAATAAATAAATAAATAATGTTTTCAACATTTTTTAACTCTGCCGTCGCCGGTCCCAAGCCCGTGCTGTGAAAAGAGGAGGGTCAGATGCTGGGACAAGCAAACCAGCTCTGTAAAAACTATTTGCTACTGCGGTCAGGGAGGGCCTTGGAAAAGCTCATTGGGATTCCTCAGGATCTCAAACAAATAAATTATTAAATAAATAAATAATGTTTTCAACATTTTTTAACTCTGCCGCGGCCGGTCCCAAGCCCGTGCTGTGAAAAGAGGAGGGTCAGATGCTGGGACAAGGAAACCAGCTCTGTAAAAACTATTTGCTACTGCGGTCAGGGAGGGCCTTGGAAAAGCTCATTGGGATTCCTCGGGATCTCAAACAAATAAATGAATAAATAAATAATGTTTTCAACATTTTTTAACTCTGCCATGGCCGGTCCCAAGCCCGTGCTGTGAATAGAGGAGGGTCAGATGCTGGGACAAGCAAACCAGCTCTGTAAAAACTATTTGCTACTGCGGTCAGGGAGGGCCTTGGAAAAGCTCATTGGGATTCCTCAGGATCTCAAACAAATAAATGAATAAATAAATAATGTTTTCAACATTTTTTTAACTCTGCCATGGCCGGTCCCAAGCCCGTGCTGTGAAAAGAGGAGGGTCAGATGCTGGGATAAGCAAACCAGCTCTGTAAAAACTATTTGATACTGCAGTCAGGGAGGGCCTTGGAAAAGCTCATTGGGATTCCTCAGGATCTCAAACAAATAAATGAATAAATAAATAATGTTTTCAACATTTTTTAACTCTGCCGTGGCCGGTCCCAAGCCCGTGCTGTGAAAAGAGGAGGGTCAGATGCTGGGACAAGCAAACCAGCTCTGTAAAAACTATTTGCTAGTGCAGTCAGGGAGGGCCTTGGAAAAGCTCATTGGGATTCCTCATGATCTCAAACAAATAAATGAATAAATAAATAATGTTTTCAACATTTTTTTTAACTCTGCCGTGGTCTGTCCCAAGCCCGTGCTGTGAAAAGAGGAGGGTCAGATGCTGGGACAAGCAAACCAGCTCTGTAAAAACTATTTGCTACTGCGGTCAGGGAGGGCCTTGGAAAAGCTCATTGGGATTCCTCAGGATCTCAAACAAATAAATGAATAAATAAATAATGTTTTCAACATTTTTTTTAACTCTGCCGTGGTCTGTCCCAAGCCCGTGCTGTGAAAAGAGGGGGGTCAGATGCTGGGACAAGCAAACCAGTTCTGTAAAAACTATTTGCTACTGCGGTCAGGGAGGGCCTTGGAAAAGCTCATTGGGATTCCTCAGGATCTCAAACAAATAAATGAATAAATAAATAAATAATGTTTTTAACATTTTTTAACTCTGCCCTTGCCGGTCCCAAGCCCGTGCTGTGAAAAGAGGAGGGTCAGATGTTGGGACAAGCAAACCAGCTCTGTAAAAACTATTTGCTACTGCGGTCAGGGAGGGCCTTGGAAAAGCTCATTGGGATTCCTCAGGATCTCAAACAAATAAATGAATAAATAAATAATGTTTTCAACATTTTTTTAACTCTGCCGTGGCCGGTCCCAAGCCCGTGCTGTGAAAAGAGGAGGGTCAGATGCTGGGACAAGCAAACCAGCTCTGTAAAAACTATTTGCTACTGCGGTCAGGGAGGGCCTTGGAAAAGCTCATTGGGATTCCTCAGGATCTCAAACAAATAAATTATTAAATAAATAAATAATGTTTTCAACATTTTTTAACTCTGCCGTGGCCGGTCCCAAGCCCGTGCTGTGAAAAGAGGAGGGTCAGATGCTGGGACAAGGAAACCAGCTCTGTAAAAACTATTTGCTACTGCGGTCAGGGAGGGCCTTGGAAAAGCTCATTGGGATTCCTCAGGATCTCAAACAAATAAATGAATAAATAAATAATGTTTTCAACATTTTTTAACTCTGCCATGGCCGGTCCCAAGCCCGTGCTGTGAATAGAGGAGGGTCAGATGCTGGGACAAGCAAACCAGCTCTGTAAAAACTATTTGCTACTGCGGTCAGGGAGGGCCTTGGAAAAGCTCATTGGGATTCCTCAGGATCTCAAACAAATAAATGAATAAATAAATAATGTTTTCAACATTTTTTTAACTCTGCCATGGCCGGTCCCAAGCCCGTGCTGTGAAAAGAGGAGGGTCAGATGCTGGGATAAGCAAACCAGCTCTGTAAAAACTATTTGATACTGCAGTCAGGGAGGGCCTTGGAAAAGCTCATTGGGATTCCTCAGGATCTCAAACAAATAAATGAATAAATAAATAATGTTTTCAACATTTTTTTTAACTCTGCCGTGGTCTGTCCCAAGCCCGTGCTGTGAAAAGAGGAGGGTCAGATGCTGGGACAAGCAAACCAGCTCTGTAAAAACTATTTGCTACTGCGGTCAGGGAGGGCCTTGGAAAAGCTCATTGGGATTCCTCAGGATCTCAAACAAATAAATGAATAAATAAATAAATAATGTTTTCAACATTTTTTTAACTCTGCCGTGGCCGGTCCCAAGCCCATGCTGTGAAAAGAGGAGGGTCAGATGCTGGGACAAGCAAACCAGCTCTGTAAAAACTATTTGCTACTGCGGTCAGGGAGGGCCTTGGAAAAGCTCATTGGGATTCCTCAGGATCTCAAATAAATAAATCAATAAATAAATAATGTTTTCAACATTTTTTTAACTCTGCCGTGGCCGGTCCCAAGCCCGTGCTGTGAAAAGAGGAGGGTCAGAGGCTGTGACAAGCACGCCAGCTCTGTAAAAACTATTTTCTACTGCGGTCAGGGAGGGTTTTGGAAAAGCTCATTGGGATTCCTCAGGATCTCAAACAAATAAATTAATAAATAAATAATGTTTTCAACATTTTTTAACTCTGCCGTGGCCGGTCCCAAGCCCGTGCTGTGAAAAGAGGAGGGTCAGATGCTGGGACAAGCAAACCAGCTCTGTAAAAACTATTTGCTACTGAGGTCAGGGAGGGCCTTGGAAAAGCTCATTGGGATTCCTCAGGATCTCAAACAAATAAATGAATAAATAAATAATGTTTTCAACATTTTTTTAACTCTGCCGTGGCCGGTCCCAAGCCCGTGCTGTGAAAAGAGGAGGGTCAGATGCTGGGACAAGCAAACCAGCTCTGTAAAAATGATTTGCTACCGCGGTCAGGGAGGGCCTTGGAAAAGCTCATTGGGATTCCTCAGGATCTCAAACAAATAAATGAATAAATAAATAAATAATGTTTTCAACATTTTTTTAACTCTGCCGTGGCCGGTCCCAAGCCCGTGCTGTGAAAAGAGGAGGGTCAGATGCTGGGACAAGCAAACCAGCTCTGTAAAAACTATTTGCTACTGCGGTCAGGGAGGGCCTTGGAAAAGCTCATTGGGATTCCTCAGGATCTCAAACAAATAAATGAATAAATAAATAATGTTTTCAACATTTTTTTAACTCTGCCGTGGCCGGTCCCAAGCCCGTGCTGTGAAAAGAAGAGGGTCAGATGCTGGGACAAGCAAACCAGCTCTGTAAAAAAAACTATTTTCTACTGCGGTCAGGGAGGGCCTTGGAAAAGCTCATTGGGATTCCTCAGAATCTCAAACAAATAAATGAATAAATAAATAAATAATGTTTTCAACATTTTTTAACTCTGCCGTGGCCGGTCCCAAGCCCGTGCTGTGAAAAGAGGAGGGTCAGATGTTGGGAGAAGCAAACCAGCTCTGTAAAAACTATTTGCTACTGCGGTCAGGGAGGGCCTTGGAAAAGCTCATTGGGATTCCTCAGGATCTCAAACAAATAAATGAATAAATAAATAATGTTTTCAACATTTTTTTAACTCTGCCGTGGCCGGTCCCAAGCCCGTGCTTTGAAAAGAGGAGGGTCAGATGCTGGGACAAGCAAACCAGCTCTGTAAAAACTATTTTCTACTGAGGTCAGGAAGGGCCTTGGAAAAGCTCATTGGGATTCCTCAGGATCTCAAACAAATAAATGAATAAATAAATAAATAATGTTTTCAACATTTTTTAACTCTGCCGTCGCCGGTCCCAAGCCCGTGCTGTGAAAAGAGGAGGGTCAGATGCTGGGACAAGCAAACCAGCTCTGTAAAAAGTATTTGCTACTGCGGTCAGGGAGGGCCTTGGAAAAGCTCATTGGGATTCCTCAGGATCTCAAACAAATAAATTATTAAATAAATAAATAATGTTTTCAACATTTTTTAACTCTGCCGTGGCCGGTCCCAAGCCCGTGCTGTGAAAAGAGGAGGGTCAGATGCTGGGACAAGGAAACCAGCTCTGTAAAAACTATTTGCTACTGCGGTCAGGGAGGGCCTTGGAAAAGCTCATTGGGATTCCTCAGGATCTCAAACAAATAAATGAATAAATAAATAATGTTTTCAACATTTTTTTAACTCTGCCGTGGCCGGTCCCAAGCCCGTGCTGTGAAAAGAGGAGGGTCAGATGCTGGGACAAGCAAACCAGCTCTGTAAAAACTATTTGCTACTGCGGTCAGGGAGGGCCTTGGAAAAGCTCATTGGGATTCCTCAGGATCTCAAACAAATAAATTATTAAATAAATAAATAATGTTTTCAACATTTTTTAACTCTGCCGTGGCCGGTCCCAAGCCCGTGCTGTGAAAAGAGGAGGGTCAGATGCTGGGACAAGCAAACCAGCTCTGTAAAAACTATTTTCTACTGAGATCAGGAAGGGCCTTGGAAAAGCTCATTGGGATTCCTCAGGATCTCAAACAAATAAATGAATAAATAAATAAATAATGTTTTCAACATTTTTTAACTCTGCCGTCGCCGGTCCCAAGCCCGTGCTGTGAAAAGAGGAGGGTCAGATGCTGGGACAAGCAAACCAGCTCTGTAAAAACTATTTGCTACTGCGGTCAGGGAGGGCCTTGGAAAAGCTCATTGGGATTCCTCAGGATCTCAAACAAATAAATTATTAAATAAATAAATAATGTTTTCAACATTTTTTAACTCTGCCGCGGCCGGTCCCAAGCCCGTGCTGTGAAAAGAGGAGGGTCAGATGCTGGGACAAGGAAACCAGCTCTGTAAAAACTATTTGCTACTGCGGTCAGGGAGGGCCTTGGAAAAGCTCATTGGGATTCCTCGGGATCTCAAACAAATAAATGAATAAATAAATAATGTTTTCAACATTTTTTAACTCTGCCATGGCCGGTCCCAAGCCCGTGCTGTGAATAGAGGAGGGTCAGATGCTGGGACAAGCAAACCAGCTCTGTAAAAACTATTTGCTACTGCGGTCAGGGAGGGCCTTGGAAAAGCTCATTGGGATTCCTCAGGATCTCAAACAAATAAATGAATAAATAAATAATGTTTTCAACATTTTTTTAACTCTGCCATGGCCGGTCCCAAGCCCGTGCTGTGAAAAGAGGAGGGTCAGATGCTGGGATAAGCAAACCAGCTCTGTAAAAACTATTTGATACTGCAGTCAGGGAGGGCCTTGGAAAAGCTCATTGGGATTCCTCAGGATCTTAAACAAATAAATGAATAAATAAATAATGTTTTCAACATTTTTTAACTCTGCCGTGGCCGGTCCCAAGCCCGTGCTGTGAAAAGAGGAGGGTCAGATGCTGGGACAAGCAAACCAGCTCTGTAAAAACTATTTGCTAGTGCAGTCAGGGAGGGCCTTGGAAAAGCTCATTGGGATTCCTCATGATCTCAAACAAATAAATGAATAAATAAATAATGTTTTCAACATTTTTTTTAACTCTGCCGTGGTCTGTCCCAAGCCCGTGCTGTGAAAAGAGGAGGGTCAGATGCTGGGACAAGCAAACCAGCTCTGTAAAAACTATTTGCTACTGCGGTCAGGGAGGGCCTTGGAAAAGCTCATTGGGATTCCTCAGGATCTCAAACAAATAAATGAATAAATAAATAATGTTTTCAACATTTTTTTTAACTCTGCCGTGGTCTGTCCCAAGCCCGTGCTGTGAAAAGAGGAGGGTCAGATGCTGGGACAAGCAAACCAGTTCTGTAAAAACCATTTGCTACTGCGGTCAGGGAGGGCCTTGGAAAAGCTCATTGGGATTCCTCAGGATCTCAAACAAATAAATGAATAAATAAATAATGTTTTCAACATTTTTTTAACTCTGCCGTGGCCGGTCCCAAGCCCGTGCTGTGAAAAGAAGAGGGTCAGATGCTGGGACAAGCAAACCAGCTCTTTAAAAAAAACTATTTGCTACTGCGGTCAGGGAGGGCCTTGGAAAAGCTCATTGGGATTCCTGAGAATCTCAAACAAATAAATGAATAAATAAATAAATAATGTTTTTAACATTTTTTAACTCTGCCCTTGCCGGTCCCAAGCCCGTGCTGTGAAAAGAGGAGGGTCAGATGTTGGGACAAGCAAACCAGCTCTGTAAAAACTATTTGCTACTGCGGTCAGGGAGGGCCTTGGAAAAGCTCATTGGGATTCCTCAGGATCTCAAACAAATAAATGAATAAATAAATAATGTTTTCAACATTTTTTTAACTCTGCCGTGGCCGGTCCCAAGCCCGTGCTGTGAAAAGAGGAGGGTCAGATGCTGGGACAAGCAAACCAGCTCTGTAAAAACTATTTGCTACTGCGGTCAGGGAGGGCCTTGGAAAAGCTCATTGGGATTCCTCAGGATCTCAAACAAATAAATTATTAAATAAATAAATAATGTTTTCAACATTTTTTAACTCTGCCGTGGCCGGTCCCAAGCCCGTGCTGTGAAAAGAGGAGGGTCAGATGCTGGGACAAGGAAACCAGCTCTGTAAAAACTATTTGCTACTGCGGTCAGGGAGGGCCTTGGAAAAGCTCATTGGGATTCCTCAGGATCTCAAACAAATAAATGAATAAATAAATAATGTTTTCAACATTTTTTAACTCTGCCATGGCCGGTCCCAAGCCCATGCTGTGAATAGAGGAGGGTCAGATGCTGGGACAAGCAAACCAGCTCTGTAAAAACTATTTGCTACTGCGGTCAGGGAGGGCCTTGGAAAAGCTCATTGGGATTCCTCAGGATCTCAAACAAATAAATGAATAAATAAATAATGTTTTCAACATTTTTTTAACTCTGCCATGGCCGGTCCCAAGCCCGTGCTGTGAAAAGAGGAGGGTCAGATGCTGGGATAAGCAAACCAGCTCTGTAAAAACTATTTGATACTGCAGTCAGGGAGGGCCTTGGAAAAGCTCATTGGGATTCCTCAGGATCTCAAACAAATAAATGAATAAATAAATAATGTTTTCAACATTTTTTTTAACTCTGCCGTGGTCTGTCCCAAGCCCGTGCTGTGAAAAGAGGAGGGTCAGATGCTGGGACAAGCAAACCAGCTCTGTAAAAACTATTTGCTACTGCGGTCAGGGAGGGCCTTGGAAAAGCTCATTGGGATTCCTCAGGATCTCAAACAAATAAATGAATAAATAAATAAATAATGTTTTCAACATTTTTTTAACTCTGCCGTGGCCGGTCCCAAGCCCATGCTGTGAAAAGAGGAGGGTCAGATGCTGGGACAAGCAAACCAGCTCTGTAAAAACTATTTGCTACTGCGGTCAGGGAGGGCCTTGGAAAAGCTCATTGGGATTCCTCAGGATCTCAAATAAATAAATCAATAAATAAATAATGTTTTCAACATTTTTTTAACTCTGCCGTGGCCGGTCCCAAGCCCGTGCTGTGAAAAGAGGAGGGTCAGAGGCTGTGACAAGCACGCCAGCTCTGTAAAAACTATTTTCTACTGCGGTCAGGGAGGGTTTTGGAAAAGCTCATTGGGATTCCTCAGGATCTCAAACAAATAAATGAATAAATAAATAATGTTTTCAACATTTTTTAACTCTGCCGTGGCCGGTCCCAAGCCCGTGCTGTGAAAAGAGGAGGGTCAGATGCTGGGACAAGCAAACCAGCTCTGTAAAAACTATTTGCTACTGAGGTCAGGGAGGGCCTTGGAAAAGCTCATTGGGATTCCTCAGGATCTCAAACAAATAAATGAATAAATAAATAATGTTTTCAACATTTTTTTAACTCTGCCGTGGCCGGTCCCAAGCCCGTGCTGTGAAAAGAGGAGGGTCAGATGCTGGGACAAGCAAACCAGCTCTGTAAAAATGATTTGCTACCGCGGTCAGGGAGGGCCTTGGAAAAGCTCATTGGGATTCCTCAGGATCTCAAACAAATAAATGAATAAATAAATAAATAATGTTTTCAACATTTTTTTAACTCTGCCGTGGCCGGTCCCAAGCCCGTGCTGTGAAAAGAGGAGGGTCAGATGCTGGGACAAGCAAACCAGCTCTGTAAAAACTATTTGCTACTGCGGTCAGGGAGGGCCTTGGAAAAGCTCATTGGGATTCCTCAGGATCTCAAACAAATAAATGAATAAATAAATAATGTTTTCAACATTTTTTTAACTCTGCCGTGGCCGGTCCCAAGCCCGTGCTGTGAAAAGAAGAGGGTCAGATGCTGGGACAAGCAAACCAGCTCTGTAAAAAAAACTATTTTCTACTGCGGTCAGGGAGGGCCTTGGAAAAGCTCATTGGGATTCCTCAGAATCTCAAACAAATAAATGAATAAATAAATAAATAATGTTTTCAACATTTTTTAACTCTGCCGTGGCCGGTCCCAAGCCCGTGCTGTGAAAAGAGGAGGGTCAGATGTTGGGAGAAGCAAACCAGCTCTGTAAAAACTATTTGCTACTGCGGTCAGGGAGGGCCTTGGAAAAGCTCATTGGGATTCCTCAGGATCTCAAACAAATAAATGAATAAATAAATAATGTTTTCAACATTTTTTTAACTCTGCCGTGGCCGGTCCCAAGCCCGTGCTGTGAAAAGAGGAGGGTCAGATGCTGGGACAAGCAAACCAGCTCTGTAAAAACTATTTTCTACTGAGGTCAGGAAGGGCCTTGGAAAAGCTCATTGGGATTCCTCAGGATCTCAAACAAATAAATGAATAAATAAATAAATAATGTTTTCAACATTTTTTAACTCTGCCGTCGCCGGTCCCAAGCCCGTGCTGTGAAAAGAGGAGGGTCAGATGCTGGGACAAGCAAACCAGCTCTGTAAAAAGTATTTGCTACTGCGGTCAGGGAGGGCCTTGGAAAAGCTCATTGGGATTCCTCAGGATCTCAAACAAATAAATTATTAAATAAATAAATAATGTTTTCAACATTTTTTAACTCTGCCGTGGCCGGTCCCAAGCCCGTGCTGTGAAAAGAGGAGGGTCAGATGCTGGGACAAGGAAACCAGCTCTGTAAAAACTATTTGCTACTGCGGTCAGGGAGGGCCTTGGAAAAGCTCATTGGGATTCCTCAGGATCTCAAACAAATAAATGAATAAATAAATAATGTTTTCAACATTTTTTTAACTCTGCCGTGGCCGGTCCCAAGCCCGTGCTGTGAAAAGAGGAGGGTCAGATGCTGGGACAAGCAAACCAGCTCTGTAAAAACTATTTGCTACTGCGGTCAGGGAGGGCCTTGGAAAAGCTCATTGGGAGTCCTCAGGATCTCAAACAAATAAATTATTAAATAAATAAATAATGTTTTCAACATTTTTTAACTCTGCCGTGGCCGGTCCCAAGCCCGTGCTGTGAAAAGAGGAGGGTCAGATGCTGGGACAAGGAAACCAGCTCTGTAAAAACTATTTGCTACTGCGGTCAGGGAGGGCCTTGGAAAAGCTCATTGGGATTCCTCAGGATCTCAAACAAATAAATGAATAAATAAATAATGTTTTCAACATTTTTTAACTCTGCCATGGCCGGTCCCAAGCCCGTGCTGTGAATAGAGGAGGGTCAGATGCTGGGACAAGCAAACCAGCTCTGTAAAAACTATTTGCTACTGCGGTCAGGGAGGGCCTTGGAAAAGCTCATTGGGATTCCTCAGGATCTCAAACAAATAAATGAATAAATAAATAATGTTTTCAACATTTTTTTAACTCTGCCATGGCCGGTCCCAAGCCCGTGCTGTGAAAAGAGGAGGGTCAGATGCTGGGACAAGCAAACCAGCTCTGTAAAAACTATTTGCTAGTGCCGTCAGGGAGGCCCTTGGAAAAGCTCATTGGGATTCCTCATGATCTCAAACAAATAAATGAATAAATAAATAATGTTTTCAACATTTTTTTTAACTCTGCCGTGGTCTGTCCCAAGCCCGTGCTGTGAAAAGAGGAGGGTCAGATGCTGGGACAAGCAAACCAGCTCTGTAAAAACTATTTGCTACTGCGGTCAGGGAGGGCCTTGGAAAAGCTCATTGGGATTCCTCAGGATCTCAAACAAATAAATGAATAAATAAATAAATAATGTTTTCAACATTTTTTTAACTCTGCCGTGGCCGGTCCCAAGCCCATGCTGTGAAAAGAGGAGGGTCAGATGCTGGGACAAGCAAACCAGCTCTGTAAAAACTATTTGCTACTGCGGTCAGGGAGGGCCTTGGAAAAGCTCATTGGGATTCCTCAGGATCTCAAACAAATAAATGAATAAATAAATAATGTTTTCAACATTTTTTAACTCTGCCGTGGCCGGTCCCAAGCCCGTGCTGTGAAAAGAGGAGGGTCAGATGCTGGGACAAGCAAACCAGCTCTGTAAAAACTATTTGCTAGTGCCGTCAGGGAGGGCCTTGGAAAAGCTCATTGGGATTCCTCATGATCTCAAACAAATAAATGAATAAATAAATAATGTTTTCAACATTTTTTTTAACTCTGTCGTGGTCTGTCCCAAGCCCGTGCTGTGAAAAGAGGAGGGTCAGATGCTGGGACAAGCAAACCAGCTCTGTAAAAACTATTTGCTACTGCGGTCAGGGAGGGCCTTAGAAAAGCTCATTGCGATTCCTCAGGATCTCAAATAAATAAATCAATAAATAAATAATGTTTTCAACATTTTTTTAACTCTGCCGTGGCCGGTCCCACGCCCGTGCTGTGAAAAGAGGAGGGTCAAAGGCTGTGACAAGCACGCCAGCTCTGTAAAAACTATTTTCTACTGCGGTCAGGGAGGGTTTTGGAAAAGCTCATTGGGATTCCTCAGGATCTCAAACAAATAAATGAATAAATAAATAATGTTTTCAACATTTTTTAACTCTGCCGTGGCCGGTCCCAAGCCCGTGCTGTGAAAAGGGGAGGGTCAGATGCTGGGACAAGCAAACCAGCTCTGTAAAAACTATTTGCTACTGAGGTCAGGGAGGGCCTTGGAAAAGCTCATTGGGATTCCTCAGGATCTCAAACAAATAAATGAATAAATAAATAATGTTTTCAACATTTTTTTAACTCTGCCGTGGCCGGTCCCAAGCCCGTGCTGTGAAAAGAGGAGGGTCAGATGCTGGGACAAGCAAACCAGCTCTGTAAAAATGATTTGCTACCGCGGTCAGGGAGGGCCTTGGAAAAGCTCATTGGGATTCCTCAGGATCTCAAACAAATAAATGAATAAATAAATAAATAATGTTTTCAACATTTTTTAACTCTGCCGTCGCCGGTCCCAAGCCCGTGCTGTGAAAAGAGGAGGGTCAGATGCTGGGACAAGCAAACCAGCTCTGTAAAAAGTATTTGCTACTGCGGTCAGGGAGGGCCTTGGAAAAGCTCATTGGGATTCCTCAGGATCTCAAACAAATAAATTATTAAATAAATAAATAATGTTTTCAACATTTTTTAACTCTGCCGTGGCCGGTCCCAAGCCCGTGCTGTGAAAAGAGGAGGGTCAGATGCTGGGACAAGGAAACCAGCTCTGTAAAAACTATTTGCTACTGCGGTCAGGGAGGGCCTTGGAAAAGCTCATTGGGATTCCTCAGGATCTCAAACAAATAAATGAATAAATAAATAATGTTTTCAACATTTTTTTAACTCTGCCGTGGCCGGTCCCAAGCCCGTGCTGTGAAAAGAGGAGGGTCAGATGCTGGGACAAGCAAACCAGCTCTGTAAAAACTATTTGCTACTGCGGTCAGGGAGGGCCTTGGAAAAGCTCATTGGGATTCCTCAGGATCTCAAACAAATAAATTATTAAATAAATAAATAATGTTTTCAACATTTTTTAACTCTGCCGTGGCCGGTCCCAAGCCCGTGCTGTGAAAAGAGGAGGGTCAGATGCTGGGACAAGGAAACCAGCTCTGTAAAAACTATTTGCTACTGCGGTCAGGGAGGGCCTTGGAAAAGCTCATTGGGATTCCTCAGGATCTCAAACAAATAAATGAATAAATAAATAATGTTTTCAACATTTTTTAAACTCTGCCATGGCCGGTCCCAAGCCCGTGCTGTGAATAGAGGAGGGTCAGATGCTGGGACAAGCAAACCAGCTCTGTAAAAACTATTTGCTACTGCGGTCAGGGAGGGCCTTGGAAAAGCTCATTGGGATTCCTCAGGATCTCAAACAAATAAATGAATAAATAAATAATGTTTTCAACATTTTTTTAACTCTGCCATGGCCGGTCCCAAGCCCGTGCTGTGAAAAGAGGAGGGTCAGATGCTGGGACAAGCAAACCAGCTCTGTAAAAACTATTTGCTAGTGCCGTCAGGGAGGCCCTTGGAAAAGCTCATTGGGATTCCTCATGATCTCAAACAAATAAATGAATAAATAAATAATGTTTTCAACATTTTTTTTAACTCTGCCGTGGTCTGTCCCAAGCCCGTGCTGTGAAAAGAGGAGGGTCAGATGCTGGGACAAGCAAACCAGCTCTGTAAAAACTATTTGCTACTGCGGTCAGGGAGGGCCTTGGAAAAGCTCATTGGGATTCCTCAGGATCTCAAACAAATAAATGAATAAATAAATAAATAATGTTTTCAACATTTTTTTAACTCTGCCGTGGCCGGTCCCAAGCCCATGCTGTGAAAAGAGGAGGGTCAGATGCTGGGACAAGCAAACCAGCTCTGTAAAAACTATTTGCTACTGCGGTCAGGGAGGGCCTTGGAAAAGCTCATTGGGATTCCTCAGGATCTCAAACAAATAAATGAATAAATAAATAATGTTTTCAACATTTTTTAACTCTGCCGTGGCCGGTCCCAAGCCCGTGCTGTGAAAAGAGGAGGGTCAGATGCTGGGACAAGCAAACCAGCTCTGTAAAAACTATTTGCTAGTGCCGTCAGGGAGGGCCTTGGAAAAGCTCATTGGGATTCCTCATGATCTCAAACAAATAAATGAATAAATAAATAATGTTTTCAACATTTTTTTTAACTCTGTCGTGGTCTGTCCCAAGCCCGTGCTGTGAAAAGAGGAGGGTCAGATGCTGGGACAAGCAAACCAGCTCTGTAAAAACTATTTGCTACTGCGGTCAGGGAGGGCCTTGGAAAAGCTCATTGCGATTCCTCAGGATCTCAAATAAATAAATCAATAAATAAATAATGTTTTCAACATTTTTTTAACTCTGCCGTGGCCGGTCCCACGCCCGTGCTGTGAAAAGAGGAGGGTCAAAGGCTGTGACAAGCACGCCAGCTCTGTAAAAACTATTTTCTACTGCGGTCAGGGAGGGTTTTGGAAAAGCTCATTGGGATTCCTCAGGATCTCAAACAAATAAATGAATAAATAAATAATGTTTTCAACATTTTTTAACTCTGCCGTGGCCGGTCCCAAGCCCGTGCTGTGAAAAGGGGAGGGTCAGATGCTGGGACAAGCAAACCAGCTCTGTAAAAACTATTTGCTACTGAGGTCAGGGAGGGCCTTGGAAAAGCTCATTGGGATTCCTCAGGATCTCAAACAAATAAATGAATAAATAAATAATGTTTTCAACATTTTTTTAACTCTGCCGTGGCCGGTCCCAAGCCCGTGCTGTGAAAAGAGGAGGGTCAGATGCTGGGACAAGCAAACCAGCTCTGTAAAAATGATTTGCTACCGCGGTCAGGGAGGGCCTTGGAAAAGCTCATTGGGATTCCTCAGGATCTCAAACAAATAAATGAATAAATAAATAAATAATGTTTTCAACATTTTTTTAACTCTGCCGTGGCCGGTCCCAAGCCCGTGCTGTGAAAAGAGGAGGGTCAGATGCTGGGACAAGCAAACCAGCTCTGTAAAAACTATTTGCTACTGCGGTCAGGGAGGGCCTTGGAAAAGCTCATTGGGATTCCTCAGGATCTCAAACAAATAAATGAATAAATAAATAATGTTTTCAACATTTTTTTAACTCTGCCGTGGCCGGTCCCAAGCCCGTGCAGTGAGAAGAAGAGGGTCAGATGCTGGGACAAGCAAACCAGCTCTGTAAAAAAAACTATGTGCTACTGCGGTCAGGGAGGGCCTTGGAAAAGCTCATTGGGATTCCTCAGAATCTCAAAAATATAAATGAATAAATAAATAAATAATGTTTTCAACATTTTTTAACTCTGCCGTGGCCGGTCCCAAGCCCATGCTGTGAAAAGAGGAGGGTCAGATGTTGGGACAAGCAAACCAGCTCTGTAAAAACTATTTGCTACTGCGGTCAGGGAGGGCCTTGGAAAAGCTCATTGGGATTCCTCAGGATCTCAAACAAATAAATGAATAAATAAATAATGTTTTCAACATTTTTTTAACTCTGCCGTGGCCGGTCCCAAGCCCGTGCTGTGAAAAGAGGAGGGTCAGATGCTGGGACAAGCAAACCAGCTCTGTAAAAACTATTTTCTACTGAGGTCAGGAAGGGCCTTGGAAAAGCTCATTGGGATTCCTCAGGATCTCAAACAAATAAATGAATAAATAAATAAATAATGTTTTCAACATTTTTTAACTCTGCCGTCGCCGGTCCCAAGCCCGTGCTGTGAAAAGAGGAGGGTCAGATGCTGGGACAAGCAAACCAGCTCTGTAAAAACTATTTGCTACTGTGGTCAGGGAGGGCCTTGGAAAAGCTCATTGGGATTCCTCAGGATCTCAAACAAATAAATGAATAAATAAATAATGTTTTCAACATTTTTTTAACTCCGCCGTGGCCGGTCCCAAGCCCGTGCTGTGAAAAGAGGAGGGTCAGATGCTGGGATAAGCAAACCAGCTCTGTAAAAACTATTTGATACTGCAGTCAGGGAGGGCCTTGGAAAAGCTCATTGGGATTCCTCAGGATCTCAAACAAATAAATGAATAAATAAATAAATAATGTTTTCAACATTTTTTAACTCTGCCGTCGCCGGTCCCAAGCCCGTGCTGTGAAAAGAGGAGGGTCAGATGCTGGGATAAGCAAACCAGCTCTGTAAAAACTATTTTCTACTGAGGTCAGGAAGGGCCTTGGAAAAGCTCATTGGGATTCCTCAGGATCTCAAACAAATAAATGAATAAATAAATAAATAATGTTTTCAACATTTTTTAACTCTGCCGTCGCCGGTCCCAAGCCCGTGCTGTGAAAAGAGGAGGGTCAGATGCTGGGACAAGCAAACCAGCTCTGTAAAAAGTATTTGCTACTGCGGTCAGGGAGGGCCTTGGAAAAGCTCATTGGGATTCCTCAGGATCTCAAACAAATAAATTATTAAATAAATAAATAATGTTTTCAACATTTTTTAACTCTGCCGTGGCCGGTCCCAAGCCCGTGCTGTGAAAAGAGGAGGGTCAGATGCTGGGACAAGGAAACCAGCTCTGTAAAAACTATTTGCTACTGCGGTCAGGGAGGGCCTTGGAAAAGCTCATTGGGATTCCTCAGGATCTCAAACAAATAAATGAATAAATAAATAATGTTTTCAACATTTTTTTAACTCTGCCGTGGCCGGTCCCAAGCCCGTGCTGTGAAAAGAGGAGGGTCAGATGCTGGGACAAGCAAACCAGCTCTGTAAAAACTATTTGCTACTGCGGTCAGGGAGGGCCTTGGAAAAGCTCATTGGGAGTCCTCAGGATCTCAAACAAATAAATTATTAAATAAATAAATAATGTTTTCAACATTTTTTAACTCTGCCGTGGCCGGTCCCAAGCCCGTGCTGTGAAAAGAGGAGGGTCAGATGCTGGGACAAGGAAACCAGCTCTGTAAAAACTATTTGCTACTGCGGTCAGGGAGGGCCTTGGAAAAGCTCATTGGGATTCCTCAGGATCTCAAACAAATAAATTATTAAATAAATAAATAATGTTTTCAACATTTTTTAACTCTGCCGTGGCCGGTCCCAAGCCCGTGCTGTGAAAAGAGGAGGGTCAGATGCTGGGACAAGGAAACCAGCTCTGTAAAAACTATTTGCTACTGCGGTCAGGGAGGGCCTTGGAAAAGCTCATTGGGATTCCTCAGGATCTCAAACAAATAAATGAATAAATAAATAATGTTTTCAACATTTTTTTAACTCTGCCGTGGCCGGTCCCAAGCCCGTGCTGTGAAAAGAGGAGGGTCAGATGCTGGGACAAGCAAACCAGCTCTGTAAAAACTATTTGCTACTGCGGTCAGGGAGGGCCTTGGAAAAGCTCATTGGGAGTCCTCAGGATCTCAAACAAATAAATTATTAAATAAATAAATAATGTTTTCAACATTTTTTAACTCTGCCGTGGCCGGTCCCAAGCCCGTGCTGTGAAAAGAGGAGGGTCAGATGCTGGGACAAGGAAACCAGCTCTGTAAAAACTATTTGCTACTGCGGTCAGGGAGGGCCTTGGAAAAGCTCATTGGGATTCCTCAGGATCTCAAACAAATAAATGAATAAATAAATAATGTTTTCAACATTTTTTAACTCTGCCATGGCCGGTCCCAAGCCCGTGCTGTGAATAGAGGAGGGTCAGATGCTGGGACAAGCAAACCAGCTCTGTAAAAACTATTTGCTACTGCGGTCAGGGAGGGCCTTGGAAAAGCTCATTGGGATTCCTCAGGATCTCAAACAAATAAATGAATAAATAAATAATGTTTTCAACATTTTTTTAACTCTGCCATGGCCGGTCCCAAGCCCGTGCTGTGAAAAGAGGAGGGTCAGATGCTGGGACAAGCAAACCAGCTCTGTAAAAACTATTTGCTAGTGCCGTCAGGGAGGCCCTTGGAAAAGCTCATTGGGATTCCTCATGATCTCAAACAAATAAATGAATAAATAAATAATGTTTTCAACATTTTTTTTAACTCTGCCGTGGTCTGTCCCAAGCCCGTGCTGTGAAAAGAGGAGGGTCAGATGCTGGGACAAGCAAACCAGCTCTGTAAAAACTATTTGCTACTGCGGTCAGGGAGGGCCTTGGAAAAGCTCATTGGGATTCCTCAGGATCTCAAACAAATAAATGAATAAATAAATAAATAATGTTTTCAACATTTTTTTAACTCTGCCGTGGCCGGTCCCAAGCCCATGCTGTGAAAAGAGGAGGGTCAGATGCTGGGACAAGCAAACCAGCTCTGTAAAAACTATTTGCTACTGCGGTCAGGGAGGGCCTTGGAAAAGCTCATTGGGATTCCTCAGGATCTCAAACAAATAAATGAATAAATAAATAATGTTTTCAACATTTTTTAACTCTGCCGTGGCCGGTCCCAAGCCCGTGCTGTGAAAAGAGGAGGGTCAGATGCTGGGACAAGCAAACCAGCTCTGTAAAAACTATTTGCTAGTGCCGTCAGGGAGGGCCTTGGAAAAGCTCATTGGGATTCCTCATGATCTCAAACAAATAAATGAATAAATAAATAATGTTTTCAACATTTTTTTTAACTCTGTCGTGGTCTGTCCCAAGCCCGTGCTGTGAAAAGAGGAGGGTCAGATGCTGGGACAAGCAAACCAGCTCTGTAAAAACTATTTGCTACTGCGGTCAGGGAGGGCCTTGGAAAAGCTCATTGCGATTCCTCAGGATCTCAAATAAATAAATCAATAAATAAATAATGTTTTCAACATTTTTTTAACTCTGCCGTGGCCGGTCCCACGCCCGTGCTGTGAAAAGAGGAGGGTCAAAGGCTGTGACAAGCACGCCAGCTCTGTAAAAACTATTTTCTACTGCGGTCAGGGAGGGTTTTGGAAAAGCTCATTGGGATTCCTCAGGATCTCAAACAAATAAATGAATAAATAAATAATGTTTTCAACATTTTTTAACTCTGCCGTGGCCGGTCCCAAGCCCGTGCTGTGAAAAGGGGAGGGTCAGATGCTGGGACAAGCAAACCAGCTCTGTAAAAACTATTTGCTACTGAGGTCAGGGAGGGCCTTGGAAAAGCTCATTGGGATTCCTCAGGATCTCAAACAAATAAATGAATAAATAAATAATGTTTTCAACATTTTTTTAACTCTGCCGTGGCCGGTCCCAAGCCCGTGCTGTGAAAAGAGGAGGGTCAGATGCTGGGACAAGCAAACCAGCTCTGTAAAAATGATTTGCTACCGCGGTCAGGGAGGGCCTTGGAAAAGCTCATTGGGATTCCTCAGGATCTCAAACAAATAAATGAATAAATAAATAAATAATGTTTTCAACATTTTTTAACTCTGCCGTCGCCGGTCCCAAGCCCGTGCTGTGAAAAGAGGAGGGTCAGATGCTGGGACAAGCAAACCAGCTCTGTAAAAAGTATTTGCTACTGCGGTCAGGGAGGGCCTTGGAAAAGCTCATTGGGATTCCTCAGGATCTCAAACAAATAAATTATTAAATAAATAAATAATGTTTTCAACATTTTTTAACTCTGCCGTGGCCGGTCCCAAGCCCGTGCTGTGAAAAGAGGAGGGTCAGATGCTGGGACAAGGAAACCAGCTCTGTAAAAACTATTTGCTACTGCGGTCAGGGAGGGCCTTGGAAAAGCTCATTGGGATTCCTCAGGATCTCAAACAAATAAATGAATAAATAAATAATGTTTTCAACATTTTTTTAACTCTGCCGTGGCCGGTCCCAAGCCCGTGCTGTGAAAAGAGGAGGGTCAGATGCTGGGACAAGCAAACCAGCTCTGTAAAAACTATTTGCTACTGCGGTCAGGGAGGGCCTTGGAAAAGCTCATTGGGATTCCTCAGGATCTCAAACAAATAAATTATTAAATAAATAAATAATGTTTTCAACATTTTTTAACTCTGCCGTGGCCGGTCCCAAGCCCGTGCTGTGAAAAGAGGAGGGTCAGATGCTGGGACAAGGAAACCAGCTCTGTAAAAACTATTTGCTACTGCGGTCAGGGAGGGCCTTGGAAAAGCTCATTGGGATTCCTCAGGATCTCAAACAAATAAATGAATAAATAAATAATGTTTTCAACATTTTTTAAACTCTGCCATGGCCGGTCCCAAGCCCGTGCTGTGAATAGAGGAGGGTCAGATGCTGGGACAAGCAAACCAGCTCTGTAAAAACTATTTGCTACTGCGGTCAGGGAGGGCCTTGGAAAAGCTCATTGGGATTCCTCAGGATCTCAAACAAATAAATGAATAAATAAATAATGTTTTCAACATTTTTTTAACTCTGCCATGGCCGGTCCCAAGCCCGTGCTGTGAAAAGAGGAGGGTCAGATGCTGGGACAAGCAAACCAGCTCTGTAAAAACTATTTGCTAGTGCCGTCAGGGAGGCCCTTGGAAAAGCTCATTGGGATTCCTCATGATCTCAAACAAATAAATGAATAAATAAATAATGTTTTCAACATTTTTTTTAACTCTGCCGTGGTCTGTCCCAAGCCCGTGCTGTGAAAAGAGGAGGGTCAGATGCTGGGACAAGCAAACCAGCTCTGTAAAAACTATTTGCTACTGCGGTCAGGGAGGGCCTTGGAAAAGCTCATTGGGATTCCTCAGGATCTCAAACAAATAAATGAATAAATAAATAAATAATGTTTTCAACATTTTTTTAACTCTGCCGTGGCCGGTCCCAAGCCCATGCTGTGAAAAGAGGAGGGTCAGATGCTGGGACAAGCAAACCAGCTCTGTAAAAACTATTTGCTACTGCGGTCAGGGAGGGCCTTGGAAAAGCTCATTGGGATTCCTCAGGATCTCAAACAAATAAATGAATAAATAAATAATGTTTTCAACATTTTTTAACTCTGCCGTGGCCGGTCCCAAGCCCGTGCTGTGAAAAGAGGAGGGTCAGATGCTGGGACAAGCAAACCAGCTCTGTAAAAACTATTTGCTAGTGCCGTCAGGGAGGGCCTTGGAAAAGCTCATTGGGATTCCTCATGATCTCAAACAAATAAATGAATAAATAAATAATGTTTTCAACATTTTTTTTAACTCTGTCGTGGTCTGTCCCAAGCCCGTGCTGTGAAAAGAGGAGGGTCAGATGCTGGGACAAGCAAACCAGCTCTGTAAAAACTATTTGCTACTGCGGTCAGGGAGGGCCTTGGAAAAGCTCATTGCGATTCCTCAGGATCTCAAATAAATAAATCAATAAATAAATAATGTTTTCAACATTTTTTTAACTCTGCCGTGGCCGGTCCCACGCCCGTGCTGTGAAAAGAGGAGGGTCAAAGGCTGTGACAAGCACGCCAGCTCTGTAAAAACTATTTTCTACTGCGGTCAGGGAGGGTTTTGGAAAAGCTCATTGGGATTCCTCAGGATCTCAAACAAATAAATGAATAAATAAATAATGTTTTCAACATTTTTTAACTCTGCCGTGGCCGGTCCCAAGCCCGTGCTGTGAAAAGGGGAGGGTCAGATGCTGGGACAAGCAAACCAGCTCTGTAAAAACTATTTGCTACTGAGGTCAGGGAGGGCCTTGGAAAAGCTCATTGGGATTCCTCAGGATCTCAAACAAATAAATGAATAAATAAATAATGTTTTCAACATTTTTTTAACTCTGCCGTGGCCGGTCCCAAGCCCGTGCTGTGAAAAGAGGAGGGTCAGATGCTGGGACAAGCAAACCAGCTCTGTAAAAATGATTTGCTACCGCGGTCAGGGAGGGCCTTGGAAAAGCTCATTGGGATTCCTCAGGATCTCAAACAAATAAATGAATAAATAAATAAATAATGTTTTCAACATTTTTTTAACTCTGCCGTGGCCGGTCCCAAGCCCGTGCTGTGAAAAGAGGAGGGTCAGATGCTGGGACAAGCAAACCAGCTCTGTAAAAACTATTTGCTACTGCGGTCAGGGAGGGCCTTGGAAAAGCTCATTGGGATTCCTCAGGATCTCAAACAAATAAATGAATAAATAAATAATGTTTTCAACATTTTTTTAACTCTGCCGTGGCCGGTCCCAAGCCCGTGCAGTGAGAAGAAGAGGGTCAGATGCTGGGACAAGCAAACCAGCTCTGTAAAAAAAACTATGTGCTACTGCGGTCAGGGAGGGCCTTGGAAAAGCTCATTGGGATTCCTCAGAATCTCAAAAATATAAATGAATAAATAAATAAATAATGTTTTCAACATTTTTTAACTCTGCCGTGGCCGGTCCCAAGCCCGTGCTGTGAAAAGAGGAGGGTCAGATGTTGGGACAAGCAAACCAGCTCTGTAAAAACTATTTGCTACTGCGGTCAGGGAGGGCCTTGGAAAAGCTCATTGGGATTCCTCAGGATCTCAAACAAATAAATGAATAAATAAATAATGTTTTCAACATTTTTTTAACTCCGCCGTGGCCGGTCCCAAGCCCGTGCTGTGAAAAGAGGAGGGTCAGATGCTGGGATAAGCAAACCAGCTCTGTAAAAACTATTTGATACTGCAGTCAGGGAGGGCCTTGGAAAAGCTCATTGGGATTCCTCAGGATCTCAAACAAATAAATGAATAAATAAATAAATCATGTTTTCAACATTTTTTTAACTCTGCCGTGGCCGGTCCCAAGCCCGTGCTGTGAAAAGAGGAGGGTCAGATGCTGGGACAAGCAAACCAGCTCTGTAAAAACTATTTGCTACTGCGGTCAGGGAGGGCCTTGGAAAAGCTCATTGGGATTCCTCAGGATCTCAAACAAATAAATGAATAAATAAATAATGTTTTCAACATTTTTTTAACTCTGCCATGGCCGGTCCCAAGCCCGTGCTGTGAAAAGAGGAGGGTCAGATGCTGGGATAAGCAAACCAGCTCTGTAAAAACTATTTGATACTGCAGTCAGTGAGGGCCTTGGAAAAGCTCATTGGGATTCCTCAGGATCTCAAACAAATAAATGAATAAATAAATAAATAATGTTTTCAACATTTTTAACTCTGCCGTGGCCGGTCCCAAGCCCGTGCTGTGAAAAGAGGAGGGTCAGATGCTGGGACAAGCAAACCAGCTCTGTAAAAACTATTTGCTAGTGCAGTCAGGGAGGGCCTTGGAAAAGCTCATTGGGATTCCTCATGATCTCAAACAAATAAATGAATAAATAAATAATGTTTTCAACATTTTTTTTAACTCTGCCGTGGTCTGTCCCAAGCCCGTGCTGTGAAAAGAGGAGGGTCAGATTCTGGGACAAGCAAACCAGCTCTGTAAAAACTATTTGCTACTGCGGTCAGGGAGGGCCTTGGAAAAGCTCATTGGGATTCCTCAGGATCTCAAACAAATAAATGAATAAATAAATAATGTTTTCAACATTTTTTTAACTCTGCCATGGCCGGTCCCAAGCCCGTGCTGTGAAAAGAGGAGGGTCAGATGCTGGGACAAGGAAACCAGCTCTGTAAAAACTATTTGCTACTGCGGTCAGGGAGGGCCTTGGAAAAGCTCATTGGGATTCCTCAGGATCTCAAACAAATAAATGAATAAATAAATAATGTTTTCAACATTTTTTAACTCTGCCATGGCCGGTCCCAAGCCCGTGCTGTGAATAGAGGAGGGTCAGATGCTGGGACAAGCAAACCAGCTCTGTAAAAACTATTTGCTACTGCGGTCAGGGAGGGCCTTGGAAAAGCTCATTGGGATTCCTCAGGATCTCAAACAAATAAATGAATAAATAAATAATGTTTTCAACATTTTTTTAACTCTGCCATGGCCGGTCCCAAGCCCGTGCTGTGAAAAGAGGAGGGTCAGATGCTGGGACAAGCAAACCAGCTCTGTAAAAACTATTTGCTAGTGCCGTCAGGGAGGCCCTTGGAAAAGCTCATTGGGATTCCTCATGATCTCAAACAAATAAATGAATAAATAAATAATGTTTTCAACATTTTTTTTAACTCTGCCGTGGTCTGTCCCAAGCCCGTGCTGTGAAAAGAGGAGGGTCAGATGCTGGGACAAGCAAACCAGCTCTGTAAAAACTATTTGCTACTGCGGTCAGGGAGGGCCTTGGAAAAGCTCATTGGGATTCCTCAGGATCTCAAACAAATAAATGAATAAATAAATAAATAATGTTTTCAACATTTTTTTAACTCTGCCGTGGCCGGTCCCAAGCCCATGCTGTGAAAAGAGGAGGGTCAGATGCTGGGACAAGCAAACCAGCTCTGTAAAAACTATTTGATACTGCGGTCAGGGAGGGCCTTGGAAAAGCTCATTGGGATTCCTCAGGATCTCAAACAAATAAATGAATAAATAAATAATGTTTTCAACATTTTTTAACTCTGCCGTGGCCGGTCCCAAGCCCGTGCTGTGAAAAGAGGAGGGTCAGATGCTGGGACAAGCAAACCAGCTCTGTAAAAACTATTTGCTAGTGCCGTCAGGGAGGGCCTTGGAAAAGCTCATTGGGATTCCTCATGATCTCAAACAAATAAATGAATAAATAAATAATGTTTTCAACATTTTTTTTAACTCTGTCGTGGTCTGTCCCAAGCCCGTGCTGTGAAAAGAGGAGGGTCAGATGCTGGGACAAGCAAACCAGCTCTGTAAAAACTATTTGCTACTGCGGTCAGGGAGGGCCTTGGAAAAGCTCATTGCGATTCCTCAGGATCTCAAATAAATAAATCAATAAATAAATAATGTTTTCAACATTTTTTTAACTCTGCCGTGGCCGGTCCCACGCCCGTGCTGTGAAAAGAGGAGGGTCAAAGGCTGTGACAAGCACGCCAGCTCTGTAAAAACTATTTTCTACTGCGGTCAGGGAGGGTTTTGGAAAAGCTCATTGGGATTCCTCAGGATCTCAAACAAATAAATGAATAAATAAATAATGTTTTCAACATTTTTTAACTCTGCCGTGGCCGGTCCCAAGCCCGTGCTGTGAAAAGGGGAGGGTCAGATGCTGGGACAAGCAAACCAGCTCTGTAAAAACTATTTGCTACTGAGGTCAGGGAGGGCCTTGGAAAAGCTCATTGGGATTCCTCAGGATCTCAAACAAATAAATGAATAAATAAATAATGTTTTCAACATTTTTTTAACTCTGCCGTGGCCGGTCCCAAGCCCGTGCTGTGAAAAGAGGAGGGTCAGATGCTGGGACAAGCAAACCAGCTCTGTAAAAATGATTTGCTACCGCGGTCAGGGAGGGCCTTGGAAAAGCTCATTGGGATTCCTCAGGATCTCAAACAAATAAATGAATAAATAAATAAATAATGTTTTCAACATTTTTTTAACTCTGCCGTGGCCGGTCCCAAGCCCGTGCTGTGAAAAGAGGAGGGTCAGATGCTGGGACAAGCAAACCAGCTCTGTAAAAACTATTTGCTACTGCGGTCAGGGAGGGCCTTGGAAAAGCTCATTGGGATTCCTCAGGATCTCAAACAAATAAATGAATAAATAAATAATGTTTTCAACATTTTTTTAACTCTGCCGTGGCCGGTCCCAAGCCCGTGCAGTGAGAAGAAGAGGGTCAGATGCTGGGACAAGCAAACCAGCTCTGTAAAAAAAACTATGTGCTACTGCGGTCAGGGAGGGCCTTGGAAAAGCTCATTGGGATTCCTCAGAATCTCAAACAAATAAATGAATAAATAAATAAATAATGTTTTCAACATTTTTTAACTCTGCCGTGGCCGGTCCCAAGCCCGTGCTGTGAAAAGAGGAGGGTCAGATGTTGGGACAAGCAAACCAGCTCTGTAAAAACTATTTGCTACTGCGGTCAGGGAGGGCCTTGGAAAAGCTCATTGGGATTCCTCAGGATCTCAAACAAATAAATGAATAAATAAATAATGTTTTCAACATTTTTTTAACTCTGCCGTGGCCGGTCCCAAGCCCGTGCTGTGAAAAGAGGAGGGTCAGATGCTGGGACAAGCAAACCAGCTCTGTAAAAACTATTTTCTACTGAGGTCAGGAAGGGCCTTGGAAAAGCTCATTGGGATTCCTCAGGATCTCAAACAAATAAATGAATAAATAAATAAATAATGTTTTCAACATTTTTTAACTCTGCCGTCGCCGGTCCCAAGCCCGTGCTGTGAAAAGAGGAGGGTCAGATGCTGGGACAAGCAAACCAGCTCTGTAAAAACTATTTGCTACTGTGGTCAGGGAGGGCCTTGGAAAAGCTCATTGGGATTCCTCAGGATCTCAAACAAATAAATGAATAAATAAATAATGTTTTCAACATTTTTTTAACTCCGCCGTGGCCGGTCCCAAGCCCGTGCTGTGAAAAGAGGAGGGTCAGATGCTGGGATAAGCAAACCAGCTCTGTAAAAACTATTTGATACTGCAGTCAGGGAGGGCCTTGGAAAAGCTCATTGGGATTCCTCAGGATCTCAAACAAATAAATGAATAAATAAATAAATCATGTTTTCAACATTTTTTTAACTCTGCCGTGGCCGGTCCCAAGCCCGTGCTGTGAAAAGAGGAGGGTCAGATGCTGGGACAAGCAAACCAGCTCTGTAAAAACTATTTGCTACTGCGGTCAGGGAGGGCCTTGGAAAAGCTCATTGGGATTCCTCAGGATCTCAAACAAATAAATGAATAAATAAATAATGTTTTCAACATTTTTTTAACTCTGCCATGGCCGGTCCCAAGCCCGTGCTGTGAAAAGAGGAGGGTCAGATGCTGGGATAAGCAAACCAGCTCTGTAAAAACTATTTGATACTGCAGTCAGTGAGGGCCTTGGAAAAGCTCATTGGGATTCCTCAGGATCTCAAACAAATAAATGAATAAATAAATAAATAATGTTTTCAACATTTTTAACTCTGCCGTGGCCGGTCCCAAGCCCGTGCTGTGAAAAGAGGAGGGTCAGATGCTGGGACAAGCAAACCAGCTCTGTAAAAACTATTTGCTAGTGCAGTCAGGGAGGGCCTTGGAAAAGCTCATTGGGATTCCTCATGATCTCAAACAAATAAATGAATAAATAAATAATGTTTTCAACATTTTTTTTAACTCTGCCGTGGTCTGTCCCAAGCCCGTGCTGTGAAAAGAGGAGGGTCAGATTCTGGGACAAGCAAACCAGCTCTGTAAAAACTATTTGCTACTGCGGTCAGGGAGGGCCTTGGAAAAGCTCATTGGGATTCCTCAGGATCTCAAACAAATAAATGAATAAATAAATAATGTTTTCAACATTTTTTTAACTCTGCCATGGCCGGTCCCAAGCCCGTGCTGTGAAAAGAGGAGGGTCAGATGCTGGGACAAGGAAACCAGCTCTGTAAAAACTATTTGCTACTGCGGTCAGGGAGGGCCTTGGAAAAGCTCATTGGGATTCCTCAGGATCTCAAACAAATAAATGAATAAATAAATAATGTTTTCAACATTTTTTAACTCTGCCATGGCCGGTCCCAAGCCCGTGCTGTGAATAGAGGAGGGTCAGATGCTGGGACAAGCAAACCAGCTCTGTAAAAACTATTTGCTACTGCGGTCAGGGAGGGCCTTGGAAAAGCTCATTGGGATTCCTCAGGATCTCAAACAAATAAATGAATAAATAAATAATGTTTTCAACATTTTTTTAACTCTGCCATGGCCGGTCCCAAGCCCGTGCTGTGAAAAGAGGAGGGTCAGATGCTGGGACAAGCAAACCAGCTCTGTAAAAACTATTTGCTAGTGCCGTCAAGGAGGCCCTTGGAAAAGCTCATTGGGATTCCTCATGATCTCAAACAAATAAATGAATAAATAAATAATGTTTTCAACATTTTTTTTAACTCTGCCGTGGTCTGTCCCAAGCCCGTGCTGTGAAAAGAGGAGGGTCAGATGCTGGGACAAGCAAACCAGCTCTGTAAAAACTATTTGCTACTGCGGTCAGGGAGGGCCTTGGAAAAGCTCATTGGGATTCCTCAGGATCTCAAACAAATAAATGAATAAATAAATAAATAATGTTTTCAACATTTTTTTAACTCTGCCGTGGCCGGTCCCAAGCCCATGCTGTGAAAAGAGGAGGGTCAGATGCTGGGACAAGCAAACCAGCTCTGTAAAAACTATTTGCTACTGCGGTCAGGGAGGGCCTTGGAAAAGCTCATTGGGATTCCTCAGGATCTCAAACAAATAAATGAATAAATAAATAATGTTTTCAACATTTTTTAACTCTGCCGTGGCCGGTCCCAAGCCCGTGCTGTGAAAAGAGGAGGGTCAGATGCTGGGACAAGCAAACCAGCTCTGTAAAAACTATTTGCTAGTGCCGTCAGGGAGGGCCTTGGAAAAGCTCATTGGGATTCCTCATGATCTCAAACAAATAAATGAATAAATAAATAATGTTTTCAACATTTTTTTTAACTCTGTCGTGGTCTGTCCCAAGCCCGTGCTGTGAAAAGAGGAGGGTCAGATGCTGGGACAAGCAAACCAGCTCTGTAAAAACTATTTGCTACTGCGGTCAGGGAGGGCCTTGGAAAAGCTCATTGCGATTCCTCAGGATCTCAAATAAATAAATCAATAAATAAATAATGTTTTCAACATTTTTTTAACTCTGCCGTGGCCGGTCCCACGCCCGTGCTGTGAAAAGAGGAGGGTCAAAGGCTGTGACAAGCACGCCAGCTCTGTAAAAACTATTTTCTACTGCGGTCAGGGAGGGTTTTGGAAAAGCTCATTGGGATTCCTCAGGATCTCAAACAAATAAATGAATAAATAAATAATGTTTTCAACATTTTTTAACTCTGCCGTGGCCGGTCCCAAGCCCGTGCTGTGAAAAGGGGAGGGTCAGATGCTGGGACAAGCAAACCAGCTCTGTAAAAACTATTTGCTACTGAGGTCAGGGAGGGCCTTGGAAAAGCTCATTGGGATTCCTCAGGATCTCAAACAAATAAATGAATAAATAAATAATGTTTTCAACATTTTTTTAACTCTGCCGTGGCCGGTCCCAAGCCCGTGCTGTGAAAAGAGGAGGGTCAGATGCTGGGACAAGCAAACCAGCTCTGTAAAAATGATTTGCTACCGCGGTCAGGGAGGGCCTTGGAAAAGCTCATTGGGATTCCTCAGGATCTCAAACAAATAAATGAATAAATAAATAAATAATGTTTTCAACATTTTTTTAACTCTGCCGTGGCCGGTCCCAAGCCCGTGCTGTGAAAAGAGGAGGGTCAGATGCTGGGACAAGCAAACCAGCTCTGTAAAAACTATTTGCTACTGCGGTCAGGGAGGGCCTTGGAAAAGCTCATTGGGATTCCTCAGGATCTCAAACAAATAAATGAATAAATAAATAATGTTTTCAACATTTTTTTAACTCTGCCGTGGCCGGTCCCAAGCCCGTGCAGTGAGAAGAAGAGGGTCAGATGCTGGGACAAGCAAACCAGCTCTGTAAAAAAAACTATGTGCTACTGCGGTCAGGGAGGGCCTTGGAAAAGCTCATTGGGATTCCTCAGAATCTCAAACAAATAAATGAATAAATAAATAAATAATGTTTTCAACATTTTTTAACTCTGCCGTGGCCGGTCCCAAGCCCGTGCTGTGAAAAGAGGAGGGTCAGATGTTGGGACAAGCAAACCAGCTCTGTAAAAACTATTTGCTACTGCGGTCAGGGAGGGCCTTGGAAAAGCTCATTGGGATTCCTCAGGATCTCAAACAAATAAATGAATAAATAAATAATGTTTTCAACATTTTTTTAACTCTGCCGTGGCCGGTCCCAAGCCCGTGCTGTGAAAAGAGGAGGGTCAGATGCTGGGACAAGCAAACCAGCTCTGTAAAAACTATTTTCTACTGAGGTCAGGAAGGGCCTTGGAAAAGCTCATTGGGATTCCTCAGGATCTCAAACAAATAAATGAATAAATAAATAAATAATGTTTTCAACATTTTTTAACTCTGCCGTCGCCGGTCCCAAGCCCGTGCTGTGAAAAGAGGAGGGTCAGATGCTGGGACAAGCAAACCAGCTCTGTAAAAACTATTTGCTACTGTGGTCAGGGAGGGCCTTGGAAAAGCTCATTGGGATTCCTCAGGATCTCAAACAAATAAATGAATAAATAAATAATGTTTTCAACATTTTTTTAACTCCGCCGTGGCCGGTCCCAAGCCCGTGCTGTGAAAAGAGGAGGGTCAGATGCTGGGATAAGCAAACCAGCTCTGTAAAAACTATTTGATACTGCAGTCAGGGAGGGCCTTGGAAAAGCTCATTGGGATTCCTCAGGATCTCAAACAAATAAATGAATAAATAAATAAATCATGTTTTCAACATTTTTTTAACTCTGCCGTGGCCGGTCCCAAGCCCGTGCTGTGAAAAGAGGAGGGTCAGATGCTGGGACAAGCAAACCAGCTCTGTAAAAACTATTTGCTACTGCGGTCAGGGAGGGCCTTGGAAAAGCTCATTGGGATTCCTCAGGATCTCAAACAAATAAATGAATAAATAAATAATGTTTTCAACATTTTTTTAACTCTGCCATGGCCGGTCCCAAGCCCGTGCTGTGAAAAGAGGAGGGTCAGATGCTGGGATAAGCAAACCAGCTCTGTAAAAACTATTTGATACTGCAGTCAGTGAGGGCCTTGGAAAAGCTCATTGGGATTCCTCAGGATCTCAAACAAATAAATGAATAAATAAATAAATAATGTTTTCAACATTTTTAACTCTGCCGTGGCCGGTCCCAAGCCCGTGCTGTGAAAAGAGGAGGGTCAGATGCTGGGACAAGCAAACCAGCTCTGTAAAAACTATTTGCTAGTGCAGTCAGGGAGGGCCTTGGAAAAGCTCATTGGGATTCCTCATGATCTCAAACAAATAAATGAATAAATAAATAATGTTTTCAACATTTTTTTTAACTCTGCCGTGGTCTGTCCCAAGCCCGTGCTGTGAAAAGAGGAGGGTCAGATTCTGGGACAAGCAAACCAGCTCTGTAAAAACTATTTGCTACTGCGGTCAGGGAGGGCCTTGGAAAAGCTCATTGGGATTCCTCAGGATCTCAAACAAATAAATGAATAAATAAATAAATAAATAAATAATGTTTTCAACATTTTTTTAACTCTGCCGTGGCCGGTCCCAAGCCCATGCTGTGAAAAGAGGAGGGTCAGATGCTGGGACAAGCAAACCAGCTCTGTAAAAACTATTTGCTACTGCGGTCAGGGAGGGCCTTGGAAAAGCTCATTGGGATTCCTCAGGATCTCAAATAAATAAATCAATAAATAAATAATGTTTTCAACATTTTTTTAACTCTGCCGTGGCCGGTCCCAAGCCCGTGCTGTGAAAAGAGGAGGGTCAGAGGCTGTGACAAGCACACAAGCTCTGTAAAAACTATTTTCTACTGCGGTCAGGGAGGGTTTTGGAAAAGCTCATTGGGATTCCTCAGGATCTCAAACAAATAAATGAATAAATAAATAATGTTTTCAACATTTTTTAACTCTGCCGTGGCCGGTCCCAAGCCCGTGCTGTGAAAAGAGGAGGGTCAGATGTTGGGACAAGCAAACCAGCTCTGTAAAAACTATTTGCTACTGCGGTCAGGGAGGGCCTTGGAAAAGCTCATTGGGATTCCTCAGGATCTCAAACAAATAAATTAATAAATAAATAATGTTTTCAACATTTTTTTAACTCTGCCGTGGCCGGTCCCAAGCCCGTGCTGTGAAAAGAGGAGGGTCAGATGCTGGGACAAGCAAACCAGCTCTGTAAAAACTATTTTCTACTGAGGTCAGGAAGGGCCTTGGAAAAGCTCATTGGGATTCCTCAGGATCTCAAACAAATAAATGAATAAATAAATAAATAATGTTTTCAACATTTTTTAACTCTGCCGTCGCCGGTCCCAAGCCCGTGCTGTGAAAAGAGGAGGGTCAGATGCTGGGACAAGCAAACCAGCTCTGTAAAAACTATTTGCTACTGCGGTCAGGGAGGGCCTTGGAAAAGCTCATTGGGATTCCTCAGGATCTCAAACAAATAAATGAATAAATAAATAATGTTTTCAACATTTGTTTAACTCCGCCGTGGCCGGTCCCAAGCCCGTGCTGTGAAAAGAGGAGGGTCAGATGCTGGGATAAGCAAACCAGCTCTGTAAAAACTATTTGATACTGCAGTCAGGGAGGGCCTTGAAAAAGCTCATTGGGATTCCTCAGGATCTCAAACAAATAAATGAATAAATAAATAAATAATGTTTTCAACATTTTTTTAACTCTGCCGTGGCCGGTCCCAAGCCCGTGCTGTGAAAAGAGGAGGGTCAGATGCTGGGACAAGCAAACCAGCTCTGTAAAAACTATTTGCTACTGCGGTCAGGGAGGGCCTTGGAAAAGCTCATTGGGATTCCTCAGGATCTCAAACAAATAAATGAATAAATAAATAATGTTTTCAACATTTTTTTAACTCTGCCGTGGCCGGTCCCAAGCCCGTGCTGTGAAAAGAAGAGGGTCAGATGCTGGGACAAGCAAACCAGCTCTTTAAAAAAAACTATTTGCTACTGCGGTCAGGGAGGGCCTTGGAAAAGCTCATTGGGATTCCTCAGAATCTCAAACAAATAAATGAATAAATAAATAAATAATGTTTTTAACATTTTTTAACTCTGCCCTTGCCGGTCCCAAGCCCGTGCTGTGAAAAGAGGAGGGTCAGATGTTGGGACAAGCAAACCAGCTCTGTAAAAACTATTTGCTACTGCGGTCAGGGAGGGCCTTGAAAAAGCTCATTGGGATTCCTCAGGATCTCAAACAAATAAATGAATAAATAAATAATGTTTTCAACATTTTTTTAACTCTGCCGTGGCCGGTCCCAAGCCCGTGCTGTGAAAAGAGGAGGGTCAGATGCTGGGACAAGCAAACCAGCTCTGTAAAAACTATTTTCTACTGAGGTCAGGAAGGGCCTTGGAAAAGCTCATTGGGATTCCTCAGGATCTCAAACAAATAAATGAATAAATAAATAAATAATGTTTTCAACATTTTTTAACTCTGCCGTCGCCGGTCCCAAGCCCGTGCTGTGAAAAGAGGAGGGTCAGATGCTGGGACAAGCAAACCAGCTCTGTAAAAACTATTTGCTACTGCGGTCAGGGAGGGCCTTGGAAAAGCTCATTGGGATTCCTCGGGATCTCAAACAAATAAATGAATAAATAAATAATGTTTTCAACATTTTTTAACTCTGCCATGGCCGGTCCCAAGCCCGTGCTGTGAATAGAGGAGGGTCAGATGCTGGGACAAGCAAACCAGCTCTGTAAAAACTATTTGCTACTGCGGTCAGGGATTGCCTTGGAAAAGCTCATTGGGATTCCTCAGGATCTCAAACAAATAAATGAATAAATAAATAATGTTTTCAACATTTTTTTAACTCTGCCATGGCCGGTCCCAAGCCCGTGCTGTGAAAAGAGGAGGGTCAGATGCTGGGATAAGCAAACCAGCTCTGTAAAAACTATTTGATACTGCAGTCAGGGAGGGCCTTGGAAAAGCTCATTGGGATTCCTCAGGATCTCAAACAAATAAATGAATAAATAAATAATGTTTTCAACATTTTTTTAACTCTGCCGTGGCCGGTCCCAAGCCCGTGCTGTGAAAAGAGGAGGGTCAGATGCTGGGACAAGCAAACCAGCTCTGTAAAAACTATTTTCTACTGAGGTCAGGAAGGGCCTTGGAAAAGCTCATTGGGATTCCTCAGGATCTCAAACAAATAAATGAATAAATAAATAAATAATGTTTTCAACATTTTTTAACTCTGCCGTCGCCGGTCCCAAGCCCGTGCTGTGAAAAGAGGAGGGTCAGATGCTGGGACAAGCAAACCAGCTCTGTAAAAACTATTTGCTACTGCGGTCAGGGAGGGCCTTGGAAAAGCTCATTGGGATTCCTCAGGATCTCAAACAAATAAATTATTAAATAAATAAATAATGTTTTCAACATTTTTTAACTCTGCCGCGGCCGGTCCCAAGCCCGTGCTGTGAAAAGAGGAGGGTCAGATGCTGGGACAAGGAAACCAGCTCTGTAAAAACTATTTGCTACTGCGGTCAGGGAGGGCCTTGGAAAAGCTCATTGGGATTCCTCGGGATCTCAAACAAATAAATGAATAAATAAATAATGTTTTCAACATTTTTTAACTCTGCCATGGCCGGTCCCAAGCCCGTGCTGTGAATAGAGGAGGGTCAGATGCTGGGACAAGCAAACCAGCTCTGTAAAAACTATTTGCTACTGCGGTCAGGGATTGCCTTGGAAAAGCTCATTGGGATTCCTCAGGATCTCAAACAAATAAATGAATAAATAAATAATGTTTTCAACATTTTTTTAACTCTGCCATGGCCGGTCCCAAGCCCGTGCTGTGAAAAGAGGAGGGTCAGATGCTGGGATAAGCAAACCAGCTCTGTAAAAACTATTTGATACTGCAGTCAGGGAGGGCCTTGGAAAAGCTCATTGGGATTCCTCAGGATCTCAAACAAATAAATGAATAAATAAATAATGTTTTCAACATTTTTTAACTCTGCCGTGGCCGGTCCCAAGCCCGTGCTGTGAAAAGAGGAGGGTCAGATGCTGGGACAAGCAAACCAGCTCTGTAAAAACTATTTTCTACTGAGGTCAGGAAGGGCCTTGGAAAAGCTCATTGGGATTCCTCAGGATCTCAAACAAATAAATGAATAAATAAATAAATAATGTTTTCAACATTTTTTAACTCTGCCGTCGCCGGTCCCAAGCCCGTGCTGTGAAAAGAGGAGGGTCAGATGCTGGGACAAGCAAACCAGCTCTGTAAAAACTATTTGCTACTGCGGTCAGGGAGGGCCTTGGAAAAGCTCATTGGGATTCCTCAGGATCTCAAACAAATAAATTATTAAATAAATAAATAATGTTTTCAACATTTTTTAACTCTGCCGCGGCCAGTCTCAAGCCCGTGCTGTGAAAAGAGGAGGGTCAGATGCTGGGACAAGGAAACCAGCTCTGTAAAAACTATTTGCTACTGCGGTCAGGGAGGGCCTTGGAAAAGCTCATTGGGATTCCTCGGGATCTCAAACAAATAAATGAATAAATAAATAATGTTTTCAACATTTTTTAACTCTGCCATGGCCGGTCCCAAGCCCGTGCTGTGAATAGAGGAGGGTCAGATGCTGGGACAAGCAAACCAGCTCTGTAAAAACTATTTGCTACTGCGGTCAGGGAGGGCCTTGGAAAAGCTCATTGGGATTCCTCAGGATCTCAAACAAATAAATGAATAAATAAATAATGTTTTCAACATTTTTTTAACTCTGCCATGGCCGGTCCCAAGCCCGTGCTGTGAAAAGAGGAGGGTCAGATGCTGGGATAAGCAAACCAGCTCTGTAAAAACTATTTGATACTGCAGTCAGGGAGGGCCTTGGAAAAGCTCATTGGGATTCCTCAGGATCTCAAACAAATAAATGAATAAATAAATAATGTTTTCAACATTTTTTAACTCTGCCGTGGCCGGTCCCAAGCCCGTGCTGTGAAAAGAGGAGGGTCAGATGCTGGGACAAGCAAACCAGCTCTGTAAAAACTATTTGCTAGTGCAGTCAGGGAGGGCCTTGGAAAAGCTCATTGGGATTCCTCATGATCTCAAACAAATAAATGAATAAATAAATAATGTTTTCAACATTTTTTTTAACTCTGCCGTGGTCTGTCCCAAGCCCGTGCTGTGAAAAGAGGAGGGTCAGATGCTGGGACAAGCAAACCAGCTCTGTAAAAACTATTTGCTACTGCGGTCAGGGAGGGCCTTGGAAAAGCTCATTGGGATTCCTCAGGATCTCAAACAAATAAATGAATAAATAAATAATGTTTTCAACATTTTTTTTAACTCTGCCGTGGTCTGTCCCAAGCCCGTGCTGTGAAAAGAGGAGGGTCAGATGCTGGGACAAGCAAACCAGTTCTGTAAAAACTATTTGCTACTGCGGTCAGGGAGGGCCTTGGAAAAGCTCATTGGGATTCCTCAGGATCTCAAACAAATAAATGAATAAATAAATAATGTTTTCAACATTTTTTTAACTCTGCCGTGGCCGGTCCCAAGCCCGTGCTGTGAAAAGAAGAGGGTCAGATGCTGGGACAAGCAAACCAGCTCTTTAAAAAAAACTATTTGCTACTGCGGTTAGGGAGGGCCTTGGAAAAGCTCATTGGGATTCCTGAGAATCTCAAACAAATAAATGAATAAATAAATAAATAATGTTTTTAACATTTTTTAACTCTGCCCTTGCCGGTCCCAAGCCCGTGCTGTGAAAAGAGGAGGGTCAGATGTTGGGACAAGCAAACCAGCTCTGTAAAAACTATTTGCTACTGCGGTCAGGGAGGGCCTTGGAAAAGCTCATTGGGATTCCTCAGGATCTCAAACAAATAAATGAATAAATAAATAATGTTTTCAACATTTTTTTAACTCTGCCGTGGCCGGTCCCAAGCCCGTGCTGTGAAAAGAGGAGGGTCAGATGCTGGGACAAGCAAACCAGCTCTGTAAAAACTATTTGCTACTGCGGTCAGGGAGGGCCTTGGAAAAGCTCATTGGGATTCCTCAGGATCTCAAACAAATAAATTATTAAATAAATAAATAATGTTTTCAACATTTTTTAACTCTGCCGTGGCCGGTCCCAAGCCCGTGCTGTGAAAAGAGGAGGGTCAGATGCTGGGACAAGGAAACCAGCTCTGTAAAAACTATTTGCTACTGCGGTCAGGGAGGGCCTTGGAAAAGCTCATTGGGATTCCTCAGGATCTCAAACAAATAAATGAATAAATAAATATTGTTTTCAACATTTTTTAACTCTGCCATGGCCGGTCCCAAGCCCGTGCTGTGAATAGAGGAGGGTCAGATGCTGGGACAAGCAAACCAGCTCTGTAAAAACTATTTGCTACTGCGGTCAGGGAGGGCCTTGGAAAAGCTCATTGGGATTCCTCAGGATCTCAAACAAATAAATGAATAAATAAATAATGTTTTCAACATTTTTTTAACTCTGCCATGGCCGGTCCCAAGCCCGTGCTGTGAAAAGAGGAGGGTCAGATGCTGGGATAAGCAAACCAGCTCTGTAAAAACTATTTGATACTGCAGTCAGGGAGGGCCTTGGAAAAGCTCATTGGGATTCCTCAGGATCTCAAACAAATAAATGAATAAATAAATAATGTTTTCAACATTTTTTTTAACTCTGCCGTGGTCTGTCCCAAGCCCGTGCTGTGAAAAGAGGAGGGTCAGATGCTGGGACAAGCAAACCAGCTCTGTAAAAACTATTTGCTACTGCGGTCAGGGAGGGCCTTGGAAAAGCTCATTGGGATTCCTCAGGATCTCAAACAAATAAATGAATAAATAAATAAATAATGTTTTCAACATTTTTTTAACTCTGCCGTGGCCGGTCCCAAGCCCATGCTGTGAAAAGAGGAAGGTCAGATGCTGGGACAAGCAAACCAGCTCTGTAAAAACTATTTGCTACTGCGGTCAGGGAGGGCCTTGGAAAAGCTCATTGGGATTCCTCAGGATCTCAAATAAATAAATCAATAAATAAATAATGTTTTCAACATTTTTTTAACTCTGCCGTGGCCGGTCCCAAGCCCGTGCTGTGAAAAGAGGAGGGTCAGAGGCTGTGACAAGCACCCTAGCTCTGTAAAAACTATTTTCTACTGCGGTCAGGGAGGGTTTTGGAAAAGCTCATTGGGATTCCTCAGGATCTCAAACAAATAAATGAATAAATAAATAATGTTTTCAACATTTTTTTAACTCTGCCGTGGCCGGTCCCAAGCCCGTGCTGTGAAAAGAGGAGGGTCAGATGCTGGGACAAGCAAACCAGCTCTGTAAAAACTATTTGCTACTGAGGTCAGGGAGGGCCTTGGAAAAGCTCATTGGGATTCCTCAGGATCTCAAACAAATAAATGAATAAATAAATAATGTTTTCAACATTTTTTTAACTCTGCCGTGGCCGGTCCCAAGCCCGTGCTGTGAAAAGAGGAGGGTCAGATGCTGGGACAAGCAAACCAGCTCTGTAAAAATGATTTGCTACCGCGGTCAGGGAGGGCCTTGGAAAAGCTCATTGGGATTCCTCAGGATCCCAAACAAATAAATGAATAAATAAATAAATAATGTTTTCAACATTTTTTTAACTCTGCCGTGGCCGGTCCCAAGCCCGTGCTGTGAAAAGAGGAGGGTCAGATGCTGGGACAAGCAAACCAGCTCTGTAAAAACTATTTGCTACTGCGGTCAGGGAGGGCCTTGGAAAAGCTCATTGGGATTCCTCAGGATCTCAAACAAATAAATGAATAAATAAATAATGTTTTCAACATTTTTTTAACTCTGCCGTGGCCGGTCCCAAGCCCGTGCTGTGAAAAGAAGAGGGTCAGATGCTGGGACAAGCAAACCAGCTCTGTAAAAAAAACTATTTGCTACTGCGGTCAGGGAGGGCCTTGGAAAAGCTCATTGGGATTCCTCAGAATCTCAAACAAATAAATGAATAAATAAATAAATAATGTTTTCAACATTTTTTAACTCTGCCGTGGCCGGTCCCAAGCCCGTGCTGTGAAAAGAGGAGGGTCAGATGTTGGGAGAAGCAAACCAGCTCTGTAAAAACTATATGCTACTGCGGTCAGGGAGGGCCTTGGAAAAGCTCATTGGGATTCCTCAGGATCTCAAACAAATAAATGAATAAATAAATAATGTTTTCAACATTTTTTTAACTCTGCCGTGGCCGGTCCCAAGCCCGTGCTGTGAAAAGAGGAGGGTCAGATGCTGGGACAAGCAAACCAGCTCTGTAAAAACTATTTTCTACTGAGGTCAGGAAGGGCCTTGGAAAAGCTCATTGGGATTCCTCAGGATCTCAAACAAATAAATGAATAAATAAATAAATAATGTTTTCAACATTTTTTTAACTCTGCCGTGGCCGGTCCCAAGCCCGTGCTGTGAAAAGAGGAGGGTCAGATGCTGGGACAAGCAAACCAGCTCTGTAAAAATGATTTGCTACCGCGGTCAGGGAGGGCCTTGGAAAAGCTCATTGGGATTCCTCAGGATCTCAAACAAATAAATGAATAAATAAATAAATAATGTTTTCAACATTTTTTTAACTCTGCCGTGGCCGGTCCCAAGCCCGTGCTGTGAAAAGAGGAGGGTCAGATGCTGGGACAAGCAAACCAGCTCTGTAAAAACTATTTGCTACTGCGGTCAGGGAGGGCCTTGGAAAAGCTCATTGGGATTCCTCAGGATCTCAAACAAATAAATGAATAAATAAATAATGTTTTCAACATTTTTTTAACTCTGCCGTGGCCGGTCCCAAGCCCGTGCTGTGAGAAGAAGAGGGTCAGATGCTGGGACAAGCAAACCAGCTCTGTAAAAAAAACTATGTGCTACTGCGGTCAGGGAGGGCCTTGGAAAAGCTCATTGGGATTCCTCAGAATCTCAAACAAATAAATGAATAAATAAATAAATAATGTTTTCAACATTTTTTAAATCTGCCGTGGCCGGTCCCAAGCCCGTGCTGTGAAAAGAGGAGCGTCAGATGTTGGGACAAGCAAACCAGCTCTGTAAAAACTATTTGCTACTGCGGTCAGGGAGGGCCTTGGAAAAGCTCATTGGGATTCCTCAGGATCTCAAACAAATAAATGAATAAATAAATAATGTTTTCAACATTTTTTTAACTCTGCCGTGGCCGGTCCCAAGCCCGTGCTGTGAAAAGAGGAGGGTCAGATGCTGGGACAAGCAAACCAGCTCTGTAAAAACTATTTTCTACTGAGGTCAGGAAGGGCCTTGGAAAAGCTCATTGGGATTCCTCAGGATCTCAAACAAATAAATGAATAAATAAATAAATAATGTTTTCAACATTTTTTAACTCTGCCGTCGCCGGTCCCAAGCCCGTGCTGTGAAAAGAGGAGGGTCAGATGCTGGGACAAGCAAACCAGCTCTTTAAAAACTATTTGCTACTGCGGTCAGGGAGGGCCTTGGAAAAGCTCATTGGGATTCCTCAGGATCTCAAACAAATAAATGAATAAATAAATAATGTTTTCAACATTTTTTTAACTCCGCCGTGGCCGGTCCCAAGCCCGTGCTGTGAAAAGAGGAGGGTCAGATGCTGGGATAAGCAAACCAGCTCTGTAAAAACTATTTGATACTGCAGTCAGGGAGGGCCTTGGAAAAGCTCATTGGGATTCCTCAGGATCTCAAACAAATAAATGAATAAATAAATAAATCATGTTTTCAACATTTTTTTAACTCTGCCGTGGCCGGTCCCAAGCCCGTGCTGTGAAAAGAGGAGGGTCAGATGCTGGGACAAGCAAACCAGCTCTGTAAAAACTATTTGCTACTGCGGTCAGGGAGGGCCTTGGAAAAGCTCATTGGGATTCCTCAGGATCTCAAACAAATAAATGAATAAATAAATAATGTTTTCAACATTTTTTTAACTCTGCCATGGCCGGTCCCAAGCCCGTGCTGTGAAAAGAGGAGGGTCAGATGCTGGGATAAGCAAACCAGCTCTGTAAAAACTATTTGATACTGCAGTCAGTGAGGGCCTTGGAAAAGCTCATTGGGATTCCTCAGGATCTCAAACAAATAAATGAATAAATAAATAAATAATGTTTTCAACATTTTTAACTCTGCCGTGGCCGGTCCCAAGCCCGTGCTGTGAAAAGAGGAGGGTCAGATGCTGGGACAAGCAAACCAGCTCTGTAAAAACTATTTGCTAGTGCAGTCAGGGAGGGCCTTGGAAAAGCTCATTGGGATTCCTCATGATCTCAAACAAATAAATGAATAAATAAATAATGTTTTCAACATTTTTTTTAACTCTGCCGTGGTCTGTCCCAAGCCCGTGCTGTGAAAAGAGGAGGGTCAGATTCTGGGACAAGCAAACCAGCTCTGTAAAAACTATTTGCTACTGCGGTCAGGGAGGGCCTTGGAAAAGCTCATTGGGATTCCTCAGGATCTCAAACAAATAAATGAATAAATAAATAAATAAATAAATAATGTTTTCAACATTTTTTTAACTCTGCCGTGGCCGGTCCCAAGCCCATGCTGTGAAAAGAGGAGGGTCAGATGCTGGGACAAGCAAACCAGCTCTGTAAAAACTATTTGCTACTGCGGTCAGGGAGGGCCTTGGAAAAGCTCATTGGGATTCCTCAGGATCTCAAATAAATAAATCAATAAATAAATAATGTTTTCAACATTTTTTTAACTCTGCCGTGGCCGGTCCCAAGCCCGTGCTGTGAAAAGAGGAGGGTCAGAGGCTGTGACAAGCACACAAGCTCTGTAAAAACTATTTTCTACTGCGGTCAGGGAGGGTTTTGGAAAAGCTCATTGGGATTCCTCAGGATCTCAAACAAATAAATGAATAAATAAATAATGTTTTCAACATTTTTTAACTCTGCCGTGGCCGGTCCCAAGCCCGTGCTGTGAAAAGAGGAGGGTCAGATGTTGGGACAAGCAAACCAGCTCTGTAAAAACTATTTGCTACTGCGGTCAGGGAGGGCCTTGGAAAAGCTCATTGGGATTCCTCAGGATCTCAAACAAATAAATTAATAAATAAATAATGTTTTCAACATTTTTTTAACTCTGCCATGGCTGGTCCCAAGCCCGTGCCGTGAAAAGAGGAGGGTCAGATGCTGGGACAAGCAAACCAGCTCTGTAAAAACTATTTTCTACTGAGGTCAGGAAGGGCCTTGGAAAAGCTCATTGGGATTCCTCAGGATCTCAAACAAATAAATGAATAAATAAATAAATAATGTTTTCAACATTTTTTAACTCTGCCGTCGCCGGTCCCAAGCCCGTGCTGTGAAAAGAGGAGGGTCAGATGCTGGGACAAGCAAACCAGCTCTGTAAAAACTATTTGCTACTGCGGTCAGGGAGGGCCTTGGAAAAGCTCATTGGGATTCCTCAGGATCTCAAACAAATAAATGAATAAATAAATAATGTTTTCAACATTTGTTTAACTCCGCCGTGGCCGGTCCCAAGCCCGTGCTGTGAAAAGAGGAGGGTCAGATGCTGGGATAAGCAAACCAGCTCTGTAAAAACTATTTGATACTGCAGTCAGGGAGGGCCTTGAAAAAGCTCATTGGGATTCCTCAGGATCTCAAACAAATAAATGAATAAATAAATAAATAATGTTTTCAACATTTTTTTAACTCTGCCGTGGCCGGTCCCAAGCCCGTGCTGTGAAAAGAGGAGGGTCAGATGCTGGGACAAGCAAACCAGCTCTGTAAAAACTATTTGCTACTGCGGTCAGGGAGGGCCTTGGAAAAGCTCATTGGGATTCCTCAGGATCTCAAACAAATAAATGAATAAATAAATAATGTTTTCAACATTTTTTTAACTCTGCCGTGGCCGGTCCCAAGCCCGTGCTGTGAAAAGAAGAGGGTCAGATGCTGGGACAAGCAAACCAGCTCTTTAAAAAAAACTATTTGCTACTGCGGTCAGGGAGGGCCTTGGAAAAGCTCATTGGGATTCCTCAGAATCTCAAACAAATAAATGAATAAATAAATAAATAATGTTTTTAACATTTTTTAACTCTGCCCTTGCCGGTCCCAAGCCCGTGCTGTGAAAAGAGGAGGGTCAGATGTTGGGACAAGCAAACCAGCTCTGTAAAAACTATTTGCTACTGCGGTCAGGGAGGGCCTTGAAAAAGCTCATTGGGATTCCTCAGGATCTCAAACAAATAAATGAATAAATAAATAATGTTTTCAACATTTTTTTAACTCTGCCGTGGCCGGTCCCAAGCCCGTGCTGTGAAAAGAGGAGGGTCAGATGCTGGGACAAGCAAACCAGCTCTGTAAAAACTATTTTCTACTGAGGTCAGGAAGGGCCTTGGAAAAGCTCATTGGGATTCCTCAGGATCTCAAACAAATAAATGAATAAATAAATAAATAATGTTTTCAACATTTTTTAACTCTGCCGTCGCCGGTCCCAAGCCCGTGCTGTGAAAAGAGGAGGGTCAGATGCTGGGACAAGCAAACCAGCTCTGTAAAAACTATTTGCTACTGCGGTCAGGGAGGGCCTTGGAAAAGCTCATTGGGATTCCTCAGGATCTCAAACAAATAAATTATTAAATAAATAAATAATGTTTTCAACATTTTTTAACTCTGCCGCGGCCGGTCCCAAGCCCGTGCTGTGAAAAGAGGAGGGTCAGATGCTGGGACAAGGAAACCAGCTCTGTAAAAACTATTTGCTACTGCGGTCAGGGAGGGCCTTGGAAAAGCTCATTGGGATTCCTCGGGATCTCAAACAAATAAATGAATAAATAAATAATGTTTTCAACATTTTTTAACTCTGCCATGGCCGGTCCCAAGCCCGTGCTGTGAATAGAGGAGGGTCAGATGCTGGGACAAGCAAACCAGCTCTGTAAAAACTATTTGCTACTGCGGTCAGGGAGGGCCTTGGAAAAGCTCATTGGGATTCCTCAGGATCTCAAACAAATAAATGAATAAATAAATAATGTTTTCAACATTTTCTTAACTCTGCCATGGCCGGTCCCAAGCCCGTGCTGTGAAAAGAGGAGGGTCAGATGCTGGGATAAGCAAACCAGCTCTGTAAAAACTATTTGATACTGCAGTCAGGGAGGGCCTTGGAAAAGCTCATTGGGATTCCTCAGGATCTCAAACAAATAAATGAATAAATAAATAATGTTTTCAACATTTTTTAACTCTGCCGTGGCCGGTCCCAAGCCCGTGCTGTGAAAAGAGGAGGGTCAGATGCTGGGACAAGCAAACCAGCTCTGTAAAAACTATTTTCTACTGAGGTCAGGAAGGGCCTTGGAAAAGCTCATTGGGATTCCTCAGGATCGCAAACAAATAAATGAATAAATAAATAAATAATGTTTTCAACATTTTTTAACTCTGCCGTCGCCGGTCCCAAGCCCGTGCTGTGAAAAGAGGAGGGTCAGATGCTGGGACAAGCAAACCAGCTCTGTAAAAACTATTTGCTACTGCGGTCAGGGAGGGCCTTGGAAAAGCTCATTGGGATTCCTCAGGATCTCAAACAAATAAATTATTAAATAAATAAATAATGTTTTCAACATTTTTTAACTCTGCCGCGGCCGGTCCCAAGCCCGTGCTGTGAAAAGAGGAGGGTCAGATGCTGGGACAAGGAAACCAGCTCTGTAAAAACTATTTGCTACTGCGGTCAGGGAGGGCCTTGGAAAAGCTCATTGGGATTCCTCGGGATCTCAAACAAATAAATGAATAAATAAATAATGTTTTCAACATTTTTTAACTCTGCCATGGCCGGTCCCAAGCCCGTGCTGTGAATAGAGGAGGGTCAGATGCTGGGACAAGCAAACCAGCTCTGTAAAAACTATTTGCTACTGCGGTCAGGGAGGGCCTTGGAAAAGCTCATTGGGATTCCTCAGGATCTCAAACAAATAAATGAATAAATAAATAATGTTTTCAACATTTTTTAACTCTGCCGTGGCCGGTCCCAAGCCCGTGCTGTGAAAAGAGGAGGGTCAGATGCTGGGACAAGCAAACCAGCTCTGTAAAAACTATTTGCTAGTGCAGTCAGGGAGGGCCTTGGAAAAGCTCATTGGGATTCCTCATGATCTCAAACAAATAAATGAATAAATAAATAATGTTTTCAACATTTTTTTTAACTCTGCCGTGGTCTGTCCCAAGCCCGTGCTGTGAAAAGAGGAGGGTCAGATGCTGGGACAAGCAAACCAGCTCTGTAAAAAACTCTTTGCTACTGCGGTCAGGGAGGGCCTTGGAAAAGCTCATTGGGATTCCTCAGGATCTCAAACAAATAAATGAATAAATAAATAATGTTTTCAACATTTTTTTTAACTCTGCCGTGGTCTGTCCCAAGCCCGTGCTGTGAAAAGAGGAGGGTCAGATGCTGGGACAAGCAAACCAGTTCTGTAAAAACTATTTGCTACTGCGGTCAGGGAGGGCCTTGGAAAAGCTCATTGGGATTCCTCAGGATCTCAAACAAATAAATGAATAAATAAATAATGTTTTCAACATTTTTTTAACTCTGCCGTGGCCGGTCCCATGCCCGTGCTGTGAAAAGAAGAGGGTCAGATGCTGGGACAAGCAAACCAGCTCTTTAAAAAAAACTATTTGCTACTGCGGTCAGGGAGGGCCTTGGAAAAGCTCATTGGGATTCCTGAGAATCTCAAACAAATAAATGAATAAATAAATAAATAATGTTTTTAACATTTTTTAACTCTGCCCTTGCCGGTCCCAAGCCCGTGCTGTGAAAAGAGGAGGGTCAGATGTTGGGACAAGCAAACCAGCTCTGTAAAAACTATTTGCTACTGCGGTCAGGGAGGGCCTTGGAAAAGCTCATTGGGATTCCTCAGGATCTCAAACAAATAAATGAATAAATAAATAATGTTTTCAACATTTTTTTAACTCTGCCGTGGCCGGTCCCAAGCCCGTGCTGTGAAAAGAGGAGGGTCAGATGCTGGGACAAGCAAACCAGCTCTGTAAAAACTATTTGCTACTGCGGTCAGGGAGGGCCTTGGAAAAGCTCATTGGGATTCCTCAGGATCTCAAACAAATAAATTATTAAATAAATAAATAATGTTTTCAACATTTTTTAACTCTGCCGTGGCCAGTCCCAAGCCCGTGCTGTGAAAAGAGGAGGGTCAGATGCTGGGACAAGGAAACCAGCTCTGTAAAAACTATTTGCTACTGCGGTCAGGGAGGGCCTTGGAAAAGCTCATTGGGATTCCTCAGGATCTCAAACAAATAAATGAATAAATAAATAATGTTTTCAACATTTTTTAACTCTGCCATGGCCGGTCCCAAGCCCGTGCTGTGAATAGAGGAGGGTCAGATGCTGGGACAAGCAAACCAGCTCTGTAAAAACTATTTGCTACTGCGGTCAGGGAGGGCCTTGGAAAAGCTCATTGGGATTCCTCAGGATCTCAAACAAATAAATGAATAAATAAATAAATAATGTTTTCAACATTTTTTTAACTCTGCCGTGGCCGGTCCCAAGCCCATGCTGTGAAAAGAGGAGGGTCAGATGCTGGGACAAGCAAACCAGCTCTGTAAAAACTATTTGCTACTGCGGTCAGGGAGGGCCTTGGAAAAGCTCATTGGGATTCCTCAGGATCTCAAATAAATAAATCAATAAATAAATAATGTTTTCAACATTTTTTTAACTCTGCCGTGGCCGGTCCCAAGCCCGTGCTGTGAAAAGAGGAGGGTCAGATGCTGGGACAAGCAAACCAGCTCTGTAAAAACTATTTGCTACTGAGGTCAGGGAGGGCCTTGGAAAAGCTCATTGGGATTCCTCAGGATCTCAAACAAATAAATGAATAAATAAATAATGTTTTCAACATTTTTTTAACTCTGCCGTGGCCGGTCCCAAGCCCGTGCTGTGAAAAGAGGAGGGTCAGATGCTGGGACAAGCAAACCAGCTCTGTAAAAATGATTTGCTACCGCGGTCAGGGAGGGCCTTGGAAAAGCTCATTGGGATTCCTCAGGATCTCAAACAAATAAATGAATAAATAAATAAATAATGTTTTCAACATTTTTTTAACTCTGCCGTGGCCGGTCCCAAGCCCGTGCTGTGAAAAGAGGAGGGTCAGATGCTGGGACAAGCAAACCAGCTCTGTAAAAACTATTTGCTACTGCGGTCAGGGAGGGCCTTGGAAAAGCTCATTGGGATTCCTCAGGATCTCAAACAAATAAATGAATAAATAAATAATGTTTTCAACATTTTTTTAACTCTGCCGTGGCCGGTCCCAAGCCCGTGCTGTGAAAAGAAGAGGGTCAGATGCTGGGACAAGCAAACCAGCTCTGTAAAAAAAACTATTTGCTACTGCGGTCAGGGAGGGCCTTGGAAAAGCTCATTGGGATTCCTCAGAATCTCAAACAAATAAATGAATAAATAAATAAATAATGTTTTCAACATTTTTTAACTCTGCCGTGGCCGGTCCCAAGCCCGTGCTGTGAAAAGAGGAGGGTCAGATGTTGGGAGAAGCAAACCAGCTCTGTAAAAACTATTTGCTACTGCGGTCAGGGAGGGCCTTGGAAAAGCTCATTGGGATTCCTCAGGATCTCAAACAAATAAATGAATAAATAAATAATGTTTTCAACATTTTTTTAACTCTGCCGTGGCCGGTCCCAAGCCCGTGCTGTGAAAAGAGGAGGGTCAGATGCTGGGACAAGCAAACCAGCTCTGTAAAAACTATTTGCTACTGCGGTCAGGGAGGGCCTTGGAAAAGCTCATTGGGATTCCTCAGGATCTCAAACAAATAAATGAATAAATAAATAATGTTTTCAACATTTTTTTAACTCTGCCGTGGCCGGTCCCAAGCCCGTGCTGTGAAAAGAAGAGGGTCAGATGCTGGGACAAGCAAACCAGCTCTGTAAAAAAAACTATTTGCTACTGCGGTCAGGGAGGGCCTTGGAAAAGCTCATTGGGATTCCTCAGAATCTCAAACAAATAAATGAATAAATAAATAAATAATGTTTTCAACATTTTTTAACTCTGCCGTGGCCGGTCCCAAGCCCGTGCTGTGAAAAGAGGAGGGTCAGATGTTGGGAGAAGCAAACCAGCTCTGTAAAAACTATTTGCTACTGCGGTCAGGGAGGGCCTTGGAAAAGCTCATTGGGATTCCTCAGGATCTCAAACAAATAAATGAATAAATAAATAATGTTTTCAACATTTTTTTAACTCTGCCGTGGCCGGTCCCAAGCCCGTGCTGTGAAAAGAGGAGGGTCAGATGCTGGGACAAGCAAACCAGCTCTGTAAAAACTATTTTCTACTGAGGTCAGGAAGGGCCTTGGAAAAGCTCATTGGGATTCCTCAGGATCTCAAACAAATAAATGAATAAATAAATAAATAATGTTTTCAACATTTTTTAACTCTGCCGTCGCCGGTCCCAAGCCCGTGCTGTGAAAAGAGGAGGGTCAGATGCTGGGACAAGCAAACCAGCTCTGTAAAAACTATTTGCTACTGCGGTCAGGGAGGGCCTTGGAAAAGCTCATTGGGATTCCTCAGGATCTCAAACAAATAAATGAATAAATAAATAATGTTTTCAACATTTTCTTAACTCTGCCATGGCCGGTCCCAAGCCCGTGCTGTGAAAAGAGGAGGGTCAGATGCTGGGATAAGCAAACCAGCTCTGTAAAAACTATTTGATACTGCAGTCAGGGAGGGCCTTGGAAAAGCTCATTGGGATTCCTCAGGATCTCAAACAAATAAATGAATAAATAAATAATGTTTTCAACATTTTTTAACTCTGCCGTGGCCGGTCCCAAGCCCGTGCTGTGAAAAGAGGAGGGTCAGATGCTGGGACAAGCAAACCAGCTCTGTAAAAACTATTTTCTACTGAGGTCAGGAAGGGCCTTGGAAAAGCTCATTGGGATTCCTCAGGATCTCAAACAAATAAATGAATAAATAAATAAATAATGTTTTCAACATTTTTTAACTCTGCCGTCGCCGGTCCCAAGCCCGTGCTGTGAAAAGAGGAGGGTCAGATGCTGGGACAAGCAAACCAGCTCTGTAAAAACTATTTGCTACTGCGGTCAGGGAGGGCCTTGGAAAAGCTCATTGGGATTCCTCAGGATCTCAAACAAATAAATTATTAAATAAATAAATAATGTTTTCAACATTTTTTAACTCTGCCGCGGCCGGTCCCAAGCCCGTGCTGTGAAAAGAGGAGGGTCAGATGCTGGGACAAGGAAACCAGCTCTGTAAAAACTATTTGCTACTGCGGTCAGGGAGGGCCTTGGAAAAGCTCATTGGGATTCCTCGGGATCTCAAACAAATAAATGAATAAATAAATAATGTTTTCAACATTTTTTAACTCTGCCATGGCCGGTCCCAAGCCCGTGCTGTGAATAGAGGAGGGTCAGATGCTGGGACAAGCAAACCAGCTCTGTAAAAACTATTTGCTACTGCGGTCAGGGAGGGCCTTGGAAAAGCTCATTGGGATTCCTCAGGATCTCAAACAAATAAATGAATAAATAAATAATGTTTTCAACATTTTTTTAACTCTGCCATGGCCGGTCCCAAGCCCGTGCTGTGAAAAGAGGAGGGTCAGATGCTGGGATAAGCAAACCAGCTCTGTAAAAACTATTTGATACTGCAGTCAGGGAGGGCCTTGGAAAAGCTCATTGGGATTCCTCAGGATCTCAAACAAATAAATGAATAAATAAATAATGTTTTCAACATTTTTTAACTCTGCCGTGGCCGGTCCCAAGCCCGTGCTGTGAAAAGAGGAGGGTCAGATGCTGGGACAAGCAAACCAGCTCTGTAAAAACTATTTGCTAGTGCAGTCAGGGAGGGCCTTGGAAAAGCTCATTGGGATTCCTCATGATCTCAAACAAATAAATGAATAAATAAATAATGTTTTCAACATTTTTTTTAACTCTGCCGTGGTCTGTCCCAAGCCCGTGCTGTGAAAAGAGGAGGGTCAGATGCTGGGACAAGCAAACCAGCTCTGTAAAAAACTATTTGCTACTGCGGTCAGGGAGGGCCTTGGAAAAGCTCATTGGGATTCCTCAGGATCTCAAACAAATACATGAATAAATAAATAATGTTTTCAACATTTTTTTTAACTCTGCCGTGGTCTGTCCCAAGCCCGTGCTGTGAAAAGAGGAGGGTCAGATGCTGGGACAAGCAAACCAGTTCTGTAAAAACTATTTGCTACTGCGGTCAGGGAGGGCCTTGGAAAAGCTCATTGGGATTCCTCAGGATCTCAAACAAATAAATGAATAAATAAATAATGTTTTCAACATTTTTTTAACTCTGCCGTGGCCGGTCCCATGCCCGTGCTGTGAAAAGAAGAGGGTCAGATGCTGGGACAAGCAAACCAGCTCTTTAAAAAAAACTATTTGCTACTGCGGTCAGGGAGGGCCTTGGAAAAGCTCATTGGGATTCCTGAGAATCTCAAACAAATAAATGAATAAATAAATAAATAATGTTTTTAACATTTTTTAACTCTGCCCTTGCCGGTCCCAAGCCCGTGCTGTGAAAAGAGGAGGGTCAGATGTTGGGACAAGCAAACCAGCTCTGTAAAAACTATTTGCTACTGCGGTCAGGGAGGGCCTTGGAAAAGCTCATTGGGATTCCTCAGGATCTCAAACAAATAAATGAATAAATAAATAATGTTTTCAACATTTTTTTAACTCTGCCGTGGCCGGTCCCAAGCCCGTGCTGTGAAAAGAGGAGGGTCAGATGCTGGGACAAGCAAACCAGCTCTGTAAAAACTATTTGCTACTGCGGTCAGGGAGGGCCTTGGAAAAGCTCATTGGGATTCCTCAGGATCTCAAACAAATAAATTATTAAATAAATAAATAATGTTTTCAACATTTTTTAACTCTGCCGTGGCCGGTCCCAAGCCCGTGCTGTGAAAAGAGGAGGGTCAGATGCTGGGACAAGGAAACCAGCTCTGTAAAAACTATTTGCTACTGCGGTCAGGGAGGGCCTTGGAAAAGCTCATTGGGATTCCTCAGGATCTCAAACAAATAAATGAATAAATAAATAATGTTTTCAACATTTTTTAACTCTGCCATGGCCGGTCCCAAGCCCGTGCTGTGAATAGAGGAGGGTCAGATGCTGGGACAAGCAAACCAGCTCTGTAAAAACTATTTGCTACTGCGGTCAGGGAGGGCCTTGGAAAAGCTCATTGGGATTCCTCAGGATCTCAAACAAATAAATGAATAAATAAATAAATAATGTTTTCAACATTTTTTTAACTCTGCCGTGGCCGGTCCCAAGCCCATGCTGTGAAAAGAGGAGGGTCAGATGCTGGGACAAGCAAACCAGCTCTGTAAAAACTATTTGCTACTGCGGTCAGGGAGGGCCTTGGAAAAGCTCATTGGGATTCCTCAGGATCTCAAATAAATAAATCAATAAATAAATAATGTTTTCAACATTTTTTTAACTCTGCCGTGGCCGGTCCCAAGCCCGTGCTGTGAAAAGAGGAGGGTCAGATGCTGGGACAAGCAAACCAGCTCTGTAAAAACTATTTGCTACTGAGGTCAGGGAGGGCCTTGGAAAAGCTCATTGGGATTCCTCAGGATCTCAAACAAATAAATGAATAAATAAATAATGTTTTCAACATTTTTTTAACTCTGCCGTGGCCGGTCCCAAGCCCGTGCTGTGAAAAGAGGAGGGTCAGATGCTGGGACAAGCAAACCAGCTCTGTAAAAATGATTTGCTACCGCGGTCAGGGAGGGCCTTGGAAAAGCTCATTGGGATTCCTCAGGATCTCAAACAAATAAATGAATAAATAAATAAATAATGTTTTCAACATTTTTTTAACTCTGCCGTGGCCGGTCCCAAGCCCGTGCTGTGAAAAGAGGAGGGTCAGATGCTGGGACAAGCAAACCAGCTCTGTAAAAACTATTTGCTACTGCGGTCAGGGAGGGCCTTGGAAAAGCTCATTGGGATTCCTCAGGATCTCAAACAAATAAATGAATAAATAAATAATGTTTTCAACATTTTTTTAACTCTGCCGTGGCCGGTCCCAAGCCCGTGCTGTGAAAAGAAGAGGGTCAGATGCTGGGACAAGCAAACCAGCTCTGTAAAAAAAACTATTTGCTACTGCGGTCAGGGAGGGCCTTGGAAAAGCTCATTGGGATTCCTCAGAATCTCAAACAAATAAATGAATAAATAAATAAATAATGTTTTCAACATTTTTTAACTCTGCCGTGGCCGGTCCCAAGCCCGTGCTGTGAAAAGAGGAGGGTCAGATGTTGGGAGAAGCAAACCAGCTCTGTAAAAACTATTTGCTACTGCGGTCAGGGAGGGCCTTGGAAAAGCTCATTGGGATTCCTCAGGATCTCAAACAAATAAATGAATAAATAAATAATGTTTTCAACATTTTTTTAACTCTGCCGTGGCCGGTCCCAAGCCCGTGCTGTGAAAAGAGGAGGGTCAGATGCTGGGACAAGCAAACCAGCTCTGTAAAAACTATTTTCTACTGAGGTCAGGAAGGGCCTTGGAAAAGTTCATTGGGATTCCTCAGGATCTCAAACAAATAAATGAATAAATAAATAAATAATGTTTTCAACATTTTTTAACTCTGCCGTCGCCGGTCCCAAGCCCGTGCTGTGAAAAGAGGAGGGTCAGATGCTGGGACAAGCAAACCAGCTCTGTAAAAACTATTTGCTACTGCGGTCAGGGAGGGCCTTGGAAAAGCTCATTGGGATTCCTCAGGATCTCAAACAAATAAATTATTAAATAAATAAATAATGTTTTCAACATTTTTTAACTCTGCCGTGGCCGGTCCCAAGCCCGTGCTGTGAAAAGAGGAGAGTCAGATGCTGGGACAAGGAAACCAGCTCTGTAAAAACTATTTGCTACTGCGGTCAGGGAGGGCCTTGGAAAAGCTCATTGGGATTCCTCAGGATCTCAAACAAATAAATGAATAAATAAATAATGTTTTCAACATTTTTTTAACTCTGCCGTGGCCGGTCCCAAGCCCGTGCTGTGAAAAGAGGAGGGTCAGATGCTGGGACAAGCAAACCAGCTCTGTAAAAACTATTTGCTACTGCGGTCAGGGAGGGCCTTGGAAAAGCTCATTGGGATTCCTCAGGATCTCAAACAAATAAATTATTAAATAAATAAATAATGTTTTCAACATTTTTTAACTCTGCCGTGGCCGGTCCCAAGCCCGTGCTGTGAAAAGAGGAGGGTCAGATGCTGGGACAAGGAAACCAGCTCTGTAAAAACTATTTGCTACTGCGGTCAGGGAGGGCCTTGGAAAAGCTCATTGGGATTCCTCAGGATCTCAAACAAATAAATGAATAAATAAATAATGTTTTCAACATTTTTTAACTCTGCCATGGCCGGTCCCAAGCCCGTGCTGTGAATAGAGGAGGGTCAGATGCTGGGACAAGCAAACCAGCTCTGTAAAAACTATTTGCTACTGCGGTCAGGGAGGGCCTTGGAAAAGCTCATTGGGATTCCTCAGGATCTCAAACAAATAAATGAATAAATAAATAATGTTTTCAACATTTTTTTAACTCTGCCATGGCCGGTCCCAAGCCTGTGCTGTGAAAAGAGGAGGGTCAGATGCTGGGACAAGCAAACCAGCTCTGTAAAAACTATTTGCTAGTGCCGTCAGGGAGGCCCTTGGAAAAGCTCATTGGGATTCCTCATGATCTCAAACAAATAAATGAATAAATAAATAATGTTTTCAACATTTTTTTTAACTCTGCCGTGGTCTGTCCCAAGCCCGTGCTGTGAAAAGAGGAGGGTCAGATGCTGGGACAAGCAAACCAGCTCTGTAAAAACTATTTGCTACTGCGGTCAGGGAGGGCCTTGGAAAAGCTCATTGGGATTCCTCAGGATCTCAAACAAATAAATGAATAAATAAATAAATAATGTTTCCAACATTTTTTTAACTCTGCCGTGGCCGATCCCAAGCCCATGCTGTGAAAAGAGGAGGGTCAGATGCTGGGACAAGCAAACCAGCTCTGTAAAAACTATTTGCTACTGCGGTCAGGGAGGGCCTTGGAAAAGCTCATTGGGATTCCTCAGGATCTCAAACAAATAAATGAATAAATAAATAATGTTTTCAACATTTTTTAACTCTGCCGTGGCCGGTCCCAAGCCCGTGCTGTGAAAAGAGGAGGGTCAGATGCTGGGACAAGCAAACCAGCTCTGTAAAAACTATTTGCTAGTGCCGTCAGGGAGGGCCTTGGAAAAGCTCATTGGGATTCCTCATGATCTCAAACAAATAAATGAATAAATAAATAATGTTTTCAACATTTTTTTAACTCTGCCGTGGCCGGTCCCAAGCCCGTGCTGTGAAAAGAGGAGGGTCAGATGCTGGGACAAGCAAACCAGCTCTGTAAAAATGATTTGCTACCGCGGTCAGGGAGGGCCTTGGAAAAGCTCATTGGGATTCCTCAGGATCTCAAACAAATAAATGAATAAATAAATAAATAATGTTTTCAACATTTTTTTAACTCTGCCGTGGCCGGTCCCAAGCCCGTGCTGTGAAAAGAAGAGGGTCAGATGCTGGGACAAGCAAACCAGCTCTGTAAAAAAAACTATTTGCTACTGCGGTCAGGGAGGGCCTTGGAAAAGCTCATTGGGATTCCTCAGAATCTCAAACAAATAAATGAATAAATAAATAAATAATGTTTTCAACATTTTTTAACTCTGCCGTGGCCGGTCCCAAGCCCGTGCTGTGAAAAGAGGAGGGTCAGATGTTGGGAGAAGCAAACCAGCTCTGTAAAAACTATTTGCTACTGCGGTCAGGGAGGGCCTTGGAAAAGCTCATTGGGATTCCTCAGGATCTCAAACAAATAAATGAATAAATAAATAATGTTTTCAACATTTTTTTAACTCTGCCGTGGCCGGTCCCAAGCCCGTGCTGTGAAAAGAGGAGGGTCAGATGCTGGGACAAGCAAACCAGCTCTGTAAAAACTATTTTCTACTGAGGTCAGGAAGGGCCTTGGAAAAGCTCATTGGGATTCCTCAGGATCTCAAACAAATAAATGAATAAATAAATAAATAATGTTTTCAACATTTTTTAACTCTGCCGTCGCCGGTCCCAAGCCCGTGCTGTGAAAAGAGGAGGGTCAGATGCTGGGACAAGCAAACCAGCTCTGTAAAAACTATTTGCTACTGCGGTCAGGGAGGGCCTTGGAAAAGCTCATTGGGATTCCTCAGGATCTCAAACAAATAAATTATTAAATAAATAAATAATGTTTTCAACATTTTTTAACTCTGCCGTGGCCGGTCCCAAGCCCGTGCTGTGAAAAGAGGAGGGTCAGATGCTGGGACAAGGAAACCAGCTCTGTAAAAACTATTTGCTACTGCGGTCAGGGAGGGCCTTGGAAAAGCTCATTGGGATTCCTCAGGATCTCAAACAAATAAATGAATAAATAAATAATGTTTTCAACATTTTTTTAACTCTGCCGTGGCCGGTCCCAAGCCCGTGCTGTGAAAAGAGGAGGGTCAGATGCTGGGACAAGCAAACCAGCTCTGTAAAAACTATTTGCTACTGCGGTCAGGGAGGGCCTTGGAAAAGCTCATTGGGATTCCTCAGGATCTCAAACAAATAAATTATTAAATAAATAAATAATGTTTTCAACATTTTTTAACTCTGCCGTGGCCGGTCCCAAGCCCGTGCTGTGAAAAGAGGAGGGTCAGATGCTGGGACAAGGAAACCAGCTCTGTAAAAACTATTTGCTACTGCGGTCAGGGAGGGCCTTGGAAAAGCTCATTGGGATTCCTCAGGATCTCAAACAAATAAATGAATAAATAAATAATGTTTTCAACATTTTTTAACTCTGCCATGGCCGGTCCCAAGCCCGTGCTGTGAATAGAGGAGGGTCAGATGCTGGGACAAGCAAACCAGCTCTGTAAAAACTATTTGCTACTGCGGTCAGGGAGGGCCTTGGAAAAGCTCATTGGGATTCCTCAGGATCTCAAACAAATAAATGAATAAATAAATAATGTTTTCAACATTTTTTTAACTCTGCCATGGCCGGTCCCAAGCCCGTGCTGTGAAAAGAGGAGGGTCAGATGCTGGGACAAGCAAACCAGCTCTGTAAAAACTATTTGCTAGTGCCGTCAGGGAGGCCCTTGGAAAAGCTCATTGGGATTCCTCATGATCTCAAACAAATAAATGAATAAATAAATAATGTTTTCAACATTTTTTTTAACTCTGCCGTGGTCTGTCCCAAGCCCGTGCTGTGAAAAGAGGAGGGTCAGATGCTGGGACAAGCAAACCAGCTCTGTAAAAACTATTTGCTACTGCGGTCAGGGAGGGCCTTGGAAAAGCTCATTGGGATTCCTCAGGATCTCAAACAAATAAATGAATAAATAAATAAATAATGTTTTCAACATTTTTTTAACTCTGCCGTGGCCGATCCCAAGCCCATGCTGTGAAAAGAGGAGGGTCAGATGCTGGGACAAGCAAACCAGCTCTGTAAAAACTATTTGCTACTGCGGTCAGGGAGGGCCTTGGAAAAGCTCATTGGGATTCCTCAGGATCTCAAACAAATAAATGAATAAATAAATAATGTTTTCAACATTTTTTAACTCTGCCGTGGCCGGTCCCAAGCCCGTGCTGTGAAAAGAGGAGGGTCAGATGCTGGGACAAGCAAACCAGCTCTGTAAAAACTATTTGCTAGTGCCGTCAGGGAGGGCCTTGGAAAAGCTCATTGGGATTCCTCATGATCTCAAACAAATAAATGAATAAATAAATAATGTTTTCAACATTTTTTTAACTCTGTCGTGGTCTGTCCCAAGCCCGTGCTGTGAAAAGAGGAGGGTCAGATGCTGGGACAAGCAAACCAGCTCTGTAAAAACTATTTGCTACTGCGGTCAGGGAGGGCCTTGGAAAAGCTCATTGGGATTCCTCAGGATCTCAAACAAATAAATGAATAAATAAATAAATAATGTTTTCAACATTTTTTTAACTCTGCCGTGGCCGGTCCCAAGCCCATGCTGTGAAAAGAGGAGGGTCAGATGCTGGGACAAGCAAACCAGCTCTGTAAAAACGATTTGCTACTGCGGTCAGGGAGGGCCTTGGAAAAGCTCATTGGGATTCCTCAGGATCTCAAATAAATAAATCAATAAATAAATAATGTTTTCAACATTTTTTTAACTCTGCCGTGGCCGGTCCCAAGCCCGTGCTGTGAAAAGAGGAGGGTCAAAGGCTGTGACAAGCACGCCAGCTCTGTAAAAACTATTTTCTACTGAGGTCAGGGAGGGTTTTGGAAAAGCTCATTGGGATTCCTCAGGATCTCAAACAAATAAATGAATAAATAAATAATGTTTTCAACATTTTTTAACTCTGCCGTGGCCGGTCCCAAGCCCGTGCTGTGAAAAGGGGAGGGTCAGATGCTGGGACAAGCAAACCAGCTCTGTAAAAACTATTTGCTACTGAGGTCAGGGAGGGCCTTGGAAAAGCTCATTGGGATTCCTCAGGATCTCAAACAAATAAATGAATAAATAAATAATGTTTTCAACATTTTTTTAACTCTGCCGTCGCCGGTCCCAAGCCCGTGCTGTGAAAAGAGGAGGGTCAGATGCTGGGACAAGCAAACCAGCTCTGTAAAAACTATTTGCTACTGCGGTCAGGGAGGGCCTTGGAAAAGCTCATTGGGATTCCTCAGAATCTCAAACAAATAAATGAATAAATAAATAAATAATGTTTTTAACATTTTTTAACTCTGCCCTTGCCGGTCCCAAGCCCGTGCTGTGAAAAGAGGAGGGTCAGATGTTGGGACAAGCAAACCAGCTCTGTAAAAACTATTTGCTACTGCGGTCAGGGAGGGCCTTGGAAAAGCTCATTGGGATTCCTCAGGATCTCAAACAAATAAATGAATAAATAAATAAATAATGTTCTCAACATTTTTTTAACCCTGCCGTGGCCGGTCCCAAGCCCGTGCTGTGAAAAGAGGAGGGTCAGATGCTGGGACAGGCAAACCAGCTCTGTAAAAACTATTTTCTACTGAGGTCAGGAAGGGCCTTGGAAAAGCTCATTGGGATTCCTCAGGATCTCAAACAAATAAATGAATAAATAAATAAATAATGTTTTCAACATTTTTTAACTCTGCCGTCGCCGGTCCCAAGCCCGTGCTGTGAAAAGAGGAGGGTCAGATGCTGGGACAAGCAAACCAGCTCTGTAAAAACTATTTGCTACTGCGGTCAGGGAGGGCCTTGGAAAAGCTCATTGGGATTCCTCAGGATCTCAAACAAATAAATTATTAAATAAATAAATAAGGTTTTCAACATTTTTTAACTCTGCCGTGGCCGGTCCCAAGCCCGTGCTGTGAAAAGAGGAGGGTCAGATGCTGGGATAAGCAAACCAGCTCTGTAAAAACTATTTGATACTGCAGTCAGGGAGGGCCTTGAAAAAGCTCATTGGGATTCCTCAGGATCTCAAACAAATAAATGAATAAATAAATAAATAATGTTTTTAACATTTTTTAACTCTGCCCTTGCCGGTCCCAAGCCCGTGCTGTGAAAAGAGGAGGGTCAGATGTTGGGACAAGCAAACCAGCTCTGTAAAAACTATTTGCTACTGCGGTCAGGGAGGGCCTTGGAAAAGCTCATTGGGATTCCTCAGAATCTCAAACAAATAAATGAATAAATAAATAAATAATGTTTTTAACATTTTTTAACTCTGCCCTTGCCGGTCCCAAGCCCGTGCTGTGAAAAGAGGAGGGTCAGATGTTGGGACAAGCAAACCAGCTCTGTAAAAACTATTTGCTACTGCGGTCAGGGAGGGCCTTGGAAAAGCTCATTGGGATTCCTCAGGATCTCAAACAAATAAATGAATAAATAAATAATGTTTTCAACATTTTTTTAACTCTGCCGTGGCCGGTCCCAAGCCCGTGCTGTGAAAAGAGGAGGGTCAGATGCTGGGACAGGCAAACCAGCTCTGTAAAAACTATTTTCTACTGAGGTCAGGAAGGGCCTTGGAAAAGCTCATTGGGATTCCTCAGGATCTCAAACAAATAAATGAATAAATAAATAAATAATGTTTTCAACATTTTTTAACTCTGCCGTCGCCGGTCCCAAGCCCGTGCTGTGAAAAGAGGAGGGTCAGATGCTGGGACAAGCAAACCAGCTCTGTAAAAACTATTTGCTACTGCGGTCAGGGAGGGCCTTGGAAAAGCTCATTGGGATTCCTCAGGATCTCAAACAAATAAATTATTAAATAAATAAATAATGTTTTCAACATTTTTTAACTCTGCTGTGGCCGGTCCCAAGCCCGTGCTGTGAAAAGAGGAGGGTCAGATGCTGGGACAAGGAAACCAGCTCTGTAAAAACTATTTGCTACAGCGGTCAGGGAGGGCCTTGGAAAAGCTCATTGGGATTCCTCAGGATCTCAAACAAATAAATGAATAAATAAATAATGTTTTCAACATTTTTTTAACTCTGCCATGGCCGGTCCCAAGCCCGTGCTGTGAAAAGAGGAGGGTCAGATGCTGGGATAAGCAAACCAGCTCTGTAAAAACTATTTGATACTGCAGTCAGGGAGGGCCTTGGAAAAGCTCATTGGGATTCCTCAGGATCTCAAACAAATAAATGAATAAATAAATAAATAATGTTTTCAACATTTTTTAACTCTGCCGTGGCCGGTCCCAAGCCCGTGCTGTGAAAAGAGGAGGGTCAGATGCTGGGACAAGCAAACCAGCTCTGTAAAAACTATTTGCTAGTGCAGTCAGGGAGGGCCTTGGAAAAGCTCATTGGGATTCCTCATGATCTCAAACAAATAAATGAATAAATAAATAATGTTTTCAACATTTTTTTTAACTCTGCCGTGGTCTGTCCCAAGCCCGTGCTGTGAAAAGAGGAGGGTCAGATGCTGGGACAAGCAAACCATCTCTGTAAAAACTATTTGCTACTGCGGTCAGGGAGGGCCTTGGAAAAGCTCATTGGGATTCCTCAGGATCTCAAACAAATAAATGAATAAATAAATAAATAATGTTTTCAACATTTTTTTAACTCTGCCGTGGCCGGTCCCAAGCCCATGCTGTGAAAAGAGGAGGGTCAGATGCTGGGACAAGCAAACCAGCTCTGTAAAAACTATTTGCTACTGCGGTCAGGGAGGGCCTTGGAAAAGCTCATTGGGATTCCTCAGGATCTCAAATAAATAAATCAATAAATAAATAATGTTTTCAACATTTTTTTAACTCTGCCGTGGCCGGTCCCAAGCCCGTGCTGTGAAAAGAGGAGGGTCAGAGGCTGTGACAAGCACACCAGCTCTGTAAAAACTATTTTCTACTGCGGTCAGGGAGGGTTTTGGAAAAGCTCATTGGGATTCCTCAGGATCTCAAACAAATAAATGAATAAATAAATAATGTTTTCAACATTTTTTTAACTCTGCCGTGGCCGGTCCCAAGCCCGTGCTGTGAAAAGAGGAGGGTCAGATGCTGGGACAAGCAAACCAGCTCTGTAAAAACTATTTGCTACTGCGGTCAGGGAGGGCCTTGGAAAAGCTCATTGGGATTCCTCAGGATCTCAAACAAATAAATGAATAAATAAATAATGTTTTCAACATTTTTTTAACTCTGCCGTGGCCGGTCCCAAGCCCGTGCTGTGAAAAGAAGAGGGTCAGATGCTGGGACAAGCAAACCAGCTCTGTAAAAAAAACTATTTGCTACTGCGGTCAGGGAGGGCCTTGGAAAAGCTCATTGGGATTCCTCAGAATCTCAAACAAATAAATGAATAAATAAATAAATAATGTTTTCAACATTTTTTAACTCTGCCGTGGCCGGTCCCAAGCCCGTGCTGTGAAAAGAGGAGGGTCAGATGTTGGGACAAGCAAACCAGCTCTGTAAAAACTATTTGCTACTGCGGTCAGGGAGAGCCTTGGAAAAGCTCATTGGGATTCCTCAGGATCTCAAACAAATAAATGAATAAATAAATAATGTTTTCAACATTTTTTAACTCTGCCGTGGCCGGTCCCAAGCCCGTGCTGTGAAAAGAGGAGGGTCAGATGCTGGGACAAGCAAACCAGCTCTGTAAAAACTATTTTCTACTGAGGTCAGGAAGGGCCTTGGAAAAGCTCATTGGGATTCCTCAGGATCTCAAAACAAATAAATGAATAAATAAATAAATAATGTTTTCAACATTTTTTAACTCTGCCGTCGCCGGTCCCAAGCCCGTGCTGTGAAAAGAGGAGGGTCAGATGCTGGGACAAGCAAACCAGCTCTGTAAAAACTATTTGCTACTGCGGTCAGGGAGGGCCTTGGAAAAGCTCATTGGGATTCCTCAGGATCTCAAACAAATAAATTATTAAATAAATAAATAATGTTTTCAACATTTTTTAACTCTGCCGTGGCCGGTCCCAAGCCCGTGCTGTGAAAAGAGGAGGGTCAGATGCTGGGACAAGGAAACCAGCTCTGTAAAAACTATTTGCTACTGCGGTCAGGGAGGGCCTTGGAAAAGCTCATTGGGATTCCTCAGGATCTCAAACAAATAAATGAATAAATAAATAATGTTTTCAACATTTTTTAACTCTGCCATGGCCGGTCCCAAGCCCGTGCTGTGAATAGAGGAGGGTCAGATGCTGGGACAAGCAAACCAGCTCTGTAAAAACTATTTGATACTGCAGTCAGGGAGGGCCTTGGAAAAGCTCATTGGGATTCCTCAGGATCTCAAACAAATAAATGAATAAATAAATAAATAATGTTTCCAACATTTTTTAACTCTGCCGTGGCCGGTCCCAAGCCCGTGCTGTGAAAAGAGGAGGGTCAGATGCTGGGACAAGCAAACCAGCTCTTTAAAAACTATTTGCTACTGAGGTCAGGGAGTGCCTTGGAAAAGCTCATTGGGATTCCTCAGGATCTCAAACAAATAAATGAATAAATAAATAAATAATGTTTTCAACATTTTTTAACTCTGCCGTCGCCGGTCCCAAGCCCGTGCTGTGAAAAGAGGAGGGTCAGATGCTGGGACAAGCAAACCAGCTGTGTAAAAACTATTTGCTACTGCGGTCAGGGAGGGCCTTGGAAAAGCTCATTGGGATTCCTCAGGATCTCAAACAAATAAATTAATAAATAAATAAATAATGTTTTCAACATTTTTTAACTCTGCCGTGGCCGGTCCCAAGCCCGTGCTGTGAAAAGAGGAGGGTCAGATGCTGGGACAAGGAAACCAGCTCTGTAAAAACTATTTGCTACTGCGGTCAGGGAGGGCCTTGGAAAAGCTCATTGGGATTCCTCAGGATCTCAAACAAATAAATTAATAAATAAATAAATAATGTTTTTAACATTTTTTAACTCTGCCGTGGCCGGTCCCAAGCCCGTGCTGTGAAAAGAGGAGGGTCAGATGCTGGGACAAGGAAACCAGCTCTGTAAAAACTATTTGCTACTGCGGTCAGGGATTCCTTGGAAAAGCTCATTGGGATTCCTCAGGATCTCAAACAAATAAATGAATAAATAAATAATGTTTTCAACATTTTTTTAACTCTGCCGTGGCCGGTCCCAAGCCCGTGCTGTGAAAAGAGGAGGGTCAGATGCTGGGACAAGCAAACCAGCTCTGTAAAAACTATTTTCTACTGAGGTCAGGAAGGGCCTTGGAAAAGCTCATTGGGATTCCTCAGGATCTCAAACAAATAAATGAATAAATAAATAATGTTTTCAACATTTTTTAACTCTGCCGTGGCCGGTCCCAAGCCCGTGCTGTGAAAAGAGGAGGGTCAGATGCTGGGACAAGCAAACCAGCTCTGTAAAAACTATTTGCTACTGCGGTCAGGGAGGGCCTTGGAAAAGCTAATTGGGATTCCTCAGGATCTCAAATAAATAAATCAATAAATAAATAATGTTTTCAACATTTTTTTAACTCTGCCGTGGCTGGTCCCAAGCCCGTGCTGTGAAAAGAGGAGGGTCAGAGGCTGGGACAAGCACACCAGCTCTGTAAAAACTATTTTCTACTGCGGTCAGGGAGGGTTTTGGAAAAGCTCATTGGGATTCCTAAGGATCTCAAACAAATAAATGAATAAATAAATAATGTTTTCAACATTTTTTAACTCTGCCGTGGCCGGTCCCAAGCCCGTGCTGTGAAAAGAGGAGGGTCAGATGCTGGGACAAGCAAACCAGCTCTGTAAAAACTATTTGCTACTGCGGTCAGGGAGGGCCTTGGAAAAGCTCATTGGGATTCCTCAGGATCTCAAATAAATAAATCAATAAATAAATAATGTTTTCAACATTTTTTTAACTCTGCCGTGGCCGGTCCCAAGCCCGTGCTGTGAAAAGAGGAGGGTCAGAGGCTGTGACAAGCACACCAGCTCTGTAAAAACTATTTTCTACTGCGGTCAGGGAGGGTTTTGGAAAAGCTCATTGGGATTCCTCAGGATCTCAAACAAATAAATGAATAAATAAATAATGTTTTCAACATTTTTTTAACTCTGCCGTGGCCGGTCCCAAGCCCGTGCTGTGAAAAGAGGAGGGTCAGATGCTGGGACAAGCAAACCAGCTCTGTAAAAACTATTTGCTACTGCGGTCAGGGAGGGCCTTGGAAAAGCTCATTGGGATTCCTCAGGATCTCAAACAAATAAATGAATAAATAAATAATGTTTTCAACATTTTTTTAACTCTGCCGTGGCCGGTCCCAAGCCCGTGCTGTGAAAAGAAGAGGGTCAGATGCTGGGACAAGCAAACCAGCTCTGTAAAAAAAACTATTTGCTACTGCGGTCAGGGAGGGCCTTGGAAAAGCTCATTGGGATTCCTCAGAATCTCAAACAAATAAATGAATAAATAAATAAATAATGTTTTCAACATTTTTTAACTCTGCCGTGGCCGGTCCCAAGCCCGTGCTGTGAAAAGAGGAGGGTCAGATGTTGGGACAAGCAAACCAGCTCTGTAAAAACTATTTGCTACTGCGGTCAGGGAGAGCCTTGGAAAAGCTCATTGGGATTCCTCAGGATCTCAAACAAATAAATGAATAAATAAATAATGTTTTCAACATTTTTTAACTCTGCCGTGGCCGGTCCCAAGCCCGTGCTGTGAAAAGAGGAGGGTCAGATGCTGGGACAAGCAAACCAGCTCTGTAAAAACTATTTTCTACTGAGGTCAGGAAGGGCCTTGGAAAAGCTCATTGGGATTCCTCAGGATCTCAAAACAAATAAATGAATAAATAAATAAATAATGTTTTCAACATTTTTTAACTCTGCCGTCGCCGGTCCCAAGCCCGTGCTGTGAAAAGAGGAGGGTCAGATGCTGGGACAAGCAAACCAGCTCTGTAAAAACTATTTGCTACTGCGGTCAGGGAGGGCCTTGGAAAAGCTCATTGGGATTCCTCAGGATCTCAAACAAATAAATTATTAAATAAATAAATAATGTTTTCAACATTTTTTAACTCTGCCGTGGCCGGTCCCAAGCCCGTGCTGTGAAAAGAGGAGGGTCAGATGCTGGGACAAGGAAACCAGCTCTGTAAAAACTATTTGCTACTGCGGTCAGGGAGGGCCTTGGAAAAGCTCATTGGGATTCCTCAGGATCTCAAACAAATAAATGAATAAATAAATAATGTTTTCAACATTTTTTAACTCTGCCATGGCCGGTCCCAAGCCCGTGCTGTGAATAGAGGAGGGTCAGATGCTGGGACAAGCAAACCAGCTCTGTAAAAACTATTTGATACTGCAGTCAGGGAGGGCCTTGGAAAAGCTCATTGGGATTCCTCAGGATCTCAAACAAATAAATGAATAAATAAATAAATAATGTTTCCAACATTTTTTAACTCTGCCGTGGCCGGTCCCAAGCCCGTGCTGTGAAAAGAGGAGGGTCAGATGCTGGGACAAGCAAACCAGCTCTTTAAAAACTATTTGCTACTGAGGTCAGGGAGTGCCTTGGAAAAGCTCATTGGGATTCCTCAGGATCTCAAACAAATAAATGAATAAATAAATAAATAATGTTTTCAACATTTTTTAACTCTGCCGTCGCCGGTCCCAAGCCCGTGCTGTGAAAAGAGGAGGGTCAGATGCTGGGACAAGCAAACCAGCTGTGTAAAAACTATTTGCTACTGCGGTCAGGGAGGGCCTTGGAAAAGCTCATTGGGATTCCTCAGGATCTCAAACAAATAAATTAATAAATAAATAAATAATGTTTTCAACATTTTTTAACTCTGCCGTGGCCGGTCCCAAGCCCGTGCTGTGAAAAGAGGAGGGTCAGATGCTGGGACAAGGAAACCAGCTCTGTAAAAACTATTTGCTACTGCGGTCAGGGAGGGCCTTGGAAAAGCTCATTGGGATTCCTCAGGATCTCAAACAAATAAATTAATAAATAAATAAATAATGTTTTTAACATTTTTTAACTCTGCCGTGGCCGGTCCCAAGCCCGTGCTGTGAAAAGAGGAGGGTCAGATGCTGGGACAAGGAAACCAGCTCTGTAAAAACTATTTGCTACTGCGGTCAGGGAGGGCCTTGGAAAAGCTCATTGGGATTCCTCAGGATCTCAAACAAATAAATGAATAAATAAATAATGTTTTCAACATTTTTTTAACTCTGCCGTGGCCGGTCCCAAGCCCGTGCTGTGAAAAGAGGAGGGTCAGATGCTGGGACAAGCAAACCAGCTCTGTAAAAACTATTTTCTACTGAGGTCAGGAAGGGCCTTGGAAAAGCTCATTGGGATTCCTCAGGATCTCAAACAAATAAATGAATAAATAAATAATGTTTTCAACATTTTTTAACTCTGCCGTGGCCGGTCCCAAGCCCGTGCTGTGAAAAGAGGAGGGTCAGATGCTGGGACAAGCAAACCAGCTCTGTAAAAACTATTTGCTACTGCGGTCAGGGAGGGCCTTGGAAAAGCTAATTGGGATTCCTCAGGATCTCAAATAAATAAATCAATAAATAAATAATGTTTTCAACATTTTTTTAACTCTGCCGTGGCTGGTCCCAAGCCCGTGCTGTGAAAAGAGGAGGGTCAGAGGCTGGGACAAGCACACCAGCTCTGTAAAAACTATTTTCTACTGCGGTCAGGGAGGGTTTTGGAAAAGCTCATTGGGATTCCTAAGGATCTCAAACAAATAAATGAATAAATAAATAATGTTTTCAACATTTTTTAACTCTGCCGTGGCCGGTCCCAAGCCCGTGCTGTGAAAAGAGGAGGGTCAGATGCTGGGACAAGCAAACCAGCTCTGTAAAAACTATTTGCTACTGCGGTCAGGGAGGGCCTTGGAAAAGCTCATTGGGATTCCTCAGGATCTCAAATAAATAAATCAATAAATAAATAATGTTTTCAACATTTTTTTAACTCTGCCGTGGCCGGTCCCAAGCCCGTGCTGTGAAAAGAGGAGGGTCAGAGGCTGTGACAAGCACACCAGCTCTGTAAAAACTATTTTCTACTGCGGTCAGGGAGGGTTTTGGAAAAGCTCATTGGGATTCCTCAGGATCTCAAACAAATAAATGAATAAATAAATAATGTTTTCAACATTTTTTTAACTCTGCCGTGGCCGGTCCCAAGCCCGTGCTGTGAAAAGAGGAGGGTCAGATGCTGGGACAAGCAAACCAGCTCTGTAAAAACTATTTGCTACTGCGGTCAGGGAGGGCCTTGGAAAAGCTCATTGGGATTCCTCAGGATCTCAAACAAATAAATGAATAAATAAATAATGTTTTCAACATTTTTTTAACTCTGCCGTGGCCGGTCCCAAGCCCGTGCTGTGAAAAGAAGAGGGTCAGATGCTGGGACAAGCAAACCAGCTCTGTAAAAAAAACTATTTGCTACTGCGGTCAGGGAGGGCCTTGGAAAAGCTCATTGGGATTCCTCAGAATCTCAAACAAATAAATGAATAAATAAATAAATAATGTTTTCAACATTTTTTAACTCTGCCGTGGCCGGTCCCAAGCCCGTGCTGTGAAAAGAGGAGGGTCAGATGTTGGGACAAGCAAACCAGCTCTGTAAAAACTATTTGCTACTGCGGTCAGGGAGAGCCTTGGAAAAGCTCATTGGGATTCCTCAGGATCTCAAACAAATAAATGAATAAATAAATAATGTTTTCAACATTTTTTTTAACTCTGCCGTGGTCTGTCCCAAGCCCGTGCTGTGAAAAGAGGAGGGTCAGATGCTGGGACAAGCAAACCAGCTCTGTAAAAACTATTTGCTACTGTGGTCAGGGAGGGCCTTGGAAAAGCTCATTGGTATTCCTCAGGATCTCAAACAAATAAATGAATAAATAAATAAATAATGTTTTCAACATTTTTTTAACTCTGCCGTGGCCGGTCCCAAGCCCGTGCTGTGAAAAGAGGAGGGTCAGATGCTGGGACAAGCAAACCAGCTCTGTAAAAACTATTTGCTACTGCGGTCAGGGAGGGCCTTGGAAAAGCTAATTGGGATTCCTCAGGATCTCAAATAAATAAATCAATAAATAAATAATGTTTTCAACATTTTTTTAACTCTGCCGTGGCCGGTCCCAAGCCCGTGCTGTGAAAAGAGGAGGGTCAGAGGCTGGGACAAGCACACCAGCTCTGTAAAAACTATTTTCTACTGCGGTCAGGGAGGGTTTTGGAAAAGCTCATTGGGATTCCTAAGGATCTCAAACAAATAAATGAATAAATAAATAATGTTTTCAACATTTTTTAACTCTGCCGTGGCCGGTCCCAAGCCCGTGCTGTGAAAAGAGGAGGGTCAGATGCTGGGACAAGCAAACCAGCTCTGTAAAAACTATTTTCTACTGAGGTCAGGGAGTGCCTTGGAAAAGCTCATTGGGATTCCTCAGGATCTCAAACAAATAAATGAATAAATAAATAAATAATGTTTTCAACATTTTTTAACTCTGCCGTCGCCGGTCCCAAGCCCGTGCTGTGAAAAGAGGAGGGTCAGATGCTGGGACAAGCAAACCAGCTGTGTAAAAACTATTTTCTACTGAGGTCAGGAAGGGCCTTGGAAAAGCTCATTGGGATTCCTCAGGATCTCAAACAAATAAATGAATAAATAAATAATGTTTTCAACATTTTTTAACTCTGCCGTGGCCGGTCCCAAGCCCGTGCTGTGAAAAGAGGAGGGTCAGATGCTGGGACAAGCAAACCAGCTCTTTAAAAACTATTTGCTAGTGCAGTCAGGGAGGGCCTTGGAAAAGCTCATTGGGATTCCTCATGATCTCAAACAAATAAATGAATAAATAAATAATGTTTTCAACATTTTTTTTAACTCTGCCGTGGTCTGTCCCAAGCCCGTGCTGTGAAAAGAGGAGGGTCAGATGCTAGAACAAGCAAACCAGCTCTGTAAAAACTATTTGCTACTGTGGTCAGGGAGGGCCTTGGAAAAGCTCATTGGTATTCCTCAGGATCTCAAACAAATAAATGAATAAATAAATAAATAATGTTTTCAACATTTTTTTAACTCTGCCGTGGCCGGTCCCAAGCCCGTGCTGTGAAAAGAGGAGGGTCAGATGCTGGGACAAGCAAACCAGCTCTGTAAAAACTATTTGCTACTGCGGTCAGGGAGGGCCTTGGAAAAGCTAATTGGGATTCCTCAGGATCTCAAATAAATAAATCAATAAATAAATAATGTTTTCAACATTTTTTTAACTCTGCCGTGGCCGGTCCCAAGCCCGTGCTGTGAAAAGAGGAGGGTCAGAGGCTGGGACAAGCACACCAGCTCTGTAAAAACTATTTTCTACTGCGGTCAGGGAGGGTTTTGGAAAAGCTCATTGGGATTCCTAAGGATCTCAAACAAATAAATGAATAAATAAATAATGTTTTCAACATTTTTTAACTCTGCCGTGGCCGGTCCCAAGCCCGTGCTGTAAAAGGGGAGGGTCAGATGCTGGGACAAGCAAACCAGCTCTGTAAAAACTATTTGCTACTGCGGTCAGGGAGGGCCTTGGAAAAGCTCATAGGGATTCCTCAGGATCTCAAATAAATAAATCAATAAATAAATAATGTTTTCAACATTTTTTTAACTCTGCCGTGGCCGGTCCCAAGCCCGTGCTGTGAAAAGAGGAGGGTCAGAGGCTGTGACAAGCACACCAGCTCTGTAAAAACTATTTTCTACTGCGGTCAGGGAGGGTTTTGGAAAAGCTCATTGGGATTCCTCAGGATCTCAAACAAATAAATGAATAAATAAATAATGTTTTCAACATTTTTTTAACTCTGCCGTGGCCGGTCCCAAGCCCGTGCTGTGAAAAGAGGAGGGTCAGATGCTGGGACAAGCAAACCAGCTCTGTAAAAACTATTTGCTACTGCGGTCAGGGAGGGCCTTGGAAAAGCTCATTGGGATTCCTCAGGATCTCAAACAAATAAATGAATAAATAAATAATGTTTTCAACATTTTTTTAACTCTGCCGTGGCCGGTCCCAAGCCCGTGCTGTGAAAAGAAGAGGGTCAGATGCTGGGACAAGCAAACCAGCTCTGTAAAAAAAACTATTTGCTACTGCGGTCAGGGAGGGCCTTGGAAAAGCTCATTGGGATTCCTCAGAATCTCAAACAAATAAATGAATAAATAAATAAATAATGTTTTCAACATTTTTTAACTCTGCCGTGGCCGGTCCCAAGCCCGTGCTGTGAAAAGAGGAGGGTCAGATGTTGGGACAAGCAAACCAGCTCTGTAAAAACTATTTGCTACTGCGGTCAGGGAGAGCCTTGGAAAAGCTCATTGGGATTCCTCAGGATCTCAAACAAATAAATTAATAAATAAATAATGTTTTCAACATTTTTTAACTCTGCCGTGGCCGGTCCCAAGCCCGTGCTGTGAAAAGAGGAGGGTCAGAGGCTGGGACAAGCACACCAGCTCTGTAAAAACTATTTTCTACTGCGATCAGGGAGGGTTTTGGAAAAGCTCATTGGGATTCCTAAGGATCTCAAACAAATAAATGAATAAATAAATAATGTTTTCAACATTTTTTAACTCTGCCGTGGCCGGTCCCAAGCCCGTGCTATGAAAAGAGGAGGGTCAGATGCTGGGACAAGCAAACCAGCTGTGTAAAAACTATTTTCTACTGAGGTCAGGAAGGGCCTTGGAAAAGCTCATTGGGATTCCTCAGGATCTCAAACAAATAAATGAATAAATAAATAATGTTTTCAACATTTTTTAACTCTGCCGTGGCCGGTCCCAAGCCCGTGCTGTGAAAAGAGGAGGGTCAGATGCTGGGACAAGCAAACCAGCTCTTTAAAAACTATTTGCTAGTGCAGTCAGGGAGGGCCTTGGAAAAGCTCATTGGGATTCCTCATGATCTCAAACAAATAAATGAATAAATAAATAATGTTTTCAACATTTTTTTTAACTCTGCCGTGGTCTGTCCCAAGCCCGTGCTGTGAAAAGAGGAGGGTCAGATGCTAGAACAAGCAAACCAGCTCTGTAAAAACTATTTGCTACTGTGGTCAGGGAGGGCCTTGGAAAAGCTCATTGGTATTCCTCAGGATCTCAAACAAATAAATGAATAAATAAATAAATAATGTTTTCAACATTTTTTTAACTCTGCCGTGGCCGGTCCCAAGCCCGTGCTGTGAAAAGAGGAGGGTCAGATGCTGGGACAAGCAAACCAGCTCTGTAAAAACTATTTGCTACTGCGGTCAGGGAGGGCCTTGGAAAAGCTAATTGGGATTCCTCAGGATCTCAAATAAATAAATCAATAAATAAATAATGTTTTCAACATTTTTTTAACTCTGCCGTGGCCGGTCCCAAGCCCGTGCTGTGAAAAGAGGAGGGTCAGAGGCTGGGACAAGCACACCAGCTCTGTAAAAACTATTTTCTACTGCGGTCAGGGAGGGTTTTGGAAAAGCTCATTGGGATTCCTAAGGATCTCAAACAAATAAATGAATAAATAAATAATGTTTTCAACATTTTTTAACTCTGCCGTGGCCGGTCCCAAGCCCGTGCTGTGAAAAGAGGAGGGTCAGATGCTGGGACAAGCAAACCAGCTCTGTAAAAACTATTTGCTACTGCGGTCAGGGAGGGCCTTGGAAAAGCTCATAGGGATTCCTCAGGATCTCAAATAAATAAATCAATAAATAAATAATGTTTTCAACATTTTTTTAACTCTGCCGTGGCCGGTCCCAAGCCCGTGCTGTGAAAAGAGGAGGGTCAGAGGCTGTGACAAGCACACCAGCTCTGTAAAAACTATTTTCTACTGCGGTCAGGGAGGGTTTTGGAAAAGCTCATTGGGATTCCTCAGGATCTCAAACAAATAAATGAATAAATAAATAATGTTTTCAACATTTTTTTAACTCTGCCGTGGCCGGTCCCAAACCCGTGCTGTGAAAAGAGGAGGGTCAGATGCTGGGACAAGCAAACCAGCTCTGTAAAAACTATTTGCTACTGCGGTCAGGGAGGGCCTTGGAAAAGCTCATTGGGATTCCTCAGGATCTCAAACAAATAAATGAATAAATAAATAATGTTTTCAACATTTTTTTAACTCTGCCGTGGCCGGTCCCAAGCCCGTGCTGTGAAAAGAAGAGGGTCAGATGCTGGGACAAGCAAACCAGCTCTGTAAAAAAAACTATTTGCTACTGCGGTCAGGGAGGGCCTTGGAAAAGCTCATTGGGATTCCTCAGAATCTCAAACAAATAAATGAATAAATAAATAAATAATGTTTTCAACATTTTTTAACTCTGCCGTGGCCGGTCCCAAGCCCGTGCTGTGAAAAGAGGAGGGTCAGATGTTGGGACAAGCAAACCAGCTCTGTAAAAACTATTTGCTACTGCGGTCAGGGAGAGCCTTGGAAAAGCTCATTGGGATTCCTCAGGATCTCAAACAAATAAATTAATAAATAAATAATGTTTTCAACATTTTTTAACTCTGCCGTGGCCGGTCCCAAGCCCGTGCTGTGAAAAGAGGAGGGTCAGAGGCTGGGACAAGCACACCAGCTCTGTAAAAACTATTTTCCACTGCGGTCAGGGAGGGTTTTGGAAAAGCTCATTGGGATTCCTAAGGATCTCAAACAAATAAATGAATAAATAAATAATGTTTTCAACATTTTTTAACTCTGCCGTGGCCGGTCCCAAGCCCGTGCTGTGAAAAGAGGAGGGTCAGATGCTGGGACAAGCAAACCAGCTCTGTAAAAACTATTTGCTACTGCGGTCAGGGAGGGCCTTGGAAAAGCTCATTGGGATTCCTCAGGATCTCAAACAAATAAATTATTAAATAAATAAATAATGTTTTCAACATTTTTTAACTCTGCCGTGGCCGGTCCCAAGCCCGTGCTGTGAAAAGAGGAGGGTCAGATGCTGGGACAAGGAAACCAGCTCTGTAAAAACTATTTGCTACTGCGGTCAGGGAGGGCCTTGTAAAAGCTCATTGGGATTCCTCAGGATCTCAAACAAATAAATGAATAAATAAATAATGTTTTCAACATTTTTTAACTCTGCCATGGCCGGTCCCAAGCCCGTGCTATGAATAGAGGAGGGTCAGATGCTGGGACAAGCAAACCAGCTCTTTAAAAACTATTTACTAGTGCAGTCAGTGGGGGCCTTGGAAAAGCTCATTGGGATTCCTCATGATCTCAAACAAATAAATGAATAAATAAATAATGTTTTCAACATTTTTTTTTAACTCTGCCGTGGTCTGTCCCAAGCCCGTGCTGTGAAAAGAGGAGGGTCAGATGCTGGGACAAGCAAACCAGCTCTGTAAAAACTATTTGCTACTGTTGTCAGGGAGGGCCTTGGAAAAGCTCATTGGTATTCCTCAGGATCTCAAACAAATAAATGAATAAATAAATAAATAATGTTTTCAACATTTTTTTAACTCTGCCGTGGCCGGTCCCAAGCCCGTGCTGTGAAAAGAGGAGGGTCAGATGCTGGGACAAGCAAACCAGCTCTGTAAAAACTATTTGCTACTGCGGTCAGGGAGGGCCTTGGAAAAGTTAATTGGGATTCCTCAGGATCTCAAATAAATAAATCAATAAATAAATAATGTTTTCAACATTTTTTTAACTCTGCCGTGGCCGGTCCCAAGCCCGTGCTGTGAAAAGAGGAGGGTCAGATGCTGGGACAAGCAAACCAGCTCTGTAAAAACTATTTGCTACTGAGGTCAGGGAGGGCCTTGGAAAAGCTCATTGGGATTCCTCAGGATCTCAAACAAATAAATGAATAAATAAATAAAGTTTTCAACATTTTTTTAACTCTGCCGTGGCCTGTCCCAAGCCCTTGCTGTGAAAAGAGGAGGGTCAGATGCTGGGACAAGCAAACCAGCTCTGTAAAAACTATTTGCTACTGCGGTCAGGGAGGGCCTTGGAAAAGCTCATTGGGATTCCTCAGGATCTCAAACAAATAAACTAATAAATCAATAAATAATGTTTTCAACATTTTTTTAACTCTGCCGTGGCCGGTCCCAAGCCCGTGCTGTGAAAAGAGGAGGGTCAGATGCTGGGACAAGTAAACCAGCTCTGTAAAAACTATTTGCTACTGCGGTCAGGGAGGGCCTTGGAAAAGCTCATTGGGATTCCTCAGGATCTCAAACAAATAAATGAATAAATAAATAATGTTTTCAACATTTTTTTAACTCTGCCGTGGCCGGTCCCAAGCCCGTGCTGTGAAAAGAGGAGGGTCAGATGCTGGGACAAGCAAACCAGCTCTGTAAAAACTATTTGCTACTGTGGTCAGGGAGGGCCTTGGAAAAGCTCATTGGTATTCCTCAGGATCTCAAACAAATAAATGAATAAATAAATAAATAATGTTTTCAACATTTTTTTAACTCTGCCGTGGCCGGTCCCAAGCCCGTGCTGTGAAAAGAGGAGGGTCAGATGCTGGGACAAGCAAACCAGCTCTGTAAAAACTATTTGCTACTGCGGTCAGGGAGGGCCTTGGAAAAGCTAATTGGGATTCCTCAGGATCTCAAATAAATAAATCAATAAATTAATAATGTTTTCAACATTTTTTTAACTCTGCCGTGGCCGGTCCCAAGCCCGTGCTGTGAAAAGAGGAGGGTCAGAGGCTGGGACAAGCACACCAGCTCTGTAAAAACTATTTTCTACTGCGGTCAGGGAGGGTTTTGGAAAAGCTCATTGGGATTCCTAAGGATCTCAAACAAATAAATGAATAAATAAATAATGTTTTCAACATTTTTTAACTCTGCCGTGGCCGGTCCCAAGCCCGTGCTGTGAAAAGAGGACGGTCAGATGCTGGGACAAGCAAACCAGCTCTGTAAAAACTATTTTCTACTGAGGTCAGGGAGTGCCTTGGAAAAGCTCATTGGGATTCCTCAGGATCTCAAACAAATAAATGAATAAATAAATAAATAATGTTTTCAACATTTTTTAACTCTGCCGTCGCCGGTCCCAAGCCCGTGCTGTGAAAAGAGGAGGGTCAGATGCTGGGACAAGCAAACCAGCTGTGTAAAAACTATTTTCTACTGAGGTCAGGAAGGGCCTTGGAAAAGCTCATTGGGATTCCTCAGGATCTCAAACAAATAAATGAATAAATAAATAATGTTTTCAACATTTTTTAACTCTGCCGTGGCCGGTCCCAAGCCCGTGCTGTGAAAAGAGGAGGGTCAGATGCTGGGACAAGCAAACCAGCTCTTTAAAAACTATTTGCTAGTGCAGTCAGGGAGGGCCTTGGAAAAGCTCATTGGGATTCCTCATGATCTCAAACAAATAAATGAATAAATAAATAATGTTTTCAACATTTTTTTTAACTCTGCCGTGGTCTGTCCCAAGCCCGTGCTGTGAAAAGAGGAGGGTCAGATGCTAGAACAAGCAAACCAGCTCTGTAAAAACTATTTGCTACTGTGGTCAGGGAGGGCCTTGGAAAAGCTCATTGGTATTCCTCAGGATCTCAAACAAATAAATGAATAAATAAATAAATAATGTTTTCAACATTTTTTTAACTCTGCCGTGGCCGGTCCCAAGCCCGTGCTGTGAAAAGAGGAGGGTCAGATGCTGGGACAAGCAAACCAGCTCTGTAAAAACTATTTGCTACTGCGGTCAGGGAGGGCCTTGGAAAAGCTAATTGGGATTCCTCAGGATCTCAAATAAATAAATCAATAAATAAATAATGTTTTCAACATTTTTTTAACTCTGCCGTGGCCGGTCCCAAGCCCGTGCTGTGAAAAGAGGAGGGTCAGAGGCTGGGACAAGCACACTAGCTCTGTAAAAACTATTTTCTACTGCGGTCAGGGAGGGTTTTGGAAAAGCTCATTGGGATTCCTAAGGATCTCAAACAAATAAATGAATAAATAAATAATGTTTTCAACATTTTTTAACTCTGCCGTGGCCGGTCCCAAGCCCGTGCTGTGAAAAGAGGAGGGTCAGATGCTGGGACAAGCAAACCAGCTCTGTAAAAACTATTTGCTACTGCGGTCAGGGAGGGCCTTGGAAAAGCTCATTGGGATTCCTCAGGATCTCAAACAAATAAATGAATAAATAAATAATGTTTTCAACATTTTTTTAACTCTGCCGTGGCCGGTCCCAAGCCCGTGCTGTGAAAAGAAGAGGGTCAGATGCTGGGACAAGCAAACCAGCTCTGTAAAAAAAACTATTTGCTACTGCGGTCAGGGAGGGCCTTGGAAAAGCTCATTGGGATTCCTCAGAATCTCAAACAAATAAATGAATAAATAAATAAATAATGTTTTCAACATTTTTTAACTCTGCCGTGGCCGGTCCCAAGCCCGTGCTGTGAAAAGAGGAGGGTCAGATGTTGGGACAAGCAAACCAGCTCTGTAAAAACTATTTGCTACTGCGGTCAGGGAGAGCCTTGGAAAAGCTCATTGGGATTCCTCAGGATCTCAAACAAATAAATTAATAAATAAATAATGTTTTCAACATTTTTTAACTCTGCCGTGGCCGGTCCCAAGCCCGTGCTGTGAAAAGAGGAGGGTCAGAGGCTGGGACAAGCACACCAGCTCTGTAAAAACTATTTTCTACTGCGGTCAGGGAGGGTTTTGGAAAAGCTCATTGGGATTCCTAAGGATCTCAAACAAATAAATGAATAAATAAATAATGTTTTCAACATTTTTTAACTCTGCCGTGGCCGGTCCCAAGCCCGTGCTGTGAAAAGAGGAGGGTCAGATGCTGGGACAAGCAAACCAGCTCTGTAAAAACTATTTGCTACTGCGGTCAGGGAGGGCCTTGGAAAAGCTCATTGGGATTCCTCAGGATCTCAAACAAATAAATTATTAAATAAATAAATAATGTTTTCAACATTTTTTAACTCTGCCGTGGCCGGTCCCAAGCCCGTGCTGTGAAAAGAGGAGGGTCAGATGCTGGGACAAGGAAACCAGCTCTGTAAAAACTATTTGCTACTGCGGTCAGGGAGGGCCTTGGAAAAGCTCATTGGGATTCCTCAGGATCTCAAACAAATAAATGAATAAATAAATAATGTTTTCAACATTTTTTAACTCTGCCATGGCCGGTCCCAAGCCCGTGCTATGAATAGAGGAGGGTCAGATGCTGGGACAAGCAAACCAGCTCTGTAAAAACTATTTGATACTGCAGTCAGGGAGGGCCTTGGAAAAGCTCATTGGGATTCCTCAGGATCTCAAACAAATAAATGAATAAATAAATAAATAATGTTTTCAACATTTTTTAACTCTGCCGTGGCCGGTCCCAAGCCCGTGCTGTGAAAAGAGGAGGGTCAGATGCTGGGACAAGCAAACCAGCTCTTTAAAAACTATTTACTAGTGCAGTCAGTGGGGGCCTTGGAAAAGCTCATTGGGATTCCTCATGATCTCAAACAAATAAATGAATAAATAAATAATGTTTTCAACATTTTTTTAACTCTGCCGTGGTCTGTCCCAAGCCCGTGCTGTGAAAAGAGGAGGGTCAGATGCTGGGACAAGCAAACCAGCTCTGTAAAAACTATTTGCTACTGTTGTCAGGGAGGGCCTTGGAAAAGCTCATTGGTATTCCTCAGGATCTCAAACAAATAAATGAATAAATAAATAAATAATGTTTTCAACATTTTTTTAACTCTGCCGTGGCCGGTCCCAAGCCCGTGCTGTGAAAAGAGGAGGGTCAGATGCTGGGACAAGCAAACCAGCTCTGTAAAAACTATTTGCTACTGCGGTCAGGGAGGGCCTTGGAAAAGCTAATTGGGATTCCTCAGGATCTCAAATAAATAAATCAATAAATAAATAATGTTTTCAACATTTTTTTAACTCTGCCGTGGCCGGTCCCAAGCCCGTGCTGTGAAAAGAGGAGGGTCAGAGGCTGGGACAAGCACACCAGCTCTGTAAAAACTATTTTCTACTGCGGTCAGGGAGGGTTTTGGAAAAGCTCATTGGGATTCCTAAGGATCTCAAACAAATAAATGAATAAATAAATAATGTTTTCAACATTTTTTAACTCTGCCGTGGCCGGTCCCAAGCCCGTGCTGTGAAAAGAGGAGGGTCAGATGCTGGGACAAGCAAACCAGCTCTGTAAAAACTATTTGCTACTGAGGTCAGGGAGGGCCTTGGAAAAGCTCATTGGGATTCCTCAGGATCTCAAACAAATAAATGAATAAATAAATAATGTTTTCAACATTTTTTTAACTCTGCCGTGGCCGGTCCCAAGCCCGTGCTGTGAAAAGAGGAGGGTCAGATGCTGGGACAAGCAAACCAGCTCTGTAAAAACTATTTGCTACTGCGGTCAGGGAGGGCCTTGGAAAAGCTCATTGGGATTCCTCAGGATCTCAAACAAATAAACTAATAAATCAATAAATAATGTTTTCAACATTTTTTTAACTCTGCCGTGGCCGGTCCCAAGCCCGTGCTGTGAAAAGAGGAGGGTCAGATGCTGGGACAAGTAAACCAGCTCTGTAAAAACTATTTGCTACTGCGGTCAGGGAGGGCCTTGGAAAAGCTCATTGGGATTCCTCAGGATCTCAAACAAATAAATGAATAAATAAATAATGTTTTCAACATTTTTTTAACTCTGCCGTGGCCGGTCCCAAGCCCGTGCTGTGAAAAGAAGAGGGTCAGATGCTGGGACAAGCAAACCAGCTCTGTAAAAAAAACTATTTGCTACTGCAGTCAGGGAGGGCCTTGGAAAAGCTCATTGGGATTCCTCAGGATCTCAAACAAATAAATGAATAAATAAATAAATAATGTTTTCAACATTTTTTAACTCTGCCATGGCCGGTCCCAAGCCCGTGCTGTGAAAAGAGGAGGGTCAGATGCTGGGACAAGCAAACCAGCTCTGTAAAAACTATTTTCTACTGAGGTCAGGGAGTGCCTTGGAAAAGCTCATTGGGATTCCTCAGGATCTCAAACAAATAAATGAATAAATAAATAAATAATGTTTTCAACATTTTTTAACTCTGCCGTCGCCGGTCCCAAGCCCGTGCTGTGAAAAGAGGAGGGTCAGATGCTGGGACAAGCAAACCAGCTGTGTAAACACTATTTGCTACTGCGGTCAGGGAGGGCATTGGAAAAGCTCATTGGGATTCCTCAGGATCTCAAACAAATAAATTAATAAATAAATAAATAATGTTTTCAACATTTTTTAACTCTGCTGTGGCCGGTCCCAAGCCCGTGCTGTGAAAAGAGGAGGGTCAGATGCTGGGACAAGCAAACCAGCTCTGTAAAAACTATTTGCTACTGAGGTCAGGGAGGGCCTTGGAAAAGCTCATTGGGATTCCTCAGGATCTCAAACAAATAAATGAATAAATAAATAATGTTTTCAACATTTTTTTAACTCTGCCGTGGCCGGTCCCAAGCCTGTGCTGTGAAAAGAGGAGGGTCAGATGCTGGGACAAGCAAACCAGCTCTGTAAAAACTATTTGCTACTGCGGTCAGGGAGGGCCTTGGAAAAGCTCATTGGGATTCCTCAGGATCTCAAACAAATAAACTAATAAATCAATAAATAATGTTTTCAACATTTTTTTAACTCTGCCGTGGCCGGTCCCAAGCCCGTGCTGTGAAAAGAGGAGGGTCAGATGCTGGGACAAGTAAACCAGCTCTGTAAAAACTATTTGCTACTGCGGTCAGGGAGGGCCTTGGAAAAGCTCATTGGGATTCCTCAGGATCTCAAACAAATAAATGAATAAATAAATAATGTTTTCAACATTTTTTTAACTCTGCCATGGCCGGTCCCAAGCCCGTGCTGTGAAAAGAAGAGGGTCAGATGCTGGGACAAGCAAACCAGCTCTGTAAAAAAAACTATTTGCTACTGCGGTCAGGGAGGGCCTTGGAAAAGCTCATTGGGATTCCTCAGGATCTCAAACAAATAAATGAATAAATAAATAAATAATGTTTTCAACATTTTTTAACTCTGCCGTCGCCGGTCCCAAGCCCGTGCTGTGAAAAGAGGAGGGTCAGATGCTGGGACAAGCAAACCAGCTGTGTAAAAACTATTTGCTACTGCGGTCAGGGAGGGCCTTGGAAAAGCTCATTGGGATTCCTCAGGATCTCAAACAAATAAATTAATAAATAAATAAATAATGTTTTCAACATTTTTTAACTCTGCCGTGGCCGGTCCCAAGCCCGTGCTGTGAAAAGAGGAGGGTCAGATGCTGGGACAAGGAAACCAGCTCTGTAAAAACTATTTGCTACTGCGGTCAGGGAGGGCCTTGGAAAAGCTCATTGGGATTCCTCAGGATCTCAAACAAATAAATTAATAAATAAATAAATAATGTTTTTAACATTTTTTAACTCTGCCGTGGCCGGTCCCAAGCCCGTGCTGTGAAAAGAGGAGGGTCAGATGCTGGGACAAGGAAACCAGCTCTGTAAAAACTATTTGCTACTGCGGTCAGGGAGGGCCTTGGAAAAGCTCATTGGGATTCCTCAGGATCTCAAACAAATAAATGAATAAATAAATAATGTTTTCAACATTTTTTTAACTCTGCCGTGGCCGGTCCCAAGCCCGTGCTGTGAAAAGAGGAGGGTCAGATGCTGGGACAAGCAAACCAGCTCTGTAAAAACTATTTTCTACTGAGGTCAGGAAGGGCCTTGGAAAAGCTCATTGGGATTCCTCAGGATCTCAAACAAATAAATGAATAAATAAATAATGTTTTCAACATTTTTTAACTCTGCCGTGGCCGGTCCCAAGCCCGTGCTGTGAAAAGAGGAGGGTCAGATGCTGGGACAAGCAAACCAGCTCTGTAAAAACTATTTGCTACTGCGGTCAGGGAGGGCCTTGGAAAAGCTAATTGGGATTCCTCAGGATCTCAAATAAATAAATCAATAAATAAATAATGTTTTCAACATTTTTTTAACTCTGCCGTGGCCGGTCCCAAGCCCGTGCTGTGAAAAGAGGAGGGTCAGAGGCTGGGACAAGCACACCAGCTCTGTAAAAACTATTTTCTACTGCGGTCAGGGAGGGTTTTGGAAAAGCTCATTGGGATTCCTAAGGATCTCAAACAAATAAATGAATAAATAAATAATGTTTTCAACATTTTTTAACTCTGCCGTGGCCGGTCCCAAGCCCGTGCTGTGAAAAGAGGAGGGTCAGATGCTGGGACAAGCAAACCAGCTCTGTAAAAACTATTTGCTACTGCGGTCAGGGAGGGCCTTGGAAAAGCTCATTGGGATTCCTCAGGATCTCAAATAAATAAATCAATAAATAAATAATGTTTTCAACATTTTTTTAACTCTGCCGTGGCCGGTCCCAAGCCCGTGCTGTGAAAAGAGGAGGGTCAGAGGCTGTGACAAGCACACCAGCTCTGTAAAAACTATTTTCTACTGCGGTCAGGGAGGGTTTTGGAAAAGCTCATTGGGATTCCTCAGGATCTCAAACAAATAAATGAATAAATAAATAATGTTTTCAACATTTTTTTAACTCTGCCGTGGCCGGTCCCAAGCCCGTGCTGTGAAAAGAGGAGGGTCAGATGCTGGGACAAGCAAACCAGCTCTGTAAAAACTATTTGCTACTGCGGTCAGGGAGGGCCTTGGAAAAGCTCATTGGGATTCCTCAGGATCTCAAACAAATAAATGAATAAATAAATAATGTTTTCAACATTTTTTTAACTCTGCCGTGGCCGGTCCCAAGCCCGTGCTGTGAAAAGAAGAGGGTCAGATGCTGGGACAAGCAAACCAGCTCTGTAAAAAAAACTATTTGCTACTGCGGTCAGGGAGGGCCTTGGAAAAGCTCATTGGGATTCCTCAGAATCTCAAACAAATAAATGAATAAATAAATAAATAATGTTTTCAACATTTTTTAACTCTGCCGTGGCCGGTCCCAAGCCCGTGCTGTGAAAAGAGGAGGGTCAGATGTTGGGACAAGCAAACCAGCTCTGTAAAAACTATTTGCTACTGCGGTCAGGGAGAGCCTTGGAAAAGCTCATTGGGATTCCTCAGGATCTCAAACAAATAAATGAATAAATAAATAATGTTTTCAACATTTTTTTTTAACTCTGCCGTGGTCTGTCCCAAGCCCGTGCTGTGAAAAGAGGAGGGTCAGATGCTGGGACAAGCAAACCAGCTCTGTAAAAACTATTTGCTACTGTGGTCAGGGAGGGCCTTGGAAAAGCTCATTGGTATTCCTCAGGATCTCAAACAAATAAATGAATAAATAAATAAATAATGTTTTCAACATTTTTTTAACTCTGCCGTGGCCGGTCCCAAGCCCGTGCTGTGAAAAGAGGAGGGTCAGATGCTGGGACAAGCAAACCAGCTCTGTAAAAACTATTTGCTACTGCGGTCAGGGAGGGCCTTGGAAAAGCTAATTGGGATTCCTCAGGATCTCAAATAAATAAATCAATAAATAAATAATGTTTTCAACATTTTTTTAACTCTGCCGTGGCCGGTCCCAAGCCCGTGCTGTGAAAAGAGGAGGGTCAGAGGCTGGGACAAGCACACCAGCTCTGTAAAAACTATTTTCTACTGCGGTCAGGGAGGGTTTTGGAAAAGCTCATTGGGATTCCTAAGGATCTCAAACAAATAAATGAATAAATAAATAATGTTTTCAACATTTTTTAACTCTGCCGTGGCCGGTCCCAAGCCCGTGCTGTGAAAAGAGGAGGGTCAGATGCTGGGACAAGCAAACCAGCTCTGTAAAAACTATTTTCTACTGAGGTCAGGGAGTGCCTTGGAAAAGCTCATTGGGATTCCTCAGGATCTCAAACAAATAAATGAATAAATAAATAAATAATGTTTTCAACATTTTTTAACTCTGCCGTCGCCGGTCCCAAGCCCGTGCTGTGAAAAGAGGAGGGTCAGATGCTGGGACAAGCAAACCAGCTGTGTAAAAACTATTTTCTACTGAGGTCAGGAAGGGCCTTGGAAAAGCTCATTGGGATTCCTCAGGATCTCAAACAAATAAATGAATAAATAAATAATGTTTTCAACATTTTTTAACTCTGCCGTGGCCGGTCCCAAGCCCGTGCTGTGAAAAGAGGAGGGTCAGATGCTGGGACAAGCAAACCAGCTCTTTAAAAACTATTTGCTAGTGCAGTCAGGGAGGGCCTTGGAAAAGCTCATTGGGATTCCTCATGATCTCAAACAAATAAATGAATAAATAAATAATGTTTTCAACATTTTTTTTAACTCTGCCGTGGTCTGTCCCAAGCCCGTGCTGTGAAAAGAGGAGGGTCAGATGCTAGAACAAGCAAACCAGCTCTGTAAAAACTATTTGCTACTATGGTCAGGGAGGGCCTTGGAAAAGCTCATTGGTATTCCTCAGGATCTCAAACAAATAAATGAATAAATAAATAAATAATGTTTTCAACATTTTTTTAACTCTGCCGTGGCCGGTCCCAAGCCCGTGCTGTGAAAAGAGGAGGGTCAGATGCTGGGACAAGCAAACCAGCTCTGTAAAAACTATTTGCTACTGCGGTCAGGGAGGGCCTTGGAAAAGCTAATTGGGATTCCTCAGGATCTCAAATAAATAAATCAATAAATAAATAATGTTTTCAACATTTTTTTAACTCTGCCGTGGCCAGTCCCAAGCCCGTGCTGTGAAAAGAGGAGGGTCAGAGGCTGGGACAAGCACACCAGCTCTGTAAAAACTATTTTCTACTGCGGTCAGGGAGGGTTTTGGAAAAGCTCATTGGGATTCCTAAGGATCTCAAACAAATAAATGAATAAATAAATAATGTTTTCAACATTTTTTAACTCTGCCGTGGCCGGTCCCAAGCCCGTGCTGTGAAAAGAGGAGGGTCAGATGCTGGGACAAGCAAACCAGCTCTGTAAAAACTATTTGCTACTGCGGTCAGGGAGGGCCTTGGAAAAGCTCATAGGGATTCCTCAGGATCTCAAATAAATAAATCAATAAATAAATAATGTTTTCAACATTTTTTTAACTCTGCCGTGGCCGGTCCCAAGCCCGTGCTGTGAAAAGAGGAGGGTCAGAGGCTGTGACAAGCACACCAGCTCTGTAAAAACTATTTTCTACTGCGGTCAGGGAGGGTTTTGGAAAAGCTCATTGGGATTCCTCAGGATCTCAAACAAATAAATGAATAAATAAATAATGTTTTCAACATTTTTTTAACTCTGCCGTGGCCGGTCCCAAGCCCGTGCTGTGAAAAGAGGAGGGTCAGATGCTGGGACAAGCAAACCAGCTCTGTAAAAACTATTTGCTACTGCGGTCAGGGAGGGCCTTGGAAAAGCTCATTGGGATTCCTCAGGATCTCAAACAAATAAATGAATAAATAAATAATGTTTTCAACATTTTTTTAACTCTGCCGTGGCCGGTCCCAAGCCCGTGCTGTGAAAAGAAGAGGGTCAGATGCTGGGACAAGCAAACCAGCTCTGTAAAAAAAACTATTTGCTACTGCGGTCAGGGAGGGCCTTGGAAAAGCTCATTGGGATTCCTCAGAATCTCAAACAAATAAATGAATAAATAAATAAATAATGTTTTCAACATTTTTTAACTCTGCCGTGGCCGGTCCCAAGCCCGTGCTGTGAAAAGAGGAGGGTCAGATGTTGGGACAAGCAAACCAGCTCTGTAAAAACTATTTGCTACTGCGGTCAGGGAGAGCCTTGGAAAAGCTCATTGGGATTCCTCAGGATCTCAAACAAATAAATTAATAAATAAATAATGTTTTCAACATTTTTTAACTCTGCCGTGGCCGGTCCCAAGCCCGTGCTGTGAAAAGAGGAGGGTCAGAGGCTGGGACAAGCACACCAGCTCTGTAAAAACTATTTTCTACTGCGGTCAGGGAGGGTTTTGGAAAAGCTCATTGGGATTCCTAAGGATCTCAAACAAATAAATGAATAAATAAATAATGTTTTCAACATTTTTTAACTCTGCCGTGGCCGGTCCCAAGCCCGTGCTATGAAAAGAGGAGGGTCAGATGCTGGGACAAGCAAACCAGCTGTGTAAAAACTATTTTCTACTGAGGTCAGGAAGGGCCTTGGAAAAGCTCATTGGGATTCCTCAGGATCTCAAACAAATAAATGAATAAATAAATAATGTTTTCAACATTTTTTAACTCTGCCGTGGCCGGTCCCAAGCCCGTGCTGTGAAAAGAGGAGGGTCAGATGCTGGGACAAGCAAACCAGCTCTTTAAAAACTATTTGCTAGTGCAGTCAGGGAGGGCCTTGGAAAAGCTCATTGGGATTCCTCATGATCTCAAACAAATAAATGAATAAATAAATAATGTTTTCAACATTTTTTTTAACTCTGCCGTGGTCTGTCCCAAGCCCGTGCTGTGAAAAGAGGAGGGTCAGATGCTAGAACAAGCAAACCAGCTCTGTAAAAACTATTTGCTACTGTGGTCAGGGAGGGCCTTGGAAAAGCTCATTGGTATTCCTCAGGATCTCAAACAAATAAATGAATAAATAAATAAATAATGTTTTCAACATTTTTTTAACTCTGCCGTGGCCGGTCCCAAGCCCGTGCTGTGAAAAGAGGAGGGTCAGATGCTGGGACAAGCAAACCAGCTCTGTAAAAACTATTTGCTACTGCGGTCAGGGAGGGCCTTGGAAAAGCTAATTGGGATTCCTCAGGATCTCAAATAAATAAATCAATAAATAAATAATGTTTTCAACATTTTTTTAACTCTGCCGTGGCCGGTCCCAAGCCCGTGCTGTGAAAAGAGGAGGTTCAGAGGCTGGGACAAGCACACCAGCTCTGTAAAAACTATTTTCTACTGCGGTCAGGGAGGGTTTTGGAAAAGCTCATTGGGATTCCTAAGGATCTCAAACAAATAAATGAATAAATAAATAATGTTTTCAACATTTTTTAACTCTGCCGTGGCCGGTCCCAAGCCCGTGCTGTGAAAAGAGGAGGGTCAGATGCTGGGACAAGCAAACCAGCTCTGTAAAAACTATTTGCTACTGCGGTCAGGGAGGGCCTTGGAAAAGCTCATAGGGATTCCTCAGGATCTCAAATAAATAAATCAATAAATAAATAATGTTTTCAACATTTTTTTAACTCTGCCGTGGCCGGTCCCAAGCCCGTGCTGTGAAAAGAGGAGGGTCAGAGGCTGTGACAAGCACACCAGCTCTGTAAAAACTATTTTCTACTGCGGTCAGGGAGGGTTTTGGAAAAGCTCATTGGGATTCCTCAGGATCTCAAACAAATAAATGAATAAATAAATAATGTTTTCAACATTTTTTTAACTCTGCCGTGGCCGGTCCCAAGCCCGTGCTGTGAAAAGAGGAGGGTCAGATGCTGGGACAAGCAAACCAGCTCTGTAAAAACTATTTGCTACTGCGGTCAGGGAGGGCCTTGGAAAAGCTCATTGGGATTCCTCAGGATCTCAAACAAATAAATGAATAAATAAATAATGTTTTCAACATTTTTTTAACTCTGCCGTGGCCGGTCCCAAGCCCGTGCTGTGAAAAGAAGAGGGTCAGATGCTGGGACAAGCAAACCAGCTCTGTAAAAAAAACTATTTGCTACTGCGGTCAGGGAGGGCCTTGGAAAAGCTCATTGGGATTCCTCAGAATCTCAAACAAATAAATGAATAAATAAATAAATAATGTTTTCAACATTTTTTAACTCTGCCGTGGCCGGTCCCAAGCCCGTGCTGTGAAAAGAGGAGGGTCAGATGTTGGGACAAGCAAACCAGCTCTGTAAAAACTATTTGCTACTGCGGTCAGGGAGAGCCTTGGAAAAGCTCATTGGGATTCCTCAGGATCTCAAACAAATAAATTAATAAATAAATAATGTTTTCAACATTTTTTAACTCTGCCGTGGCCGGTCCCAAGCCCGTGCTGTGAAAAGAGGAGGGTCAGAGGCTGGGACAAGCACACCAGCTCTGTAAAAACTATTTTCTACTGCGGTCAGGGAGGGTTTTGGAAAAGCTCATTGGGATTCCTAAGGATCTCAAACAAATAAATGAATAAATAAATAATGTTTTCAACATTTTTTAACTCTGCCGTGGCCGGTCCCAAGCCCGTGCTGTGAAAAGAGGAGGGTCAGATGCTGGGACAAGCAAACCAGCTCTGTAAAAACTATTTGCTACTGCGGTCAGGGAGGGCCTTGGAAAAGCTCATTGGGATTCCTCAGGATCTCAAACAAATAAATTATTAAATAAATAAATAATGTTTTCAACATTTTTTAACTCTGCCGTGGCCGGTCCCAAGCCCGTGCTGTGAAAAGAGGAGGGTCAGATGCTGGGACAAGGAAACCAGCTCTGTAAAAACTATTTGCTACTGCGGTCAGGGAGGGCCTTGGAAAAGCTCATTGAGATTCCTCAGGATCTCAAACAAATAAATGAATAAATAAATAATGTTTTCAACATTTTTTAACTCTGCCATGGCCGGTCCCAAGCCCGTGCTATGAATAGAGGAGGGTCAGATGCTGGGACAAGCAAACCAGCTCTGTAAAAACTATTTGATACTGCAGTCAGGGAGGGCCTTGGAAAAGCTCATTGGGATTCCTCAGGATCTCAAACAAATAAATGAATAAATAAATAAATAATGTTTTCAACATTTTTTAACTCTGCCGTGGCCGGTCCCAAGCCCGTGCTGTGAAAAGAGGAGGGTCAGATGCTGGGACAAGCAAACCAGCTCTTTAAAAACTATTTACTAGTGCAGTCAGTGGGGGCCTTGGAAAAGCTCATTGGGATTCCTCATGATCTCAAACAAATAAATGAATAAATAAATAATGTTTTCAACATTTTTTTTTAACTCTGCCGTGGTCTGTCCCAAGCCCGTGCTGTGAAAAGAGGAGGGTCAGATGCTGGGACAAGCAAACCAGCTCTGTAAAAACTATTTGCTACTGTTGTCAGGGAGGGCCTTGGAAAAGCTCATTGGTATTCCTCAGGATCTCAAACAAATAAATGAATAAATAAATAAATAATGTTTTCAACATTTTTTTAACTCTGCCGTGGCCGGTCCCAAGCCCGTGCTGTGCAAAGAGGAGGGTCAGATGCTGGGACAAGCAAACCAGCTCTGTAAAAACTATTTGCTACTGCGGTCAGGGAGGGCCTTGGAAAAGCTCATTGGGATTCCTCAGGATCTCAAACAAATAAATTATTAAATAAATAAATAATGTTTTCAACATTTTTTAACTCTGCCGTGGCCGGTCCCAAGCCCGTGCTGTGAAAAGAGGAGGGTCAGATGCTGGGACAAGGAAACCAGCTCTGTAAAAACTATTTGCTACTGCGGTCAGGGAGGGCCTTGGAAAAGCTCATTGGGATTCCTCAGGATCTCAAACAAATAAATGAATAAATAAATAATGTTTTCAACATTTTTTAACTCTGCCATGGCCGGTCCCAAGCCCGTGCTATGAATAGAGGAGGGTCAGATGCTGGGACAAGCAAACCAGCTCTGTAAAAACTATTTGATACTGCAGTCAGGGAGGGCCTTGGAAAAGCTCATTGGGATTCCTCAGGATCTCAAACAAATAAAGGAATAAATAAATAAATAATGTTTTCAACATTTTTTAACTCTGCCGTGGCCGGTCCCAAGCCCGTGCTGTGAAAAGAGGAGGGTCAGATGCTGGGACAAGCAAACCAGCTCTTTAAAAACTATTTACTAGTGCAGTCAGTGGGGGCCTTGGAAAAGCTCATTGGGATTCCTCATGATCTCAAACAAATAAATGAATAAATAAATAATGTTTTCAACATTTTTTTTTAACTCTGCCGTGGTCTGTCCCAAGCCCGTGCTGTGAAAAGAGGAGGGTCAGATGCTGGGACAAGCAAACCAGCTCTGTAAAAACTATTTGCTACTGTTGTCAGGGAGGGCCTTGGAAAAGCTCATTGGTATTCCTCAGGATCTCAAACAAATAAATGAATAAATAAATAAATAATGTTTTCAACATTTTTTTAACTCTGCCGTGGCCGGTCCCAAGCCCGTGCTGTGAAAAGAGGAGGGTCAGATGCTGGGACAAGCAAACCAGCTCTGTAAAAACTATTTGCTACTGCGGTCAGGGAGGGCCTTGGAAAAGTTAATTGGGATTCCTCAGGATCTCAAATAAATAAATCAATAAATAAATAATGTTTTCAACATTTTTTTAACTCTGCCATGGCCGGTCCCAAGCCCGTGCTGTGAAAAGAGGAGGGTCAGAGGCTGGGACAAGCACACCAGCTCTGTAAAAACTATTTTCTACTGCGGTCAGGGAGGGTTTTGGAAAAGCTCATTGGGATTCCTAAGGATCTCAAACAAATAAATGAATAAATAAATAATGTTTTCAACATTTTTTAACTCTGCCGTGGCCGGTCCCAAGCCCGTGCTGTGAAAAGAGGAGGGTCAGATGCTGGGACAAGCAAACCAGCTCTGTAAAAACTATTTGCTACTGAGGTCAGGGAGGGCCTTGGAAAAGCTCATTGGGATTCCTCAGGATCTCAAACAAATAAATGAATAAATAAATAATGTTTTCAACATTTTTTTAACTCTGCCGTGGCCGGTCCCAAGCCCGTGCTGTGAAAAGAGGAGGGTCAGATGCTGGGACAAGCAAACCAGCTCTGTAAAAACTATTTGCTACTGCGGTCAGGGAGGGCCTTGGAAAAGCTCATTGGGATTCCTCAGGATCTCAAACAAATAAACTAATAAATCAATAAATAATGTTTTCAACATTTTTTTAACTCTGCCGTGGCCGGTCCCAAGCCCGTGCTGTGAAAAGAGGAGGGTCAGATGCTGGGACAAGTAAATCAGCTCTGTAAAAACTATTTGCTACTGCGGTCAGGGAGGGCCTTGGAAAAGCTCATTGGGATTCCTCAGGATCTCAAACAAATAAATGAATAAATAAATAATGTTTTCAACATTTTTTTAACTCTGCCGTGGCCGGTCCCAAGCCCGTGCTGTGAAAAGAGGAGGGTCAGATGCTGGGACAAGCAAACCAGCTCTGTAAAAACTATTTGCTACTGTGGTCAGGGAGGGCCTTGGAAAAGCTCATTGGTATTCCTCAGGATCTCAAACAAATAAATGAATAAATAAATAAATAATGTTTTCAACATTTTTTTAACTCTGCCGTGGCCGGTCCCAAGCCCGTGCTGTGAAAAGAGGAGGGTCAGATGCTGGGACAAGCAAACCAGCTCTGTAAAAACTATTTGCTACTGCGGTCAGGGAGGGCCTTGGAAAAGCTAATTGGGATTCCTCAGGATCTCAAATAAATAAATCAATAAATAAATAATGTTTTCAACATTTTTTTAACTCTGCCGTGGCCGGTCCCAAGCCCGTGCTGTGAAAAGAGGAGGGTCAGAGGCTGGGACAAGCACACCAGCTCTGTAAAAACTATTTTCTACTGCGGTCAGGGAGGGTTTTGGAAAAGCTCATTGGGATTCCTAAGGATCTCAAACAAATAAATGAATAAATAAATAATGTTTTCAACATTTTTTAACTCTGCCGTGGCCGGTCCCAAGCCCGTGCTGTGAAAAGAGGAGGGTCAGATGCTGGGACAAGCAAACCAGCTCTGTAAAAACTATTTTCTACTGAGGTCAGGGAGTGCCTTGGAAAAGCTCATTGGGATTCCTCAGGATCTCAAACAAATAAATGAATAAATAAATAAATAATGTTTTCAACATTTTTTAACTCTGCCGTCGCCGGTCCCAAGCCCGTGCTGTGAAAAGAGGAGGGTCAGATGCTGGGACAAGCAAACCAGCTGTGTAAAAACTATTTTCTACTGAGGTCAGGAAGGGCCTTGGAAAAGCTCATTGGGATTCCTCAGGATCTCAAACAAATAAATGAATAAATAAATAATGTTTTCAACATTTTTTAACTCTGCCGTGGCCGGTCCCAAGCCCGTGCTGTGAAAAGAGGAGGGTCAGATGCTGGGACAAGCAAACCAGCTCTTTAAAAACTATTTGCTAGTGCAGTCAGGGAGGGCCTTGGAAAAGCTTATTGGGATTCCTCATGATCTCAAACAAATAAATGAATAAATAAATAATGTTTTCAACATTTTTTTTAACTCTGCCGTGGTCTGTCCCAAGCCCGTGCTGTGAAAAGAGGAGGGTCAGATGCTAGAACAAGCAAACCAGCTCTGTAAAAACTATTTGCTACTGTGGTCAGGGAGGGCCTTGGAAAAGCTCATTGGTATTCCTCAGGATCTCAAACAAATAAATGAATAAATAAATAAATAATGTTTTCAACATTTTTTTAACTCTGCCGTGGCCGGTCCCAAGCCCGTGCTGTGAAAAGAGGAGGGTCAGAGGCTGGGACAAGCACACTAGCTCTGTAAAAACTATTTTCTACTGCGGTCAGGGAGGGTTTTGGAAAAGCTCATTGGGATTCCTAAGGATCTCAAACAAATAAATGAATAAATAAATAATGTTTTCAACATTTTTTAACTCTGCCGTGGCCGGTCCCAAGCCCGTGCTGTGAAAAGAGGAGGGTCAGATGCTGGGACAAGCAAACCAGCTCTGTAAAAACTATTTGCTACTGCGGTCAGGGAGGGCCTTGGAAAAGCTCATTGGGATTCCTCAGGATCTCAAACAAATAAATGAATAAATAAATAATGTTTTCAACATTTTTTTAACTCTGCCGTGGCCGGTCCCAAGCCCGTGCTGTGAAAAGAAGAGGGTCAGATGCTGGGACAAGCAAACCAGCTCTGTAAAAAAAACTATTTGCTACTGCGGTCAGGGAGGGCCTTGGAAAAGCTCATTGGGATTCCTCAGAATCTCAAACAAATAAATGAATAAATAAATAAATAATGTTTTCAACATTTTTTAACTCTGCCGTGGCCGGTCCCAAGCCCGTGCTGTGAAAAGAGGAGGGTCAGATGTTGGGACAAGCAAACCAGCTCTGTAAAAACTATTTGCTACTGCGGTCAGGGAGAGCCTTGGAAAAGCTCATTGGGATTCCTCAGGATCTCAAACAAATAAATTAATAAATAAATAATGTTTTCAACATTTTTTAACTCTGCCGTGGCCGGTCCCAAGCCCGTGCTGTGAAAAGAGGAGGGTCAGAGGCTGGGACAAGCACACCAGCTCTGTAAAAACTATTTTCTACTGCGGTCAGGGAGGGTTTTGGAAAAGCTCATTGGGATTCCTAAGGATCTCAAACAAATAAATGAATAAATAAATAATGTTTTCAACATTTTTTAACTCTGCCGTGGCCGGTCCCAAGCCCGTGCTGTGAAAAGAGGAGGGTCAGATGCTGGGACAAGCAAACCAGCTCTGTAAAAACTATTTGCTACTGCGGTCAGGGAGGGCCTTGGAAAAGCTCATTGGGATTCCTCAGGATCTCAAACAAATAAATTATTAAATAAATAAATAATGTTTTCAACATTTTTTAACTCTGCCGTGGCCGGTCCCAAGCCCGTGCTGTGAAAAGAGGAGGGTCAGATGCTGGGACAAGGAAACCAGCTCTGTAAAAACTATTTGCTACTGCGGTCAGGGAGGGCCTTGGAAAAGCTCATTGGGATTCCTCAGGATCTCAAACAAATAAATGAATAAATAAATAATGTTTTCAACATTTTTTAACTCTGCCATGGCCGGTCCCAAGCCCGTGCTATGAATAGAGGAGGGTCAGATGCTGGGACAAGCAAACCAGCTCTGTAAAAACTATTTGATACTGCAGTCAGGGAGGGCCTTGGAAAAGCTCATTGGGATTCCTCAGGATCTCAAACAAATAAATGAATAAATAAATAAATAATGTTTTCAACATTTTTTAACTCTGCCGTGGCCGGTCCCAAGCCCGTGCTGTGAAAAGAGGAGGGTCAGATGCTGGGACAAGCAAACCAGCTCTTTAAAAACTATTTACTAGTGCAGTCAGTGGGGGCCTTGGAAAAGCTCATTGGGATTCCTCATGATCTCAAACAAATAAATGAATAAATAAATAATGTTTTCAACATTTTTTTTAACTCTGCCGTGGTCTGTCCCAAGCCCGTGCTGTGAAAAGAGGAGGGTCAGATGCTGGGACAAGCAAACCAGCTCTGTAAAAACTATTTGCTACTGTTGTCAGGGAGGGCCTTGGAAAAGCTCATTGGTATTCCTCAGGATCTCAAACAAATAAATGAATAAATAAATAAATAATGTTTTCAACATTTTTTTAACTCTGCCGTGGCCGGTCCCAAGCCCGTGCTGTGAAAAGAGGAGGGTCAGATGCTGGGACAAGCAAACCAGCTCTGTAAAAACTATTTGCTACTGCGGTCAGGGAGGGCCTTGGAAAAGCTAATTGGGATTCCTCAGGATCTCAAATAAATAAATCAATAAATAAATAATGTTTTCAACATTTTTTTAACTCTGCCGTGGCCGGTCCCAAGCCCGTGCTGTGAAAAGAGGAGGGTCAGAGGCTGGGACAAGCACACCAGCTCTGTAAAAACTATTTTCTACTGCGGTCAGGGAGGGTTTTGGAAAAGCTCATTGGGATTCCTAAGGATCTCAAACAAATAAATGAATAAATAAATAATGTTTTCAACATTTTTTAACTCTGCCGTGGCCGGTCCCAAGCCCGTGCTGTGAAAAGAGGAGGGTCAGATGCTGGGACAAGCAAACCAGCTCTGTAAAAACTATTTGCTACTGAGGTCAGGGAGGGCCTTGGAAAAGCTCATTGGGATTCCTCAGGATCTCAAACAAATAAATGAATAAATAAATAATGTTTTCAACATTTTTTTAACTCTGCCGTGGCCGGTCCCAAGCCCGTGCTGTGAAAAGAGGAGGGTCAGATGCTGGGACAAGCAAACCAGCTCTGTAAAAACTATTTGCTACTGCGGTCAGGGAGGGCCTTGGAAAAGCTCATTGGGATTCCTCAGGATCTCAAACAAATAAACTAATAAATCAATAAATAATGTTTTCAACATTTTTTTAACTCTGCCGTGGCCGGTCCCAAGCCCGTGCTGTGAAAAGAGGAGGGTCAGATGCTGGGACAAGTAAACCAGCTCTGTAAAAACTATTTGCTACTGCGGTCAGGGAGGGCCTTGGAAAAGCTCATTGGGATTCCTCAGGATCTCAAACAAATAAATGAATAAATAAATAATGTTTTCAACATTTTTTTAACTCTGCCGTGGCCGGTCCCAAGCCCGTGCTGTGAAAAGAAGAGGGTCAGATGCTGGGACAAGCAAACCAGCTCTGTAAAAAAAACTATTTGCTACTGCAGTCAGGGAGGGCCTTGGAAAAGCTCATTGGGATTCCTCAGGATCTCAAACAAATAAATGAATAAATAAATAAATAATGTTTTCAACATTTTTTAACTCTGCCATGGCCGGTCCCAAGCCCGTGCTGTGAAAAGAGGAGGGTCAGATGCTGGGACAAGCAAACCAGCTCTGTAAAAACTATTTTCTACTGAGGTCAGGGAGTGCCTTGGAAAAGCTCATTGGGATTCCTCAGGATCTCAAACAAATAAATGAATAAATAAATAAATAATGTTTTCAACATTTTTTAACTCTGCCGTCGCCGGTCCCAAGCCCGTGCTGTGAAAAGAGGAGGGTCAGATGCTGGGACAAGCAAACCAGCTGTGTAAACACTATTTGCTACTGCGGTCAGGGAGGGCATTGGAAAAGCTCATTGGGATTCCTCAGGATCTCAAACAAATAAATTAATAAATAAATAAATAATGTTTTCAACATTTTTTAACTCTGCTGTGGCCGGTCCCAAGCCCGTGCTGTGAAAAGAGGAGGGTCAGATGCTGGGACAAGCAAACCAGCTCTGTAAAAACTATTTGCTACTGAGGTCAGGGAGGGCCTTGGAAAAGCTCATTGGGATTCCTCAGGATCTCAAACAAATAAATGAATAAATAAATAATGTTTTCAACATTTTTTTAACTCTGCCGTGGCCGGTCCCAAGCCTGTGCTGTGAAAAGAGGAGGGTCAGATGCTGGGACAAGCAAACCAGCTCTGTAAAAACTATTTGCTACTGCGGTCAGGGAGGGCCTTGGAAAAGCTCATTGGGATTCCTCAGGATCTCAAACAAATAAACTAATAAATCAATAAATAATGTTTTCAACATTTTTTTAACTCTGCCGTGGCCGGTCCCAAGCCCGTGCTGTGAAAAGAGGAGGGTCAGATGCTGGGACAAGTAAACCAGCTCTGTAAAAACTATTTGCTACTGCGGTCAGGGAGGGCCTTGGAAAAGCTCATTGGGATTCCTCAGGATCTCAAACAAATAAATGAATAAATAAATAATGTTTTCAACATTTTTTTAACTCTGCCATGGCCGGTCCCAAGCCCGTGCTGTGAAAAGAAGAGGGTCAGATGCTGGGACAAGCAAACCAGCTCTGTAAAAAAAACTATTTGCTACTGCGGTCAGGGAGGGCCTTGGAAAAGCTCATTGGGATTCCTCAGGATCTCAAACAAATAAATGAATAAATAAATAAATAATGTTTTCAACATTTTTTAACTCTGCCGTCGCCGGTCCCAAGCCCGTGCTGTGAAAAGAGGAGGGTCAGATGCTGGGACAAGCAAACCAGCTGTGTAAAAACTATTTGCTACTGCGGTCAGGGAGGGCCTTGGAAAAGCTCATTGGGATTCCTCAGGATCTCAAACAAATAAATTAATAAATAAATAAATAATGTTTTCAACATTTTTTAACTCTGCCGTGGCCGGTCCCAAGCCCGTGCTGTGAAAAGAGGAGGGTCAGATGCTGGGACAAGGAAACCAGCTCTGTAAAAACTATTTGCTACTGCGGTCAGGGAGGGCCTTGGAAAAGCTCATTGGGATTCCTCAGGATCTCAAACAAATAAATTAATAAATAAATAAATAATGTTTTTAACATTTTTTAACTCTGCCGTGGCCGGTCCCAAGCCCGTGCTGTGAAAAGAGGAGGGTCAGATGCTGGGACAAGGAAACCAGCTCTGTAAAAACTATTTGCTACTGCGGTCAGGGAGGGCCTTGGAAAAGCTCATTGGGATTCCTCAGGATCTCAAACAAATAAATGAATAAATAAATAATGTTTTCAACATTTTTTTAACTCTGCCGTGGCCGGTCCCAAGCCCGTGCTGTGAAAAGAGGAGGGTCAGATGCTGGGACAAGCAAACCAGCTCTGTAAAAACTATTTTCTACTGAGGTCAGGAAGGGCCTTGGAAAAGCTCATTGGGATTCCTCAGGATCTCAAACAAATAAATGAATAAATAAATAATGTTTTCAACATTTTTTAACTCTGCCGTGGCCGGTCCCAAGCCCGTGCTGTGAAAAGAGGAGGGTCAGATGCTGGGACAAGCAAACCAGCTCTTTAAAAACTATTTGCTAGTGCAGTCAGGGAGGGCCTTGGAAAAGCTCATTGGGATTCCTCATGATCTCAAACAAATAAATGAATAAATAAATAATGTTTTCAACATTTTTTTTAACTCTGCCGTGGTCTGTCCCAAGCCCGTGCTGTGAAAAGAGGAGGGTCAGATGCTAGAACAAGCAAACCAGCTCTGTAAAAACTATTTGCTACTGTGGTCAGGGAGGGCCTTGGAAAAGCTCATTGGTATTCCTCAGGATCTCAAACAAATAAATGAATAAATAAATAAATAATGTTTTCAACATTTTTTTAACTCTGCCGTGGCTGGTCCCAAGCCCGTGCTGTGAAAAGAGGAGGGTCAGATGCTGGGACAAGCAAACCAGCTCTGTAAAAACTATTTGCTACTGCGGTCAGGGAGGGCCTTGGAAAAGCTAATTGGGATTCCTCAGGATCTCAAATAAATAAATCAATAAATAAATAATGTTTTCAACATTTTTTTAACTCTGCCGTGGCCGGTCCCAAGCCCGTGCTGTGAAAAGAGGAGGGTCAGAGGCTGGGACAAGCACACCAGCTCTGTAAAAACTATTTTCTACTGCGGTCAGGGAGGGTTTTGGAAAAGCTCATTGGGATTCCTAAGGATCTCAAACAAATAAATTAATAAATAAATAATGTTTTCAACATTTTTTAACTCTGCCGTGGCCGGTCCCAAGCCCGTGCTGTGAAAAGAGGAGGGTCAGATGCTGGGACAAGCAAACCAGCTCTGTAAAAACTATTTGCTACTGCGGTCAGGGAGGGCCTTGGAAAAGCTCATTGGGATTCCTCAGGATCTCAAACAAATAAACTAATAAATCAATAAATAATGTTTTCAAGATTTTTTTAACTCTGCCGTGGCCGGTCCCAAGCCCGTGCTGTGAAAAGAGGAGGGTCAGATGCTGGGACAAGTAAACCAGCTCTGTAAAAACTATTTGCTACTGCGGTCAGGGAGGGCCTTGGAAAAGCTCATTGGGATTCCTCAGGATCTCAAACAAATAAATGAATAAATAAATAAATAATGTTTTCAACATTTTTTAACTCTGCCGTCGCCGGTCCCAAGCCCGTGCTGTGAAAAGAGGAGGGTCAGATGCTGGGACAAGCAAACCAGCTGTGTAAAAACTATTTGCTACTGCGGTCAGGGAGGGCCTTGGAAAAGCTCATTGGGATTCCTCAGGATCTCAAACAAATAAATGAATAAATAAATAATGTTTTCAACATTTTTTTAACTCTGCCGTGGCCGGTCCCAAGCCCGTGCTGTGAAAAGAGGAGGGTCAGATGCTGGGACAAGCAAACCAGCTCTGTAAAAACTATTTGCTACTGCGGTCAGGGAGGGCCTTGGAAAAGCTCATTGGGATTCCTCAGGATCTCAAACAAATAAACTAATAAATCAATAAATAATGTTTTCAAGATTTTTTTAACTCTGCCGTGGCCGGTCCCAAGCCCGTGCTGTGAAAAGAGGAGGGTCAGATGCTGGGACAAGTAAACCAGCTCTGTAAAAACTATTTGCTACTGCGGTCAGGGAGGGCCTTGGAAAAGCTCATTGGGATTCCTCAGGATCTCAAACAAATAAATGAATAAATAAATAAATAATGTTTTCAACATTTTTTAACTCTGCCGTCGCCGGTCCCAAGCCCGTGCTGTGAAAAGAGGAGGGTCAGATGCTGGGACAAGCAAACCAGCTGTGTAAAAACTATTTGCTACTGCGGTCAGGGAGGGCCTTGGAAAAGCTCATTGGGATTCCTCAGGATCTCAAACAAATAAATTAATAAATAAATAAATAATGTTTTCAACATTTTTTAACTCTGCCGTGGCCGGTCCCAAGCCCGTGCTGTGAAAAGAGGAGGGTCAGATGCTGGGACAAGGAAACCAGCTCTGTAAAAACTATTTCCTACTGCGGTCAGGGAGGGCCTTGGAAAAGCTCATTGGGATTCCTCAGGATCTCAAACAAATAAATTAATAAATAAATAAATAATGTTTTTAACATTTTTTAACTCTGCCGTGGCCGGTCCCAAGCCCGTGCTGTGAAAAGAGGAGGGTCAGATGCTGGGACAAGGAAACCAGCTCTGTAAAAACTATTTGCTACTGCGGTCAGGGAGGGCCTTGGAAAAGCTCATTGGGATTCCTCAGGATCTCAAACAAATAAATGAATAAATAAATAATGTTTTCAACATTTTGTTAACTCTGCCGTGGCCGGTCCCAAGCCTGTGCTGTGAAAAGAGGAGGGTCAGATGCTGGGACAAGCAAACCAGCTCTGTAAAAACTATTTTCTACTGAGGTCAGGAAGGGCCTTGGAAAAGCTCATTGGGATTCCTCAGGATCTCAAACAAATAAATGAATAAATAAATAAATAATGTTTTCAACATTTTTTAACTCTGCCGTCGCCGGTCCCAAGCCCGTGCTGTGAAAAGAGGAGGGTCAGATGCTGGGACAAGCAAACCAGCTCTGTAAAAACTATTTGCTACTGCGGTCAGGGAGGGCCTTGGAAAAGCTCATTGGGATTCCTCAGGATCTCAAACAAATAAATGAATAAATAAATAATGTTTTCAACATTTTTTTAACTCCGCCGTGGCCGGTCCCAAGCCCGTGCTGTGAAAAGAGGAGGGTCAGATGCTGGGATAAGCAAACCAGCTCTGTAAAAACTATTTGATACTGCAGTCAGGGAGGGCCTTGGAAAAGCTCATTGGGATTCCTCAGGATCTCAAACAAATAAATGAATAAATAATTAAATAATGTTTTCAACATTTTTTTAACTCTGCCGTGGCCGGTCCCAAGCCCGTGCTGTGAAAAGAGGAGGGTCAGATGCTGGGACAAGCAAACCAGCTCTGTAAAAACTATTTGCTACTGCGGTCAGGGAGGGCCTTGGAAAAGCTCATTGGGATTCCTCAGGATCTCAAACAAATAAATGAATAAATAAATAATGTTTTCAACATTTTTTTAACTCTGCCGTGGCCGGTCCCAAGCCCGTGCTGTGAAAAGAAGAGGGTCAGGTGCTGGGACAAGCAAACCAGCTCTTTAAAAAAAACTATTTGCTACTGCGGTCAGGGAGGGCCTTGGAAAAGCTCATTGGGATTCCTCAGAATCTCAAACAAATAAATGAATAAATAAATAAATAATGTTTTTAACATTTTTTTACTCTGCCCTTGCCGGTCCCAAGCCCGTGCTGTGAAAAGAGGAGGGTCAGATGTTGGGACAAGCAAACCAGCTCTGTAAAAACTATTTACTACTGCGGTCAGGGAGGGCCTTGGAAAAGCTCATTGGGATTCCTCAGGATCTCAAACAAATAAATGAATAAATAAATAATGTTTTCAACATTTTTTTAACTCTGCCGTGGCCGATCCCAAGCCCGTGCTGTGAAAAGAGGAGGGTCAGATGCTGGGACAGGCAAACCAGCTCTGTAAAAACTATTTTCTACTGAGGTCAGGAAGGGCCTTGGAAAAGCTCATTGGGATTCCTCAGGATCTCAAACAAATAAATGAATAAATAAATAAATAATGTTTTCAACATTTTTTAACTCTGCCGTTGCCGGTCCCAAGCCCGTGCTGTGAAAAGAGGAGGGTCAGATGCTGGGACAAGCAAACCAGCTCTGTAAAAACTATTTGCTACTGCGGTCAGGGAGGGCCTTGGAAAAGCTCATTGGGATTCCTCAGGATCTCAAACAAATAAATTATTAAATAAATAAATAATGTTTTCAACACTTTTTAACTCTGCCGTCGCCGGTCCCAAGCCCGTGCTGTGAAAAGAGGACGGTCAGATGCTGGGACAAGCAAACCAGCTCTGTAAAAACTATTTGCTACTGCGGTCAGGGAGGGCCTTGGAAAAGCTCATTGGGATTCCTCAGGATCTCAAACAAATAAATTATTAAATAAATAAATAATGTTTTCAACATTTTTTAACTCTGCCGTGGCCGGTCCCAAGCCCGTGCTGTGAAAAGAGGAGGGTCAGATGCTGGGACAAGGAAACCAGCTCTGTAAAAACTATTTGCTACTGCGGTCAGGGAGGGCCTTGGAAAAGCTCATTGGGATTCCTCAGGATCTCAAACAAATAAATGAATAAATAAATAATGTTTCCAACATTTTTTAACTCTGCCGTGGCCGGTCCCAAGCCCGTGCTGTGAAAAGAGGAGGGTCAGATGCTGGGACAAGCAAACCAGCTCTGTAAAAACTATTTGCTACTGAGGTCAGGGAGGGCCTTGGAAAAGCTCATTGGGATTCCTCAGGATCTCAAACAAATAAATGAATAAATAAATAATGTTTTCAACATTTTTTTAACTCTGCCGTGGCCGGTCCCAAGCCCGTGCTGTGAAAAGAGGAGGGTCAGATGCTGGGACAAGCAAACCAGCTCTGTAAAAACTATTTGCTACTGCGGTCAGGGAGGGCCTTGGAAAAGCTCATTGGGATTCCTCAGGATCTCAAACAAATTAATGAATAAATCAATAATTAATGTTTTCAACATTTTTTTAACCCTGCCGTGGCCGGTCCCAAGCCCGTGCTGTGAAAAGAGGAGGGTCAGATGCTGGGACAAGCAAACCAGCTCTGTAAAAAAAACTATTTGCTACTGCGGTCAGGGAGGGCCTTGGAAAAGCTCATTGGGATTCCTCAGGATCTCAAACAAATAAATGAATAAATAAATAATGTTTTCAACATTTTTTTAACTCTGCCGTTGCCGGTCCCAAGCCCGTGCTGTGAAAAGAAGAGGGTCAGATGCTGGGACAAGCAAACCAGCTCTGTAAAAAAAACTATTTGCTACTGCAGTCAGGGAGGGCCTTGGAAAAGCTCATTGGGATTCCTCAGGATCTCAAACAAATAAATGAATAAATAAATAAATAATGTTTTCAACATTTTTTAACTCTGCCGTGGCCGGTCCCAAGCCCGTGCTGTGAAAAGAGGAGGGTCAGATGCTGGGACAAGCAAACCAGCTCTGTAAAAACTATTTTCTACTGAGGTCAGGGAGTGCCTTGGAAAAGCTCATTGGGATTCCTCAGGATCTCAAACAAATAAATGAATAAATAAATAAATAATGTTTTCAACATTTTTTAACTCTGCCGTCGCCGGTCCCAAGCCCGTGCTGTGAAAAGAGGAGGGTCAGATGCTGGGACAAGCAAACCAGCTGTGTAAAAACTATTTGCTACTGCGGTCAGGGAGGGCCTTGGAAAAGCTCATTGGGATTCCTCAGGATCTCAAACAAATAAATTAATAAATAAATAAATAATGTTTTCAACATTTTTTAACTCTGCCGTGGCCGGTCCCAAGCCCGTGCTGTGAAAAGAGGAGGGTCAGATGCTGGGACAAGGAAACCAGCTCTGTAAAAACTATTTGCTACTGCGGTCAGGGAGGGCCTTGGAAAAGCTCATTGGGATTCCTCAGGATCTCAAACAAATAAATTAATAAATAAATAAATAATGTTTTTAACATTTTTTAATTCTGCCGTGGCCGGTCACAAGCCCGTGCTGTGAAAAGAGGAGGGTCAGATGCTGGGACAAGGAAACCAGCTCTGTAAAAACTATTTGCTACTGCGGTCAGGGAGGGCCTTGGAAAAGCTCATTGGGATTCCTCAGGATCTCAAACAAATAAATGAATAAATAAATAATGTTTTCAACATTTTTTTAACTCTGCCGTGGCCGGTCCCAAGCCCGTGCTGTGAAAAGAGGAGGGTCAGATGCTGGGACAAGCAAACCAGCTCTGTAAAAACTATTTTCTACTGAGGTCAGGAAGGGCCTTGGAAAAGCTCATTGGGATTCCTCAGGATCTCAAACAAATAAATGAATAAATAAATAAATAATGTTTTCAACATTTTTTAACTCTGCCGTCGCCGGTCCCAAGCCCGTGCTGTGAAAAGAGGAGGGTCAGATGCTGGGACAAGCAAACCAGCTCTGTAAAAACTATTTGCTACTGCGGTCAGGGAGGGCCTTGGAAAAGCTCATTGGGATTCCTCAGGATCTCAAACAAATAAATGAATAAATAAATAATGTTTTCAACATTTTTTTAACTCTGCCGTGGCCGGTCCCAAGCCCGTGCTGTGAAAAGAGGAGGGTCAGATGCTGGGACAGGCAAACCAGCTCTGTAAAAACTATTTTCTACTGAGGTCAGGAAGGGCCTTGGAAAAGCTCATTGGGATTCCTCAGGATCTCAAACAAATAAATGAATAAATAAATAAATAATGTTTTCAACATTTTTTAACTCTGCCGTTGCCGGTCCCAAGCCCGTGCTGTGAAAAGAGGAGGGTCAGATGCTGGGACAAGCAAACCAGCTCTGTAAAAACTATTTGCTACTGCGGTCAGGGAGGGCCTTGGAAAAGCTCATTGGGATTCCTCAGGATCTCAAACAAATAAATTATTAAATAAATAAATAATGTTTTCAACATTTTTTAACTCTGCCGTCGCCGGTCCCAAGCCCGTGCTGTGAAAAGAGGACGGTCAGATGCTGGGACAAGCAAACCAGCTCTGTAAAAACTATTTGCTACTGCGGTCAGGGAGGGCCTTGGAAAAGCTCATTGGGATTCCTCAGGATCTCAAACAAATAAATGAATAAATAAATAATGTTTTCAACATTTTTTTAACTCTGCCGTGGCCGGTCCCAAGCCCGTGCTGTGAAAAGAGGAGGGTCAGATGCTGGGACAAGCAAACCAGCTCTGTAAAAACTATTTTCTACTGAGGTCAGGAAGGGCCTTGGAAAAGCTCATTGGGATTCCTCAGGATCTCAAACAAATAAATGAATAAATAAATAAATAATGTTTTCAACATTTTTTAACTCTGCCGTGGCCGGTCCCAAGCCCGTGCTGTGAAAAGAGGAGGGTCAGATGCTGGGACAAGGAAACCAGCTCTGTAAAAACTATTTGCTACCGCGGTCAGGGAGGGCCTTGGAAAAGCTCATTGGGATTCCTCAGGATCTCAAACAAATAAATGAATAAATAAATAATGTTTTCAACATTTTTTTAACTCCGCCGTGGCCGGTCCCAAGCCCGTGCTGTGAAAAGAGGAGGGTCAGATGCTGGGATAAGCAAACCAGCTCTGTAAAAACTATTTGATACTGCAGTCAGGGAGGGCCTTGGAAAAGCTCATTGGGATTCCTCAGGATCTCAAACAAATAAATGAATAAATAAATAAATAATGTTTTCAACATTTTTTTAACTCTGCCGTGGCCGGTCCCAAGCCCGTGCTGTGAAAAGAGGAGGGTCAGATGCTGGGACAAGCAAACCAGCTCTGTAAAAACTATTTGCTACTGCGGTCAGGGAGGGCCTTGGAAAAGCTCATTGGGATTCCTCAGGATCTCAAACAAATAAATGAATAAATAAATAATGTTTTCAACATTTTTTTAACTCTGCCGTGGCCGGTCCCAAGCCCGTGCTGTGAAAAGAAGAGGGTCAGATGCTGGGACAAGCAAACCAGCTCTTTAAAAAAAACTATTTGCTACTGCGGTCAGGGAGGGCCTTGGAAAAGCTCATTGGGATTCCTCAGAATCTCAAACAAATAAATGAATAAATAAATAAATAATGTTTTTAACATTTTTTAACTCTGCCCTTGCCGGTCCCAAGCCCGTGCTGTGAAAAGAGGAGGGTCAGATGTTGGGACAAGCAAACCAGCTCTGTAAAAACTATTTACTACTGCGGTCAGGGAGGGCCTTGGAAAAGCTCATTGGGATTCCTCAGGATCTCAAACAAATAAATGAATAAATAAATAATGTTTTCAACATTTTTTTAACTCTGCCGTGGCCGGTCCCAAGCCCGTGCTGTGAAAAGAGGAGGGTCAGATGCTGGGACAGGCAAACCAGCTCTGTAAAAACTATTTTCTACTGAGGTCAGGAAGGGCCTTGGAAAAGCTCATTGGGATTCCTCAGGATCTCAAACAAATAAATGAATAAATAAATAAATAATGTTTTCAACATTTTTTAACTCTGCCGTTGCCGGTCCCAAGCCCGTGCTGTGAAAAGAGGAGGGTCAGATGCTGGGACAAGCAAACCAGCTCTGTAAAAACTATTTGCTACTGCGGTCAGGGAGGGCCTTGGAAAAGCTCATTGGGATTCCTCAGGATCTCAAACAAATAAATTATTAAATAAATAAATAATGTTTTCAACATTTTTTAACTCTGCCGTCGCCGGTCCCAAGCCCGTGCTGTGAAAAGAGGACGGTCAGATGCTGGGACAAGCAAACCAGCTCTGTAAAAACTATTTGCTACTGCGGTCAGGGAGGGCCTTGGAAAAGCTCATTGGGATTCCTCAGGATCTCAAACAAATAAATGAATAAATAAATAATGTTTTCAACATTTTTTTAACTCTGCCGTGGCCGGTCCCAAGCCCGTGCTGTGAAAAGAAGAGGGTCAGATGCTGGGACAAGCAAACCAGCTCTTTAAAAAAACTATTTGCTACTGCGGTCAGGGAGGGCCTTGGAAAAGCTCATTGGGATTCCTCAGAATCTCAAACAAATAAATGAATAAATAAATAAATAATGTTTTTAACATTTTTTAACTCTGCCCTTGCCGGTCCCAAGCCCGTGCTGTGAAAAGAGGAGGGTCAGATGTTGGGACAAGCAAACCAGCTCTGTAAAAACTATTTACTACTGCGGTCAGGGAGGGCCTTGGAAAAGCTCATTGGGATTCCTCAGGATCTCAAACAAATAAATGAATAAATAAATAATGTTTTCAACATTTTTTTAACTCTGCCGTGGCCGGTCCCAAGCCCGTGCTGTGAAAAGAGGAGGGTCAGATGCTGGGACAGGCAAACCAGCTCTGTAAAAACTATTTTCTACTGAGGTCAGGAAGGGCCTTGGAAAAGCTCATTGGGATTCCTCAGGATCTCAAACAAATAAATGAATAAATAAATAAATAATGTTTTCAACATTTTTTAACTCTGCCGTTGCCGGTCCCAAGCCCGTGCTGTGAAAAGAGGAGGGTCAGATGCTGGGACAAGCAAACCAGCTCTGTAAAAACTATTTGCTACTGCGGTCAGGGAGGGCCTTGGAAAAGCTCATTGGGATTCCTCAGGATCTCAAACAAATAAATTATTAAATAAATAAATAATGTTTTCAACATTTTTTAACTCTGCCGTCGCCGGTCCCAAGCCCGTGCTGTGAAAAGAGGAGGGTCAGATGCTGGGACAAGCAAACCAGCTCTGTAAAAACTATTTGCTACTGCGGTCAGGGAGGGCCTTGGAAAAGCTCATTGGGATTCCTCAGGATCTCAAACAAATAAATTATTAAATAAATAAATAATGTTTTCAACATTTTTTAACTCTGCCGTGGCCGGTCCCAAGCCCGTGCTGTGAAAAGAGGAGGGTCAGATGCTGGGACAAGGAAACCAGCTCTGTAAAAACTATTTGCTACTGCGGTCAGGGAGGGCCTTGGAAAAGCTCATTGGGATTCCTCAGGATCTCAAACAAATAAATGAATAAATAAATAATGTTTTCAACATTTTTTAACTCTGCCGTGGCCGGTCCCAAGCCCGTGCTGTGAAAAGAGGAGGGTCAGATGCTGGGACAAGCAAACCAGCTCTGTAAAAACTATTTGCTACTGAGGTCAGGGAGGGCCTTGGAAAAGCTCATTGGGATTCCTCAGGATCTCAAACAAATAAATGAATAAATAAATAATGTTTTCAACATTTTTTTAACTCTGCCGTGGCCGGTCCCAAGCCCGTGCTGTGAAAAGAGGAGGGTCAGATGCTGGGACAAGCAAACCAGCTCTGTAAAAACTATTTGCTAGTGCAGTCAGGGAGGGCCTTGGAAAAGCTCATTGGGATTCCTCATGATCTCAAACAAATAAATGAATAAATAAATAATGTTTTCAACATTTTTTTTAACTCTGCCGTGGTCTGTCCCAAGCCCGTGCTGTGAAAAGAGGAGGGTCAGATGCTGGGACAAGCAAACCAGCTCTGTAAAAACTATTTGCTACTGTGGTCAGGGAGGGCCTTGGAAAAGCTCATTGGGATTCCTCAGGATCTCAAACAAATAAATGAATAAATAAATAAATAATGTTTTCAACATTTTTTTTATCTCTGCCGTGGCCGGTCCCAAGCCCATGCTGTGAAAAGAGGAGGGTCAGATGCTGGGACAAGCAAACCAGCTCTGTAAAAACTATTTGCTACTACAGTCAGGGAGGGCCTTGGAAAAGCTCATTGGGATTCCTCAGGATCTCAAATAAATAAATCAATAAATAAATAATGTTTTCAACATTTTTTTAACTCTGCCGTGGCCGGTCCCAAGCCCGTGCTATGAAAAGAGGAGGGTCAGAGGCTGTGACAAGCACACCAGCTCTGTAAAAACTATTTTCTACTGCGGTCAGGGAGGGTTTTGGAAAAGCTCATTGGGATTCCTCAGGATCTCAAACAAATAAATGAATAAATAAATAATGTTTTCAACATTTTTTAACTCTGCCGTGGCTGGTCCCAAGCCCGTGCTGTGAAAAGAGGAGGGTCAGATGCTGGGACAAGCAAACCAGCTCTGTAAAAACTATTTGCTACTGAGGTCAGGGAGGGCCTTGAAAAAGCTCATTGGGATTCCTCAGGATCTCAAACAAATAAATTAATAAATAAATAAATAATGTTTTTAACATTTTTTAACTCTGCCGTGGCCGGTCCCAAGCCCGTGCTGTGAAAAGAGGAGGGTCAGATGCTGGGACAAGGAAACCAGCTCTGTAAAAACTATTTGCTACTGCGGTCAGGGAGGGCCTTGGAAAAGCTCATTGGGATTCCTCAGGATCTCAAACAAATAAATGAATAAATAAATAATGTTTTCAACATTTTTTTAACTCTGCCGTGGCCGGTCCCAAGCCCGTGCTGTGAAAAGAGGAGGGTCAGATGCTGGGACAAGCAAACCAGCTCTGTAAAAACTATTTTCTACTGAGGTCAGGAAGGGCCTTGGAAAAGCTCATTGGGATTCCTCAGGATCTCAAACAAATAAATGAATAAATAAATAATGTTTTCAACATTTTTTAACTCTGCCGTGGCCGGTCCCAAGCCCGTGCTGTGAAAAGAGGAGGGTCAGATGCTGGGACAAGCAAACCAGCTCTTTAAAAACTATTTGCTAGTGCAGTCAGGGAGGGCCTTGGAAAAGCTCATTGGGATTCCTCATGATCTCAAACAAATAAATGAATAAATAAATAATGTTTTCAACATTTTTTTTAACTCTGCCGTGGTCTGTCCCAAGCCCGTGCTGTGAAAAGAGGAGGGTCAGATGCTAGAACAAGCAAACCAGCTCTGTAAAAACTATTTGCTACTGTGGTCAGGGAGGGCCTTGGAAAAGCTCATTGGTATTCCTCAGGATCTCAAACAAATAAATGAATAAATAAATAAATAATGTTTTCAACATTTTTTTAACTCTGCCGTGGCTGGTCCCAAGCCCGTGCTGTGAAAAGAGGAGGGTCAGATGCTGGGACAAGCAAACCAGCTCTGTAAAAACTATTTGCTACTGCGGTCAGGGAGGGCCTTGGAAAAGCTAATTGGGATTCCTCAGGATCTCAAATAAATAAATCAATAAATAAATAATGTTTTCAACATTTTTTTAACTCTGCCGTGGCCGGTCCCAAGCCCGTGCTGTGAAAAGAGGAGGGTCAGAGGCTGGGACAAGCACACCAGCTCTGTAAAAACTATTTTCTACTGCGGTCAGGGAGGGTTTTGGAAAAGCTCATTGGGATTCCTAAGGATCTCAAACAAATAAATTAATAAATAAATAATGTTTTCAACATTTTTTAACTCTGCCGTGGCCGGTCCCAAGCCCGTGCTGTGAAAAGAGGAGGGTCAGATGCTGGGACAAGCAAACCAGCTCTGTAAAAACTATTTGCTACTGCGGTCAGGGAGGGCCTTGGAAAAGCTCATTGGGATTCCTCAGGATCTCAAACAAATAAACTAATAAATCAATAAATAATGTTTTCAAGATTTTTTTAACTCTGCCGTGGCCGGTCCCAAGCCCGTGCTGTGAAAAGAGGAGGGTCAGATGCTGGGACAAGTAAACCAGCTCTGTAAAAACTATTTGCTACTGCGGTCAGGGAGGGCCTTGGAAAAGCTCATTGGGATTCCTCAGGATCTCAAACAAATAAATGAATAAATAAATAAATAATGTTTTCAACATTTTTTAACTCTGCCGTCGCCGGTCCCAAGCCCGTGCTGTGAAAAGAGGAGGGTCAGATGCTGGGACAAGCAAACCAGCTGTGTAAAAACTATTTGCTACTGCGGTCAGGGACGGCCTTGGAAAAGCTCATTGGGATTCCTCAGGATCTCAAACAAATAAATGAATAAATAAATAATGTTTTCAACATTTTTTTAACTCTGCCGTGGCCGGTCCCAAGCCCGTGCTGTGAAAAGAGGAGGGTCAGATGCTGGGACAAGCAAACCAGCTCTGTAAAAACTATTTGCTACTGCGGTCAGGGAGGGCCTTGGAAAAGCTCATTGGGATTCCTCAGGATCTCAAACAAATAAACTAATAAATCAATAAATAATGTTTTCAAGATTTTTTTAACTCTGCCGTGGCCGGTCCCAAGCCCGTGCTGTGAAAAGAGGAGGGTCAGATGCTGGGACAAGTAAACCAGCTCTGTAAAAACTATTTGCTACTGCGGTCAGGGAGGGCCTTGGAAAAGCTCATTGGGATTCCTCAGGATCTCAAACAAATAAATGAATAAATAAATAAATAATGTTTTCAACATTTTTTAACTCTGCCGTCGCCGGTCCCAAGCCCGTGCTGTGAAAAGAGGAGGGTCAGATGCTGGGACAAGCAAACCAGCTGTGTAAAAACTATTTGCTACTGCGGTCAGGGAGGGCCTTGGAAAAGCTCATTGGGATTCCTCAGGATCTCAAACAAATAAATTAATAAATAAATAAATAATGTTTTCAACATTTTTTAACTCTGCCGTGGCCGGTCCCAAGCCCGTGCTGTGAAAAGAGGAGGGTCAGATGCTGGGACAAGGAAACCAGCTCTGTAAAAACTATTTCCTACTGCGGTCAGGGAGGGCCTTGGAAAAGCTCATTGGGATTCCTCAGGATCTCAAACAAATAAATTAATAAATAAATAAATAATGTTTTTAACATTTTTTAACTCTGCCGTGGCCGGTCCCAAGCCCGTGCTGTGAAAAGAGGAGGGTCAGATGCTGGGACAAGGAAACCAGCTCTGTAAAAACTATTTGCTACTGCGGTCAGGGAGGGCCTTGGAAAAGCTCATTGGGATTCCTCAGGATCTCAAACAAATAAATGAATAAATAAATAATGTTTTCAACATTTTGTTAACTCTGCCGTGGCCGGTCCCAAGCCTGTGCTGTGAAAAGAGGAGGGTCAGATGCTGGGACAAGCAAACCAGCTCTGTAAAAACTATTTTCTACTGAGGTCAGGAAGGGCCTTGGAAAAGCTCATTGGGATTCCTCAGGATCTCAAACAAATAAATGAATAAATAAATAAATAATGTTTTCAACATTTTTTAACTCTGCCGTCGCCGGTCCCAAGCCCGTGCTGTGAAAAGAGGAGGGTCAGATGCTGGGACAAGCAAACCAGCTCTGTAAAAACTATTTGCTACTGCGGTCAGGGAGGGCCTTGGAAAAGCTCATTGGGATTCCTCAGGATCTCAAACAAATAAATGAATAAATAAATAATGTTTTCAACATTTTTTTAACTCCGCCGTGGCCGGTCCCAAGCCCGTGCTGTGAAAAGAGGAGGGTCAGATGCTGGGATAAGCAAACCAGCTCTGTAAAAACTATTTGATACTGCAGTCAGGGAGGGCCTTGGAAAAGCTCATTGGGATTCCTCAGGATCTCAAACAAATAAATGAATAAATAATTAAATAATGTTTTCAACATTTTTTTAACTCTGCCGTGGCCGGTCCCAAGCCCGTGCTGTGAAAAGAGGAGGGTCAGATGCTGGGACAAGCAAACCAGCTCTGTAAAAACTATTTGCTACTGCGGTCAGGGAGGGCCTTGGAAAAGCTCATTGGGATTCCTCAGGATCTCAAACAAATAAATGAATAAATAAATAATGTTTTCAACATTTTTTTAACTCTGCCGTGGCCGGTCCCAAGCCCGTGCTGTGAAAAGAAGAGGGTCAGGTGCTGGGACAAGCAAACCAGCTCTTTAAAAAAAACTATTTGCTACTGCGGTCAGGGAGGGCCTTGGAAAAGCTCATTGGGATTCCTCAGAATCTCAAACAAATAAATGAATAAATAAATAAATAATGTTTTTAACATTTTTTTACTCTGCCCTTGCCGGTCCCAAGCCCGTGCTGTGAAAAGAGGAGGGTCAGATGTTGGGACAAGCAAACCAGCTCTGTAAAAACTATTTACTACTGCGGTCAGGGAGGGCCTTGGAAAAGCTCATTGGGATTCCTCAGGATCTCAAACAAATAAATGAATAAATAAATAATGTTTTCAACATTTTTTTAACTCTGCCGTGGCCGATCCCAAGCCCGTGCTGTGAAAAGAGGAGGGTCAGATGCTGGGACAGGCAAACCAGCTCTGTAAAAACTATTTTCTACTGAGGTCAGGAAGGGCCTTGGAAAAGCTCATTGGGATTCCTCAGGATCTCAAACAAATAAATGAATAAATAAATAAATAATGTTTTCAACATTTTTTAACTCTGCCGTTGCCGGTCCCAAGCCCGTGCTGTGAAAAGAGGAGGGTCAGATGCTGGGACAAGCAAACCAGCTCTGTAAAAACTATTTGCTACTGCGGTCAGGGAGGGCCTTGGAAAAGCTCATTGGGATTCCTCAGGATCTCAAACAAATAAATTATTAAATAAATAAATAATGTTTTCAACATTTTTTAACTCTGCCGTCGCCGGTCCCAAGCCCGTGCTGTGAAAAGAGGACGGTCAGATGCTGGGACAAGCAAACCAGCTCTGTAAAAACTATTTGCTACTGCGGTCAGGGAGGGCCTTGGAAAAGCTCATTGGGATTCCTCAGGATCTCAAACAAATAAATTATTAAATAAATAAATAATGTTTTCAACATTTTTTAACTCTGCCGTGGCCGGTCCCAAGCCCGTGCTGTGAAAAGAGGAGGGTCAGATGCTGGGACAAGGAAACCAGCTCTGTAAAAACTATTTGCTACTGCGGTCAGGGAGGGCCTTGGAAAAGCTCATTGGGATTCCTCAGGATCTCAAACAAATAAATGAATAAATAAATAATGTTTCCAACATTTTTTAACTCTGCCGTGGCCGGTCCCAAGCCCGTGCTGTGAAAAGAGGAGGGTCAGATGCTGGGACAAGCAAACCAGCTCTGTAAAAACTATTTGCTACTGAGGTCAGGGAGGGCCTTGGAAAAGCTCATTGGGATTCCTCAGGATCTCAAACAAATAAATGAATAAATAAATAATGTTTTCAACCTTTTTTTAACTCTGCCGTGGCCGGTCCCAAGCCCGTGCTGTGAAAAGAGGAGGGTCAGATGCTGGGACAAGCAAACCAGCTCTGTAAAAACTATTTGCTACTGCGGTCAGGGAGGGCCTTGGAAAAGCTCATTGGGATTCCTCAGGATCTCAAACAAATTAATGAATAAATCAATAATTAATGTTTTCAACATTTTTTTAACCCTGCCGTGGCCGGTCCCAAGCCCGTGCTGTGAAAAGAGGAGGGTCAGATGCTGGGACAAGCAAACCAGCTCTGTAAAAACTATTTGCTACTGCGGTCAGGGAGGGCCTTGGAAAAGCTCATTGGGATTCCTCAGGATCTCAAACAAATAAATGAATAAATAAATAATGTTTTCAACATTTTTTTAACTCTGCCGTTGCCGGTCCCAAGCCCGTGCTGTGAAAAGAAGAGGGTCAGATGCTGGGACAAGCAAACCAGCTCTGTAAAAAAAACTATTTGCTACTGCAGTCAGGGAGGGCCTTGGAAAAGCTCATTGGGATTCCTCAGGATCTCAAACAAATAAATGAATAAATAAATAAATAATGTTTTCAACATTTTTTAACTCTGCCGTGGCCGGTCCCAAGCCCGTGCTGTGAAAAGAGGAGGGTCAGATGCTGGGACAAGCAAACCAGCTCTGTAAAAACTATTTTCTACTGAGGTCAGGGAGTGCCTTGGAAAAGCTCATTGGGATTCCTCAGGATCTCAAACAAATAAATGAATAAATAAATAAATAATGTTTTCAACATTTTTTAACTCTGCCGTCGCCGGTCCCAAGCCCGTGCTGTGAAAAGAGGAGGGTCAGATGCTGGGACAAGGAAACCAGCTCTGTAAAAACTATTTGCTACTGCGGTCAGGGAGGGCCTTGGAAAAGCTCATTGGGATTCCTCAGGATCTCAAACAAATAAATTAATAAATAAATAAATAATGTTTTCAACATTTTTTAACTCTGCCGTGGCCGGTCCCAAGCCCGTGCTGTGAAAAGAGGAGGGTCAGATGCTGGGACAAGGAAACCAGCTCTGTAAAAACTATTTGCTACTGCGGTCAGGGAGGGCCTTGGAAAAGCTCATTGGGATTCCTCAGGATCTCAAACAAATAAATTAATAAATAAATAAATAATGTTTTTAACATTTTTTAACTCTGCCGTGGCCGGTCACAAGCCCGTGCTGTGAAAAGAGGAGGGTCAGATGCTGGGACAAGGAAACCAGCTCTGTAAAAACTATTTGCTACTGCGGTCAGGGAGGGCCTTGGAAAAGCTCATTGGGATTCCTCAGGATCTCAAACAAATAAATGAATAAATAAATAATGTTTTCAACATTTTTTTAACTCTGCCGTGGCCGGTCCCAAGCCCGTGCTGTGAAAAGAGGAGGGTCAGATGCTGGGACAAGCAAACCAGCTCTGTAAAAACTATTTTCTACTGAGGTCAGGAAGGGCCTTGGAAAAGCTCATTGGGATTCCTCAGGATCTCAAACAAATAAATGAATAAATAAATAAATAATGTTTTCAACATTTTTTAACTCTGCCGTCGCCGGTCCCAAGCCCGTGCTGTGAAAAGAGGAGGGTCAGATGCTGGGACAAGCAAACCAGCTCTGTAAAAACTATTTGCTACTGCGGTCAGGGAGGGCCTTGGAAAAGCTCATTGGGATTCCTCAGGATCTCAAACAAATAAATGAATAAATAAATAATGTTTTCAACATTTTTTTAACTCTGCCGTGGCCGGTCCCAAGCCCGTGCTGTGAAAAGAGGAGGGTCAGATGCTGGGACAGGCAAACCAGCTCTGTAAAAACTATTTTCTACTGAGGTCAGGAAGGGCCTTGGAAAAGCTCATTGGGATTCCTCAGGATCTCAAACAAATAAATGAATAAATAAATAAATAATGTTTTCAACATTTTTTAACTCTGCCGTTGCCGGTCCCAAGCCCGTGCTGTGAAAAGAGGAGGGTCAGATGCTGGGACAAGCAAACCAGCTCTGTAAAAACTATTTGCTACTGCGGTCAGGGAGGGCCTTGGAAAAGCTCATTGGGATTCCTCAGGATCTCAAACAAATAAATTATTAAATAAATAAATAATGTTTTCAACATTTTTTAACTCTGCCGTCGCCGGTCCCAAGCCCGTGCTGTGAAAAGAGGACGGTCAGATGCTGGGACAAGCAAACCAGCTCTGTAAAAACTATTTGCTACTGCGGTCAGGGAGGGCCTTGGAAAAGCTCATTGGGATTCCTCAGGATCTCAAACAAATAAATGAATAAATAAATAATGTTTTCAACATTTTTTTAACTCTGCCGTGGCCGGTCCCAAGCCCGTGCTGTGAAAAGAGGAGGGTCAGATGCTGGGACAAGCAAACCAGCTCTGTAAAAACTATTTTCTACTGAGGTCAGGAAGGGCCTTGGAAAAGCTCATTGGGATTCCTCAGGATCTCAAACAAATAAATGAATAAATAAATAAATAATGTTTTCAACATTTTTTAACTCTGCCGTGGCCGGTCCCAAGCCCGTGCTGTGAAAAGAGGAGGGTCAGATGCTGGGACAAGGAAACCAGCTCTGTAAAAACTATTTGCTACCGCGGTCAGGGAGGGCCTTGGAAAAGCTCATTGGGATTCCTCAGGATCTCAAACAAATAAATGAATAAATAAATAATGTTTTCAACATTTTTTTAACTCCGCCGTGGCCGGTCCCAAGCCCGTGCTGTGAAAAGAGGAGGGTCAGATGCTGGGATAAGCAAACCAGCTCTGTAAAAACTATTTGATACTGCAGTCAGGGAGGGCCTTGGAAAAGCTCATTGGGATTCCTCAGGATCTCAAACAAATAAATGAATAAATAAATAAATAATGTTTTCAACATTTTTTTAACTCTGCCGTGGCCGGTCCCAAGCCCGTGCTGTGAAAAGAGGAGGGTCAGATGCTGGGACAAGCAAACCAGCTCTGTAAAAACTATTTGCTACTGCGGTCAGGGAGGGCCTTGGAAAAGCTCATTGGGATTCCTCAGGATCTCAAACAAATAAATGAATAAATAAATAATGTTTTCAACATTTTTTTAACTCTGCCGTGGCCGGTCCCAAGCCCGTGCTGTGAAAAGAAGAGGGTCAGATGCTGGGACAAGCAAACCAGCTCTTTAAAAAAAACTATTTGCTACTGCGGTCAGGGAGGGCCTTGGAAAAGCTCATTGGGATTCCTCAGAATCTCAAACAAATAAATGAATAAATAAATAAATAATGTTTTTAACATTTTTTAACTCTGCCCTTGCCGGTCCCAAGCCCGTGCTGTGAAAAGAGGAGGGTCAGATGTTGGGACAAGCAAACCAGCTCTGTAAAAACTATTTACTACTGCGGTCAGGGAGGGCCTTGGAAAAGCTCATTGGGATTCCTCAGGATCTCAAACAAATAAATGAATAAATAAATAATGTTTTCAACATTTTTTTAACTCTGCCGTGGCCGGTCCCAAGCCCGTGCTGTGAAAAGAGGAGGGTCAGATGCTGGGACAGGCAAACCAGCTCTGTAAAAACTATTTTCTACTGAGGTCAGGAAGGGCCTTGGAAAAGCTCATTGGGATTCCTCAGGATCTCAAACAAATAAATGAATAAATAAATAAATAATGTTTTCAACATTTTTTAACTCTGCCGTTGCCGGTCCCAAGCCCGTGCTGTGAAAAGAGGAGGGTCAGATGCTGGGACAAGCAAACCAGCTCTGTAAAAACTATTTGCTACTGCGGTCAGGGAGGGCCTTGGAAAAGCTCATTGGGATTCCTCAGGATCTCAAACAAATAAATTATTAAATAAATAAATAATGTTTTCAACATTTTTTAACTCTGCCGTCGCCGGTCCCAAGCCCGTGCTGTGAAAAGAGGACGGTCAGATGCTGGGACAAGCAAACCAGCTCTGTAAAAACTATTTGCTACTGCGGTCAGGGAGGGCCTTGGAAAAGCTCATTGGGATTCCTCAGGATCTCAAACAAATAAATGAATAAATAAATAATGTTTTCAACATTTTTTTAACTCTGCCGTGGCCGGTCCCAAGCCCGTGCTGTGAAAAGAAGAGGGTCAGATGCTGGGACAAGCAAACCAGCTCTTTAAAAAAACTATTTGCTACTGCGGTCAGGGAGGGCCTTGGAAAAGCTCATTGGGATTCCTCAGAATCTCAAACAAATAAATGAATAAATAAATAAATAATGTTTTTAACATTTTTTAACTCTGCCCTTGCCGGTCCCAAGCCCGTGCTGTGAAAAGAGGAGGGTCAGATGTTGGGACAAGCAAACCAGCTCTGTAAAAACTATTTACTACTGCGGTCAGGGAGGGCCTTGGAAAAGCTCATTGGGATTCCTCAGGATCTCAAACAAATAAATGAATAAATAAATAATGTTTTCAACATTTTTTTAACTCTGCCGTGGCCGGTCCCAAGCCCGTGCTGTGAAAAGAGGAGGGTCAGATGCTGGGACAGGCAAACCAGCTCTGTAAAAACTATTTTCTACTGAGGTCAGGAAGGGCCTTGGAAAAGCTCATTGGGATTCCTCAGGATCTCAAACAAATAAATGAATAAATAAATAAATAATGTTTTCAACATTTTTTAACTCTGCCGTTGCCGGTCCCAAGCCCGTGCTGTGAAAAGAGGAGGGTCAGATGCTGGGACAAGCAAACCAGCTCTGTAAAAACTATTTGCTACTGCGGTCAGGGAGGGCCTTGGAAAAGCTCATTGGGATTCCTCAGGATCTCAAACAAATAAATTATTAAATAAATAAATAATGTTTTCAACATTTTTTAACTCTGCCGTCGCCGGTCCCAAGCCCGTGCTGTGAAAAGAGGAGGGTCAGATGCTGGGACAAGCAAACCAGCTCTGTAAAAACTATTTGCTACTGCGGTCAGGGAGGGCCTTGGAAAAGCTCATTGGGATTCCTCAGGATCTCAAACAAATAAATTATTAAATAAATAAATAATGTTTTCAACATTTTTTAACTCTGCCGTGGCCGGTCCCAAGCCCGTGCTGTGAAAAGAGGAGGGTCAGATGCTGGGACAAGGAAACCAGCTCTGTAAAAACTATTTGCTACTGCGGTCAGGGAGGGCCTTGGAAAAGCTCATTGGGATTCCTCAGGATCTCAAACAAATAAATGAATAAATAAATAATGTTTTCAACATTTTTTAACTCTGCCGTGGCCGGTCCCAAGCCCGTGCTGTGAAAAGAGGAGGGTCAGATGCTGGGACAAGCAAACCAGCTCTGTAAAAACTATTTGCTACTGAGGTCAGGGAGGGCCTTGGAAAAGCTCATTGGGATTCCTCAGGATCTCAAACAAATAAATGAATAAATAAATAATGTTTTCAACATTTTTTTAACTCTGCCGTGGCCGGTCCCAAGCCCGTGCTGTGAAAAGAGGAGGGTCAGATGCTGGGACAAGCAAACCAGCTCTGTAAAAACTATTTGCTAGTGCAGTCAGGGAGGGCCTTGGAAAAGCTCATTGGGATTCCTCATGATCTCAAACAAATAAATGAATAAATAAATAATGTTTTCAACATTTTTTTTAACTCTGCCGTGGTCTGTCCCAAGCCCGTGCTGTGAAAAGAGGAGGGTCAGATGCTGGGACAAGCAAACCAGCTCTGTAAAAACTATTTGCTACTGTGGTCAGGGAGGGCCTTGGAAAAGCTCATTGGGATTCCTCAGGATCTCAAACAAATAAATGAATAAATAAATAAATAATGTTTTCAACATTTTTTTTATCTCTGCCGTGGCCGGTCCCAAGCCCATGCTGTGAAAAGAGGAGGGTCAGATGCTGGGACAAGCAAACCAGCTCTGTAAAAACTATTTGCTACTACAGTCAGGGAGGGCCTTGGAAAAGCTCATTGGGATTCCTCAGGATCTCAAATAAATAAATCAATAAATAAATAATGTTTTCAACATTTTTTTAACTCTGCCGTGGCCGGTCCCAAGCCCGTGCTATGAAAAGAGGAGGGTCAGAGGCTGTGACAAGCACACCAGCTCTGTAAAAACTATTTTCTACTGCGGTCAGGGAGGGTTTTGGAAAAGCTCATTGGGATTCCTCAGGATCTCAAACAAATAAATGAATAAATAAATAATGTTTTCAACATTTTTTAACTCTGCCGTGGCTGGTCCCAAGCCCGTGCTGTGAAAAGAGGAGGGTCAGATGCTGGGACAAGCAAACCAGCTCTGTAAAAACTATTTGCTACTGAGGTCAGGGAGGGCCTTGAAAAAGCTCATTGGGATTCCTCAGGATCTCAAACAAATAAATGAATGAATAAATAATGTTTTCAACATTTTTTTAACTCTGCCGTGGCCGGTCCCAAGCCCGTGCTGTGAAAAGAGGAGGGTCAGATGCTGGGACAAGCAAACCAGCTCTGTAAAAATGATTTGCTACCGCGGTCAGGGAGGGCCTTGGAAAAGCTCATTGGGATTCCTCAGGATCTCAAACAAATAAATGAATAAATAAATAAATAATGTTTTCAACATGTTTTTAACTCTGCCGTGGCCGGTCCCAAGCCCGTGCTGTGAAAAGAGGAGGGTCAGATGCTGGGACAAGCAAACCAGCTCTGTAAAAACTATTTGCTACTGCGGTCAGGGAGGGCCTTGGAAAAGCTCATTGGGATTCCTCAGGATCTCAAACAAATAAATGAATAAATAAATAATGTTTTCAACATTTTTTTAACTCTGCCGTGGCCGGTCCCAAGCCCGTGCTGTGAGAAGAAGAGGGTCAGATGCTGGGACAAGCAAACCAGCTCTGTAAAAAAAACTATTTGCTACTGCGGTCAGGGAGGGCCTTGGAAAAGCTCATTGGGATTCCTCAGAATCTCAAACAAATAAATGAATAAATAAATAAATAATGTTTTCAACATTTTTTAACTCTGCCGTGGCCGGTCCCAAGCCCGTGCTGTGAAAAGAGGAGGGTCAGATGTTGGGACAAGCAAACCAGCTCTGTAAAAACTATTTGCTACTGCGGTCAGGGAGAGCCTTGGAAAAGCTCATTGGGATTCCTCAGGATCTCAAACAAATAAATGAATAAATAAATAATGTTTTCAACATTTTTTAACTCTGCCATGGCCGGTCCCAAGCCCGTGCTGTGAATAGAGGAGGGTCAGATGCTGGGACAAGCAAACCAGCTCTGTAAAAACTATTTGCTAGTGCAGTCAGGGAGGGCCTTGGAAAAGCTCATTGGGATTCCTCATGATCTCAAACAAATAAATGAATAAATAAATAATGTTTTCAACATTTTTTTAACTCTGCCGTGGCCGGTCCCAAGCCCGTGCTGTGAAAAGAAGAGGGTCAGATGCTGGTTGTAATACACTGCCATCTTGTTGTAACCTGCAGTACTCTGTGCAATGGGTTAAAAAGAACCTGTTTAGACAGTCCAACAACTCACTTGTAAAGAGAAGGCTAGTTTTAGTTTTCTATGACATTCATAGTAAATGCCTATCAAAATGCTTCCCTGCTGTCTTTGCTGAATTCTTTCCTGCTGTCCCGTCTGTGTGCTTCGACTCGACTGTCAAAGGGGAAAGAAGGTATACCTCTTTTTACGGAGGACAGACAGAAGGACCTGTTCACCCAAAGCACGTTTAACGGGGGGGGACAAGTGCAGGCGTTAGGATATGCTCGGGTTTCCAAGCTTCTTCCTGTTTTGAATTGTATTGTAACTGTATTGTCTTCACTCACATTGTAAAGCGCTGGGCAAACTGTTGGTGCTATATAAATCTTGTATAAAAAAAGTACTGATACATGAGGGAACCCTGGTTGTAATACCCTGCCATCTTGTTGTAACCTGCAGTACTCTGTGCAATGGGTTAAAAAGAACCTGTTTAGACAGTCCTACAACTCACATGTAAAGAGAAGGCTAGTTTTAGTTTTCTATGGGATTAGTAGAGAGGCCTGTTTACTATGACATTCATAGTAAATGCCTATCAAAATGCTTCCCTGCTGTCTTTGCTGAGTTCTTTCCTGCTGTCCCGTCTGTGTGCTTCGGCTCGACTATCAAAGGGGAAAGAAGGTATACCTCTTTTTACGGAGGACAGACAGAAGGACCTGTTCACCCAAAGCACGTTTAACGGGGGGGACAAGTGCAGGCGTTAGGATATGCTTGGGTTTCCAAGCTTCTTCCTGTTTTGAATTGTATTGTAACTGTATTGTCTTCACTCACAATTTAAAGCGCTGGGCAAACTGTTGGCGCTATATAAATCTTTATATAAAAAAAGTACTGATACTTGAGGGAACTCTGGTTGTAATACCCTGCCATCTTGTTGTAACCTGCAGTACTCTGTGCAATGGGTTAAAAAGAACCTGTTTAGACAGTCCTACAACTCACATGTAAAGAGAAGGCTTTTTTTTAGTTTTCTATGGGATTAGTAGAGAGGCCTGTTTACTATGACATTCATAGTAAATGCCTATCAAAATGCTTCCCTGCTGTCTTTGCTGAGTTCTTTCCTGCTGTCCCGTCTGTGTGCTTCGGCTCGACTGTCAAAGGGGAAAAAAGGTATACCTCTTTTTACGGATGACAGACAGAAGGACCTGTTCACCCAAAGCACGTTTAACGGGGGGGACAAGTGCAGGCGTTAGGATATGCTCGGGTTCCCAAGCTTCTTCCTGTTTTGAATTGTATTGTAACTGTATTGTCTTCACTCACATTGTAAAGCGCTGGGCAAACTGTTGGCGCTATATAAATCCTGTATATAAAAAAGTACTGATATATGAGGGAACTCTGGTTGTAATACCCTGCCATCTTTTTGTAACCTTCAGTACTCTGCAATGGGTTAAAAAGAACTTGTTTAGACAGTCCTACAACTCACTTTTAAAGAGAAGGCTAGTTTTAGTTTTCTATGACATTCATAGTAAATGCCTATCAAAATGCTTCCCTGCTGTCCTTGCTGAGTTCTTTTCTGCTGTCCCGTCTGTGTGTGTCAGAGACTCAATACCCTGCGCAACGCTTCCTGAGCACACTGATGTGCTGTAATGAGTCTGCAACCTAAAGGGTTAACCTAGAGCAGACTAATTGCAATAATTGGCAAACAGGCTGCCTTATTTAAACAGCCCAGCAGCACTGCACTTTGCTGTGTTGTCTTCAGCTCTCCTGTATCCTGTGCCTGTTATATCTGCTGTACCTGTTTACCTGACCCGGCTTGTCTTTGGATTCCGATTGTTCCTGTTTACCTGACCCGGCTTGTCTTTGGATTCTGATTACCTGCTGCCCGCCCTGACCTTGGCTTGTCCTGACTATCCTCCTGTCTCGTCCTGATCTGTTTACCTGCTACCGGCTATTGGTCCTGGACCTGTTCCTGGCTCTCCCAGGGAATCCGTGGGACCGCGACCTGGTGTTAGCAAGCAGCCAAATCCATCCCCACCATCTGGGGCCCTGGTGAAAACCGGCTAACACTTAGACTAAGCGCCTCTGGTGAACCTGTGCCATGCCAGTTACCTGGTAAGCCACTCCTCTTACGTCAGGCTCTGCCACGTTACCCCGTGACAGTGTGCTTCGGCTCGACTGTCAAAGGGGAAAGAAGGTATACCTCTTTTTACGGAGGACAGACAGAAGGACCTGTTCACCCAAAGCACGTTTAACGGGGGGGACAAGTGCAGGCATTAGGATATGCTTGGGTTTCCAAGCTTCTTCCTGTTTTGAATTGTATTGTAACTGTATTGTCTTCACTCACAATTTAAAGCGCTGGGCAAACTGTTGGCGCTTTATAAATCTTTATATAAAAAAGTACTGATATATGAGGGAACTCTGGTTGTAATACCCTGCCATCTTGTTGTAACCTGCAGTACTCTGTGCAATGGGTTAAAAAGAACCTGTTTAGACAGTCCTACAACTCACTTGTAAAGAGAAGGCTAGTTTTAGTTTTCTATGGGATTAGTAGAGAGGCCTGTTTACTATGACATTCATAGTAAATGCCTATCAAAATGCTTCCCTGCTGTCTTTGCTGAATTCTTTCCTGCTGTCCCGTCTGTGTGCTTCGACTCGACTGTCAAAGGGAAAAGAAGGTATACCTCTTTTTACGGAGGACAGACAGAAGGACCTGTTCACCCAAAGCACGTTTAACGGGGGGGGGGGACAAGTGCAGGCGTTAGGATATGCTCGGGTTCCCAAGCTTCTTCCTGTTTTGAATTGTATTGTAACTGTATTGTCTTCACTCACATTGTAAAGCGCTGGGCAAACTGTTGGCGCTATATAAATCCTGTATATATAAAAAAGTACTGATATATGAGGGAACTCTGGTTGTAATACACTGCCATCTTGTAACCTGCAGTACTCTGTGCAATGGGTTAAAAAGAACTTGTTTAGACAGTCCTACAACTCACTTTTAAAGAGAAGGCTAGTTTTAGTTTTCTATGACATTCATAGTAAATGCCTATCAAAATGCTTCCCTGCGGTCTTTGCTGAGTTCTTTTCTGCTGTCCCTTCTGTGTGCTTCGGCTCGACTGTCAAAGGGGAAAGAAGGTATACCTCTTTTTACGGAGGACAGACAGAAGGACCTGTTTACCCAAAGCACGTTTAACGGGGGGGACAAGTGCAGGCATTAGGATATGCTCGGGTTTCCAAGCTTCTTCCTGTTTTGAATTGTATTGTAACTGTATTGTCTTCACTCACATTGTAAAGCGCTGGGCAAACTGTTGGCGCTATATAAATCTTTATATAAAAAAAGTACTGATACATGAGGGAACTCTGGTTGTAATACCCTGCCATCTTGTTGTAACCTGCAGTACTCTGTGCAATGGGTTAAAAAGAACCTGTTTAGACAGTCCTACAACTCACATGTAAAGAGAAGGCTAGTTTTAGTTTTCTATGGGATTAGTAGAGAGGCCTGTTTACTATGACATTCATAGTAAATGCCTATCAAAATGCTTCCCTGCTGTCTTTGCTGAGTTCTTTCCTGCTGTCCCGTCTGTGTGCTTCGGCTCGACTGTCAAAGGGGATAGAAGGTATACCTCTTTTTACGGATGACAGACAGAAGGACCTGTTCACCCAAAGCACGTTTAACGGGGGGGGGACAAGTGTAGGCGTTAGGATATGCTCGGGTTCCCAAGCTTCTTCCTGTTTTGAATTGTATTGTAACTGTATTGTCTTCACTCACATTGTAAAGCGCTGGGCAAACTGTTGGTGCTATATAAATCCTGTATATAAAAAAGTACTGATATATGAGGGAACTCTGGTTGTAATACCCTGCCATCTTTTTGTAACCTGCAGTACTCTGTGCAATGGGTTAAAAAGAACTTGTTTAGACAGTCCTACAACTCACTTTTAAAGAGAAGGCTAGTTTTAGTTTTCTATGACATTCATAGTAAATGCCTTTCAAAATGCTTCCCTGCTGTCCTTGCTGAGTACTTTTCTGCTGTCCCATCTGTGTGCTTCGGCTCGACTGTCAAAGGGGAAAGAAGGTATACCTCTTTTTACGGAGGACAGACAGAAGGACCTGTTCACCCAAAGCACGTTTAACGGGGGGGACAAGTGCAGGCGTTAGGATATGCTTAGGTTTCCAAGCTTCTTCCTGTTTTGAATTGTATTGTAACTGTATTGTCTTCACTCACAATTTAAAGCGCTGGGCAAACTGTTGGCGCTATATAAATCTTTATATAAAAAAAGTACTGATACTTGAGGGAACTCTGGTTGTAATACCCTGCCATCTTGTTGTAACCTGCAGTACTCTGTGCAATGGGTTAAAAAGAACCTGTTTAGACAGTCCTACAACTCACTTGTATAGAGAAGTCTAGTTTTAGTTTTCTATGGGATTAGTCGAGAGGCCTGTTTACTATGACATTCATAGTAAATGCCTATCAAAATGCTTCCCTGCTATCTTTGCTGAGTTCTTTCCTGCTGTCCCGTCTGTGTGCTTCGGCTCGACTGTCAAAGGGGAAAAAAGGTATACCTCTTTTTACGGAGGACAGAGAGAAGGACCTGTTCACCCAAAGCACGTTTAACGGGGGGGGACAAGTGAAGGCATTGGGATATGCTCGGGTTCCCAAGCTTCTTCCTGTTTTGAATTGTGTTGTAACTGTATTGTCTTCACTCACATTGTAAAGCACTGGGCAAACTGTTGGCGCTATATAAATCCTGTATATAAAAAAGTACTGATATATGAGGGAACTCTGGTTGTAATACACTGCCATCTTGTTGTAACCTGCAGTACTCTGTGCAATGGGTTAAAAAGAACCTGTTTAGACAGTCCTACAACTCACTTGTAAAGAGAAGGCTAGTTTTAGTTTTCTATGACATTCATAGTAAATGCCTTTCAAAATGCTTCCCTGCTGTCCTTGCTGAGTACTTTTCTGCTGTCCCATCTGTGTGCTTCGGCTCGACTGTCAAAGGGGAAAGAAGGTATACCTCTTTTTACGGAGGACAGACAGAAGGACCTGTTCACCCAAAGCACGTTTAACGGGGGGGACAAGTGCAGGCGTTAGGATATGCTTGGGTTTCCAAGCTTCTTCCTGTTTTGAATTGTATTGTAACTGTATTGTCTTCACTCACAATTTAAAGCGCTGGGCAAACTGTTGGCGCTATATAAATCTTTATATAAAAAAGTACTGATACTTGAGGGAACTCTGGTTGTAATACCCTGCCATCTTGTTGTAACCTGCAGTACTCTGTGCAATGGGTTAAAAAGAACCTGTTTAGACAGTCCTACAACTCACTTGTATAGAGAAGTCTAGTTTTAGTTTTCTATGGGATTAGTCGAGAGGCCTGTTTACTATGACATTCATAGTAAATGCCTATCAAAATGCTTCCCTGCTGTCTTTGCTGAGTTCTTTCCTGCTGTCCCGTCTGTGTGCTTCGGCTCGACTGTCAAAGGGGAAAAAAGGTATACCTCTTTTTACGGAGGACAGAGAGAAGGACCTGTTCACCCAAAGCACGTTTAACGGGGGGACAAGTGAAGGCATTGGGATATGCTCGGGTTCCCAAGCTTCTTCCTGTTTTGAATTGTGTTGTAACTGTATTGTCTTCACTCACATTGTAAAGCACTGGGCAAACTGTTGGCGCTATATAAATCCTGTATATAAAAAAGTACTGATATATGAGGGAACTCTGGTTGTAATACACTGCCATCTTGTTGTAACCTGCAGTACTCTGTGCAATGGGTTAAAAAGAACCTGTTTAGACAGTCCTACAACTCACTTGTAAAGAGAAGGCTAGTTTTAGTTTTCTATGACATTCTTAGTAAATGCCTATCAAAATGCTTCCCTGCTGTCTTTGCTGAATTCTTTCCTGCTGTCCCATCTGTGTGCTTCGACTCGACTGTCAAAGGGGAAAGAAGGTATACCTCTTTTTACGGAGGACAGACAGAAGGACCTGTTCACCCAAAGCTCGTTTAGCGGGCGGGGACAAGTGCAGGCGTTAGGATATGCTCGGGTTCCCAAGCTTCTTCCTGTTTTGAATTGTATTGTAACTATATTGTCTTCACTCACATTGTAAAGCGCTGGGCAAACTGTTGGCGCTATATAAATCCTGTATATAAAAAAGTACTGATATATGAGGGAACTCTGGTTGTAATACCCTGCCATCTTTTTGTAACCTTCAGTACTCTGTGCAATGGGTTAAAAAGAACCTGTTTAGACAGTCCTACAACTCACTTGTAAAGAGAAGGCTAGTTTTAATTTTCTATGGGATTAGTAGAGAGGCCTGTTTACTATGACATTCATAGTAAATGCCTATCCAAATGCTTAGATTGCTGTCTTTGCTGAGTTCTTTCCTGCTGTCCCGTCTGTGTGCTTCGGCTCGACTGTCAAAGGGGAAAGAAGGTATACCTCTTTTTACGGATGACAGACAGAATGACCTGTTCACCCAAAGCACGTTTAACGGGGGGGACAAGTGCAGGCGTTAGGATATGCTCGGGTTCCCAAGCTTCTTCCTGTTTTGAATTGTATTGTAACTGTATTGTCTTCACTCACATTGTAAAGCGCTGGGCAAACTGTTGGCGCTATATAAATCCTGTATATAAAAAAGTACTGATATATGAGGGAACTCTGGTTGTAATACCCTGCCATCTTTTTGTAACCTTCAGTACTCTGTGCAATGGGTTAAAAAGAACTTGTTTAGTCAGTCCTACAACTCACTTTTAAAGAGAAGGCTAGTTTTAGTTTTCTATGACATTCATAGTAAATGCCTATCAAAATGCTTCCCTGCTGTCCTTGCTGAGTTCTTTTCTGCTGTCCCGTCTGTGTGTGTCAGAGACTCAATACCCTGCGCAACGCTTCCTGAGCACACTGATGTGCTGTCATGAGTCTGCAACCTAAAGGGTTAACCTAGAGCAGACTAATTGCAATAATTGGCAAACAGGCTGCCTTATTTAAACAGCCCAGCAGCACTGCACTTTGCTGTGTTGTCTTCAGCTCTCCTGTATCCTGTGCCTGTTATATCTGCTGTACCTGTGTACCTGACCCGGCTTGTCTTTGGATTCCGATTGTTCCTGTTTACCTCACCCGGCTTGTCTTTGGATTCTGATTACCTGCTGCCCGCCCTGACCTTGGCTTGTCCTGACTATCCTCCTGTCTCGTCCTGATCTGTTTACCTGCTACCGGCTATTGGTCCTGGACCTGTTCCTGGCTCTCCCAGGGAATCCGGGGGACCGCGACCTGGTGTTAGCAAGCAGCCAAATCCATCCCCACCATCTGGGGCCCTGGTGAAAACCGGCTAACACTTAGAGTAAGCGCCTCTGGTGAACCTGTGCCATGCCAGTTACCTGGTAAGCCACTCCTCTTACGTCAGGATCTGCCACGTTACCCCGTGACAGTGTGCTTCGGCTCGACTGTCAAAGGGGAAAGAAGGTATACCTCTTTTTACGGAGGACAGACAGAAGGACCTGTTCACCCAAAGCACGTTTAACGGGGGGACAAGTGCAGGCGTTAGGATATGCTTGGGTTTCCAAGCTTCTTCCTGTTTTGAATTGTATTGTAACTGTATTGTCTTCACTCACAATTTAAAGCGCTGGGCAAACTGTTGGCGCTATATAAATCTTTATATAAAAAAAGTGCTGATACTTGAGGGAACTCTGGTTGTAATACCCTGCCATCTTGTTGTAACCTGCAGTACTCTGTGCAATGGGTTAAAAGGAACCTGTTTAGACAGTCCTACAACTCACATGTAAAGAGAAGGCTTTTTTTTAGTTTTCTATGGGATTAGTAGAGAGGCCTGTTTACTATGACATTCATAGTAAATGCCTATCAAAATGCTTCCCTGCTGTCTTTGCTGAGTTCTTTCCTGCTGTCCCGTCTGTGTGCTTCGGCTCGACTGTCAAAGGGGAAAAAAGGTATACCTCTTTTTACGGATGACAGACAGAAGGACCTGTTCACCCAAAGCACGTTTAACGGGGGGGGACAAGTGCATGCGTAAGGATATGCTCGGGTTCCCAAGCTTCTTCCTGTTTTGAATTGTATTGTAACTGTATTGTCTTCACTCACATTGTAAAGCGCTGGGCAAACTTTTGGCGCTATATAAATCCTGTATATAAAAAAGTACTGATATATGAGGGAACTCTGGTTGTAATACACTGCCATCTTGTTGTAACCTGCAGTACTCTGTGCAATGGGTTAAAAAGAACCTGTTTAGACAGTCCTACAACTCACTTGTAAAGAGAAGGCTAGTTTTAGTTTTCTATGACATTCTTAGTAAATGCCTATCAAAATGCTTCCCTGCTGTCTTTGCTGAATTCTTTCCTGCTGTCCCATCTGTGTGCTTCGACTCAACTGTCAAAGGGGAAAGAAGGTATACCTCTTTTTACGGAGGACAGACAGAAGGACCTGTTCACCCAAAGCTCGTTTAGCGGGCGGGGACAAGTGCAGGCGTTAGGATATGCTCGGGTTCCCAAGCTTCTTCCTGTTTTGAATTGTATTGTAACTATATTGTCTTCACTCACATTGTAAAGCGCTGGGCAAACTGTTGGCGCTATATAAATCCTGTATATAAAAAAGTACTGATATATGAGGGAACTCTGGTTGTAATACCCTGCCATCTTTTTGTAACCTTCAGTACTCTGTGCAATGGGTTAAAAAGAACCTGTTTAGACAGTCCTACAACTCACTTGTAAAGAGAAGGCTAGTTTTAATTTTCTATGGGATTAGTAGAGAGGCCTGTTTACTATGACATTCATAGTAAATGCCTATCCAAATGCTTAGATTGCTGTCTTTGCTGAGTTCTTTCCTGCTGTCCCGTCTGTGTGCTTCGGCTCGACTGTCAAAGGGGAAAGAAGGTATACCTCTTTTTACGGATGACAGACAGAATGACCTGTTCACCCAAAGCACGTTTAACGGGGGGGACAAGTGCAGGCGTTAGGATATGCTCGGGTTCCCAAGCTTCTTCCTGTTTTGAATTGTATTGTAACTGTATTGTCTTCACTCACATTGTAAAGCGCTGGGCAAACTGTTGGCGCTATATAAATCCTGTATATAAAAAAGTACTGATATATGAGGGAACTCTGGTTGTAATACCCTGCCATCTTTTTGTAACCTTCAGTACTCTGTGCAATGGGTTAAAAAGAACTTGTTTAGTCAGTCCTACAACTCACTTTTAAAGAGAAGGCTAGTTTTAGTTTTCTATGACATTCATAGTAAATGCCTATCAAAATGCTTCCCTGCTGTCCTTGCTGAGTTCTTTTCTGCTGTCCCGTCTGTGTGTGTCAGAGACTCAATACCCTGCGCAACGCTTCCTGAGCACACTGATGTGCTGTCATGAGTCTGCAACCTAAAGGGTTAACCTAGAGCAGACTAATTGCAATAATTGGCAAACAGGCTGCCTTATTTAAACAGCCCAGCAGCACTGCACTTTGCTGTGTTGTCTTCAGCTCTCCTGTATCCTGTGCCTGTTATATCTGCTGTACCTGTGTACCTGACCCGGCTTGTCTTTGGATTCCGATTGTTCCTGTTTACCTGACCCGGCTTGTCTTTGGATTCTGATTACCTGCTGCCCGCCCTGACCTTGGCTTGTCCTGACTATCCTCCTGTCTCGTCCTGATCTGTTTACCTGCTACCGGCTATTGGTCCTGGACCTGTTCCTGGCTCTCCCAGGGAATCCGGGGGACCGCGACCTGGTGTTAGCAAGCAGCCAAATCCATCCCCACCATCTGGGGCCCTGGTGAAAACCGGCTAACACTTAGAGTAAGCACCTCTGGTGAACCTGTGCCATGCCAGTTACCTGGTAAGCCACTCCTCTTACGTCAGGATCTGCCACGTTACCCCGTGACAGTGTGCTTCGGCTCGACTGTCAAAGGGGAAAGAAGGTATACCTCTTTTTACGGAGGAAAGACAGAAGGACCTGTTCACCCAAAGCACGTTTAACGGGGGGACAAGTGCAGGCGTTAGGATATGCTTGGGTTTCCAAGCTTCTTCCTGTTTTGAATTGTATTGTAACTGTATTGTCTTCACTCACAATTTAAAGCGCTGGGCAAACTGTTGGCGCTATATAAATCTTTATATAAAAAAAGTGCTGATACTTGAGGGAACTCTGGTTGTAATACCCTGCCATCTTGTTGTAACCTGCAGTACTCTGTGCAATGGGTTAAAAGGAACCTGTTTAGACAGTCCTACAACTCACATGTAAAGAGAAGGCTTTTTTTTAGTTTTCTATGGGATTAGTAGAGAGGCCTGTTTACTATGACATTCATAGTAAATGCCTATCAAAATGCTTCCCTGCTGTCTTTGCTGAGTTCTTTCCTGCTGTCCCGTCTGTGTGCTTCGGCTCGACTGTCAAAGGGGAAAAAAGGTATACCTCTTTTTACGGATGAAAGACAGAAGGACCTGTTCACCCAAAGCACGTTTAACGGGGGGGGACAAGTGCATGCGTAAGGATATGCTCGGGTTCCCAAGCTTCTTCCTGTTTTGAATTGTATTGTAACTGTATTGTCTTCACTCACATTGTAAAGCGCTGGGCAAACTTTTGGCGCTATATAAATCCTGTATATAAAAAAGTACTGATATATGAGGGAACTCTGGTTGTAATACCCTGCCATCTTTTTGTAACCTTCAGTACTCTGTGCAATGGGTTAAAAAGAACTTGTTTAGTCAGTCCTACAACTCACTTTTAAAGAGAAGGCTAGTTTTAGTTTTCTATGACATTCATAGTAAATGCCTATCAAAATGCTTCCCTGCTGTCCTTGCTGAGTTCTTTTCTGCTGTCCCGTCTGTGTGTGTCAGAGACTCAATACCCTGCGCAACGCTTCCTGAGCACACTGATGTGCTGTAATGAGTCTGCAACCTAAAGGGTTAACCTAGAGCAGACTAATTGCAATAATTGGCAAACAGGCTGCCTTATTTAAACAGCCCAGCAGCACTGCACTTTGCTGTGTTGTCTTCAGCTCTCCTGTATCCTGTGCCTGTTATATCTGCTGTACCTGTTTACCTGACCCGGCTTGTCTTTGGATTCCGATTGTTCCTGTTTACCTGACCCGGCTTGTCTTTGGATTCTGATTACCTGCTGCCCGCCCTGACCTTGGCTTGTCCTGACTATCCTCCTGTCTCGTCCTGATCTGTTTACCTGCTACCGGCTATTGGTCCTGGACCTGTTCCTGGCTCTCCCAGGGAATCCGGGGGACCGCGACCTGGTGTTAGCAAGCAGCCAAATCCATCCCCACCATCTGGGGCCCTGGTGAAAACCGGCTAACACTTAGACTAAGCGCCTCTGGTGAACCTGTGCCATGCCAGTTACCTGGTAAGCCACTCCTCTTACGTCAGGCTCTGCCACGTTACCCCGTGACAGTACAACACAGCCAAGACTGAGCCTGCTAGAGGAGCCTCTCCTATGGACGACATCTGCCAGCACCTTGCGGCCCTTACCCAAGCCGTTAAGTCCCTGCAAGAGGGCTATACCCAGCTGGAGGGACGCGTTCAGTCCCTAACCCCCTCCACGGACCCTACAGTTCCTGCTGCTTCCATGGCTCCCTCCGGGAATCCCTCCGGTCCGACGGTGGTGATGCTGCCTCCTGAGCCAAGGGTCCCTACGCCGGAAAGGTTTTCTGGGGATCGGAGCAAGTTTAGAGCCTTCCGCAATGCCTGCGATCTGTACTTCTCCCTGCAACCCCGAACCTTCTCCTTGGAAGCAACCAAAGTGGGGTTCATCATATCCCTGCTTCAAGGTGAACCTCAGTCCTGGGCTCACCGCCTGCTTGAAGAGCGCAGCGACCAGCTGGACTTCATGACGGCTTTCTTTAATGCAATGGCGCAGTTATACGAAGACCCGCAGCGCACTGCTACCGCAGAAACCGCGCTCACTTCACTTCAACAGGGCCGTAGAGCCGTAGAGGATTACGTCACTGACTTCAGGCGTTGGAGTACAGACACTCACTGGAACGACGCAGCCTTGCGACATCAGTTCCGCCTGGGTCTTTCAGAAAACTTGAAAGATGAACTGGCCCAAGTGGGTATACCCGAGACCTTGGAGGCATTAATCACCCTGGCCATACATATAGACCGCCGGCTCCGTGAGCGTAGAGCAGAGAGGTCCACGCAGCAGATCCGCCCAGTCTGGATGTTACCACGGGTTCCTAATCCCATCCACACCTTCTCCTCCAGTGGCCGTTCCAGCAACACTGCTCCGGTTACTTCTGAAACGGATACGTCAGAGCCGATGCAACTTGGGCTTATGCGTCCTTCCTTATCAACAGAAGAATGCTCACGACGACGTCAGAACAACCTGTGTCTGTACTGCGGAGAGGCCGGACACTTTGTACGCTCATGCCCAGCAAAGATGCGTAAGTGTCTTTCTATATCCCCCTCAAGTTATCCAGTTTCTGTCAACAATACCACTCCCCTGGCTCTCTCTATCTCATTCCAGCTCCCAGAAGGGCCGATTCCGGTCACCGCTATTATTGATTCCGGGGCATGCAGCTGCTTCATTGACTTTACCTTTGCTGCCCATCAACACATCCCACTTCGACCCAAGTCGCAGGGACTCTCCATCTTCCTAGCGGATGGGTCCCACATCAAGTCTGGGCCAGTTACCCAAGAAACCCCTCCATTGCCCGTGGCCACTCTCGAAGGGCACAAGGAGTTGTTGTGCCTGGATGCCATCTCTTCTCCCTTGTTTCCTATTATTCTGGGGTTACCCTGGTTGCAGGCACACAACCCGCAGATTAATTGGACTTCTGGAGACGTCAAGTTCCAGTCCCCTTACTGCCAGAATCATTGCCTGCCAGTACGCCATAGTGCTCCTAGCACCCTACTCTGTATGGACGCTGATAAGGAGATACGTTCCTCTGTCCCAGTATCTTATCACGAATACTTGGATGTCTTCAGTAAACAGGGGGCTGAGACCTTACCCCCCCACCGCCCCTATGATTGTCCAATTGAATTGCTTCCGGGGGCCGAAATCCCTTTCGGACGTATCTTTCCTTTATCGGAACGAGAATTGGGTACCCTTAAAGACTATGTGACGGAGAATCTAAGGAAGGGATTCATCCAACCCTCTACTTCTCCGGCAGGAGCTGGGATCTTTTTTGTGGAGAAAAAAGACCATTCACTTCAGCCATGTGTCGATTACCGTGAGTTAAATTAAAATTACGGTCAAAAACCGGTACCCCCTACCCTTGATTCCTGAACTCTTCCAGAGACTAAGAACCGCCTCTGTATTCACCAAACTGGACCTACGGGGAGCCTACAATTTGGTCCGTATTAGGGAGGGGGACGAATGGAAGACAGCATTCCGCACCCGATTCGGGCATTATGAATATTTGGTGATGCCTTTCGGGCTCTGCAATGCCCCGGCCACCTTCCAGCACTTCGTCAACGACATCTTCAGAGACTATCTGGACATCTTTGTAATTGTCTACCTGGACGATATCTTGGTCTTCTCTTCCTCACTGGCCCAGCACCGAGAACACGTTAAAAAGGTACTCCACCGACTCCGGCTACACCGGCTCTATGCAAAACCCGAGAAATGCAAATTTGAACAGCAGAGTATCCAATTCCTTGGGTTAATAATCTCCTCTGAAGGGGTCAAAATGGACCCTCAGAAGGTCTCCGCCATCCTGGATTGGCCCGCACCGGTGGATAAAAAGGGGATTCAGCGTTTCATAGGATTCGCAAATTTCTACAGGAAATTTATCAAGGGGTTCTCTTCCATCATCGCCCCTATTACCCTGCTCACCAAACAAGGTACCCGCTTCCACTGGTCTCCCGAGGCGCAAGTCGCATTTACAGTCCTGAAGGAGCTGTTTACTTCTGCCCCTATCCTCAGCCACCCGGATCCCGCCCTGCCTTACATCCTCGAAGTTGACGCCTCGGAAATCGCAGTAGGAGCAGTCATCTCCCAGCGTCAAGGTCTCAAGGACCTAATTCATCCGGTAGCCTTCTTCTCACGTAAGCTTTCTCCTGCGGAGAAGAACTATGATGTAGGGGATCGGGAGCTCCTTGCCATCAAGACCGCCCTGGAGGAGTGGAGGTATCTATTGGAAGGGGCGGCACATCCCATACTCATCTTCACGGATCATAAGAACCTGGAGTATTTGAGGACGGCCAAACGCCTGAGACCTTGCCAAGCAAGGTGGGCACTTTTTTTTTCCAGATTTACGTTCCATATAACGTACCGACCGGGTTCCAAGAATACCAAACCAGATGCTCTCTCTCGAATGTACGACAGCTCTAAAGAAATCATTGCACCTGACACCATCTTAACACAAGGTAACTTTCTGCTATTACAGTCTGACCTTCTTACCGCTCTGAGACAAGCCACAGTAAATGCTCCCCATCCTGCTGGAACTATACTGGTACCCAGAAATGGACTGCTATGGAGAGGGGATCAAATTTTCGTTCCAGAAAGTGCTCGTGTGTCCATCCTAGGACTGTGTCATGACCACCCGATGGCTGGTCATTTCGGGATCCATAAGACCCTGGATCTTGTGCAGCGCACGTTCTGGTGGCCCGACTTAGAGAAGTGTTGTAAACAATATGTTTCCTCCTGTACTGTTTGCACACGAAGCAAGGCAACCCGAAATAAGGCATGGGGCCTGCTCAGACCACTACCAGTCCCTGACAGACCATGGAAGATGATTGCCATGGATTTTATCATGGAACTTCCTCCATCAGACGGTTATTCTGCAATCTTCGTGGTAGTAGACCGTCTGTCGAAAATGGCTCACTTCATACCACTAAGAGGTACACCCTCCGCGCTTGAGACGGCGCAGGTCTTCATCAGAGAAATTGTAAGACTTCATGGGGTCCCAATGAACATTGTGTCGGATAGAGGTGTCCAATTTACTTCTCGCTTCTGGAGGGCTTTATGTGATTCACTGAAAATCAAGCTGTCAATGTCCTCCACATACCATCCCCAGACTAACGGGCAGACTGAGAGGACCAACCAGACCCTCGAGCAATATATCCGATGCTTCACCACCTTTGTTCAAGATGACTGGGTCTCGCTACTACCATCAGCAGAGTTTGCATACAAAATTGCCAAACACTCGGCTACAGGTCAGTCCCCATTCTATGCTAACTACGGGTTTCACCCATCTTTCTTGCCCTGCTTTATTCCTGAACCTACAGTGCCAGCAGTCCGGGATATCTTGGAGTTCCTTAAGGAGAACAACAAAATCTTACAGGATGCCATGACCAAGGCTCAGACCTCCAATAAAGAGTTCTTTGACAAAAGGAGGAGAGGTGAGTTGGTTCTCCAGCCTGGCAACCTGGTATGGTTAGCCACCACCAATCTCCGATTGGCATGCCCTTCCAAAAAACTGGCACCCAAGTTTATTGGCCCGTTCCCTGTGAGGAGAAAATTAAATGAGGTATCTTACGAATTGACGCTTCCCGATTCCCTCAAGATCCATCCAGTCTTCCACGTTTCACTCTTGAAACCTGCAGTACCTGATTCCTTTCCTGGTAGAAGTTCGGAACCACCTGCTCCTGTCACAATCAACGGGGACGAAGAATTTGAGGTGGAGGCCATCCTAGACTGCAGAAGGCGGAGGAACCAGCTACAATACCTGGTTAAGTGGAGGGGCTACGGCCCCGAAGAAAATTCCTGGGAACCGGTACAGAATTTCCATGCCCAGGACTTAATCCAGAAATTCTTCCGCAACCATCCCCACAAAAGGAACCTTTTGGGCACCCGGAGGTTGCCCTTAAGGGGGGGGCAATGTCAGAGACTCAATACCCTGCGCAACGCTTCCTGAGCACACTGATGTGCTGTCATGAGTCTGCAACCTAAAGGGTTAACCTAGAGCAGACTAATTGCAATAATTGGCAAACAGGCTGCCTTATTTAAACAGCCCAGCAGCACTGCACTTTGCTGTGTTGTCTTCAGCTCTCCTGTATCCTGTGCCTGTTATATCTGCTGTACCTGTTTACCTGACCCGGCTTGTCTTTGGATTCCGATTGTTCCTGTTTACCTGACCCGGCTTGTCTTTGGATTCTGATTACCTGCTGCCCGCCCTGACCTTGGCTTGTCCTGACTATCCTCCTGTCTCGTCCTGATCTGTTTACCTGCTACCGGCTATTGGTCCTGGACCTGTTCCTGGCTCTCCCAGGGAATCCGGGGGACCGCGACCTGGTGTTAGCAAGCAGCCAAATCCATCCCCACCATCTGGGGCCCTGGTGAAAACCGGCTAACACTTAGACTAAGCGCCTCTGGTGAACCTGTGCCATGCCAGTTACCTGGTAAGCCACTCCTCTTACGTCAGGCTCTGCCACGTTACCCCGTGACAGTGTGCTTCGGCTCGACTGTCAAAGGGGAAAGAAGGTATACCTCTTTTTACGGAGGACAGACAGAAGGACCTGTTCACCCAAAGCACGTTTAACGGGGGGGACAAGTGCAGGCGTTAGGATATGCTTGGGTTTCCAAGCTTCTTCCTGTTTTGAATTGTATTGTAACTGTATTGTCTTCACTCACAATTTAAAGCGCTGGGCAAACTGTTGGCGCTATATAAATCTTTATATAAAAAAAGTACTGATAATTGAGGGAACTCTGGTTGTAATACCCTGCCATCTTGTTGTAACCTGCAGTACTCTGTGCAATGGGTTAAAAAGAACCTGTTTAGACAGTCCTACAACTCACTTGTAAATAGAAGTCTAGTTTTAGTTTTCTATGGGATTAGTCGAGAGGCCTGTTTACTATGACATTCATAGTAAATGCCTATCAAAATGCTTCCCTGCTGTCTTTGCTGAATTCTTTCCTGCTGTCCCGTCTGTGTGCTTTGACTCGACTGTCAAAGGGGAAAGAAGGTATACCTCTTTTTACGGAGGACAGACAGAAGGACCTGTTCACCCAAAGCTCGTTTAGCGGGCGGGGACAAGTGCAGGCGTTAGGATATGCTCGGGTTCCCAAGCTTCTTCCTGTTTTGAATTGTATTGTAACTGTATTGTCTTCACTCACATTGTAAAGTGCTGGGCAAACTGTTGGCGCTATATAAATCCTGTATATAAAAAAAGTACTGATATATGAGGGAACTCTGGTTGTAATACCCTGCCATCTTGTTGTAACCTGCATTACTCTGTGCAATGGGTTAAAAACAACCTGTTTAGACAGTCCTACAACTCACTTGTAAAGAGAAGGCTAGTTTTAGTTTTCTATGGGATTAGTAGAGAGGCCTGTTTACTATGACATTCATAGTAAATGCCTATCAAAATGCTTAGATATCTGTCTTTGCTGAGTTCTTTCCTGCTGTCCCGTCTGTGTGCTTCGGCTCGACTGTCAAAGGGGAAAGAAGGTATACCTCTTTTTACGGATGACAGACAGAATGACCTGTTCACCCAAAGCACGTTTAACGGGGGGGACAAGTGCAGGCGTTAGGATATGCTTGGGTTTCCAAGCTTCTTCCTGTTTTGAATTGTATTGTAACTGTATTGTCTTCACTCACAATTTAAAGCGCTGGGCAAACTGTTGGTGCTATATAAATCTTTATATAAAAAAAGTACTGATACTTGAGGGAACTCTGGTTGTAATTCCCTGCCATCTTGTTGTAACCTGCAGTACTCTGTGCAATGGGTTAAAAAGAACCTGTTTAGACAGTCCTACAACTCACATGTAAAGAGAAGGCTTTTTTTAGTTTTCTATGGGATTAGTAGAGAGGCCTGTTTACTATGACATTCATAGTAAATGCCTATCAAAATGCTTCCCTGCTGTCTTTGCTGAGTTCTTTCCTGCTGTCCCGTCTGTGTGCTTCGGCTCGACTGTCAAAGGGGAAAGAAGGTATACCTCTTTTTACGGAGGACAGACAGAAGGACCTGTTCACCCAAAGCACGTTTAACGGGGGGGGACAAGTGCAGGCGTTAGGATATGCTCGGGTTTCCAAGCTTCTTCCTGTTTTGAATTGTATTGTAACTGTATTGTCTTCACTCACATTGTAAAGCGCTGGGCAAACTGTTGGCGCTATATAAATCCAGTATATAAAAAAGTACTGATATATGAGGGAACTCTGGTTGTAATACCCTGCCATCTTTTTGTAACCTTCAGTACTCTGTGCAATGGGTTAAAAAGTACTTGTTTAGACAGTCCTACAACTCACTTTTAAAGAGAAGGCTAGTTTTAGTTTTCTATGACATTCATAGTAAATGCCTATCAAAATGCTTCCCTGCTGTCCTTGCTGAGTTCTTTTCTGCTGTCCCGTCTGTGTGTGTCAGAGACTCAATACCCTGCGCAACGCTTCCTGAGCACACTGATGTGCTGTAATGAGTCTGCAACCTAAAGGGTTAACCTAGAGCAGACTAATTGCAATAATTGGCAAACAGGCTGCCTTATTTAAACAGCCCAGCAGCACTGCACTTTGCTGTGTTGTCTTCAGCTCTCCTGTATCCTGTGCCTGTTATATCTGCTGTACCTGTTTACCTGACCCGGCTTGTCTTTGGATTCCGATTGTTCCTGTTTACCTGACCCGGCTTGTCTTTGGATTCTGATTACCTGCTGCCCGCCCTGACCTTGGCTTGTCCTGACTATCCTCCTGTCTCGTCCTGATCTGTTTACCTGCTACCGGCTATTGGTCCTGGACCTGTTCCTGGCTCTCCCAGGGAATCCGGGGGACCGCGACCTGGTGTTAGCAAGCAGCCAAATCCATCCCCACCATCTGGGGCCCTGGTGAAAACCGGCTAACACTTAGACTAAGCGCCTCTGGTGAACCTGTGCCTTGCCAGTTACCTGGTAAGCCACTCCTCTTACGTCAGGCTCTGCCACGTTACCCCGTGACAGTGTGCTTCGGCTCGACTGTCAAAGGGGAAAGAAGGTATACCTCTTTTTACGGAGGACAGACAGAAGGATCTGTTCACCCAAAGCACGTTTAACGGGGGGGACAAGTGCAGGCATTAGGATATGCTTGGGTTTCCAAGCTTCTTCCTGTTTTGAATTGTATTGTAACTGTATTGTCTTCACTCACAATTTAAAGCGCTGGGCAAACTGTTGGCGCTATATAAATCTTTATATAAAAAAGTACTGATACTTGAGGGAACTCTGGTTGTAATACCCTGCCATCTTGTTGTAACCTGCAGTACTCTGTGCAATGGGTTAAAAAGAACCTGTTTAGACAGTCCTACAACTCACATTTAAAGAGAAGGCTTTTTTTAGTTTTCTATGGGATTAGTAGAGAGGCCTGTTTACTATGACATTCATAGTAAATGCCTATCAAAATGCTTCCCTGCTGTCTTTGCTGAGTTCTTTCCTGCTGTCCCGTCTGTGTGCTTCGGCTCGACTGTCAAAGGGGAAAAAAGGTATTCCTCTTTTTACGGATGACAGACAGAAGGACCTATTCACCCAAAGCACGTTTAACGGGGGGACAAGTGCAGGCGTTAGGATATGCTCGGGTTCCCAAGCTTCTTCCTGTTTTGAATTGTATTGTAACTGTATTGTCTTCACTCACATTGTAAAGCGCTGGGCAAACTGTTGGCGCTATATAAATCCTGTATATAAAAAAGTACTGATATATGAGGGAACTCTGGTTGTAATACCCTGCCATCTTGTTGTAACCTGCAGTACTCTGTGCAATGGGTTAAAAAGAACCTCTTTAGAAAGTCCTACAACTCACTTTTAAAGAGAAGGCTAGTTTTAGTTTTCTATGACATTCATAGTAAATGCCTATCAAAATGCTTCCCTGCTGTCCTTGCTGAGTTCTTTTTTGCTGTCCCGTCTGTGTTTGTCAGAGACTCAATACCCTGCGCAACGCTTCCTGAGCACACTGATGTGCTGTCATGAGTCTGCAACCTAAAGGGTTAACCTAGAGCAGACTAATTGCAATAATTGGCAAACAGGCTGCCTTATTTAAACAGCCCAGCAGCACTGCACTTTGCTGTGTTGTCTTCAGCTCTCCTGTATCCTGTGCCTGTTATATCTGCTGTACCTGTTTACCTGACCCGGCTTGTCTTTGGATTCCGATTGTTCCTGTTTACCTGACCCAGCTTGTCTTTGGATTCTGATTACCTGCTGCCCGCCCTGACCTTGGCTTGTCCTGACTATCCTCCTGTCTCGTCCTGATCTGTTTACCTGCTACCGGCTATTGGTCCTGGACCTGTTCCTGGCTCTCCCAGGGAATCCGGGGGACCGCGACCTGGTGTTAGCAAGCAGCCAAATCCATCCCCACCATCTGGGGCCCTGGTGAAAACCGGCTAACACTTAGACTAAGCGCCTCTGGTGAACCTGTGCCATGCCAGTTACCTGGTAAGCCACTCCTCTTACGTCAGGCTCTGCCACGTTACCCCGTGACAGTACAACACAGCCAAGACTGAGCCTGCTAGAGGAGCCTCTCCTATGGACGACATCTGCCAGCACCTTGCGGCCCTTACCCAAGCCGTTAAGTCCCTGCAAGAGGGCTATACCCAGCTGGAGGGACGCATTCAGTCCCTAACCCCCTCCACGGACCCTACAGTTCCTGCTGCTTCCATGGCTCCCTCCGGTCCGACGGTGGTGATGCTGCCTCCTGAGCCAAGGGTCCCTACGCCGGAAAGGTTTTCTGGGGATCGGAGCAAGTTTAGAGCCTTCCGCAATGCCTGCGATCTGTACTTCTCCCTGCAACCCCGAACCTTCTCCTTGGAAGCAACCAAAGTGGGGTTCATCATATCCCTGCTTCAAGGTGAACCTCAGTCCTGGGCTCACCGCCTGCTTGAAGAGCGCAGCGACCAGCTGGACTCCATGACGGCTTTCTTTAATGCAATGGCGCAGTTATACGAAGACCCGCAGCGCACTGCTACCGCAGAAACCGCGCTCACTTCACTTCAACAGGGCCGTAGAGCCGTAGAGGATTACGTCACTGACTTCAGGCGTTGGAGTACAGACACTCACTGGAACGACGCAGCCTTGCGACATCAGTTCCGCCTGGGTCTTTCAGAAAACTTGAAAGATGAACTGGCCCAAGTGGGTATACCCGAGACCTTGGAGGCATTAATCACCCTGGCCATACATATAGACCGCCGGCTACGTGAGCGTAGAGCAGAGAGGTCCACGCAGCAGATCCGCCCAGTCTGGATGTTACCACGGGTTCCTAATCCCATCCAAACCTTCTCCTCCAGTGGCCGTTCCAGCAACACTGCTCCGGTTACTTCTGAAACGGATACGTCAGAGCCGATGCAACTTGGGCTTATGCGTCCTTCCTTATCAACAGAAGAATGCTCACGACGACGTCAGAACAACCTGTGTCTGTACTGCGGAGAGGCCGGACACTTTGTACGCTCATGCCCAGCAAAGATGCGTAAGTGTCTTTCTATATCCCCCTCAAGTTATCCAGTTTCTGTCAACAATACCACTCCCCTGGCTCTCTCTATCTCATTCCAGCTCCCAGAAGGGCCGATTCCGGTCACCGCTATTATTGATTCCGGGGCATGCAGCTGCTTCATTGACCTTACCTTTGCTGCCCATCAACACATCCCACTTCGACCCAAGTCGCAGGGACTCTCCATCTTCCTAGCGGATGGGTCCCACATCAAGTCTGGGCCAGTTACCCAAGAAACCCCTCCATTGCCCGTGGCCACTCTCGAAGGGCACAGGGAGTTGTTGTGCCTGGATGCCATCTCTTCTCCCTTGTTTCCTGTTATTCTGGGGTTACCCTGGTTGCAGGCACACAACCCGCAGATTAATTGGACTTCTGGAGACGTCAAGTTCCAGTCCCCTTACTGCCAGAATCATTGCCTGCCAGTACGCCATAGTGCTCCTAGCACCCTACTCTGTATGGACGCTGATAAGGAGATACGTTCCTCTGTCCCAGTATCTTATCACGAATACTTGGATGTCTTCAGTAAACAGGGGGCTGAGACCTTACCCCCCCACCGTCCCTATGATTGTCCAATTGAATTGCTTCCGGGGGCCGAAATCCCTTTCGGACGTATCTTTCCTTTATCGGAACGAGAATTGGGTACCCTTAAAGACTATGTGACGGAGAATCTAAGGAAGGGATTCATCCGACCCTCTACTTCTCCGGCAGGAGCTGGGATCTTTTTTGTGGAGAAAAAAGACCATTCACTTCAGCCATGTGTCGATTACCGTGAGTTAAATAAAATTACGGTCAAAAACCGGTACCCCCTACCCTTGATTCCTGAACTCTTCCAGAGACTAAGAACCGCCTCTGTATTCACCAAACTGGACCTACGGGGAGCCTACAATTTGGTCCGTATTAGGGAGGGGGACGCATGGAAGACAGCATTCCGCACCCGATTCGGGCATTATGAATATTTGGTGATGCCTTTCGGGCTCTGCAATGCCCCGGCCACCTTCCAGCACTTCGTCAACGACATCTTCAGAGACTATCTGGACATCTTTGTAATTGTCTACCTGGACGATATCTTGGTCTTCTCTTCCTCACTGGCCCAGCACCGAGAACACGTTAAAAAGGTACTCCACCGACTCCGGCTACACCGGCTCTATGCAAAACCCGAGAAATGCGAATTTGAACAGCAGAGTATCCAATTCCTTGGGTTAATAATCTCCTCTGAAGGGGTCAAAATGGACCCTCAGAAGGTCTCCGCCATCCTGGATTGGCCCGCACCGGTGGATAAAAAGGGGATTCAGCGTTTCATAGGATTCGCAAATTTCTACAGGAAATTTATCAAGGGGTTCTCTTCCATCATCGCCCCTATTACCCTGCTCACCAAACAAGGTACCCGCTTCCACTGGTCTCCCGAGGCGCAAGTCGCATTTACAGCCCTGAAGGAGCTGTTTACTTCTGCCCCTATCCTCAGCCACCCGGATCCCGCCCTGCCTTACATCCTCGAAGTTGACGCCTTGGAAATCGCAGTAGGAGCAGTCATCTCCCAGCGTCAAGGTCTCAAGGACCTAATTCATCCGGTAGCCTTCTTCTCACGTAAGCTTTCTCCTGCGGAGAAGAACTATGATGTAGGGGATCGGGAGCTCCTTGCCATCAAGACCGCCCTGGAGGAGTGGAGGTATCTATTGGAAGGGGCGGCACATCCCATACTCATCTTCACGGATCATAAGAACCTGGAGTATTTGAGGACGGCCAAACGCCTGAGACCTTGCCAAGCAAGGTGGGCACTTTTTTTTTCCAGATTTACGTTCCATATAACGTACCGACCGGGTTCCAAGAATACCAAACCAGATGCTCTCTCTCGAATGTACGACAGCTCTAAAGAAATCATTGCACCTGACACCATCTTAACACAAGGTAACTTTCTGCTATTACAGTCTGACCTTCTTACCGCTCTGAGACAAGCCACAGTAAATGCTCCCCATCCTGCTGGAACTATACTGGTACCCAGAAATGGACTGCTATGGAGAGGGGATCAAATTTTCGTTCCAGAAAGTGCTCGTGTGTCCATCCTAGGACTGTGTCATGACCACCCGATGGCTGGTCATTTCGGGATCCATAAGACCCTGGATCTTGTGCAGCGCACGTTCTGGTGGCCCGACTTAGAGAAGTGTTGTAAACAATATGTTTCCTCCTGTACTGTTTGCACACGAAGCAAGGCAACCCGAAATAAGGCATGGGGCCTGCTCAGACCACTACCAGTCCCTGACAGACCATGGAAGATGATTGCCATGGATTTTATCATGGAACTTCCTCCATCAGACGGTTATTCTGCAATCTTTGTGGTAGTAGACCGTCTGTCGAAAATGGCTCACTTCATACCACTAAGAGGTACACCCTCCGCGCTTGAGACGGCGCAGGTCTTCATCAGAGAAATTGTAAGACTTCATGGGGTCCCAATGAACATTGTGTCGGATAGAGGTGTCCAATTTACTTCTCGCTTCTGGAGGGCTTTATGTGATTCACTGAAAATCAAGCTGTCAATGTCCTCCACATACCATCCCCAGACTAACGGGCAGACTGAGAGGACCAACCAGACCCTCGAGCAATATATCCGATGCTTCACCACCTTTGTTCAAGATGACTGGGTCTCGCTACTACCATCAGCAGAGTTTGCATACAAAATTGCCAAACACTCGGCTACAGGTCAGTCCCCATTCTATGCTAACTACGGGTTTCACCCATCTTTCTTGCCCTGCTTTATTCCTGAACCTACAGTGCCAGCAGTCCGGGATATCTTGGAGTTCCTTAAGGAGAACAACAAAATCTTACAGGATGCCATGACCAAGGCTCAGACCTCCAATAAAGAGTTCTTTGACAAAAGGAGGAGAGGTGAGTTGGTTCTCCAGCCTGGCAACCTGGTATGGTTAGCCACCACCAATCTCCGATTGGCATGCCCTTCCAAAAAACTGGCACCCAAGTTTATTGGCCCGTTCCCTGTGAGGAGAAAATTAAATGAGGTATCTTACGAATTGACGCTTCCCGATTCCCTCAAGATCCATCCAGTCTTCCACGTTTCACTCTTGAAACCTGCAGTACAAGATTCCTTTCCTGGTAGAAGTTCGGAACCACCTGCTCCTGTCACAATCAACGGGGACGAAGAATTTGAGGTGGAGGCCATCCTAGACTGCAGAAGGCGGAGGAACCAGCTACAATACCTGGTTAAGTGGAGGGGCTACGGCCCCGAAGAAAATTCCTGGGAACCGGTACAGAATTTCCATGCCCAGGACTTAATCCAGAAATTCTTCCGCAACCATCCCCACAAAAGGAACCTTTTGGGCACCCGGAGGTTGCCCTTAAGGGGGGGGCAATGTCAGAGACTCAATACCCTGCGCAACGCTTCCTGAGCACACTGATGTGCTGTCATGAGTCTGCAACCTAAAGGGTTAACCTAGAGCAGACTAATTGCAATAATTGGCAAACAGGCTGCCTTATTTAAACAGCCCAGCAGCACTGCACTTTTCTGTGTTGTCTTCAGCTCTCCTGTATCCTGTGCCTGTTATATCTGCTGTACCTGTTTACCTGACCCGGCTTGTCTTTGGATTCCGATTGTTCCTGTTTACCTGACCCGGCTTGTCTTTGGATTCTGATTACCTGCTGCCCGCCCTGACCTTGGCTTGTCCTGACTATCCTCCTGTCTCGTCCTGATCTGTTTACCTGCTACCGGCTATTGGTCCTGGACCTGTTCCTGGCTCTCCCAGGGAATCCGTGGGACCGCGACCTTGTGTTAGCAAGCAGCCAAATCCATCCCCACCATCTGGGGCCCTGGTGAAAACCGGCTAACACTTAGACTAAGCGCCTCTGGTGAACCTGTGCCATGCCAGTTACCTGGTAAGCCACTCCTCTTACGTCAGGCTCTGCCACGTTACCCCGTGACAGTGTGCTTCGGCTCGACTGTCAAAGGGGAAAGAAGGTATACCTCTTTTTACGGAGGACAGACAGAAGGACCTGTTCACCCAAAGCACGTTTAACGGGGGGGGACAAGTGCAGGCATTAGGATATGCTGGGGTTTCCAAGCTTCTTCCTGTTTTGAATTGTATTGTAACTGTATTGTCTTCACTCACAATTTAAAGCGCTGGGCAAACTGTTGGCGCTATATAAATCTTTATATAAAAAAGTACTGATATATGAGGGAACTCTGGTTGTAATACCCTGCCATCTTGTTGTAACCTGCAGTACTCTGTGCAATGGGTTAAAAAGAACCTGTTTAGACAGTCCTACAACTCACTTGTAAAGAGAAGTCTAGTTTTAGTTTTCTATGGGATTAGTCGAGAGGCCTGTTTACTATGACATTCATAGTAAATGCCTATCAAAATGCTTCCCTGCTGTCTTTGCTGAGTTCTTTCCTGCTGTCCCGTCTGTGTGCTTCGGCTCGACTGTCAAAGGGGAAAAAAGGTATACCTCTTTTTACGGAGGACAGACAGAAGGACCTGTTCACCCAAAGCACGTTTAACGGGGGGGACAAGTGAAGGCGTTAGGATATGCTCGGGTTCCCAAGCTTCTTCCTGTTTTGAATTGTGTTGTAACTGTATTGTCTTCACTCACATTGTAAAGCGCTGGGCAAACTGTTGGCGCTATATAAATCCTGTATATAAAAAAAGTACTGATATATGAGGGAACTCTGGTTGTAATACACTGCCATCTTGTTGTAACCTGCAGTACTCTGTGAAATGGGTTAAAAAGAACCTGTTTAGACAGTCCTACAACTCACTTGTAAAGAGAAGGCTAGTTTTAGTTTTCTATGGGATTAGTAGAGAGGCCTGTTTACTATGACATTCATAGTAAATGCCTATCAAAATGCTTAGATATCTGTCTTTGCTGAGTTCTTTCCTGCTGTCCCGTCTGTGTGCTTCGGCTCGACTGTCAAAGGGGAAAGAAGGTATACCTCTTTTTACGGATGACAGACAGAATGACCTGTTCACCCAAAGCACGTTTAACGGGGGGGACAAGTGCAGGCGTTAGGATATGCTCGGGTTCCCAGGCTTCTTCCTGTTTGAATTGTATTGTAACTGTATTGTCTTCACTCACATTGTAAAGCGCTGGGCAAACTGTTGGCGCTATATAAATGTTTATATAAAAAAGTACTGATACAAGAGGGAACTCTGGTTGTAATACCCTGCCATCTTGTTGTAACCTGCAGTACTCTGTGCAATGGGTTAAAAAGAACCTGTTTAGACAGTCCTACAACTCACTTGTAAAGAGAAGGCTAGTTTTAGTTTTCTATGACATTCATAGTAAATGCCTATCAAAATGCTTCCCTGCTGTCCTCGCTGAGTTCTTTTCTGCTGTCCCGTCTGTGTGCTTCGGCTCGACTGTCAAAGGGGAAAGAAGGTATACCTCTTTTTACGGAGGACAGACAGAAGGACCTGTTCACCCAAAGCACGTTTAACGGGGGGGACAAGTGCAGGCGTTAGGATATGCTCGGGTTCCCAAGCTTCTTCCTGTTTTGAATTGTATTGTAACTGTATTGTCTTCACTCACATTGTAAAGCGCTGGGCAAACTGTTGGTGCTATATAAATCCTGTATATAAAAAAGTACTGATATATGAGGGAACTCTGGTTGTAATACACTGCCATCTTGTAACCTGCAGTACTCTGTGCAATGGGTTAAAAAGAACTTGTTTAGACAGTCCTACAACTCACTTTTAAAGAGAAGGCTAGTTTTAGTTTTCTATGACTGTCATAGTAAATGCCTATCAAAATGCTTCCCTGCTGTCCTTGCTGAGTTCTTTTCTGCTGTCCCGTCTGTGTGTGTCAGAGACTCAATACCCTGCGCAACGCTTCCTGAGCACACTGATGTGCTGTAATGAGTCTGCAACCTAAAGGGTTAACCTAGAGCAGACTAATTGCAATAATTGGCAAACAGGCTGCCTTATTTAAACAGCCCAGCAGCACTGCACTTTGCTGTGTTGTCTTCAGCTCTCCTGTATCCTGTGCCTGTTATATCTGCTGTACCTGTTTACCTGACCCGGCTTGTCTTTGGATTCTGATTACCTGCTGCCCGCCCTGACCTTGGCTTGTCCTGACTATCCTCCTGTCTCGTCCTGATCTGTTTACCTGCTACCGGCTATTGGTCCTGGACCTGTTCCTGGCTCTCCCAGGGAATCCGGGGGACCGCGACCTGGTGTTAGCAAGCAGCCAAATCCATCCCCACCATCTGGGGCCCTGCTGAAAACCGGCTAACACTTAGACTAAGCGCCTCTGGTGAACCTGTGCCATGCCAGTTACCTGGTAAGCCACTCCTCTTACGTCAGGATCTGCCACATTACCCCGTGACAGTGTGCTTCGGCTCGACTGTCAAAGGGGAAAGAAGGTATACCTCTTTTTACGGAGGACAGACAGAAGGACCTGTTCACCCAAAGCACGTTTAACGGGGGGACAAGTGCAGGCGTTAGGATATGCTTGGGTTTCCAAGCTTCTTCCTGTTTTGAATTGTATTGTAACTGTATTGTCTTCACTCACAATTTAAAGCGCTGGGCAAACTGTTGGCACTATATAAATCTTTATATAAAAAAAGTACTGATACTTGAGGGAACTCTGGTTGTAATACCCTGCCATCTTGTTGTAACCTGCAGTACTCTGTGCAATGGGTTAAAAAGAACCTGTTTAGACAGTCCTACAACTCACTTGTAAAGAGAAGGCTAGTTTTAGTTTTCTATGACATTCATAGTAAATGCCTATCAAAATGCTTCCCTGCTGTCTTTGCTGAGTTCTTTCCTGCTGTCCCGTCTGTGTGCTTCGGCTCGACTGTCAAATGGGAAAGAAGGTATACCTCTTTTTACGGAGGACAGACAGAAGGACCTGTTCACCCAAAGCACGTTTAACGGGGGGGACAAGTGCAGGCGTTAGGATATGCTCGGGTTTCCAAGCTTCTTCCTGTTTTGAATTGTATTGTAACTGTATTGTCTTCACTCACATTGTAAAGCGCTGGGCAAACTGTTGGCGCTATATAAATCTTTATATAAAAAAGTACTGATACATGAGGGAACTCTGGTTGTAATACCCTGCCATCTTGTTGTAACCTGCAGTACTCTGTGCAATGGGTTAAAAATAACCTGTTTAGACAGTCCTACAACTCACATGTAAAGAGAAGGCTAGTTTTAGTTTTCTATGGGATTAGTAGAGAGGCCTGTTTACTATGACATTCATAGTAAATGCCTATCAAAATGCTTAGATATCTGTCTTTGCTGAGTTCTTTCCTGCTGTCCCGTATGTGTGCTTCGGCTCGACTGTCAAAGGGGAAAAAAGGTATACCTCTTTTTACGGATGACAGACAGAAGGACCTGTTCACCCAAAGCACGTTTAACGGGGGAGACAAGTGCAGGCGTTAGGATATGCTCGGGTTCCCAAGCTTCTTCCTGTTTTGAATTGTATTGTAACTGTATTGTCTTCACTCACATTGTAAAGCGCTGGGCAAACTGTTGGCGCTATATAAATCCTGTATATAAAAAAGTACTGATATATGAGGGAACTCTGGTTGTAATACCCTGCCATCTTGTTGTAACCTGCAGTACTCTGTGCAATGGGTTAAAAAGAACCTGTTTAGACAGTCCTACAACTCACTTGTAAAGAGAAGGCTAGTTTTAGTTTTCTATGACATTCATAGTAAATGCCTATCAAAATGCTTCCCTGCTGTCTTTGCTGAGTTCTTTCCTGCTGTCCCGTCTGTGTGCTTCGGCTCGACTGTCAAATGGGAAAGAAGGTATACCTCTTTTTACGGAGGACAGACAGAAGGACCTGTTCACCCAAAGCACGTTTAACGGGGGGGACAAGTGCAGGCGTTAGGATATGCTCGGGTTTCCAAGCTTCTTCCTGTTTTGAATTGTATTGTAACTGTATTGTCTTCACTCACATTGTAAAGCGCTGGGCAAACTGTTGGCGCTATATAAATCTTTATATAAAAAAGTACTGATACATGAGGGAACTCTGGTTGTAATACCCTGCCATCTTGTTGTAACCTGCAGTACTCTGTGCAATGGGTTAAAAATAACCTGTTTAGACAGTCCTACAACTCACATGTAAAGAGAAGGCTAGTTTTAGTTTTCTATGGGATTAGTAGAGAGGCCTGTTTACTATGACATTCATAGTAAATGCCTATCAAAATGCTTAGATATCTGTCTTTGCTGAGTTCTTTCCTGCTGTCCCGTATGTGTGCTTCGGCTCGACTGTCAAAGGGGAAAAAAGGTATACCTCTTTTTACGGATGACAGACAGAAGGACCTGTTCACCCAAAGCACGTTTAACGGGGGAGACAAGTGCAGGCGTTAGGATATGCTCGGGTTCCCAAGCTTCTTCCTGTTTTGAATTGTATTGTAACTGTATTGTCTTCACTCACATTGTAAAGCGCTGGGCAAACTGTTGGCGCTATATAAATCCTGTATATAAAAAAGTACTGATATATGAGGGAACTCTGGTTGTAATACCCTGCCATCTTTTTGTAACCTTCAGTACTCTGTGCAATGGGTTAAAAAGAACTTGTTTAGACAGTCCTACAACTCACTTTTAAAGAGAAGGCTAGTTTTAGTTTTCTATGACATTCATAGTAAATGCCTATCAAAATGCTTCCCTGCTGTCCTTGCTGAGTTCTTTTCTGCTGTCCCGTCTGTGTGTGTCAGAGACTCAATACCCTGCGCAACGCTTCCTGAGCACACTGATGTGCTGTAATGAGTCTGCAACCTAAAGGGTTAACCTAGAGCAGACTAATTGCAATAATTGGCAAACAGGCTGCCTTATTTAAACAGCCCAGCAGCACTGCACTTTGCTGTGTTGTCTTCAGCTCTCCTGTATCCTGTGCCTGTTATATCTGCTGTACCTGTTTACCTGACCCGGCTTGTCTTTGGATTCCGATTGTTCCTGTTTACCTGACCCGGCTTGTCTTTGGATTCTGATTACCTGCTGCCCGCCCTGACCTTGGCTTGTCCTGACTATCCTCCTGTCTCGTCCTGATCTGTTTACCTGCTACCGGCTATTGGTCCTGGACCTGTTCCTGGCTCTCCCAGGGAATCCGGGGGACCGCGACCTGGTGTTAGCAAGCAGCCAAATCCATCCCCACCATCTGGGGCCCTGGTGAAAACCGGCTAACACTTAGACTAAGCGCCTCTGGTGAACCTGTGCCATGCCAGTTACCTGGTAAGCCACTCCTCTTACGTCAGGCTCTGCCACGTTACCCCGTGACAGTGTGCTTCGGCTCGACTGTCAAAGGGGAAAGAAGGTATACCTCTTTTTACGGAGGACAGACAGAAGGACCTGTTTACCCAAAGCACGTTTAACGGGGGGGACAAGTGCAGGCGTTAGGATATGCTTGGGTTTCCAAGCTTCTTCCTGTTTTGAATTGTATTGTAACTGTATTGTCTTCACTCACAATTTAAAGCGCTGGGCAAACTGTTGGCGCTATATAAATCTTTATATAAAAAAAGTACTGATAATTGAGGGAACTCTGGTTGTAATACCCTGCCATCTTGTTGTAACCTGCAGTACTCTGTGCAATGGGTTAAAAAGAACCTGTTTAGACAGTCCTACAACTCACTTGTAAAGAGAAGTCTAGTTTTAGTTTTCTATGGGATTAGTCGAGAGGCCTGTTTACTATGACATTCATAGTAAATGCCTATCAAAATGCTTCCCTGCTGTCTTTGCTGAGTTCTTTCCTGCTGTCCCGTCTGTGTGCTTCGGCTCGACTGTCAAAGGGGAAAAAAGGTATACCTCTTTTTACGGAGGACAGACAGAAGGACCTGTTCACCCAAAGCACGTTTAACGGGGGGGACAAGTGAAGGCGTTAGGATATGCTCGGGTTCCCAAGCTTCTTCCTGTTTTGAATTGTGTTGTAACTGTATTGTCTTCACTCACATTGTAAAGCGCTGGGCAAACTGTTGGCGCTATATAAATCCTGTATATAAAAAAAGTACTGATATATGAGGGAACTCTGGTTGTAATACACTGCCATCTTGTTGTAACCTGCAGTACTCTGTGCAATGGGTTAAAAAGAACCTGTTTAGACAGTCCTACAACTCACTTGTAAAGAGAAGGCTAGTTTTAGTTTTCTATGACATTCATAGTAAATGCCTATCAAAATGCTTCCCTGCTGTCTTTGCTGAATTCTTTCCTGCTGTCCCGTCTGTGTGCTTTGACTCGACTGTCAAAGGGGAAAGAAGGTATACCTCTTTTTACGGAGGACAGACAGAAGGACCTGTTCACCCAAAGCTCGTTTAGCGGGCGGGGACAAGTGAAGGCGTTAGGATATGCTCGGGTTCCCAAGCTTCTTCCTGTTTTGAATTGTATTGTAACTGTATTGTCTTCACTCACATTGTAAAGTGCTGGGCAAACTGTTGGCGCTATATAAATCCTGTATATAAAAAAGTACTGATATATGAGGGAACTCTGGTTGTATTACCCTGCCATCTTGTTGTAACCTGCATTACTCTGTGCAATGGGTTAAAAACAACCTGTTTAGACAGTCCTACAACTCACTTGTAAAGAGAAGGCTAGTTTTAGTTTTCTATGGGATTAGTAGAGAGGCCTGTTTACTATGACATTCATAGTAAATGCCTATCAAAATGCTTAGATATCTGTCTTTGCTGAGTTCTTTCCTGCTGTCCCGTCTGTGTTCTTCGGCTCGACTGTCAAAGGGGAAAGAAGGTATACCTCTTTTTACGGATGACAGACAGAATGACCTGTTCACCCAAAGCACGTTTAACGGGGGGGACAAGTGCAGGCGTTAGGATATGCTCGGGTTCCCAAGCTTCTTCCTGTTTGAATTGTATTGTAACTGTATTGTCTTCACTCACATTGTAAAGCGCTGGGCAAACTGTTGGCGCTATATAAATGTTTATATAAAAAAGTACTGATACAAGAGGGAACTCTGGTTGTAATACCCTGCCATCTTGTTGTAACCTGCAGTACTCTGTGCAATGGGTTAAAAAGAACCTGTTTAGACAGTCCTACAACTCACTTGTAAAGAGAAGGCTAGTTTTAGTTTTCTATGACATTCATAGTAAATGCCTATCAAAATGCTTCCCTGCTGTCTTTGCTGAGTTCTTTCCTGCTGTCCCGTCTGTGTGCTTCGGCTCGACTGTCAAAGGGGAAAGAAGGTATACCTCTTTTTACGGAGGACAGACAGAAGGACCTGTTCACCCAAAGCACGTTTAACGGGGGGGACAAGTGCAGGCGTTAGGATATGCTTGGGTTTCCAAGCTTCTTCCTGTTTTGAATTGTATTGTAACTGTATTGTCTTCACTCACAATTTAAAGCGCTGGGCAAACTGTTGGCGCTATATAAATCTTTATATAAAAAAAGAACTGATACTTGAGGGAACTCTGGTTGTAATACCCTGCCATCTTGTTGTAACCTGCAGTACTCTGTGCAATGGGTTAAAAAGAACCTGTTTAGACAGTCCTACAACTCACATGTAAAGAGAAGGTTTTTTTTATTTTTCTATGGGATTAGTAGAGAGGCCTGTTTACTATGACATTCATAGTAAATGCCTATCAAAATGCTTCCCTGCTGTCTTTGCTGAGTTCTTTCCTGGTGTCCCGTCTGTGTACTTCGGCTCGACTGTCAAAGGGGAAAAAAGGTATACCTCTTTTTACGGATGACAGAGAGAAGGACCTGTTCACCCAAAGCACGTTTAACGGGGGGGACAAGTGAAGGCGTTAGGATATGCTCGGGTTCCCAAGCTTCTTCCTGTTTTGAATTGTGTTGTAACTGTATTGTCTTCACTCACATTGTAAAGCGCTGGGCAAACTGTTGGCGCTATATAAATCCTGTATATAAAAAAGTACTGATATATGAGGGAACTCTGGTTGTAATACCCTGCCATCTTTTTGTAACCTTCAGTACTCTGTGCAATGGGTTAAAAAGAACTTGTTTAGACAGTCCTACAACTCACTTTTAAAGAGAAGGCTAGTTTTAGTTTTCTATGACATTCATAGTAAATGCCTATCAAAATGCTTCCCTGCTGTCCTTGCTGAGTTCTTTTCTGCTGTCCCGTCTGTGTGTGTCAGAGACTCAATACCCTGCGCAACGCTTCCTGAGCACACTGATGTGCTGTAATGAGTCTGCAACCTAAAGGGTTAACCTAGAGCAGACTAATTGCAATAATTGGCAAACAGGCTGCCTTATTTAAACAGCCCAGCAGCACTGCACTTTGCTGTGTTGTCTTCAGCTCTCCTGTATCCTGTGCCTGTTATATCTGCTGTACCTGTTTACCTGACCCGGCTTGTCTTTGGATTCCGATTGTTCCTGTTTACCTGACCCGGCTTGTCTTTGGATTCTGATTACCTGCTGCCCGCCCTGACCTTGGCTTGTCCTAACTATCCTCCTGTCTCGTCCTGATCTGTTTACCTGCTACCGGCTATTGGTCCTGGACCTGTTCCTGGCTCTCCCAGGGAATCCGGGGGACCGCGACCTGGTGTTAGCAAGCAGCCAAATCCATCCCCACCATCTGGGGCCCTGGTTAAAACCGGCTAACACTTAGACTAAGCGCCTCTGGTGAACCTGTGCCATGCCAGTTACCTGGTAAGCCACTCCTCTTACGTCAGGCTCTGCCACGTTACCCCGTGACAGTACAACACAGCCAAGAATGAGCCTGCTAGAGGAGCCTCTCCTATGGACGACATCTGCCAGCACCTTGCGGCCCTTACCCAAGCCGTTAAGTCCCTGCAAGAGGGCTATACCCAGCTGGAGGGACGCGTTCAGTCCCTAACCCCCTCCACGGACCCTACAGTTCCTGCTGCTTCCATGGCTCCCTCCGGGAATCCCTCCGGTCCGACGGTGGTGATGCTGCCTCCTGAGCCAAGGGTCCCTACGCCGGAAAGGTTTTCTGGGGATCGGAGCAAGTTTAGAGCCTTCCGCAATGCCTGCGATCTGTACTTCACCCTGCAACCCCGAACCTTCTCCTTGGAAGCAACCAAAGTGGGGTTCATCATATCCCTGCTTCAAGGTGAACCTCAGTCCTGGGCTCACCGCCTGCTTGAAGAGCGCAGCGACCAGCTGGACTCCATGACGGCTTTCTTTAATGCAATGGCGCAGTTATACGAAGACCCGCAGCGCACTGCTACCGCAGAAACCGCGCTCACTTCACTTCAACAGGGCCGTAGAGCCGTAGAGGATTACGTCACTGACTTCAGGCGTTGGAGTACAGACACTCACTGGAACGACGCAGCCTTGCGACATCAGTTCCGCCTGGGTCTTTCAGAAAACTTGAAAGATGAACTGGCCCAAGTGGGTATACCCGAGACCTTGGAGGCATTAATCACCCTGGCCATACATATAGACCGCCGGCTCCGTGAGCGTAGAGCAGAGAGGTCCACGCAGCAGATCCGCCCAGTCTGGATGTTACCACGGGTTCCTAATCCCATCCACACCTTCTCCTCCAGTGGCCGTTCCAGCAACACTGCTCCGGTTACTTCTGAAACGGATACGTCAGAGCCGATGCAACTTGGGCTTATGCGTCCTTCCTTATCAACAGAAGAATGCTCACGACGACGTCAGAACAACCTGTGTCTGTACTGCGGAGAGGCCGGACACTTTGTACGCTCATGCCCAGCAAAGATGCGTAAGTGTCTTTCTATATCCCCCTCAAGTTATCCAGTTTCTGTCAACAATACCACTCCCCTGGCTCTCTCTATCTCATTCCAGCTCCCAGAAGGGCCGATTCCGGTCACCGCTATTATTGATTCCGGGGCATGCAGCTGCTTCATTGACTTTACCTTTGCTGCCCATCAACACATCCCACTTCGACCCAAGTCGCAGGGACTCTCCATCTTCCTAGCGGATGGGTCCCACATCAAGTCTGGGCCAGTTACCCAAGAAACCCCTCCATTGCCCGTGGCCACTCTCGAAGGGCACAAGGAGTTGTTGTGCCTGGATGCCATCTCTTCTCCCTTGTTTCCTGTTATTCTGGGGTTACCCTGGTTGCAGGCACACAACCCGCAGATTAATTGGACTTCTAGAGACGTCAAGTTCCAGTCCCCTTACTGCCAGAATCATTGCCTGCCAGTACACCATAGTGCTCCTAGCACCCTACTCTGTATGGACGCTGATAAGGAGATACGTTCCTCTGTCCCAGTATCTTATCACGAATACTTGGATGTCTTCAGTAAACAGGGGGCTGAGACCTTACCCCCCCACCGCCCCTATGATTGTCCAATTGAATTTCTTCCGGGGGCCGAAATCCCTTTCAGACGTATCTTTCCTTTATCGGAACGAGAATTGGGTACCCTTAAAGACTATGTGACGGAGAATCTAAGGAAGGGATTCATCCAACCCTCTACTTCTCCGGCAGGAGCTGGGATCTTTTTTGTGGAGAAAAAAGACCATTCACTTCGGCCATGTGTCGATTACCGTGAGTTAAATTAAAATTACGGTCAAAAACCGGTACCCCCTACCCTTATTCCTGAACTCTTCCAGAGACTAAGAACCGCCTCTGTATTCACCAAACTGGACCTACGGGGAGCCTACAATTTGGTCCGTATTAGGGAGGGGGACGAATGGAAGACAGCATTCCGCACCCGATTCGGGCATTATGAATATTTGGTGATGCCTTTCGGGCTCTGCAATGCCCCGGCCACCTTCCAGCACTTCGTCAACGACATCTTCAGAGACTATCTGGACATCTTTGTAATTGTCTACCTGGACGATATCTTGGTCTTCTCTTCCTCACTGGCCCAGCACCGAGAACACGTTAAAAAGGTACTCCACCGACTCCGGCTACACAGGCTCTATGCAAAACCCGAGAAATGCAAATTTGAACAGCAGAGTATCCAATTCCTTGGGTTAATAATCTCCTCTGAAGGGGTCAAAATGGACCCTCAGAAGGTCTCCGCCATCCTGGATTGGCCCGCACTGGTGGATAAAAAGGGGATTCAGCGTTTCATAGGATTCGCAAATTTCTACAGGAAATTTATCAAGGGGTTCTCTTCCATCATCGCCCCTATTACCCTGCTCACCAAACAAGGTACCCGCTTCCACTGGTCTCCCGAGGCGCAAGTCACATTTACAGTCCTGAAGGAGCTGTTTACTTCTGCCCCTATCCTCAGCCACCCGGATCCCGCCCTGCCTTACATCCTCGAAGTTGACGCCTCGGAAATTGCAGTAGGAGCAGTCATCTCCCAGCGTCAAGGTCTCAAGGACCTAATTCATCCGGTAGCCTTCTTCTCACGTAAGCTTTCTCCTGCGGAGAAGAACTATGATGTAGGGGATCGGGAGCTCCTTGCCATCAAGACCGCCCTGGAGGAGTGGAGGTATCTATTGGAAGGGGCGGCACATCCCATACTCATCTTCACGGATCATAAGAACCTGGAGTATTTGAGGACGGCCAAACGCCTGAGACCTCGCCAAGCAAGGTGGGCACTTTTTTTTTCCAGATTTACGTTCCATATAACGTACCGACCGGGTTCCAAGAATACCAAACCAGATGCTCTCTCTCGAATGTACGACAGCTCTAAAGAAATCATTGCACCTGACACCATCTTAACACAAGGTAACTTTCTGCTATTACAGTCTGACCTTCTTACCGCTCTGAGACAAGCCACAGTAAATGCTCCCCATCCTGCTGGAACTATACTGGTACCCAGAAATGGACTGCTATGGAGAGGGGATCAAATTTTCGTTCCAGAAAGTGCTCGTGTGTCATTTCGGGATCCATAAGACCCTGGATCTTGTGCAGCGCACGTTCTGGTGGCCCGACTTAGAGAAGTGTTGTAAACAATATGTTTCCTCCTGTACTGTTTGCACACGAAGCAAGGCAACCCGAAATAAGGCATGGGGCCTGCTCAGACCACTACCAGTCCCTGACAGACCATGGAAGATGATTGCCATGGATTTTATCATGGAACTTCCTCCATCAGACGGTTATTCTGCAATCTTCGTGGTAGTAGACCGTCTGTCGAAAATGGCTCACTTCATACCACTAAGAGGTACACCCTCCGCGCTTGAGACGGCGCAGGTCTTCATCAGAGAAATTGTAAGACTTCATGGGGTCCCAATGAACATTGTGTCGGATAGAGGTGTCCAATTTACTTCTCGCTTCTGGAGGGCTTTATGTGATTCACTGAAAATCAAGCTGTCAATGTCCTCCACATACCATCCCCAGACTAACGGGCAGACTGAGAGGACCAACCAGACCCTCGAGCAATATATCCGATGCTTCACCACCTTTGTTCAAGATGACTGGGTCTCGCTACTACCATCAGCAGAGTTTGCATACAAAATTGCCAAACACTCGGCTACAGGTCAGTCCCCATTCTAAGCTAACTACGGGTTTCACCCATCTTTCTTGCCCTGCTTTATTCCTGAACCTACAGTGCCAGCAGTCCGGGATATCTTGGAGTTCCTTAAGGAGAACAACAAAATCTTACAGGATGCCATGACCAAGGCTCAGACCTCCAATAAAGAGTTCTTTGACAAAAGGAGGAGAGGTGAGTTGGTTCTCCAGCCTGGCAACCTGGTATGGTTAGCCACCACCAATCTCCAATTGGCATGCCCTTCCAAAAAACTGGCACCCAAGTTTATTGGCCCGTTCCCTGTGAGGAGAAAATTAAATGAGGTATCTTACGAATTGACGCTTCCCGATTCCCTCAAGATCCATCCAGTCTTCCACGTTTCACTCTTGAAACCTGCAGTACCTGATTCCTTTCCTGGTAGAAGTTCGGAACCACCTGCTCCTGTCACAATCAACGGGGACGAAGAATTTGAGGTGGAGGCCATCCTAGACTGCAGAAGGCGGAGGAACCAGCTACAATACCTGGTTAAGTGGAGGGGCTACGGCCCCGAAGAAAATTCCTGGGAACCGGTACAGAATTTCCATGCCCAGGACTTAATCCAGAAATTCTTCCGCAACCATCCCCACAAAAGGAACCTTTTGGGCACCCGGAGGTTGCCCTTAAGGGGGGGGCAATGTCAGAGACTCAATACCCTGCGCAACGCTTCCTGAGCACACTGATGTGCTGTCATGAGTCTGCAACCTAAAGGGTTAACCTAGAGCAGACTAATTGCAATAATTGGCAAACAGGCTGCCTTATTTAAACAGCCCAGCAGCACTGCACTTTGCTGTGTTGTCTTCAGCTCTCCTGTATCCTGTGCCTGTTATATCTGCTGTACCTGTTTACCTGACCCGGCTTGTCTTTGGATTCCGATTGTTCCTGTTTACCTGACCCGGCTTGTCTTTGGATTCTGATTACCTGCTGCCCGCCCTGACCTTGGCTTGTCCTGACTATCCTCCTGTCTCGTCCTGATCTGTTTACCTGCTACCGGCTATTGGTCCTGGACCTGTTCCTGGCTCTCCCAGGGAATCCGGGGGACCGCGACCTGGTGTTAGCAAGCAGCCAAATCCATCCCCACCATCTGGGGCCCTGGTGAAAACCGGCTAACACTTAGACTAAGCGCCTCTGGTGAACCTGTGCCATGCCAGTTACCTGGTAAGCCACTCCTCTTACGTCAGGCTCTGCCACGTTACCCCGTGACAGTGTGCTTCGGCTCGACTGTCAAAGGGGAAAGAAGGTATACCTCTTTTTACGGAGGACAGACAGAAGGACCTGTTTACCCAAAGCACGTTTAACGGGGGGGACAAGTGCAGGCGTTAGGATATGCTTGGGTTTCCAAGCTTCTTCCTGTTTTGAATTGTATTGTAACTGTATTGTCTTCACTCACAATTTAAAGCGCTGGGCAAACTGTTGGCGCTATATAAATCTTTATATAAAAAAAGTACTGATAATTGAGGGAACTCTGGTTGTAATACCCTGCCATCTTGTTGTAACCTGCAGTACTCTGTGCAATGGGTTAAAAAGAACCTGTTTAGACAGTCCTACAACTCACTTGTAAAGAGAAGTCTAGTTTTAGTTTTCTATGGGATTAGTCGAGAGGCCTGTTTACTATGACATTCATAGTAAATGCCTATCAAAATGCTTCCCTGCTGTCTTTGCTGAGTTCTTTCCTGCTGTCCCGTCTGTGTGCTTCGGCTCGACTGTCAAAGGGGAAAAAAGGTATACCTCTTTTTACGGAGGACAGACAGAAGGACCTGTTCACCCAAAGCACGTTTAACGGGGGGACAAGTGAAGGCGTTAGGATATGCTCGGGTTCCCAAGCTTCTTCCTGTTTTGAATTGTGTTGTAACTGTATTGTCTTCACTCACATTGTAAAGCGCTGGGCAAACTGTTGGCGCTATATAAATCCTGTATATAAAAAAAGTACTGATATATGAGGGAACTCTGGTTGTAATACACTGCCATCTTGTTGTAACCTGCAGTACTCTGTGCAATGGGTTAAAAAGAACCTGTTTAGACAGTCCTACAACTCACTTGTAAAGAGAAGGCTAGTTTTAGTTTTCTATGACATTCATAGTAAATGCCTAACAAAATGCTTCCCTGCTGTCTTTGCTGAATTCTTTCCTGCTGTCCCGTCTGTGTGCTTTGACTCGACTGTCAAAGGGGAAAGAAGGTATACCTCTTTTTACGGAGGACAGACAGAAGGACCTGTTCACCCAAAGCTCGTTTAGCGGGCGGGGACAAGTGCAGGCGTTAGGATATGCTCGGGTTCCCAAGCTTCTTCCTGTTTTGAATTGTATTGTAACTGTATTGTCTTCACTCACATTGTAAAGTGCTGGGCAAACTGTTGGCGCTATATAAATCCTGTATATAAAAAAAGTACTGATATATGAGGGAACTCTGGTTGTAATACCCTGCCATCTTGTTGTAACCTGCATTACTCTGTGCAATGGGTTAAAAACAACCTGTTTAGACAGTCCTACAACTCACTTGTAAAGAGAAGGCTAGTTTTAGTTTTCTATGGGATTAGTAGAGAGGCCTGTTTACTATGACATTCATAGTAAATGCCTATCAAAATGCTTAGATATCTGTCTTTGCTGAGTTCTTTCCTGCTGTCCCGTCTGTGTGCTTCGGCTCGACTGTCAAAGGGGAAAGAAGGTATACCTCTTTTTACGGATGACAGACAGAATGACCTGTTCACCCAAAGCACGTTTAACGGGGGGGACAAGTGCAGGCGTTAGGATATGCTCGGGTTCCCAAGCTTCTTCCTGTTTTGAATTGTATTGTAACTGTATTGTCTTCACTCACATTGTAAAGCGCTGGGCAAACTGTTGGTGCTATATAAATCCTGTATATAAAAAAGTACTGATATATGAGGGAACTCTGGTTGTAATACACTGCCATCTTGTAACCTGCAGTACTCTGTGCAATGGGTTAAAAAGAACTTGTTTAGACAGTCCTACAACTCACTTTTAAAGAGAAGGCTAGTTTTAGTTTTCTATGACTGTCATAGTAAATGCCTATCAAAATGCTTCCCTGCTGTCCTTACTGAGTTCTTTTCTGCTGTCCCGTCTGTGTGTGTCAGAGACTCAATACCCTGCGCAACGCTTCCTGAGCACACTGATGTGCTGTAATGAGTCTGCAACCTAAAGGGTTAACCTAGAGCAGACTAATTGCAATAATTGGCAAACAGGCTGCCTTATTTAAACAGCCCAGCAGCACTGCACTTTGCTGTGTTGTCTTCAGCTCTCCTGTATCCTGTGCCTGTTATATCTGCTGTACCTGTTTACCTGACCCGGCTTGTCTTTGGATTCTGATTACCTGCTGCCCGCCCTGACCTTGGCTTGTCCTTACTATCCTCCTGTCTCGTCCTGTTCCGTTTACCTGCTACCGGCTATTGGTCCTGGACCTGTTCCTGGCTCTCCCAGGGAATCCGGGGGACCGCGACCTGGTGTTAGCAAGCAGCCAAATCCATCCCCACCATCTGGGGCCCTGGTGAAAACCGGCTAACACTTAGACTAAGCGCCTCTGGTGAACCTGTGCCATGCCAGTTACCTGGTAAGCCACTCCTCTTACGTCAGAATCTGCCACGTTACCCCGTGACAGTGTGCTTCGGCTCGACTGTCAAAGGGGAAAGAAGGTATACCTCTTTTTACGGAGGACAGACAGAAGGACCTGTTCACCCAAAGCACGTTTAACGGGGGGACAAGTGCAGGCGTTAGGATATGCTTGGGTTTCCAAGCTTCTTCCTGTTTTGAATTGTATTGTAACTGTATTGTCTTCACTCACAATTTAAAGCGCTGGGCAAACTGTTGGTGCTATATAAATCTTTATATAAAAAAAGTACTGATACTTGAGGGAACTCTGGTTGTAATTCCCTGCCATCTTGTTGTAACCTGCAGTACTCTGTGCAATGGGTTAAAAAGAACCTGTTTAGACAGTCCTACAACTCACATGTAAAGAGAAGGCTTTTTTTAGTTTTCTATGGGATTAGTAGAGAGGCCTGTTTACTATGACATTCATAGTAAATGCCTATCAAAATGCTTCCCTGCTGTCTTTGCTGAGTTCTTTCCTGCTGTCCCGTCTGTGTGCTTCGGCTCGACTGTCAAAGGGGAAAGAAGGTATACCTCTTTTTACGGATGACAGACAGAAGGACCTGTTCACCCAAAGCACGTTTAACGGGGGGGACAAGTGCAGGCGTTAGGATATGCTCGGGTTTCCAAGCTTCTTCCTGTTTTGAATTGTATTGTAACTGTATTGTCTTCACTCACATTGTAAAGCGCTGGGCAAACTGTTGGCGCTATATATATCTTTATATAAAAAAGTACTGATACATGAGGGAACTCTGGTTGTAATACCCTGCCATCTTGTTGTAACCTGCAGTACTCTGTGCAATGGGTTAAAAAGAACCTGTTTAGACAGTCCTACAACTCACATGTAAAGAGAAGGCTAGTTTTAGTTTTCTATGGGATTAGTAGAGAGGCCTGTTTACTATGACATTCATAGTAAATGCCTATCAAAATGCTTCCCTGCTGTCTTTGCTGAGTTCTTTCCTGCTGTTCCGTCTGTGTGCTTCGGCTCGACTGTCAAAGGGGAAAAAAGGTATACCTTTTTTTACGGATGACAGACAGAAGGACCTGTTCACCCAAAGCACGTTTAACGGGGGGGACAAGTGCAGGCGTTAGGATATGCTCGGGTTCCCAAGCTTCTTCCTGTTTTGAATTGTATTGTAACTGTATTGTCTTCACTCACATTGTAAAGCGCTGGGCAAACTGTTGGCGCTATATAAATCCAGTATATAAAAAAGTACTGATATATGAGGGAACTCTGGTTGTAATACCCTGCCATCTTTTTGTAACCTTCAGTACTCTGTGCAATGGGTTAAAAAGAACTTGTTTAGACAGTCCTACAACTCACTTTTAAAGAGAAGGCTAGTTTTAGTTTTCTATGACATTCATAGTAAATGCCTATCAAAATGCTTCCCTGCTGTCCTTGCTGAGTTCTTTTCTGCTGTCCCGTCTGTGTGTGTCAGAGACTCAATACCCTGCGCAACGCTTCCTGAGCACACTGATGTGCTGTAATGAGTCTGCAACCTAAAGGGTTAACCTAGAGCAGACTAATTGCAATAATTGGCAAACAGGCTGCCTTATTTAAACAGCCCAGCAGCACTGCACTTTGCTGTGTTGTCTTCAGCTCTCCTGTATCCTGTGCCTGTTATATCTGCTGTACCTGTTTACCTGACCCGGCTTGTCTTTGGATTCCGATTGTTCCTGTTTACCTGACCCGGCTTGTCTTTGGATTCTGATTACCTGCTGCCCGCCCTGACCTTGGCTTGTCCTGACTATCCTCCTGTCTCGTCCTGATCTGTTTACCTGCTACCGGCTATTGGTCCTGGACCTGTTCCTGGCTCTCCCAGGGAATCCGGGGGACCGCGACCTGGTGTTAGCAAGCAGCCAAATCCATCCCCACCATCTGGGGCCCTGGTGAAAACCGGCTAACACTTAGACTAAGCGCCTCTGGTGAACCTGTGCCATGCCAGTTACCTGGTAAGCCACTCCTCTTACGTCAGGCTCTGCCACGTTACCCTGTGACAGTGTGCTTCAGCTCGACTGTCAAAGGGGAAAGAAGGTATACCTCTTTTTACGGAGGACAGACAGAAGGACCTGTTCACCCAAAGCACGTTTAACGGGGGGGACAAGTGCAGGCGTTAGGATATGCTTGGGTTTCCAAGCTTCTTCCTGTTTTGAATTGTATTGTAACTGTATTGTCTTCACTCACAATTTAAAGCGCTGGGCAAACTGTTGGCGCTATATAAATCTTTATATAAAAAAAGAACTGATACTTGAGGGAACTCTGGTTGTAATACCCTGCCATCTTGTTGTAACCTGCAGTACTCTGTGCAATGGGTTAAAAAGAACCTGTTTAGACAGTCCTACAACTCACATGTAAAGAGAAGGTTTTTTTTTAGTTTTCTATGGGATTAGTAGAGAGGCCTGTTTACTATGACATTCATAGTAAATGCCTATCAAAATGCTTCCCTGCTGTCTTTGCTGAGTTCTTTCCTGCTGTCCCGTCTGTGTGCTTCGGCTCGACTGTCAAAGGGGAAAAAAGGTATACCTCTTTTTACGGAGGACAGAGAGAAGGACCTGTTCACCCAAAGCACGTTTAACGGGGGGACAAGTGAAGGCGTTAGGATATGCTCGGGTTCCCAAGCTTCTTCCTGTTTTGAATTGTGTTGTAACTGTATTGTCTTCACTTGTAAAGCGCTGGGCAAACTGTTGGCGCTATATAAATCCTGTATATAAAAAAGTACTGATATATGAGGGAACTCTGGTTGTAATACACTGCCATCTTGTAACCTGCAGTACTCTGTGCAATGGGTTAAAAAGAACTTGTTTAGACAGTCCTACAACTCACTTTTAAAAAGAAGGCTAGTTTTAGTTTTCTATGACATTCATAGTAAATGCCTATCAAAATGCTTCCCTGCTGTCCTTGCTGAGTTCTTTTCTGCTGTCCCGTCTGTGTGTGTCAGAGACTCAATACCCTGCGCAACGCTTCCTGAGCACACTGATGTGCTGTAATGAGTCTGCAACCTAAAGGGTTAACCTAGAGCAGACTAATTGCAATAATTGGCAAACAGGCTGCCTTATTTAAACAGCCCAGCAGCACTGCACTTTGCTGTGTTGTCTTCAGCTCTCCTGTATCCTGTGCCTGTTATATCTGCTGTACCTGTTTACCTGACCCGGCTTGTCTTTGGATTCCGATTGTTCCTGTTTACCTGACCCGGCTTGTCTTTGGATTCTGATTACCTGCTGCCCGCCCTGACCTTGGCTTGTCCTGACTATCCTCCTGTCTCGTCCTGATCTGTTTACCTGCTACCGGCTATTGGTCCTGGACCTGTTCCTGGCTCTCCCAGGGAATCCGGGGGACCGCGACCTGGTGTTAGCAAGCAGCCAAATCCATCCCCACCATCTGGGGCCCTGGTTAAAACCGGCTAACACTTAGACTAAGCGCCTCTGGTGAACCTGTGCCATGCCAGTTACCTGGTAAGCCACTCCTCTTACGTCAGGCTCTGCCACGTTACCCCGTGACAGTGTGCTTCGGCTCGACTGTCAAAGGGGAAAGAAGGTATACCTCTTTTTACGGAGGACAGACAGAAGGACCTGTTCACCCAAAGCACGTTTAACGGGGGGGACAAGTGCAGGCGTTAGGATATGCTCGGGTTTCCAAGCTTCTTCCTGTTTTGAATTGTATTGTAACTGTATTGTCTTCACTCACAATTTAAAGCGCTGGGCAAACTGTTGGCGCTATATAAATCTTTATATAAAAAAAGAACTGATACTTGAGGGAACTCTGGTTGTAATACCCTGCCATCTTGTTGTAACCTGCAGTACTCTGTGCAATGGGTTAAAAAGAACCTGTTTAGACAGTCCTACAACTCACATGTAAAGAGAAGGTTTTTTTTTAGTTTTCTATGGGATTAGTAGAGAGGCCTGTTTACTATGACATTCATAGTAAATGCCTATCAAAATGCTTCCCTGCTGTCTTTGCTGAGTTCTTTCCTGCTGTCCCGTCTGTGTGCTTCGGCTCGACTGTCAAAGGGGAAAAAAGGTATACCTCTTTTTACGGAGGACAGAGAGAAGGACCTGTTCACCCAAAGCACGTTTAACGGGGGGACAAGTGAAGGCGTTAGGATATGCTCGGGTTCCCAAGCTTCTTCCTGTTTTGAATTGTGTTGTAACTGTATTGTCTTCACTTGTAAAGCGCTGGGCAAACTGTTGGCGCTATATAAATCCTGTATATAAAAAAGTACTGATATATGAGGGAACTCTGGTTGTAATACACTGCCATCTTGTAACCTGCAGTACTCTGTGCAATGGGTTAAAAAGAACTTGTTTAGACAGTCCTACAACTCACTTTTAAAAAGAAGGCTAGTTTTAGTTTTCTATGACATTCATAGTAAATGCCTATCAAAATGCTTCCCTGCTGTCCTTGCTGAGTTCTTTTCTGCTGTCCCGTCTGTGTGTGTCAGAGACTCAATACCCTGCGCAACGCTTCCTGAGCACACTGATGTGCTGTAATGAGTCTGCAACCTAAAGGGTTAACCTAGAGCAGACTAATTGCAATAATTGGCAAACAGGCTGCCTTATTTAAACAGCCCAGCAGCACTGCACTTTGCTGTGTTGTCTTCAGCTCTCCTGTATCCTGTGCCTGTTATATCTGCTGTACCTGTTTACCTGACCCGGCTTGTCTTTGGATTCCGATTGTTCCTGTTTACCTGACCCGGCTTGTCTTTGGATTCTGATTACCTGCTGCCCGCCCTGACCTTGGCTTGTCCTGACTATCCTCCTGTCTCGTCCTGATCTGTTTACCTGCTACCGGCTATTGGTCCTGGACCTGTTCCTGGCTCTCCCAGGGAATCCGGGGGACCGCGACCTGGTGTTAGCAAGCAGCCAAATCCATCCCCACCATCTGGGGCCCTGGTTAAAACCGGCTAACACTTAGACTAAGCGCCTCTGGTGAACCTGTGCCATGCCAGTTACCTGGTAAGCCACTCCTCTTACGTCAGGCTCTGCCACGTTACCCCGTGACAGTGTGCTTCGGCTCGACTGTCAAAGGGGAAAGAAGGTATACCTCTTTTTACGGAGGACAGACAGAAGGACCTGTTCACCCAAAGCACGTTTAACGGGGGGGACAAGTGCAGGCGTTAGGATATGCTCGGGTTTCCAAGCTTCTTCCTGTTTTGAATTGTATTGTAACTGTATTGTCTTCACTCACATTGTAAAGCGCTGGGCAAACTGTTGGCGCTATATAAATCTTTATATAAAAAAGTACTGATACATGAGGGAACTCTGGTTGTAATACCCTGCCATCTTGTTGTAACCTGCAGTACTCTGTGCAATGGGTTAAAAAGAACCTGTTTAGACAGTCCTACAACTCACATGTAAAGAGAAGGCTAGTTTTAGTTTTCTATGGGATTAGTAGAGAGGCCTGTTTACTATGACATTCATATTAAATGCCTATCAAAATGCTTCCCTGCTGTCTTTGCTGAGTTCTTTCCTGCTGTCCCGTCTGTGTGCTTCGGCTCGACTGTCAAAGGGGAAAAAAGGTATACCTCTTTTTACGGAGGACAGAGAGAAGGACCTGTTCACCCAAAGCACGTTTAACGGGGGGGACAAGTGAAGGTGTTAGGATATGCTCGGGTTCCCAAGCTTCTTCCTGTTTTGAATTGTGTTGTAACTGTATTGTCTTCACTCACATTGTAAAGCGCTGGGCAAACTGTTGGCGCTATATAAATCCTGTATATAAAAAAGTACTGATATATGAGGGAACTCTGGTTGTAATACCCTGCCATCTTGTTGTAACCTGCAGTACTCTGTGCAATGGGTTAAAAAGAACCTCTTTAGAAAGTCCTACAACTCACTTTTAAAGAGAAGGCTAGTTTTAGTTTTTAGAGTCTGATCGCTCTCAGTTCCAATACATTTATCGGTAACCTGGATTCTGTCGGAAGAAATGACTTCCCCTGACTGAGCATCGGAGACCGAAGCCACCAGACCAGATACTCCCTGGTCCACTCGCTCAACCGGATCCGATTGTCCAGAGGATCGGGATTCCGATTCCATCTGAAAATAATCTCCTTTTGGGGAATTCGGGTATGCGACTGGGCATACGGTACTGCCTCTAATAAGGCCACCATCAGTCCCCGGACCAGATAGTTCAATCTCCTGGTGGGAACTAGGAATGATCTTTTGCAAAAGTGAAGAAAACGTTCTGCTCAAGGAGCGGGAACTGCCGCTCCCTGTTGCATCAAGTCCATTACTGCTCCCCGCAAAGCTTTTAAGCGATCCGGGGATAGCCGAAAGTTGGAAGGGAAGAATCGCACCGGTAGAAGTGATCGAAACTCGATTTTGTATCCCGACCGCATGACCTCGCGAACCCCTTTGTCCGGGATTCTGGAAAGCCATGGATCCGGAAACCGGTGAAGACGTCCCCCCACCCCAGAGATGGGTGGGGGCGCACCTTCAGGCTGTCTTATCTTCGGGTTTGGCTGAGTCGGGCTTTTGTTTACCCGACCAGCGCCCTCTGAAACCCCCTGAAGGGGCTTTGGAGGACTTCCCCTTATCGCCCGCCCCAGCGGAGCGAACAAACTTCTTATGAGCGGAAAAGGAAGGTCCTCGCCTGTTACGAGGTCCTTTACCTTTAGCTGTCTGTGGTAAAAAAGTGCTCTTACCCCCAATGAGATCCTTTATAATCTCATCCAAGGTGGCCCCAAACAGGCGATCCCCCTGAAAAGGAAGATTAGCCAACGTCTTTTTGGAACCTTGATCAGCCGACCAGCACTTTAACCACAACACGCGTCTGAGGACCACTGCTGAAACAGATGCACGCCCTAGCAAGGGAGTGGCGTCCAGAGCGGCGTCACAGATGAACTGTAGCCCTTGGATAATTTGCTCCAGCAAATCTGATACTGCCGGGGGGATACTTTTCCCTTTTATGTCCCGGCGTAACAATTTGGTCCATTCTGTCAATGTTTGTGAAACTAAACCAATGGCAATCACTGGCCTAAATGTTGACCCTATCAGGGAAAAAATGGAGTGGGATTTGGCTTCCACTTTTCGATCCACCGGATCCCTAAAGGATGGAGCGTCCTCCAACGGGATAACCATGGCTTTATTTAGTCTGGAAATTGGTGGGTCCACCACTGGTGGTACCGTCCATTTCTTAAGGAGGGATTCCTCAAACGGATAGCGCCTAGCAATGCGTTTGGAAATAGCAGGGGTTTGTTTTGGACAATCCCATTCTTCCTTAATTAGATTACCAAAACATTTGGGCAAGGGAAAAACCTTCGCCATTTTGGTAGGCTTGCTGGTACCAAAGGGAATTTCAGTGTCATCTACCTCTGCTGGTGTAACCTCAAGACTTAAGGTTTCCCGGACAGACATGACTAGTGCGTTCACTAACGCTTCTTCTTGCGATATGGCGGAGGCAGAAACGTCCTCCTCACTGTCTGAGGAGACCGTACCTGAGACAGCAGCCCCAGAAGAGGGACCTGCAGCTGCAGTGACCAGCTCAGAATCCGTATCTGAGGTATCAGATGACATAGGGGTAGGCGGGGGTCGCTTCCTTGACCTCCGTCCCTGACAGGCCACCTCCACCCGGGATACCAAAGACTCCAAAACTGCTAAAAATGCATCAATCACAAGTGGGGTACTGGAGGGTCCTGCGGCCACCTCGAGGGGATCAGGTGGGGATACATGTGTGGCAGGGTCCATGATTATACAAGACACTTGCCAGCAAACAAAAAAATAATTGCAAAGAAAGTCCCCTTTCTTTGCAATTATTTTCACCTCCCCGGTGTTCCCCATCCTGTGTGCTATGTCTGGCTGTGAGTTTCTCTTCAGCTTCCGGCGGCGCCATCACCACAGCCTGAGACATGCCGACCGGAGACTATGAGTGAACACTTGCAATACCTCCGCTATTGAGGAAAACAGCACCCCAGAGTAAGGGTCGGGTCCTTGGATGCTTGATCACCATACAGGCTCAACATTATTTGTATTTGGTAAGAGGCGACCCCTATTGGTATATCTTATTATTGGCTCCGGGTTCACACTGAATTGTGATCTGCACGTTTGCTTTAACCCTTATCTCATATGGTAAGAGGCGAATCTAGCTATATAAGGTGGTGGTTCAACACGCAAACCTTACACTTTTGCCTTTCTTTATTGGCTATTCAATTAATGTTGTCCGGTAAGAGGCGACTTCAGCTATAACACGTTTATTAATTTTGGTGTTTACCTTTATCACTCTTGGTAAGGGGTACCCATCATATTTTTATAATTTATTTTTGCATGTTTTTTATTCACTGTTATCAGTGATTATTTTTATTGGTGGAGGTTTATTCATTCACACAATTGAATTCATTTTTCACGAACACTGTGGTGTCCAATTTAGTTTGTAAGGTTTTACGCTATTGCGCTTTTACCTTTACTTCCATGATCCTATGACTATTGAGCTAACCGTTCACGTGGACCTGGATCTACTATCAAGGTGACAAGTTTATCCAAAGAAACTGCCTTTACCTTACCTCAATCTGGTAAGCATATACCCTTTGGGGTTCCTGGTCCCGGATTACATCTTTACTTTATGCTTGGACTGTATGGACTTTATATCTCCATTGATCATATTATAGCGCGACTTATTTTTACAATATTCTACAGGGTGTGGTCACACTAGAAGTTGCTGCTGTTCATTGTATTTTTCCTTTAGCGCGGTTAATACTTTTACATTATCATTTATGTACAGCATTGCAGTGCCGAATCACAAAATAGGGCCTGGTCTTTGAGCAGCCAAATCCTCCGGGGCTTAAGTGGTTAAGCCACTCCCATTGTTGGACTCAATCTGGTCGTGCCCATTGCACTCCTCGGCATGCAGAACTTGGTTTTCATCGGTATCCCAGAGGGATCCCAGAGGGATACCACTGCCACTCAATCCACCCCCCATCACCACCGCTGCCACTCATCCCACCCCCCATCACCACAGCTGCCACTCAATCCACCCCCCCCATCACCACCACTGCCACTCATCCCACCCCCCATCACCACCGCTGCCACTCAATCCACCCCACATCACCACCGCTGCCACTCAATCCACCCCCCATCACCATCGCTGCCACTCATCCCACCCCCCTATCACCACCACTGCCACTCAATCCACCCCCCATCACCACCACTGCCACTCATCCCACCCTCATCACCACCGCTGCCACTCATCCCACCCCACATCACCACCGCTGCCACTCATCTCACCACCGCTGCCACTCATCCCACCCCCCATCACCACCGCTGCCACTCAATCCACCCCACATCACCACTGCTGCCACTCAATCCACCCCCCATCACCACCGCTGCCACTCATCCCACCCCCCCATCACCACCGCTGCCACTCAATCCACCCCCACTGCCACTCATCCCACCCCCCATCACCACAGCTGCCACTCAATCCACCCCCCATCACCACCACTGCCACTCAATCCACCCCCATCACCACAGCTGCCACTCAATCCACCCCCCATCACCACCGCTGCCACTCAATCCACCCCCTATCACCACCGCTGCCACTCAATCCACCCCCCATCACCATCGCTGCCACTCAATCCACCCCCCATCACCACCGCTGCCACTCATCCCACCCCCCATCACCATCGCTGCCACTCAATCCACCCCCCATCACCACCGCTACCACTCATCCCACCCCCCATCACCACCGCTGCCACTCATCCCGCGCCCCATCACCACCGCTGCCACTCATCCCACCCCCCATCACCACCGCTGCCACTCATCCCACCCCCACATCACCACAGCTGCCACTCATCCCACCCCCCCCATCACCACCGCTGCCACTCATCCCACCCCCCATCACCACCGCTGCCACTCATCCCACCCCACATCACCACTGCTGCCACTCATCCCACCCCCACATCACCACTGCTGCCACTCATCCCACCCCCACATCACCACCGCTGCCACTCATCCCACCCCACATCACCACCGCTGCCACTCATCTCACCACCACTGCCACTCATCCCACCCCCACTTCACCACCGCTGCTACTCATCCCACCCCCATATCACCACCACTGCTACTCATCCCACCCCCACATTACCATCGCTGCCACTTATCCCACCCCCACATCACCACTGCTGCCACTCATCCCACCCCCCATCACCACCACTGCCACTCATCCCACCCCCCATCACCACGGCTGCCACAATATGCAGTTCATTTTAATATCGCCTGCTTATTTATTTCTTTTATCGTGTGTGGGGGGCCTCCTACATGATTTTCGCCTAAGGCCTCAAAAAGTCTAGAGCCGCCTCTGCCCAAGCTTGTCATAATTGCACCGACTCACACAATTTTTTCTTTTTTCAAATTCTTTATTTTATAAAGGGAAAAAGCATCCAACAGAGTAAAACCACACAGAATCAATGCAATAACGCACATAAAATAAAAGTACAGTAATCCAAAGTATCATGGAAGGATAAAGCGAGATATAGAAAATGCATTATTTTATATTCAATACATTTTTTATTATAATTTTACTTTTAACAAGATTGCAGTCATAGAATCAGGAAATAGTAATGGAAGAAATCCAATTGGTCAGGAAAATGACGTGTCTGGAATGTGGAGGCGGAGTAGGTAATAATTTGTGTACAATACAATACACAACGTGTTACATTATTATAACAAAGTATTGTAGAAAAGATCACACCATAGAAAATGGGGGAAAGGAGAAAATAAACCCGGATATGAAGGTGACATTTGTGTACGAGGAACACCTTAACAATTACCACCATTTTATTCTCCAGGGCCTCTGCTTTCAGAAAATATATGTTTGGGGTTTTTATCAAATCTTCATGCCCAAAATCTGCATTTTACCATGTGTGCAAAAATAATGCAAACACGGGTCTGGCAGTGAAAGGGTTAATGTGAGCTAGATGGGATCACTCTGCTGTGGTCACATTAGAGCTCCCCCTAGCTGCAGCCTGGTAATAACATTGCTAGGAGGTCTACTCATTTATCTGCTACATACTTCCCATCTTTATATAAACGTCTCCTGACATGTAGGGGTCTATTCATGAATAACCTTGCATAGCAATTCATCCAGTAAAAACGCATGTACATTCCTTCTGTGTGAATGGGGGGGGTAAACACAACAAATGTTATTCGGCTTTCTGCTGTGCTGGTGCAAATGTTTGACATTGATTTAAAATTGGAAATGTTGCATTCAGCCACTAGATGGCATTCATTTCTATTATACTTAGTGCCATCTATTGGACACATGTGGTATCTTCTGTTATAAATCAATGATGGGTTTAATATTGTTGGTTTAATTAATTTATGTTCTCCGATTTCTCCTGTACTCATGTAACCACAAAGGAAATGAAAGGGACTATTTATACAGAAAAAATCTAGAAGACTGTGACATGCATTTGCCCACCAAATATGACAAAGTTTTGCCATATTCAAGGTAATAGAGTGATTTCCTATGATCGTCAGCTCCATCTAATGGCCATAATATGGCATTTTCCCTGAAATACCTCAATCAGAAAGAATAGTGCAATACTGCACTATGGACACTAGATGGATTAAAGGATCATAGAAAGGAATGTATGAAGTAAACCAATTTCTCCAGACTGGATGAAAGCTTCTCACATTTGTCCACAAATCATTTTAAAAACAGACAAAAAGTGTTTGTGAAATCTTCCACCACAAAATGTACTCAGCCAATGAAAGGTGATGAGATGACTCATTTTTATTTTTCTCCTGCTATCAATGGCCAACACGGGACAACACTTCATCCATGTCTTTGGTGATCTCTGATCTCCTTATGAAGTGTTTCTTACATGATGAAGATCAGCCATGGAGTATATCTGAGGTGTATATCAGGGTGTGCTTCTTCCCCACATGTCCAGCAACATTCATATAGAAGACATTTCCCGCACTCAAGACACTAATACACCTTGAGGGTTGTGTGGGATCCCTGACGTACAGGAAGACAGGTCTTCATTGATTAACAGTTCCCTCACTCAGGACAGGAATACAGCTTTTCCCCCGTGTGACATCCCTGATGTCTGTAAAGATTGGACTTCCGTGAAAAACATTTCCCGCACTCAGGACAGGAATACGGCTTCTCCCCCGTGTGAGATCTCTGATGTGTGACAAGTGCTGATTTTATTACAAAACATTTCCCGCACTCAGGACAAGAATACGGCTTCTCTCCCATGTGAGATCTCTGATGGGTGACAAGATGTGACTTCATTACAAAACCTTTCCCACACTCAGGACAGGAATACGGCTTTTCCCCAGTGTGCGATCTCTGATGTGTGACAAGATGTGATTTTATTACAAAACATTTTCCACACTCAGGGCAGGAATATGGCTTCTCCCCTGTATGAGATCTCTGATGTGTGACCAGACGTGATTTTATTACAAAACATTTCCCGCATTCAGAACAAGAATATGGCTTCTCCCCGGTGTGAAACAAGTGATGTATTTGAAGATTGGCCTTTTGTGAAAAACATTTCCCACACTCAGGACAGGAATACGGCTTCTCACCAGTGTGAGTCCTTTTATGCACAATAAGATTAGGTTTAGAATGGAAACACTTCCCACACTCAGTACAGGAAAACCTCTTATCTGTTGGAAGGACGACACCGTCCCTCACAGTCTGAGGTTCCTCAGGATAAGAGGAATACGATGGTCTGGCACCGTCCCTCACAGTCTGAGGTTCCTCAGGATAAGAGGAATACGATGGTTCGGCACTGTCCCTCACAGTCTGAGGTTCCTCAGGATAAGAGGAATACGATGGTCCGGCACCGTCCCTCACAGTCTGAGGTTCCTCAGGATAAGAGGAATACGATGATCCGGCACCGTCCCTCACAATCTATAGGTTCCTCAGGATAAGAGGAATACCATGGTCCGGCACCGTCCCTCACAATCTGAGGTTCCTCAGGATAAGAGGAATACCATGGTCCGGCACCATCCCTCACAGTCTGAGGTTCCTCAGGATAGGAGGAATACGATGGTCCATCTACACTGTGTGGTGGCGGATGGACATTTGAGGGAGCCGGGTTTTCTCCTGGACTATACTGTGTGATGTCCTCATCTTCTACTTTACAGTCTGGAGACAAAGTGAGACAATCCTCTGAGGTTTTCCTCATCTCCCGTCCATGTACTAAAATAGAAATAAAAAGATTATTACTAGACATGAGCAGATTGGTTCCCCTAAATCAGGACTCCGCCCACATTAGACAGCTTTGTCTCTGAGGATCTTACAATTCCCCCCCTCAAGGTAACTAGTAAATGGGTCCTCTGATCTCCTACCAGTTCATTTCTTTATTCATGGACCTTAGTCAGAGAGTGAGGAAACAATGAGAACTGTCTTTGTGACAGTGATGGGGGGATTATAAGATGAGTGTCCCCTCCCCCTTTATCACTCATTGCCATCGTCCCAACAAAAGAAGTCCTGCACTTCCTTATTTAGTCCATGATTTAGTCATGAATAACAGTGGGCTGAGCCCCACCAGAGGTCAGAGAGTGAGGAATGGGAGGAGAACAACCAAGATAAAGGTTGCTGCCCCTCCTCCTCCAGAATCTCTCCCTGATGCTAGGCACATTCTCTCGATCAAGCGGGTTCCTGTCCTTCACCTAACCACACGTAACATGTGCACCAACTGCAGTGAGCCATTGTTTCTTAGAAGCATTGCCTTCTCTAAAGATGTCTGTGTTGGTCATCTGGGTGGTAGCGTCCAATCGGACAGCAGATCACCCAATGACATGTAAAGAGAACTAAGAGGAATGTGCATTTCTCCTGTCCTCTAGTCTCCTGGCAGGGTGGTTGCATCAGCACCACCTATGTAGGGAGGTCAACCTACATGTGCCTACAGAAGCTGTTCTTGGCATTAACTTACAATAATAATAAAACACTGAAATTCAGCAAGATAAACAGATGATTACCAAAAAAATGCAATAATTATAGGCAGTACATTATACAACATAATCTGAATTCCTGGCCAGCAACTGCTACCGGTTAGACCTAATAGGGCAGTGACCCTTGCTGGGACCTTCCAGCTCCTCTTTGGGATTATCCTTTACTGGAGCTTGATTAGGAGCTTTAGGTGCTTGGGGGTATTCATAGGTAGGCATAACACCCTTGCTTAAGCTATCATTTGTGTTCTCATAGTCTTCCAGTCCTCTGTAGAGTGATATTACATAATAGAATCAGCAGAATTTTTGTCTCCCGGATCTGGGGGGAGTTGGTGGGAATCACTTTAAGGACTGGAAAATACCACTTGACTGGAACCTGGACTGGACGGGAAGATCTACAGTGTTAGAATCCCACAAGGACCTGATGGGATAGTCTCTGCCCAACACACAGGGACTCAATAGATTCTGATGAAGGTGCTACCTATAGACTTCAGGGCCCTCAGACACCACATCCTATACAGTGCCTTGAAAAAGTATTCACACCCCTTAAATTTTCCACATTTTGTCATATTACAACCAAAAACGTAAACTTATTTTATGTAATAGACCAACACAAGGTGGCACATAATTGTGAAGTGGAAGGAAAGTGATAAATGGAATTCTTTTCACAAATAAATCTGTGAAAAGTGGGGAGCGTGGCCTGAAGCTGTATGTGAGTGGACGTGTGTGAGCCGTGCTCTCCCGGCTTTCCTCCGTACATACATTCCTGTTTCTGACATATCATGACACTGAACCCCGTTACTTGCTGCTGCTGCTCTGGGACATCTGCGGATCATGTCGCCTCCCCGTAAGACCTCTGAGGCGGCGGCAAAGTTGGACAAATTCAGCCAACAGGAGGGAAGCCTGCAGGCCTAAGATGGTGACTCCCTATCCTCTTCTCCTGCCTCGGCCGCACTGCCGCTGGATGAAAGAGCGATCCTGGAAGCTATTACTGACTGCAAGGCTTCCCTTACCTTTAAGTTGGAGAAGGTGAGGATGGACATCTCCCTCCTCCGGCAGGATCTGCAGAAGCTTCGAGGCCGGGTGTCAGAGGCCGAGGAAAGCATAGGCCGCATGGAGGACGATCTCCCCCCACTTAGAAATGTAGTGGACCAGGCCTCCCGCAATATTACTTACCTGCTGCACAAACAGGACGATCTGAAAAATCACACTTGGCGTAAAAATCTCCGGTTCATTGGCCTGCTGGAGGGTACCATCCCAGCCACATTCTTGGAGGACCTCCTGGTTAAGACCTACGGTCAGGAGTTCATCGCTAAATTTCTGAAGTTCAGGGACCATGACGCAGTTCTCAGGCTGGCCCGGGAGAAAGGCAATATACATCTGGAAAATCATAACTTCTTGGCCTTCCCTGCAGAAGTCCAGAAGCTGCGTAGCCGCTTTATGGAGGTTAAGTGGCGCCTGAGGATCCGCAACTTCAAGTATTCTATGTTGTACCCGGCCAGATTGCGGGTGGTTGGCGACGATAGAGTTCACTTTTTTGAGGACCCGGATTCTTCTACTGCCTGGTTAGACCAACTTCCGTGAGTACTTTTGTTGCTGGTTCTGGCTCTTTTGCTTTTCTGTTGATGTGCCTTTGCTTTTCTGTTAATGTGCCTTAGGACACCCGGACCCTGCACTCCCCTGGACTGATCTCTATCGTGCCTCCTGTGACTGTGCACCTCTCCTGCCATTGTGGGGCTCTGAGACCCCCATTGTTGCACTTTTTTTCAGCCTGTTGAGGGGGTGAGTGGGGGGGGGATTTTTCATTTTTTCTTCCACTTTTTTAATTTTTTTTTTCTTTTATATGTACTTTTCATTTGTTTGTTGCTAGCTGTTGGTCTCCTGTTCCTATGCAGCTCCCGGGCCTGGGAGCTAGCGGCAGCTACCATTTCTGCATACTGCACTTACCTGTCTTATAGCCAGGGGCACCTCGGCTCACACTGGAACATACATCTTTTTTCACTGTGTGCTCACCTACTGTTGTGTCCTGCATCTGGGACCCCTCTTCGGAGAACTTTCGCCCCATTTTTTCTTCTGTTTTGTTGCCACCAAGGATGGAGACTGCTGCATTCCACTTTCAGTGGGTCCTTGCCTCTTGCTCCAATGTGGTTACCTGTTTTGGGATGCATGCCCACACCGGTTGGGGGCTGTGTTGGGCTGGGTGGGGGGTTATTATGTATGAGTTTTGTGCTACCCACTTTCTTATGATTGTTCTGATTGTTTTATTGCTCTCCACAGCTGCTATGTGGTTTTTTTTTGTATATTTTTGTTATGCTGCAGGCAGGGGTGCTATCTGCTCTGGGGCCTCTTGATTCTTTGCTTCTATACCTTATACTCCATTTTCTCCCATGGCACGGTTAAAATTGCTCACCTGGAATGTGCCTCCCCCATTTCATGCCACGCTCCTCAGCGAGGGTTTGACGTTTATGTCCAGGATGGCCGAGACGGCTGGGACCCCCCTTGACCCCTGCCTACCCTGACCATGATACCCGCTTTTGTAGACTGCTTCATAGTTTTCATTTACTGGACTCCTGGCGTCATCTACACCCTACAACCCGGGCCTACTGCTGTTATTCGGCAACCCACTCGACCATGCTTAGAATAGACTCCATATGGATCTCCCAGGTCCTAACCTCTAAGCTTATTGGTGACCGTTTTGGTCCTCACTTACTGTCTGACCATGCCCCTTATTGGATTGAATTATCTCCATTTACGGACCCCCCGACCTGCCATTGGCGTCTGAATCCTTTCTGGCTCACGGCTGTCCCTGACCTTGACTCGTTAGCTGGGGAATGGGATTTCTATTTTCAATCTAACGCTGACTCTGCCGCCCCATCGGCGGTGTAGGAGACATTTAAAGGCCATGCCCGTTTGCTTTTGTCCTCGCGTATCTCCCGATTTAAAAGGGCGGCGCGGTCTGACCTTCTTCGGGCAGAACAACAGTTGACCGACCTGGAGCGCCAATATGCGCATTCCCCATCCCGAGACCTATTGTCCCGACTTAAACTTCACACGCGCCTTCGGCACCCTCTCCCGTGAGAAAACCGACCGTAAGCTGTTTTTCAGTCGACAACGCACATTTGAATATGGGGAGAAGCCCGGTAAGCTGTTGGCTTTCCTCGCTCATATGGATACTAGGCCCCCCGGTGGTCATAACTCTCCATCCGTCGCTGTTGGAGGACTCTGCTGATCCGGCAGCCGTGACGGAGGTGTTTGCTGCCTACTTTGGTGAGGTTTATACTTCTAAGGTACGCTATGCTCTTTCTGACCTGGCTCTGTTGTTGGATTCGGTTGAGTTCCACACATTGTCCTCCTCGCAGGTTGCCATGCTGGAAGCTCCCATATCGGTTGATGACGTGGTCATGGCTATTTCGCATTTTGCGAAGGCCAAGGCCCCTGGCACTGATGGCCCACAGTGGAGTTTTACTCCCATTTTTCTGCTGTTTTGGCCCCCCAGTTGCTTGCTGTGTATGAAGCTGCGTTCGCTGACTGTGTCCTACTGGACTCTATGCGCGAGGCGCTTATTGTCTTGATCCCCAAGCCAGGGAAGGATCCGTCCTTCCCGGACTCCTATCGGCCTATTTCCCTTCTGCAAGGCGACGTAAAATATTGGCCAAGGTCTTGGCCTTGCGCCTCAACAAGGTAATTTTGTATCTTATCCACCCCGACCAGACCGGTTTCATGCCCGCTAAAAATATGGCGTTTAATACCCATCGTCTTTTCATGAACTTACAGGCAACGCATGACTGTATAGGCTCCAGAGTAGTGGTAAAGCTTGACGCTGCTAGGGCATTTGATTCTGTTGAGTGGCAATATCTTTGGCAGTGTCTCCGCAGATTCGGATTCGGCCCCAACTTTGTCAAAGGGCTTACTATTTTATACCATCCGCCTCGGGCTAGGGTACTGGCTAACGGCTGGACGTCTCGGCTGTTCTCCCTCTCTCGGGGGGACACGGCAGGGCTGTCCCATATCCCCTCTCCTGTACGCCCTTGCGGTGGAGCCCCTTGCCATAGCCATATGTTCGGACCTTGACATTCGTGGACTGCGCTGTGGGGACTTTGAGGAAAAGATAGGCCTCTATGCCGATGACATGCTCTTGTATCTAGCCGACCCCAGGCTGTTCCTACAAAAAGCCCTGTTGACCATTAAGCAATTTGGTGCCTTTTCTGGACTCACAGTCAACTGGGACAAATCCCAGATTCTCCCCGTGGACGTGTTCCCTCCATCTGCGGATCAGGCTGCCCTTCCACTGACCCGAGTGGCGTCTTTCAAGCATCTGGGGGTTATTGTTTACCGTTCCTTACCTGACTATATACCCCTGAACGTTAAACCACTGTTTGACCTGGTGAAGACCAAGACTCAGACCTGGGCACGCCTACCACTGGGTGTCATGGGGAGGGTAGGTCTGATCAAGATGATTCTCCTACCCAAAATTCTCTATATCCTGTGGCATTCACCCACCTATATGCAACATACAAGTACTTTGTAATTTTGGATAGATTGTTGAAAACGTTTATGTGTGGAACCAGCAGACACAAGCTAGCATGGAAACATACCCATAAACCCACAAAGCTGGGCGGTATAGCCGTCTCAGACTTTGCGGCCTATTACCTTGCAGCCCAGCTCTCTCATCTTTTTCATATTGATAAACAGGATTGCCATACGTATCTCATGCTGGTTTGTGGTCGCAATGGTGCACGGTTCCCTCACCCTTTCTGTAATATACTTAGAGGGGTGGGCGGCTCTCTGCCGACTGCCGATCGCGGTGGTCTCCTATTCCAGCACAGACGGGTCTGGGACCTGGCAGTCTCCAGGACGGGAGACACCGGGTTTCACTCTATGACTCCTCTGTGGTTTAATAGATTATTGCCGGAGTTCTTGCATCTCCCTGATCCGCGTGCTTGGTTGTCTAGAGGGATATATTTTCTTTCACACCTGCTTTCGGAGGGCACAATTAAATCATTTGCCACCCTCCGAGGGGAGTTTCAGCTCCTGGCCTCTATGCACTTTCGCTATCTGCAGATTCGACATGCCATTCGGGCGCAATTTGCCAACAACCCTCCAGCCTTACCCTTGGTTGACCTTTTGGATGTGCTTAGGGGTCGGGAACATCAAAAACTTACCTCACTGTTATACGAAATGTTGCTCTCTAAACCTATGACTGCCCTAGCCTATGGCATTCGGGCGTCGTGGGCGGAGGAGGTCAGGGAACTGGATGATGATGATTGGTGTGATGCCCTGGAGGCCAGTACTTTGGTGTCTCCGAAACTCTCTGATAGACTCACACAGATCTATATCACTCATACGTAGATCATACCTCACTCCAGTGTGGATGGCTAGGCTTAATCCCTCCCATTCTCCTATCTGCCCCAAATGCCTCTTGTCTCCAGGTACGTTCGGGCATCTCATATGGCACTGTCCATGCATGCAGGGTTTTTGGTCGCAAATAATCCAGTTCCTACATGACCGCATGGGTTCTCCGGTATCCCTGGACCCCAAGCTATGTCTCCTAGGGATATTCCCTGAGGAGGACATTGACAAATATACGCAACGCTTTCTCCGTGAAACCCGGTTTACTGCCAGGAAATTGATAGCCTGTACCTGGATACAACCTTCCCCACCCAACCTGGCTGGCTGACATTAATGGTACTCTCCCCTACAAGAAAGTGATGTTTATTAACAGGGGTGGTTTGAAACGTTTTCATAAGATATGGGATAGATGGCTTGAGGCCTCCTCCACGTGTACTCCTTAACGTGTGTTACTCCTACTGATCCGGTCCACTCCGCTCCTTTTTCCCCTTTATGGATTGTCCCACGCCTGCTTTGGATGCTATACTTCATCTGTAGTTAGCTGCTGTGTTTATATCGGCCATGTTTATGTGTTCCCCGTTTTTTTTATGTAAGCTGTGGCCTGTAAGGCAGTTTTTTGTGATATTTGTACTTTTGTTGTCTATGTACTATTTTTGTACTGCACAAAACTTATTAAACGTTTGCTTTAAAAAAAAAAAAAAAATCTGTGAAAAGTGTGGTGTGCATTTGTATTCACCCCCTTTACTCTGATATCTCTAACTAAAATCTAGTTGAACCAATTACCTTCAAAAGTCACCAAATTAATAAATAGAGTCCACCTGTGTGTAATTTAACCTCAGTATAAATACATCTGTTCTGTGAAGCCCTCATAGGTTCATTAGAGAACCTTAGTAAACAAACAGCATCATGAAAGCCAAGGAACACACCAGCCAGGTTAGGTTATATTAAAAAAAACAAGCTTTGAACATCTCATGGAACGCTGTTCAATCCATCATTAGAAAATGGAAAGAGTATGGTACAACTGCAACCTTTCCAAGACATGGCCGTCCACCTAAACTGACCGGCCGGGCAAGGAGAGCATTCATCAGAGAAGCAGCCAAGAGGTCCATGGGAACTCTGGAGGAGCTGCAGAGATCCACAGCTCAGGTGGGAGAATCTGTCCAAGGGAGTATGAAGAGCATAGCAATCCCTTGTAGCAGATTCCCCGAATAAGAGACAAGACTCTAGATTGAGGGTGAAGTAGAACTCTTTATGGAACAGTCACACATAATTTATATACAGCATGGACCTCCCCCTCCTAATCATGCCACCACACACAGGCCAGGGGCCGCCCGATTACATTACCATATGCAGATGGAATTGTATACAGAAACAGAATAACCCTGAACTATTGGATTGTATGGAGAGTAGTGGGCTGGGTATATGCAGAGGCACCGTCCCCGGTCAAAAATTGAAAAGTAAATTGGGTCCAGGTGTGCAAGTGAGATGTGGGAAAAAAGGGAAATGGGAGTGTTGAGGGGAAAGTGATCAAGCACACCTGGGCAAAAGGGGATTTAATTGTGCCACATACTCGCTAGAGAGAAAATCTTAAAAAATAACAATGTTTTATTTATACACAAACATTTGTTTTATACATACAAATCTTAAAAACAGGGATAGTCAATATGGTGATACATGTATACAAACACATATCCTGATACAGAGGTATACACTAAGGTTCGCTGGCAGACCTAAGGTTCGCTGGCTTGATCACTTTCCCCTCAACACTCCATTTTGCCTTTTTCCCACATCTCACTTGCACACCTGGACCCAATTTACTTTTCAATTAACCTTACATAGTTACATAGTTACATAGTTAGTGAGGTTGAAAAAAGACATCAGTCCATCCAGTTCAACCTATGATGTGTGTGTGTTTGCTTTTAACCGTACATTGTGTACCCCTGTATGTTGTGGTCTCCAAGGTGCCCATCTAATAGTTTTTTGAAACTATCAATGCTCCCCGCTGATACCACTGCTTGTGGAAGAGAATTCCACATCCTTACCGCTCTTACAGTGAAGAACCCCTTACACATTTTAAGGTTAAACCGCCTTTCCTCTAGTTTTAGTGAGTGGCCACGTGTCTTATTGTATCTCCTCTCTCTGAATAGTTTGTTCCTTATACTAGGGTCGCCAGTACAGTATTTGTACATTGATATCATATCCCCCCCTCAATCGTCTCTTCTCCAGAGAGAATAAGTTCAGTGCTTGTAGTCTTTCCTCATAGCTGATGTCCTCCATTCCCCTAATTATTTTTGTTGCCCTTCTCTGGACTCTCTCCAGTTCCAGCACATCCTTCCTGAGGACCGGTGCCCAGAACTGGACAGCATACTCCAGATGTGGCCGGACCAGAGTCTTGTAGAGTGGGAAAATAATCTCTTTATTTCTGGAGTGAATCCCCTTTTTTATACATCCCAGTATTCTGTTGGCTTTGCTTGCAGCGGCTTGGCATTGCATGCCACTGCCAAGCCTGTTGTCTACCAGTACCCCCAAGTCCTTTTCCATCCTAGACTCACCCAGAGGTTCCCCCCCTAGTGAGTAGCTTGCTTTCTGGTTTCTGGCCCCCAAGTGCATTACTTTACATTTTTCAACATTAAACCTCATCTGCCATGTAGTTGCCCACCCCGTTATTTTGTTCAGGTCCGCTTGTAAGGTTTCCACATCCTGCATAGGAGATATTGGCATGCTTAGTTTAGTATCATCCGCAAATACTGAGATTGTACTAGATATCCCCTCCTCTAGATCATTTATGAATAAATTAAACAGGATTGGTCCCAGGACAGAACCCTGGGGGACCCCACTTTCCACACCCGCCCAATCCGAGTACTCCCCATTAATCACCACCCTCTGGACTCTCCCCTGGAGCCAGTTCTCTATCCAGGTACTCACCTTATGGTCCATACCTACCTTCCTAGTTTGTACAGTAAGCGTTTGTGGGGAACGGTGTCAAAGGCCTTTGCAAAGTCCAGATACACCACATCCACAGGCTTACCTTTATCTAGGTGGCAGCTCACTTCATCGTAGAAGGTTAATAGATTGGTTTGGCAAGAACGATTTTTCATGAATCCATGCTGATTACTACTAATAATACCGTTTTCATTACTAAACTCTTGTATGTGGTCCCTTTACATCCCCTCCAAAATCTTGCAGACTACTGATGTTAGGCTGACCGGCCTATAGTTACCTGGGATATATCTCGGCCCCTTTTTAAATATTGGTACCACGTTGGCTTTTTTCCAATCAGCTGGCACCATACCCGTCTGTAAACTATCCTTAAAGATCAAGAATAATGGTCTGGCAATCACCTGGCTGAGCTCTTTCAGAACCCTCGGGTGCAAGCCATCCGGTCCCGGTGATTTATTTATGTTAAGTTTCTCTAGTTTAGTTTTAAGTCTATCTTCTGTTAGCCATGGCGGTATTTCCTGAGGTGTGTTGTTTAGTTCGGCCTTACAAGCTAGGTTTGTGTAGCCCCCCGATTCTTTTGTGAAGACTGAAGAGAAGAAATTATTTAACACTTCCGCCTTTTCTCTGTCCTCAGTGGCCATATTTCCTTTGTCATCTTTTATGGGGCCAATGTGTTCTGGCCTCGCTTTCTTACTGTTTATATACTTAAAAAACTTATTGGGGTTCTTTTTACTCTCCTCCGCTATATGTCTCTCGTGTTCTATTTTAGCCACCCTGATTTCATCTTTACATTTCTTATTACACTCTTTGTAATGCTTAAATGCTGCCAATGACCCCTCAGTCTTGTATTTTTTGAAGGCCTTTTCTTTAGCACTAATATACATTTTTTATGTTGGAGTTTAGCCACCCAGGGTTTAATTTTGCTCTTTTAAATTTATTTCCCTTTGGAATGCACTGGTCAATCCCTTTGTTAAGTATGCTCTTGAAGCACTCCCATTTTTCCTCTGTGTTCTTTGTTCCCAGGGTTCTATCCCAATTGATATTTTCTAGCAGTGAGCGCAGTTTTGGGAAATTGGCTCTTTTGAAATTCAGTGTCCTTATATTGCCCTTGTGCTTCCTATTACTGTAATTAATACTGAAACTTATTGACCTATGGTCACTGTTTCCTAAGTTCTCCTGTATTTCTATATCCGTGAGCAGGTCTGCATTGTTAGTAATCAGTAGGTCAAGTACCGCCTTGTTTCTTGTCGGTGCATTCACCATCTGACCCATGAAATTGTCCTGCAAAACATTTAGGAACTGCCGAGCCTTGGCTGAGTGCGCTGTTCCTTCTGCCCAGTCTATATCAGGATAATTAAAGTCCCCCATTATAATGACATTTCCCATCCTTGCTGCCAATCCTATCTGTAAAATGAGGTCCACCTCCCTCTGGTGGGGGGGCCTATAGCATACGCCCAATATTACCTTCCCCACTGTGCCTTCCCTTTGAAGCTCTACCCATAGGGATTCTGCCTCTTCCTTAGCTCCATTATTAATATCATCCCTCATATTTACCTGTATACTGTTCTTAATATACAAACATACCCCTTCCCCTTTTTTACCTTCTCTATCTCTGCGATAAAGGGAATACCCCTGAATGGTCGCCATCCAGTCATGAGAGCTGTCAAACCAAGTCTCAGTTATCCCCACAAAATCTAAGTCCTCCTCAAACATCAGCAGCTCCAGCTCTTCCATCTTGTTGGCCAGGCTTCTGGCATTGGTATACAAACCTCGTAATTTTGACCGGTTACAAATATCCTCATTTGATGTTTTTAGGCTGCTCTTGTGGTTTTTCCCCATACCCACCCTGGGTATAGGAGCTCCGAACACCCTACCGCTAATGCCCCCATTTCTGCCCTCTGAATCTTGCTTTCCACTGGCTAATTCTACATCTGTACCCTCCCCCCCATTCCCTAGTTTAAAAGCCCCTCTACCTTTGTGGCCATCCTCTCACCCAGTACGGCTGCACCCACCCCATTTAGGTGCAAAGCCTGAACTAATTATCTGGCCATCTGGACAGAACAACTTGAGGTCATTAAAATTTAACAATGGGACAGGCAGATTTCACACAATACACATTCAATAGGGAAAGCCTGTCTGACATTGAAGGACATGGAATACACATCTAGGTGTCACAGACTCCATGGCAACAGGCCACAGGCCCACAGTGCAAAGTGGGATCAAATCTCCACATTTCTTGAGAGCCACCGTTGACAAATATCACTCTCCCATCTGAAGCCATCCAAACCATTCTCTCAGCGTCCCCCAAGTATCTGTCCCTCACTCCCAGTGACGGTGAACACTGTCACAACACCTATGGTGAAAAGTAACATTTTGCTGCCAGCTGAATCCCAGAATCTCTATAATTCCAGTCAAGATACATAAATTGTGTCTGCAGCACAGAGAAGGAAGATTATCTGAGAGAAATACAGGAATACAGGACGGGGAACACAGCTCAGGAAAGTGACCAGGGTATTACAGGCTGATATCACCCAGTCCCCCCCCTACTCTGGACCAATCAGTGAGCAGTATGGGTGGAGGAATGTATTTAGTGTTAATGACCCACCTGTGCTGATCTCTGTAGGAGTGTCCTCCTCTATAAATGTCCCCGTTATTCCATCCTCCTCCATAGACTGCTGATCATCCCTCACATACTTCTCTTCTTCTGTTTTAACTTTAATTTTTAGATCTATCAGATCTTCACCCTAAACCAAGAAAATATCAACTGTAAAATATAAGCTGACATAAAATATCCACACATTGCTCCCACACGTCCATGTTCTAGATACTTTGTCCCACCAACCTTATAACAGTGAGGGATGGTGGGATCTTCCTGTGTGGAATCCCGGGAATACAGAGGACGGGGACATCTCTCTGGTGGGTTCCTGGTATTAGGTGGCTCCATCATATCCTTGTGTCCTTCTGAAAACTCCTCCATCACTCCATACTCCTCATCCTCCTCTTTATACTCTTCTTTAACATCAATATTATCATCCCCGAGGTTTCCTCTCTGAATATATAATAAAACATTTATTGTAACAAACATGCTGTATATAAATAAGAACTACCAATAATTGTCACTTGTCTACCTGATGATGGTGAGGGATGGTGTGACCTTCCTGTGTGGAATCCCGGGAATACAGAGGACGGGGACATCTCTCTGGTGGGTTTCTGTAGCTGGATGACTCCACCATGGTGTCCTGGTACAGATCTTTGTGTTCCCTTAGAAACTCTGACTCCTTCATCACCCTATCCTCATCATCCTCCTCTTTTATCTCTTCTTTAACCTCAACTTTAGAATCTCTCAGGTTTCCACTCTGAATATATAATAAAAATGACATCAATGGTAACAATGCAGATAATGTACAGATCCTAATGATACTATCAGTGATTGTTCCTCATCTACCTGATGATGGTGGGGGATGGTGTGACCTTCCTGTGTGGAATCCCGGGAATACAGAGGACGGGGACATCTCTCTGGTGGGTTCCCATTACTGGATCCATCTGTAGGAAACACACACACTGACTGAATACATTGTTTCTATGTGTTTATCAGATGATGGGGGATCTAGGTGGATCCTCCGTACTGCTCTCTCCTTTACAATAAAGTCTCCTCTTACCCGGTGATGTGAGGGGCGGCTGATTCTCCATCATGACATCCTTGTAGAGATCCTTGTGTCCTTCTAAATACTTCCACTCCTCCATGGAGAAATAGACAGTGACATCCTGACACCTTATAGGAACCTGACACACACAATGATACAGTCACCATCCAGACACATCCCTTGTCTGTTACTGGATAATGTCCCAGAATTCCCAGCACCGCTCACCTCTCCTCCATGATCTCTCAGGTGACTTCTAGAATCTTCTTTGTATTTCTCTATTCTATCAGGGAGGGAGGTGGAGGCAATGTGATGGTCATATGATCTCCAGACTTCACAGGAGGAAAACTCTAGATCTGAACACAAATAGTAAAATTAAATCATATTGCCAGAATCCTCCTCATCTCTCAGGTCAGGTCTCTATTTATTAAAGCCCCACCTCAGACTGAGTTATAATTTACCCACACAGGACCCCCACACTACGCAGAGTAAAAGCTTGTTGCAGACATTCTGACATCATAACATACAACGCAGGACCAACAGACCCACTTTTGAAAGTGAGAATTCCAAGGGTCCGCCCACATCCTAAGAGCATGAGAAAAAAAAGCCAGATGGAGAGACATTGGGGGGAAGAGCTGTGAGGTCAGTGTGATGTCATAGGACATATAGACTTTGAATGCAGGAACATTTGGTTGGGGAGATTTGAGGGGCCCTCTATATGAGGCCCCCATACAAACCAAATCATTGTTTCTGGGTGCGTCCTACCTCTCCTACACTGAAGAGTGAACTTTGACCTTTACCATACCGAAATCTGTCAGGAAAGTGTGAAAGTAATCTCTCATGTGATCAGGTGACGTGCGGAGGAACGGAGTGTAAATAGCAGACAATTTTCTCCAGAGCTCCTAATGGTGGGGATGGATTTTGCTGCATGTTTTTCATCCCCCCCCCCCCCGGTCACTGCAGGTGTGGAGAAAAGCTGTGTAAGTGGATATGGAGGAGAGATGAGGGGGAGATCCAGGAATCAGGATAAAGGTCAGGACAAGCAACAGACGAGCGCATCCAAGAGATGAAGCCGGGGTCACTACACAGAAAATCAATCCAAGGAAACAACAGGCAGGACGAGGAATAGCAAGAAGGAGCTCAGCGACAAATGAGAATATTGCTCAGCCAATAGGAGATTATCTCAGCATGACTTACATAATGAAGGAGATGAGGGGGAGGGGAGGTGACCATAGATACATGGAAATTCAGCTGGTTCAGCAGGGATCGATCACATTTCCATCCATGTGTGGTCACTGCCGGATAAAAGTCACTCATTCAGCAGCTGCAGCCAATAGCTTCATCACTGATCTGTGTATTCTGAGAGCGGAGGAGCGCCCCCCATTGTCAGAATACAATAGTGCAGCGGGGAGAATTCCCCCATCCCCCTCCAATGTGTGGATGGGGGAATCGCTTCAGTTTTTTTTCACTCATCCCGCTGGCTGAACGATAAAACTGAACCATGTATGGCCAGCTTTAGAAGCAAGATATATTATTCATCAACTGATCCCCCTGAAGGGGTTAATCTACATATTACCTCCTCTGCCTCCAATTCCTGCATTGTCTTCTCTTTCCGTCCTACCAAATGGAATATCCTGTCAGAATCTGACATCACTTCCTGTCTGTATTCCATAGAGACTTCCTGTCTGGGTAGAAGTTAGATCATCACCTTGTGGAGCTCAGAGGAACTGCAGCCCTGAGAACCGTCTGGTAGTGTGAACACAGCCTTGTGCTGTGTGTGTATGTACTGTATATCCTTCCCCTTTCTCTCTGTAGTATGGTAAGCAACGGGTTAAGTTGCTGTCTGCAAAATGTTACAATTATGTATATGTCTGGGAGCTGGGTGTGGCTGAAGTTAGTTGCATGCTGATGGCAGTAAATAAAGAAGCAACCTGTACAGCTTGTCTGTGTTAATACACTACATTTTGGCGACGAGGATGGCTAGCTTTCTGGATTTACCGGCTATCGGACCGTTTGATGTGTCTGGAGACCACACTAGTCTCTCACAGCGCTGGGACAAGTGGAAGAAGGGATTTCAGCTCTATGTTATAGCCACAGGAGTGACTGCACCTGCTCAGAAGAGAGCCATGCTGCTGCATCTAGCTGGACCTCAAGTTCAGGACATTTTTGAAACCCTGGGAGCAACAGGGGAAGATTCAGACTATGAGACAGCCATGAATAGACTGAGTGAGTACTTTGAGCCAAAGAAAAATATTCCCTATGAAAGATATAAGTTTAGACAGGCTGTGCAAGAACTGGGAGAAACCACAGACAGTTATGTGACTAGGCTGAAATATCTGGCAAAGTCTTGTGATTTTGGGACTGTAACTGAGGAGATAATCAGAGATCAGGTCATAGAGAAATGCACATCTGTGCACCTCAGGAGGAGATTATTGAGAGAACCTAGTCTCACACTTACTAGTCTGCAGGAGATTGCAAAAGCCATTGAACTGTCTGAGCTCCAGGCTCTGCATATTGAAACCAAGAACACTGCATCTGTCAATACAGTCTCCAAACCTACCTATAATAATAGGAATATCTGGAGTAGGAAAGAGAGTTTTCCAAAGAGGACTTTACATATCACCTGCAATAAATGTGGCAGGGCGGGACACACAAGTCAGGACTGCACTGTGGTACAGAATAAAATGTGCTATGCTTGTGGAAAGACAGGTCATTTTGCAGCTGTGTGTAGAAGTACAACCAGAGATAACAAAACCAAAGGCCAATCTGCACAAGTAAATGTTATAGCTGAGGATAAAGAGAGTGCTCCTGACTGTGAATTTATATTCTCCCTGTGTTCTCTGCAAGCTGGGACATTAACCATTAAGATTGGAAATACAGATGTGTCAGTGTTGATTGACTCTGGAGCTACATGCAATGTTATGGACTTGGCTTCTTGGCACAGTCTTAATGGCAGAGAAAATCACCTTAAATTGTGTAACACCACTAAACAGATTTATACTTATGGCTCCAGTACACCACTGCAACTTAAAGGCAAATTTTATACCTCTGTTCAAACACATGAGACTGGTCCTCCATTGCAGACCAAATTCTATGTTGTAGATGGCACAGGGTCGCCTCTGCTTGGTCGTCAAACCGCAATGGCACTAGGGGTGTTACAGATTGGCCGTGATGTAGGCAGCGCAAGAGTGAATATGGTGTCTCCTGCTATTTCTGCATTGAAAGAGGAATTTAAAGATTGCTTCTCTGGGTTTGGAAAATTAAAGGATTTTCAGTTGGAGCTTCACATTGATCCACATGTAAAGCCTATTGCACAGCCAGTACGCAGACTTCCTTATAGCCTGAGATCACCTGTTGAGCACAAACTGGAAGAGCTGCTAGACCTTGACATTATTGAACCTGTGGAAGGGCCCACTCCGTGGGTATCGCCGTTAGTTGTTGTAACAAAGGGCACAGATATTCGGATTTGTGTGGACATGAGATGTGCTAACCAAGCTGTGCAGAGAGAGAGACATCCAATTCCCACTATTGAAGATGTTCTGCATGCAATGAATGGGGCAAGTGTCTTCAGTAAACTGGATTTGAAATGGGGTTATCATCAGATTGAATTGACCCCAGCATCTAGAGTCATCACTACATTTGCAAGCCATAAAGGTCTTTTTAGATACAAGAGGTTGATGTTTGGCGTATCGTCCGCACCGGAGGCCTATCAACATGTGATTCAGCAAGTGCTACATGGTTGTGAAGGCACGCATAACATTTCTGATGATATAATTGTGTGGGGAACAAACACACAGGAGCACGACGAACGTCTCCGTGCAGTGCTAAATCACTTGAAGGAGAAAGGGTTAACATTAAATGAGAAGAAATGCACATTTCAAATGAATAAAATGACTTTTATGGGCCATGTGCTGTCTGACAGGGGCATTGGTCCGGAGGACTGTAAAATTAAAGCTGTGTCTGATGCCAGAAATCCTGAAAACCCTGCAGAAGTACGCAGTTTTCTTGGGCTAGTGAATTACTGTGCCAAGTTTATTCCAGATATGGCGACTGTCAGTGAACCTTTGAGAGTGTTGACTCGCAAAGCAGTCCCGTGGAAGTGGGGCTTTTTGGAACAAGGTGCATTTGATGAACTTAAGAGACGGCTGACTTGCGCCACAACTTTGGCTTATTTCAATCCTACTGCACACACCCAAGTTATTGTCGATGCTAGCCCTGTGGGGTTAGGCACCATCTTGGTTCAGAGACAATGCACAGGCGATTACAGGCCTATTCAGTATGCAAGCAGATCCCTCACTGATGTAGAGAGACGTTATTCTCAGACCGAGAAAGAAGCTTTGGCTGTTGTTTGGGGATGTGAAAGGTTTCACACCTATCTCTATGGCCTTGATTTTGAAATCATCACAGACCACAAGCCTCTGGAAGTGATATATTCGCCACGCTCAAAACCATCCGCCAGAATTGAGAGATGGGTTCTCAGATTGTTACCATATCGCTTTACAGTGCGGTACAGACCTGGACCGACTAATGCGGCAGATGCACTTTCCAGATTGCCTCAGTCTTCTGCACCTGTTCATAACCTGGCAGAAGAGTACATTCGTTTTGTGGCTACTAACGCCATGCCTCAGGCATTGACACCGCGGGAGATTGAAGAATTGTCATCTGTGGATCCGGAAATTGCTCGGTTGAGAAAATGTGTAAGACAAGGGGTTTGGGTGGATTGTGACCCAAGCTATCACAGAATCAAACAAGAGCTGAGTATTACAGGACAACTAGTTCTACGTGGCAATCGTATTGTGATGCCTAAAGATTTACGGAAACGTACATTACATTTAGCCCATGAGGGCCATCAAGGCATTGTACGCACCAAACAAAGATTACGTGAGAAAGTCTGGTGGCCAGGAATTGACAAGGATGTGGAACGTTTGGTTTCTTCATGTCGAGCATGTCAGTTGGTGGGCAGCAAACCTAAACCAGAACCAGTAACTCACACTGTTCTACCTGAGGGACCATGGGAAGATTTAGCCATTGATCTGTGCGACATTCCATCTGGACACCATCTTTTAGTTGTTGTGGACTATTATTCAAGGTGGCAAGAGGTGGTAGTTCTCACTAAAGCTACATCATCAACTGTAATTGAGGGGTTGGAGAGCATTTTTGCATCTCATGGGTTGCCTAAACGGATTGTGAGTGATAATGGTGCCCAATTTACTTCTCAGGAATTTCAGGATTATCTGAAATCAAATGCTATTGAACATCATCGTACAACTCCATACTGGCCACAGGCTAACGGGGAAGTGGAACGCCAGAATCGAACCTTGCTGAAAGCTTTGCGGATTGCTCATTTAGAGAGAAGAGACTGGAAAAAGGAACTGTGGCGTTTTCTTTTGGCTTATCACACAACTCCGCATACTGTCACTGGCGTTAGTCCTGCGGAACTTCTTTGTGGTCGCAAATTCAGGACAAAATTGCCAGACATTGGGGGTCCTCCTACAAGTCAGAAACCTTTTCGGCATATTGATGAGGAAAGGAAGATCCGGGCTGAACAGTATGCAAACCACCGCCGCCATTGTCAACCTAGTGGCCTTCAACAGGGTGATAAGGTGTTGCTTCAAAGTGATCGGTTTAACAAACTGGCTCCGTCCTTTGAACCTGAGCCTTATGTTGTAAAGGAGAAAAGAGGTACTCAAGTGGTTTTAGAGGATTTAGATGGACACACAAAAGTGCGTAATTCCTCATTTGTGAAGAAATTTATTGAGTCAGAAGGTCAAGTATCAGAAGATGGCGAACAGGCAAAGAGTAGTGATGATACTGCCAGTGATCCAGACTTCAATCCACAACCATCCACATCGGAATGGCCAAGAGAAAAACGAGCAACAAATCCAACGGCCTACCTTAAGGACTATGTGTATAGTCAGGAGTTTATAGGTTAAATTTTTAGTTGTTCATCCATGCATTTTGTTAATCTTATTAATACGTTGTGCATGTTATGTTTTATTCAAAGAGAGGAGGGAATGTGGTATGGTAAGCAACGGGTTAAGTTGCTGTCTGCAAAATGTTACAATTATGTATATGTCTGGGAGCTGGGTGTGGCTGAAGTTAGTTGCATGCTGATGTGCAGTGAATAAAGAAGCAACCTGTACAGCTTGTCTGTGTTAATACACTACACTCTCCTCCCTGAGTGTGTATGAAGAGGCGGAGCTCCTGCTGGAACAGCGATCGGAGGAGGAAGCCGAGTCTAGGAGGGAGACTGACAGAAAGCCCAGCAGACTTGCAGGAGTGAGCGAGGAGGATCCAGTTCCTTTGCCATCTGAGGTGAGGAGAGTGTGAAGGATGTTTGTGACTCTGGTAGCTGAAAAGCTGGGAGTCATATTGCTCTGGTGAGTGGGGAAGCACTACTAAGGGGGCGCCCTCACCATCACGTGTGTAAGAGGTGGAAGAAGGCGTGGCTACACTACAGCTGGCACAGTTTGGAGCACGGAGAACTTTCACACCTTATCAACTTTTTATTCATTTGTGGACTTTTATGGAGCAACAGAACTTTGTTGAAGTAGGTGCAAAGTGGAAGCAGTGGACTTGCAGAGAACACTATATTGAGAAAAGAATATTGTATGATTACATGAATTTGAACAGGTTATTACTTTATAGAAAATATTATAATATAATGAAGTAGGTGTAAAATGGAAGCAGTGGATCTGCAGGGAACAGCATCTTGAGCACAAAGCACTTTATGTTGTATATGAATTTGCACATGGATCAGTTTACTTAATTTATTGATAAACACCATAAGATGAATGAAGTAGGTGTAAATCTAGACCTAGGGAACACAAGGGAGGTGGAGTGTGGAATCCTCCTATCCTCACAGAGCACCTTCCAGGTTCTCCACTCTCCTCCCTCTCATCATTTGAAGCTCACTGTATACGTCTATTTTCTCCAATCTCCTCTAGAATTGCTGTGATCTATCGGCCCGCTGGACCGGTATTAACTTTCCTTGATGACTTCTCTGCCTGGCTGCCCTACTTTCTCTCTTCTGAAATCCCCACAATCATTCTCAGAGACGTCAACATCCCTGTTAACATGAACATTTTTGTTACTTCTAAATGTTTTAGTCTAACCTCCTCATTTGGCCTGAAGAAATGGGTACACAATGGATAGAGGCTTCTACTCACTCTGGTGACAACACCCTCACCCTTGTATTCTCCCACCTATGCCCTCCATGCATCCTCTCCACCAATCCTCTCCCTCCCTCTAAACACCACTAGGGATGGGCGAGCGGTTTGGGCCGAGGATAACTTCACCAATCACCCGAATTTTCTGTGTGCTCTGTGTTTTCATTTTGTTTACTATTTACATCCCACCGAGCGCAAAGTCAATAGGTTGTTAAGAAGGGAAAGCGGGAAGTCGGCTGCTGCGTCCTTAACAACGAATAAGTCATAAGCTGTCAGTTGGCTTCTCAGATGACAGCGGAATGTAAAAAAAAGAATTGCCGGTAAGAAGAAAATCGGGGAGAAATTGGCGTGTAGTCCCCCAAAATCCATACCAGGCCCTTTGGGTCTGGCATGAATTTTAAGGGGAACTCAATGCCAAAATTTAAAAAACAAATGACATGAGGTACCCCGAAAATCTATACCTCACCCTTATCCGAGCATGCAGCCTGGCAGGCAAGGAAAGAGGGGGACGGACGAGTGCCCCCCTGAATCATACCAGACCACATGCCCTCAACATGTTCCTATGTTGATGGGGACAAGGTCCTCTTCCCCAAAACCTTGGCCTGTGGTTGCGGGGGCCTGCAGGCAGGGGGCTTATCAGAATCATGAAGCCCCCTTTAACAAAGGGGCCCCCAGATCCCGCCCCCTGTGTGAATGAGTTTGGGGTACATTGTAAGAATAAATGAGGCTATGAGCCCGTTTTTCACAATTCCTTCTATAGAAAAATCAAAACAACAATGTCCTCCAATGTAGATCCATCATCAATCATGACACCCACTGCACCTCTGGACCCCAAAAAAGAAAACACTCCACTCTCAAGGAATTACAGTCTGACAGTTCTTAAAAAGGTTAGCAGCAGGGCCACCTGGTGACATCATCTGGTGGCCTGCCCCCTTGTGATGTAACTGACTAATGCCAGTTGGATCGGTGACATCATAAGGGGCAGGGCCACCAGGTGACATCACCAGGTGGCTATGTCCATTACCTATTTAAAAACTGTCACCCAGCGGAGCAGGCATTCGACAGTCAGCCTTCCTCGTGGGCGGAGGTTTTTTTTTTCTTATTTTGGCTCGGCGGTGCAGCGGTCGTTGTGATTGACGATGGATCTACATCAGGGGACATTGTTTTTTTATTTTTATTTTTTTTAATAAAGGAACTATCAAAAAGTGTCTCATGTCTTTATCTTTAACACTTTTTTTGGTAAATGAGGGCCAGGATCTGGGGGCCCCCTTTTTCAAGGGGGCCTCCAGATTCCGATTAGCCCCCTGAAGACCTGAAGACCCCCTTAACCCAAATCACCCCCCCCATGTTGAGGGCATGTGGCCTGGTGTGGTTTGGGGGCACTTGCTTGTCCTCACCCCTGTCCTGGCCTGCCAGGCTCCGTGCTTGGATAAGGGTCCGGTATGGATTTTGGGGGGGAAGATACGCCATTTAAAAAAAAAATGGTGTGGGGTTTCCCCTAAAAATCTATACCAGACCCTTATCCAAGCATGCAGCTTTTTTTGGGCCTGGTATGGATGGGGCCTGGTATAGACGGTGGGGACCCCACTCATTTTTTTTCCCCATTTTTTATCTTCCTTGCCAACAATTATTTATTTTTTTACATTCAGCTGTCTGCGGGGAAGCCTGCTGACAGCTGATGACTCATTTGTTGGTAAGGACACTCTTGCGGGTTCCCGGCCTCACTTCTTAACAACCTATTGACCGTGCACTCGTCGGGATGTAAATAGTAAAATAAATAGAAGAAACGCAGAGCACACAGAAAATTCGGGTGTTTGGCAAACTCCTGAAGGGTCCATTTCGGGCTGAAGTTATGCTCCGTCCAAACTGCTCGCCCATCCCTAGTGGTGTTTAGAGGGAGGGAGAGGATTGTTGGAGAGGTTGCATGGAGTGCATAGGTGGGAGAATACAAGGCTGAGGGTGTTGCCACCAGAGTGCGTAGAAGCCTCTATCCATTGTGTATCCATTGCTTCAGGCCAAATGAGGAGGTTAGACTAAAACATTTAGAAGTAGCAGAAGTGTTTGTAGTAACAGGGATGTTGAAGTCACCGAGAATGATTTTGGGGATTTTAAAGGGCCTGGTATGGACCGGGGGGAACCCCCACACTGTTATTTTAATTTATTTATATTGCCGACAATTGATTAAAATCAATTTAAATGTAATTTTTTTTCTTTATAATTGTCAGTTTTGCTGCAGCAGGTTCTATACACAGAACATATACGCCACTTTACAGGCAGACTAAGGCTGGATACACACTATACAACTATTTTTGTTAGATTTACCTTCAACTATGTAGTGAAAGGGCCTGCCTGACTGCATACAAATTGAAACTGTTTAGGTTTGGAAATTGGAAAAAATCTAAAGAAAATTGTATAGTGCGTATCCAGTTTAACCACTTTAACACTAGCCACTGTGCTGCTACTGCGGCACAGTGGCTCGTTATCGTCTAGCGACGTAGACCTACGTCGCTAGACTCCTCCCCTCTAGGCGGCGCTCCTGCTGTTTTCATTCACAGCGGGAGTCGGGCCAGGGGAGGAGCGGCGGCGATCGCCGCTGCTCTGCCCCGATCGTCAGGGAATCCAGTTTGGAGATCTGCCCGCCTGTGTAAACAGAGCGGGCGGATCTCCTCAGTGACAGGGAGTGACAGATCGGAGTGTTCAGCATAGCTGGACATCCGATCTGTCCCTGTCTCACACAGTCACCTCCCCCCCACACGTCAGTAAGCACCAGGCATACATTAACCCCTCCCTCTCCAATAAAATTAACCCCTTCCATGCCAGTGTCATTTTTACAGTAACAGTGCATATTTATAGCACTGATTACTATAGAAATGTCACTGGTACCCCCAAAAGTGTCAAAAATGTCAGTCAAGGGTCCGATCTGTCCGCCGCAATGTCGCAGTCCCGCAAAAAAAATCGCAGATCGCCACCATTACTCGTTAAAAAAAAAACACCAAAAATGACAGAAATCTTTCCCTTAGTTAGTAAACGCAATAACTTTTGCGCAAACCAATCAAAATACGCTTATTGCAATTTTTTTTACCAAACATAGGTAGCAGAAAACAAATTGGCCAAAAATTTTTAAAAAAATTGGTTTTTACATCTTATTTAGGGGGAATTTCATATAAAAAAATGTAAAAAAAAAAAAATTTATTTTTTCAAAATAAATGCTCTTTTTTTGTTTATAGCGCAAAAAGTAAAAATCGCACAGGTGATCAAATACCACCAAAAGAAAGCTCTGTTTGTGGGAAAAAAAGGATGTAAATTTCGTTTGGGTACGGCGTCGCTTGACCGCGCAATTGTCAGTTAAAGTTTTTTTTTTTGTCATTTTAAGCATTAATAAAATCACTGCTCCTTTGAAAACAATATTTTGTAAAAAAAAAAAAAAAGATAAAGAAAAACACGCACACAGAAATTTCTGGTGTTGGGCAAATGGCCAAACGGAGGATGTTCAAGCCCGTCCCGAACCATTTACCCATCCCTACTCCCTGGCTATCTCTCGCCTCGACTACTGAAACTTCCTCCTCATTGGCTTACCTTTACATATGATATCCCTCCTTCAGTCCCTCATGAATGCTGCTGCCAGACTCATCCACCTCACAAACCGCTCAGCATCTGCTACCCCTCTCTGCCAATCCCTCCATTGGCTGCCACTCACTCAACAAATTTAAATTAAAAATACTAACAGTAACTTACAAAGTCATCCACAACCCCGCCCAAGCTACACAACTAACCTGGTCTCAATATTCCAACCAAATCATCCTATTCGATCTTCCCAATATCTCCTGCTTTCTAGTCACCTCCTCCCACATCCAGGACTTCTCCCGAGCCTCTCGTATCCCATAGAACTCCCTACCCCAATCTGTCTCACTATCTCTTACTCTATCCACCTATTGGTGTTCCCTGAAAATTCATCTTAGTTGACCATACAGTGGCAGTGTTTCCCAGCAATACAGACGAGCTGCAGTTATAAAATTAGCCACACGGTGGCAGTGCTTCACAGCAATACAACCGAGCTGCAGTTATACAATTGGCCACACGGTGGAAGTGTTTCCCGGCA